>NC_134788.1:43848604-43978604 GCF_046742065.1 Oratosquilla oratoria | reverse complement strand
AGAAAATTACTAAAAAAAATTGGAACACATAGGAGGAATACAAGGAAACCTACTAAAATGGATGGAGGACTTTCTGACTGGTAGAAAGATGAGAGTAGTGCTCAGAGAAAAATATTCAGATTGGAAAGAGGTGATCAGTGGAGTACCACAAGGATCTGTACTGGCACCAATAATGTTTGCTATCTATATGAATGACATGGACGAGGACGTGAACTGCTACATGAGCTTCTTTGCTGATGACGCCAAACTGTTAAGGAAAGTAGAAACTGATGAGGACTGTGAAGCACTGCAAGAAGACCTAAATAGGGTATGGAACTGGAGTCAGAAATGGGAAGTGGACTTTAATACTAAGAAGTGTAGCATAATGGTGTTTGGAAAAAGCAAAAACAGAATATCAGGAAAATATACAATTGGAACCAAGGAAGTAAAGAAAGTAGGATCCGAAAAAGATTTGGGTGTAATTATCACGAACGACTTGTCCTATGATATACAGATTAACAAAATTGTCGGGGAGACTTACAACTTGCTAAGATCAATAAAAGTGGCATTTACATACTTGGACGAAGACATGATAAAAAAAATATTAGTTACATTGATAAGGCCTAGACTAGAGTATGCGGCGACATTGTGGTCCCCCAGTACCAAAAAGAATATAAAGAAAATAGAAAGAATCCAAAGAGCAGCTACAAAAATGGCACCTGCACTTGCAAACCTATCATACGAGGAGAGATTGGCTAAACTGGAATTACCGACACTGGAGCAAAGAAGAGAGAGAGGTGACCTATTGACCATCTACAGAATCATGAAAGGCACAGAGATACTTGATAGAGAGAACTTATTGACTGGGACAAAAGAAACACAAGGGGACATGGTAAGAAAATAAAAAACATAGCTATAGAAGAGAACTGAAGAAAAACAGTTTTCCACATAGAGTTTTGGACACTTGGAACAAACTGGATAATGAAATAGTATGCGCAAAAACCATTCATGAGTTTAAAAACAAACTAGACACTGCGAGATACAATGGCGGGACAACACGAGCATAGCTCCCCTTCCCGCAAAATATAACTAGGTAAATATATATGTATATATATAATCTTATATATGTATGTGTGTGTATATATATATATATATATATATATATATATGTATATGTAATATATATATATATACATGTAGTGGAGCCCTGCCATTCGTCCGCCTCTCTACTCATACAACTTGTTATTCGTCCAACTTGTTCAAGTGAATTTCAACTCGTCATTCATATGCATGCCCTGGGATTCGGACAGTGTCATGGGTCCAAAAAAGATGAGTGATTCAACCAAGCCTAAAAGGAAAGCAGTGAGAAAGACAATTGAATTGAAAAAAGAACTCATTGCGAAGTTTGAAAGTGGAACTCGTATCTCTGACCTGGCAACTCAGTATGGTGGCATGGCGAAATAAACGGTATCATCTGTACTTAAAAATAAAGACATAATAGAGGAGGATAGTGTGGCAGAAGGAATGACCGTTCTTGCTGTGAACAGGTCACCTATAATTGAACAAGTGGAAAAACTTTTGTTAGTTTGGATTAACGAAAAACAAATTGCTGGTGACAGCATTTCTGAAACAATTTGTGAAAAAGCAAAGCGGTGGCATGATGACCTAAAGAGAGACAGCCCTGGAACCAGTGCACAAAGTGATGAATTTAAAGCAAGTGGGGGTGGTTTGATCGATTTAAGAGGCAAAGTGGCATTCACAGCGTTGTTAGGCATGGAGAGGCTGCCAGTGTAAGCAAAGATGCTGCTGAAAAGTTTGTTGGGTAATTTAAAAACTTTGTAGAGAGTGAGGGATTTACTCCTCATCAAGTTTTTACTTGTGACGAAACTGGCCTCTTCTGGAAGGAGATGCCGAAGGGGACCAACATCACAAAAGAGGAGAAATCATTGCCAGGACACAAGCCTATGAAAGACAGGCTTACACTCTTGTTGTGTGCTAATGCTAGTGGGGACCTCAAAATTAAACCTTTGCTTGTCTACCACTCAGAAAACCCAAGTGTGTTCAAGAAAAATAATGATATAAAAATTAAACTCAGTGTAATGTGGAGGGCTAATAGTAAGGCTTGGGTAACAAGGTAGTTCTTCACTGACTGGATGTATGAAGTATTTGCCCCAAGTGTGAAAAAATATCTAGAGCAGAAAAGTTTACCACTCAAGGCCCTTCTGGTAATGGACAATGCTCCTGCTCACACTCCAGGCTTGGAGAGAGATCAGGTGGGTGAATACAGCTTCATCCAAGTGTGGTTTTTGCCCCCCCTCATACCACTCCTCTAATCCAGCCCATGGATCAGCAGATCATTTCAAACTCCAAAAAGCTTTACACAAAAGCACTTTTTCAAAGGTGCTTTGAAGTGACCTCTGACACAGAACTAAGTCTCTGGGAGTTTTGGAAGAACCATTTCAATATCCTTCATTGCTTGAGGATAATAGACAAAGCATGGGGGGGGAAAGTTTCTTTCAGGACACTGAACTCTGCCTGGAAGAATCTGTGGCAAGACTGTGTGGCAGCCAGAGACGGCTTTGACACGGAGCCTGTAGTGATGGATGATATTGGGAAGTCCATGGGTTTGGATGTAGACAGTGATGATGTGGAGGAGTTGGTCGAAGACCACAAAAATGAGCTGACAACTGAAGAACTCCAAGAACTGCACAGGGGGCAGCAAGAAGAAGTGGTTGAAGAACTTTCTTCTTCTTCAGAGGAGGAAAGTAGTAAGGGAAGCATTTCCACTGCAGAAATTAAAGAACTGTGTTATCACTGGGAGAAAACACAGAGAGTGGTTTGAAAAAGTGGCATCCTAACACTGCCTAATACTTAAACTTGTCACACCACATATTCCCCTTGCTGACTCACAACACGGTTTTAGGCCACTACACTCCACAAACACTCTTCTGATAAACCTCACACAAAGAATTTTAGATGGCATCAATTCAGATAGGCACCACCACAGAACACTTCTTATAACATTAGACATTAGTAAAGCTTTTGATGCTATCCCCCGCCACAACCTAACAAATAGAATATATAACACAGACATGCACAATAACACCAAAAGATGGCTGGCCAATTATCTGGCAGGTGGGAATGCTTACGTGTCATATAATGGCCAATCATCGCACATCAGAAACATTAAGAATGGAGTACCACAGGGCTCTGTTCTATCCCCCCACGCTCTTTAATCTATACATGCATAACTTACCCACACCAGACACCTCAGAAATACAAATTTCTTCCTACGCAGACGACATAACAATCACATGCACACATCGTAACACAGACAAAGCTGCAGAAATAATCCAGCCATACCTTGATACACTCAACACATGGTTCATCACAAACAGACTCAAAATAGCTCCAACCAAATCTACAGCAACACTTCTCACCAACTGGACAAAAGAACACAAATACATACCTCATCTCTACATCAACAACACTAATACCACACACAAACACACCGAAAATTCTTGGTGTAACATACGATACATCCATGTCCTTCAAACAACACATCACAAACATAAAAAACAAATGCACACCTAGACTTAACACACTCAAGTCAATCACTGGAACAACATTTGGACAAAACAAAGAAACTAATACAACAATATACAAACAATGCATACGATCAGTGATGAATTATGTGAGTCCTGCACGGGCTCCTAATCTCAGTGAGACACATCACAACACCCTTCAAATCATACAAAACAAAGCCCTAAAAACAATTACAGGCTGCACAAATACAACACCTACAGACCATTTACACCATGAAACAAAAGTCCTCAAAGTCAAGGACCACCTTGACATGAGAGGCACACAAACACTTGCCGCAGCCACCACAAACACATCACACCCGCTACGCTACATAGCAGAACGCCCACACACACACCAAAAAACATTCAAACAACACCCAAAGACCTGTATCACACATAGATACTCTCTTCTCTTCCTCCACAACCACCAAATACCAGCCTCCGGAAACATATTCATAATCATATCACTCACCGCTCCATTAACACACTGAAAGACAACACACTGCTGCATGCCAGACCCCCTGATATCCACCCTTCTGAATTATCTCTCCCTCGAAAGGACAGAGTCCACCTGGCCAGACTGCAGTGCGGCCACCACCCAGCACTTCTAAGCTACCAGAAGAGGCTGGATGACCGCATTGTGAACAGCTGCCCAGGATGTAACACTTCACCCCATACCATACAACACATAATGGAAGACTGTATTATACACAATCATGCACGCAAACAACACAACATACACTCTATAAAGGATTTGTGGGAAAACCCAGTTTCGGCTGTGGCATTCCTTGGGGAGACGGGACTGCTCGGACAGACAGTCTAGGGAATGACAACAACAACAGGAGCATCAATTTGTTCAATGACAATGTTATCGACCATTCTAGAAAAATTCTTAATAATCGTCAAAGGCGCTTGGACATTGGACAGGTTTTTAAAGAAAGAATCCCAAGATTCTTTTAGTGCAAAAAGACAGAAAAAAGAACACCAGAAAGAGAGAAAACAGCTGAAGGGATGTTACCTGATGTTTATATGGAAGGTGACTCCCCTTCCAAACAGTAACATCAACATCCCTCCTCCTCCTCTACACATTCCACTTATGCCATCAGCTCACCTCAGTACACATAAAGTCCAGTTAGATTTTTTTTTATTTCATGTACTGTACAGTACTGTATATTTATTGTGTTTCATAGTTTTTATCAGGCGCGGATCCAAGGGGGGGCTGAGGGGGCTGAAGCCCCCCCCAAATTTGTTCTTCCATGAATCATTGTAAGGATGTCATTTAATCGATTTTAGTACTTTCTGGTCAGCCTCTGCGCTATTAGATGGGTTGAGCGACACAACTCAGTCATTGTGTTTATGGAATTCCTGCCAGTTATTGCCGTCTTTCTGGAGAACGAGAGCAACTCAGACGCGATGGCGGGACTACCACTAATAGCTATCCGAGAGCCGCGCTTTCTGATTGGTCTCGCTGTCGCTGAGTCTGTGCTAGCTCACACTGTGGAGCTGAGCCGAGCCCTGCAGTCCCCTATGGTCGATCTAGTCTCAGCGTACGCTAGGATTGGTGATGTGGTGACACATCTAAACAAGACCCGGGAAGGTGCACTGACCAGCTTCCAGAACATCTTCAAGAAGGCAGAGGGGCTCCTCCAGGAGATTGCTTCATCACACGATACCATTCCTGTACCTCGAGTTTGCAAGCGCCAAACGCAGTGAGCGAATTTACCCTTCTGGAAGCTGAGGAGTATTACCGAAGATCTGTTTATGTCCCATTCCTCGACCATGTATTGACTGAACTGCAGACCCGGTTCGGGAATGATACTATTCCTGTTGGCTTCAAGATCAAGAATCTGCTCAGCAGCGCTGACGGAGATGTTGCTGCTGTACTGGAAGCGGCAAAGGTTTATGAGGCTGACATCGAGACCTTGAGCCTTGTGAAGGCGGAAGCAGAGCGCTGGTATTCAACAACAATGAAGTTCGAATCCATTGGAGATGCCCTTGCCCATGCCCAGACCCGAATGTATCCGAACCTGGCCAAGCTCCTCTGAGTTTTGATCACGCTCCCAGTCTCAAATGCAGAGGCCGAACGTTCATTTTCAACCCTGAAGCGACTGAAGACCTACCTAAGGAAAACTATGGGTCAAGATCGCCTCAACGGCCTGGCGCTACTCGGCGTTCACAATGAAATCAATATTGAAATAGACAGTGTAATCAATGTATTTGCCCCCCAAAACAGGAGGTTGATGTTCGTGTGAGATCCCATGAACAATGCTGTGTGTTATTAATGTAATTTAGATACTTTTATTAACAGGTTCAGAAGTTCATACACGTTTTTGTTTGTATTTCTGTTTTTTAAAGCTACTTTTATTTCTTATTACTTCCATGAGTCCATGTGCACTAACACTACATATGGATCCTGCAATAATTTCTCTCTACACGAGAGTATACGCGTGCCAGTGCCTTATCATTGACTAGCACAAGCGTGTAACAATATAAAACGAATATACATTTTATTATAAATGTCTAAAATACAGAAAAATCTGAAAAAATTATGAAGTTAAGTATACCTCAGACTTCTGATGCATCAGACTACTCAGAGGAAGGAATTCAGGTTAGCCCCCCCCCAAATTTTTATCCTGGATCCGCCACTGGATTTTATGTATTCTATGCTTGAAATATTATTACAATAAGCAATAATCTGTGGGTCTGGAACGGATTAATCCAATTGAGATTATATCTTATGGGAAAGAATGAATCGCCATTCCTACAAATCACCATTAGAACAGCCTCCTGGAACGGATTGTGTACGAATAGCAAGGTTCCACTGTATACATATATATATTTATATATATATATATATATATATATATATATATATATACACACACACACACACATCAAGGACTACTATTACACAGGACGTGCGCACCCAGATCCCTGGGTCCGCTAGCGGAGGCCATTGCTTTCTTTGTAACCTAACATTTTATATCGGGCAAATATATAAAAACTAGAAACCTAACATTGTATATAGGACAAATATATCAACTATTGACTTATTTAATGCAGTTAATATAAACTTTTATAGGGAAATAAGAAACTATTTTTAAGGCACTGTTATGCTTTGAAATGCCAATTTTAGCTAGACTTAACAGGTATTATCATATGAGGTTAGTGTACACCAGGGTTGGCAATTTTTTTATCCTTTTGAAAAATATATACATTTTATTTTTATTTTTATCAGATTTATTTGATTTAAACAGATTTTTTCTATAGATTTTAGATATTGTGGGATTGCTATCTGATATGCAGAAATCAATTTTTTTTTCATTTGAATCAGATTTGATTTAGATCGATTTTTTTCATAGATTTTAGATATTGTGAGATTGCTATCTGATATGCGATCTGATTGCTAAAGGATATTTTTAGAAATAAGGAGCAGTGTTATATAGACTTGCCACAAGTATACAAGGAACGGTATAAGCCGTATGTGAGGATGGTATGCTCAGGTTCACTCGATTCCTCCAAGAGTTTTCTCATCTTGGTGACATTTGCTGCATTGTCTGTCACAACACTTCCAATGTGACAACCAAAATCTTGTTCAGCCTTCTTGATCGAATTTTGTACAAGTTGTAGAAGATATTCAGCAGTGTGAGGTTTCACTGATGTGTCTATTGTGTCAACTAAATAAATCTGACCAGTGGATGTTGTTAGAGTGACACATATTATGGGCTCATTATGGATGTTAGACCACCCATCAATTGAAAGACATACAGTTTCATTATTCAGGTCATCTGCACACTTTTTATATTCCTTTTCATACACAAGATCCAAGTACTTATCAGCAATATCTTTTCTGGATGGAGGAATATAACCTGGCCTCAGGTTCTGAACCATCTTGAGAAACTGAAGATGCTGAACAAGATGAAATGGTGAAATTGTAGCAAATATAATTCTTGCAACTTCTTTGTCGAGCTTTTCCTTTTGAGAGGCTGAAGTTTTTATGATAAATCTGTCCAGAGATGTTGATGACTTTCTTTTAGATGAAAATGATTTAGCAGAAGTGGCGCCTGTGGAGGAGTCTGATAGTGACCTTTTTAATGGTGGAGTCAGGTTTGCAGATAATTCAAGTGGAGCCGATTATGAAGGGATTGAAGCTGTTGATACAGATCCTGAAATGGAAACAGAAAATTTTAGCATATTGCATAATTTATAAATGAATAAATAAATGAATGAATACAGTGTGATTTAGGTTACTTTTGAGTACAGTAGTTATTTTTTTAGATAATGATCATATTCACACAAGCCACTAAATTATTTGGAAATAATTAACAGGATATGAAATAGGTGGGCTTGGAATTCAGCTCACGCAGGATTCAGTCCACTTTTAAATTCACTATAAATAATGGGTTACCGGTAGTTGGGTTAGGTTAGGCTAAATCCCTTTGGGCTGAATTCCATGTGGGCTGAATTCCAATGGAACCTATGAAATATATTACACAATGTTGAATGAAATGAATAACAATCATCTAGGCCCCAAAGTTGAGTGGATACAGTATATTATAGTGATATAGTCATTACTCAAGTTTAGAGGTAATGAAGTTGAAGTATTATCTCTCTAGGCCTTCACGTTTTTATTGCCATTCTCTCCATTGTTCACCAAATTTATATAGTTGCGTATGAAAAGGGAGAAATGCACACAATATAAGTAATATTATTTACCTGGGTCATCAATTACTTCTTTTGTATGCTGTGGCTGACCTTGGCATCTATCTCTGTGAGATTTTAATCTTGACACAATGCCCTGTATTTCCTGGCCGCAGTCTTTGCATTTAGCTCGGTACCCTTTGCCAGAAGCTGTTGGTAGTTTTTCAAAATAATTTTAGACAGGATAATTTTTTCTGCCTGAAGGAACCACTCTGCCAGGTCCAGAAGACATTATTCCTGGTTGATTCCAAAGCAGCAACTGACTCAGTGAGAAGCTGCTTACCTAGAGCAAGTTTCAACAAGAAACTTGTTGAAACTTGTTGTGGGCTGCACTGTGATACATACTACATGTAGGCTTATATCGTTCCTTGTATACTTGTGGCAAGTCTATATAACACTGCTCCTTATTTTGATATGCTAAAAATGTCCTTTAGCAGTCAGATCGCATATCAGATAGCAGTCCCACAATATCTAAAATCTATAAAAAAAAATCTATTTAAATCAAATAAATCTGATTTAAATAAAAAAAAATTATGTTTTTTTAAAGATAAAAAAAAAAAAATCGCCAACCCTGGTGTCCACTAACCTCATACAATAATACCTGTTAAGTCCGGCTAAAATTGGCATTTCAAAGCATAACAGTGCCTTAAGAATAGTTTCTTATTTCACTATAAAAGTTTATATTAACTTATACTGCATTGAATAAGTCAATAGTTGATATATTTGTCCTATATACAATGTTAGGTTTCTAGTTTTTATATATATGTCCAATATAGAATGTTAGGTTACAAAGAAATCAATGGCCTCCGCTAGTGGACCCAGGGATCTGGGTGTGCATGTCCTGTGTGATAGTAGTCCTTGACACACATACATATATATATATTGTTTTATATATATATACATATATATATATATATATATATATATATATATAAGTGTGGATGTGGTACAGATGAGAGTGAAAGGGAAGAAATAGGCAGTATGTTTGTGAGAAGAAAGATGGATGTACTTGCTATGAGTGAAACTAAAATGAAAGGAAAAGGCAACTGTGAGTTTGGGAGTATAGCTGGGAGGTACTCAGGAGTGAAGAGGGGATGAGGGAGAGAAGGGGTGGCTATACTAGTAAGTGAAGAGATAAGTAAGCGGGTAGTGGAGTGGAAGGAGGTGTCATCAAGGTTGATGTGGATGAAGGTGAAGCTGGGAAAGGAGATGTGGGTTTTTGTAAGTGCATATGGGCCTGGTAGTGAGAAGAACGTAGAGGAAAGGGAGGTATTCTGGGTAGATATAAATGAGTGCATAGAGGGATTAGGGAGAAATGTCAATGCAGTTGTATTGGGAGACCTAAATGCTAGGGTAGGAAATGAATCAATTGACAGAGTGATTGGAAAGTATGGAGTTCGAGGCAAAAATCGTAGTGGAGAGTTGATGGTGGAGATGTTTCTTGAAAGACAGTTGATGATAGCAAATACAGTGTTTAAGAAGAAAGTCAAGCATAAATACACATGGGAGAGGGTGATGGATGGAAGGGTGGCAGATAGAGCATTAATGGACTATATAGTGGTGACCAGGAATATGGTAGGAAGAGTTAAGGATGTACATGTGCTAAGGGGAGAGTTGGGGAATATCAGATCATTTCCTGGTGGAAGGTAAATTGAGAGTGGAGAATAGGTGGAGAAAGAAGAAAAGGGCAGAAAGTAGGGAGGTGCTTAAAGTGAACTGCTTAAATGAAGAAAAAAAGGAGAATGAGTATAAGAAGAAGTTGAGAGAGGAGTGGGAGAGAGTAAAGGATAGAGTAGAACTAGGAATGGAGGATGGATAGGGATGGTTCAAGGAGGGAGTCATGAGGTGTGCAAAGATGGTGTGTGGAACAAGGAGGGCGGGAGGAAATAGAAAGAAGGGTAGTGAGTGGTGGGATGAGGAAGCAAAGAAGGGTGTAGAGGAGAAGAAGCAGGCATTCATAGATTGGCTACAAATTAGGATGAGGGAATTGTATGAGAGGTACAAAATAAAGAGAAAGGAAGTTAAGCATAAGATAAAGGAAGCAAAGAGGAGAGCAGATGTGAAATGGGGAAAGAGTATGACAGAAAAATTTGAAAGTAATAAAAAGATGTTTTGGAAGGAAGTTAAAAGAGGAAGAGAAGGCGAATCAAGTAGAGAAGAAAAGGTAAAAGGTGCAGATGGAGAGATGATAATGGAAGAGAAGGCAGTGAGACGAAGGTGGGCAGAGTATTTTAGGGAGTTGCTAAATGTGAAGGAGGATAGGGAGGGAAAGGTAGTTGCAGTGGGAAGTGCTAAGAAAATGAGAGTGATGAGTGAGGAAAATGAAGGAGAAATAGGGAAGGATGAAGTGAAAGCAGTTAAGATGATGAGAGCAGGTAAGGCACCTGGGTTGGATGGATACCATGCAGAATGTCTGAAAAAAGGAGGTACAGCTATGGTGGACTGGCTGGTGAGGTTATTTAATGTTTGTTTAAGAGAGGGTAGAGTGCCAGCAGACTGGAGGAGTGCCTGTATATTTCCGCTTTACAAAGGGAAGGGGGACAAGTGTGAGTTTAGTAGTTACAGAGGGATCAGCTTGTTGAGTGTAGTTGGGAAGGCTTATGGGAGGGTCTTGATTGAGAGGATTAGGAGAGGAACAGAGGGAGTAATTGGTGAGGAACAGTGTGGTTTTAGGACAGGGGATGTGTAGATCAGATTTTTGTGGTAAGACAGATACTGTATGTGTGAAAGCTATAGGAAAAGGTAAGGATGTTTTTTGGGCTTATATGGATTTGGAAAAGGCTTACGACAGGGTAGACAGGAAGGCACTGTGGGAGGTACTGCAGATATATGGGATAGGAGGAAAGCTGTTAAGAGCAGTCAAGAGTTTTTATGAGAGTAGAAGAGCTTGTGTTAGGATTAGAAATGGAGAGAGTGAATGTTTTGAGGATAAAGGTGGGACTTTGTCAGGGGTGTGTTATGTCGCCCTGGCTGTTCAATCTTTACATGGATGGGGTGGTGCGAGAAGTGAATGCAAGGGTATTGGGTCAGGGGTTAGAGATGATTAAAGAAAATGGAGAAAAGTGGGAGGTGAGCCAGTTGTTGGTTGCCGACGACACTGCGCTTGTAGCAGGATCAGAGGAGGGATTGAAGAAGTTAGTGACAGAGTTTGAGAAGGTGTGTGAAAGAAGGAAGCTGAAGGTAAATGTGGGCAACAGTAAGGTGATGAGATGTACAAGGGGAGAGAGTGACAGTAGGCTGGAAGTGAGCATTAAGGGTGAGAAACTGGAGGAAGTGGATAGTTTCAGATACATGGGTGTGAATGTGACAGGAAAGGGAGGAGTGGGGGTGGTGGTAGAATGTAGATTGAGAGAAGCGAGTAAATGCCTTGGTGGATTAAAAAGTGTAATGAGAAACAGATATCTGGGAATGGATGCTATGAGGAGGTTATATGAAGGAGTGATTGTGCCACTAGCAATGTACGGGGCAGAAACATGGAACATAAGAGAGGAAGAGAGAAGGAGTTTGAATGTGTTTGAGATGAAATGTCTGAGAAGTATGATAGGGGTTACTAGGCTAGATAGAATGAGAAATGAGGAGGTGAGGAGGAGAACAGGGGTGGAAAGGGAGCTGGGAGATAGGGTTGATGAAAGAGTATTAGGATGGTTTGGACACATGGAAAGAATGAGAGAAGAAAGATTAGTAAAAGTAGTGTGGAAGGCGGAGGTGGAAGGAGTGAATATGAGGCGGCGTCCTAGGATGAGATGGGTGGATGGGGTGAAGGGGCTTTACAAAAGAGAGGAATGTCTGTAGAGGAAGGACGGGAGAGAACAGAAGATAGGGGTGAATGGAGAAGGGTTGTGTATAGATGAGACTGTAATGCATGAGGAGGAGTGGGTGGGAGATGTTGGGTGAGGAAGTATGTGTGAGAAAAAATTTGACGCAGCCCAAAGGGATTTCTCCCCGTCTTCTCCTTTTCTGCATGAGGGGATGGAGAGGGTGGGTGGGGGTTGCCAATTTAATGAAACGGCCTTGCTGTGGATGTGCTGTGACTTGTGACACTGCTTCTGAATCAGGGCAGCGGACAGGATGCAGGGGTGACCCGTCATCCGGGAGGTGCCAAGATAGGAGGGAGGGAGGAGGGTGGAGGGGAGTGGAATAAATGGGAAATGAAATTGGTGGGAGTGATTTCTATGCCTTTTTCTTTTTGACTACCCCCTGTGTAAGGGGGAAAAAACCTTTGGTATATGTATGTATTATATGTACATACATATACCAAGGCTTTTTCCCCCTTACCAGGGAGGTAGCCAAAAAGGACAAGGCATAAAATCATTCCCACCTATTCCATCCCCGAAAACACTCCACACCCCTCCACCCTCCCTCCCATCTTAGCACCTCCTAGATGACAGGTCATCCCTGCACCCTGTCCACTGCCCTGGGTCAGAAGCAGTGTCGCAGGACACAGCACATCCACAGCAAGGCCACTTCATTAATTCGGCGACCCCCCCTCTCCGTCCCCCCATATAAAGGAGAGGACGGGGAGAAATCCCTTCGGGCTGCGTCAAAATTTTTGCTCACACACACTACCTCACCCCCCATTCCCCTGTCCATTCCACCTCATGCATCACAACATTTTCCATATACAACCATTCTCCATTCACCCCTCTCTTCTGTCCTCTCCCGTCCTTCCTCAACAGACATTCCCCTCTTCCCCAAAGCCCCCTTCACCCCATCCATCCATCTCATCCTAGGACGTCCCCTCATGTTCACTCCCTCCACATCTGCCTTCCATACCTCCTTTACTAGTCTTTCTTCACTAATTCTTTCCATGTGTCCAAACCATCCTAATACTCTTTCATCAACCCTATCTCCCAGCTCCCTTTCCACCCCTGTTCTCCTCCTCACCTCCTCACCTCCTTATATATAATATATATATATTATATATATATTATATACAGTCAACTCCCTGTTAACACGAGTTCTGTTAACACGATTTTGATCTTACACTACTTAAAATTTATCAATATATATTCTGATAACATGAAATGTCCGATGTTATGCGAGTTGAATTTCCTGCGTACTGTAGTTTAATATCTTGCCGCCAGAGTGCGGGAGAGATGCTCTGACTCCCCCACTCCCGCTCTCTGCCTCTTGTCCTCAGCGTGAAGCCAGCCCTCACAGCGTGTAGAACTCATAAACAATTTTATCAAAGTTTTGTGTTACATAAATTCGTGTATTATGGCACCCAAGTGTCCTGGTACCCCAAAGGAGAGTGCAGCAAAGAGGTCAAGAAAACTTGTGACCATAGAAAAGAAGTTAGAAGCGTTGGATCGTTATGACCGGGGTGAAAGAACTTCTGTTATTGTTTATGCTATCGGACTGAATGACAGCACTTTGCGGACCATCAGGGCGAATGCTGACAAGATCAGAGCCAGTTCTGTTGCTGGTACATCAGCCTCCTCCTCTTCACAATGTTCCCTAGCAAGATCCATGGAGATGGAGAGGATGGAGAAGTTATTGGCACAATTGATCCAAAACAAAAACAAGCATAATGTCCCTATCAGCAAGGCCCTCATACAAGCTAAAGCTTCAAGTCTCTACCAGAATGTGCAAGACGAGAATGAGGAAGCCAAAGACAAAGCCAAGACCTTCAATGCCAGCTCTGGGTGGTTCTCCAGGTTCAAGAAACGATAATGGCTTCCACAATCTCAAAATGACCAGGGAAGCTGCATCTGCCGATGTGGAAGCAACCAAAACATATCCGGCTACCCTCAAGACCATCATCGAGGAAGGTGGCTACACTTCCAAGCAGATTTTTAATATAGATGAGACAGGTCTATATTGAAAAAAAAACCTGCCTAACCGGACCTATATCTTGGTTGAGGAGACGACTGCACCTGGATTTAAGGCCTCCGTGGATCATCTTACGCTCTTGTTTGGTGCCAATGCAAATGGAGACTGCAAGTTGAAACCTGCCCTTGTCTACCACTTGGAAAATCCACAAGCATTGAAGTTGTGTATGTATGGATGTTGATTATTAGTCATGAAAGCTTTGAAATTTTTCACTAAGATTGTAAACGCTGGTTTTTTTTCGTGCACCAAAACAAAAAAGGAAATCGTGTCACCAGCTCACAATTTACGGCACACTAAACTAGACCTTCCTACTTTGCTACTGGTATTCCAACAAAAAAGAATGGATGACGGGGAGCATATTCAAGGACTACTTTGGGAAATTGGAGAAAGAGTTAGAACTTTACTGCGAGAAGGAAGAGATTCCATTCAAGATTCTCCTGATCTTGGATAATGCTCCCAGCCATTCCCCGTTAATAGAAAATCTCTCCAACAATATCCAGCTCGCTTTCTTACCGCCAAACACCACTTCCATTCTGCAGCCGTAAGACCAAGGAATTATTAAAACCTTCAAGTTGTATTATCTATGTTCGACCCTGACTGACATGGTTGAGAGGACACAAAAAGACAAGATGACCGTGAAGGAATATTGGAAGCATCAAAGATGCTCTCTGCTTCATTAAAGAATCTTAGGAGAAAGTGCCAAGGAAATGCCATTTGGAGGGTGGGCATAAACCACATTGCCAAAATGATTCATTTATTCAACATTTTGTCAGTAAGGAGACATCTTCAGGAAAATCTCCTGAAGATGTCTCCTTGCAGACAAAATGTTGAACCAGATTGCCAAAATGATTCGTTTAGAATCATTTTGGCAATCTGGTTTATGCCCACCCTCCAAATGGCAGAGTACTGGTCAGAAAGCTTGAGAATACCCATAAGAAGATTAGCAACCTCCTTAATGCTGTCGACTTTGATAACGCATCCATACAAGAGAATCTGCTCCCTAGATATTCAAATATATATATATATGTAATAAAACCACTTGGAAAATAAAATGAAAGGTGACCGAACGTTTTCATCTATTTAAGACATTTTCAAAATGTCTTAAATAGATGAAAATGTTTGGTCACCTTTCATTGTATTTTCCAAGTGATTTTATTACACATTTTGTGAATCGCATGTTTTTGTGATTTATATATATATATATATAAATATATAATATATATATATATATATATATATAATATATATATATATACTTCTGGGGCACAATTTTTCTCTAAGGCAATTCTGGTTGAAATCAACTGCACTAGCTGCTTTAACAATCTTCAAGACTGTATTCTTTAATTTTGAGAATACATTCCTATTTGCAACCGAGAGGGACTGGAAGTAGTCACTCATGACTCTCAAAAGAATATACACAGTGTATGCCAACTGGAATATTTTTGCATAGTAATAATACTGAACAACTATTGACTCCACCGAAACTATAGATTTTCGTCTCGGCCAATGAGGGGCCAGTACTCCATCTGAGCCAGGCAGGCTGAGTCTTATAAGCCAGCCCATCCAACCAGTGGTCATTATTCCTTGGAAGAGGTTTCAACATAGCAGAGCATCCTACAAAGCAGTCCTCACCCTGAAGACACTTCATAACGAGGAGAAAAACTATAGTTTCGGTGGAGTCAATAGTTGTTCAATACTATTACTATGCAAAAATATACCAGTTGGCATATACTGTGTATATTCTTTTGAGAGTCATGAATGACTACTTCCAGTCCCTCTCAGTTGCTAATAGGAAAGTATTCTCCAAATTAAAGAATATAGTTCTGAAGATTGTTAAAGCACACACACATATATATATATACATATGTGTATATATATATATATATATATATATATATATACATATATGTATACATATGTATATATATATATATATATATATATATACATACGTATATATATATATATATATGTATACATACGTATATATATATTATATATATATATATATATGTATACATATGTGTATATATATATATATATATATATATATATATATATATATATATATATATATATATATATATATATATATATCACAACTAACACCACAGTCGGACGAAAGAAAAAGTTGCGTAAGCGGAACTATATATTTCGATTGCTACCTGCAATCCTCTTCAGTAGTACTACTGAAGAGGATTGCAGGTAGCAATCGAAATATATAGTTCCGCTTACGCAACTTTGTCTTTCGTCCGACTGTGGTGTTAGTTGTGATTTATAAATGTGTTACTACATTTCTCACCTGTGATATATATATATATATATATATATATATATATATATATATATATTATACATATATTATATATATACATATATGTATACATATGTATATAAATATACATATATATATATATATATATATGTATATATATACAGTATATGGAAATAGGCTCCACTGCAAGGCCTTGAACGTTTTCTGTAGTGACTGCTTATTATGAAGCAAAGACAATAGCTTTGAGCCAGGCAGGCCGTACAAAAGGAACGACCTGATTCACGACCTGGTGGTTTCCTGACGGTACTAGGCCAGCTCGGTCTCTATTCTAATTTCCTTGGACAATGACCAAGTTGGAACCATAATTTTGAAGCTAGGTGTGGTAAGTTGGAGGGCAAAAGGACTCCATAAGTATTGCTCCTTTCCTGTATAATACAATTAGGTGATTACACATGTCTCACATGCATGAAACCCATAAATTACTCAGTTTATTTAGTGTAATACATGCTATGCATGGGCCCACATCAAATGCACCACACTGGGCAACACAAACCGGCACATAAAGTTTGAGCTGCAGCCACCACATAGCACAGCAGACACTCGTAAATTATTTAGCATAAATACGTGTTTTAGTTATACTGCAATCATGGAACTAGTACAGTAGTATCCCAGCGATCTTATAGAGAACACATGAACTGTTGTTTCAAGAAGTGTCAATCTATGCAACTGGGACTTTGTGGCAATGGGTGATTTAGATTTTACCAACATTGATTGGACGACCCTCATACATGGCAATATATGTAGTCTCAATTTATTTTCTTTGTGACAGTGACTTAGTTCTTAGTTCAGCACATAAAAGAGCCCATAAGGCATGGAAACATGCTCGATCTATTGCTCACTAGCTGCAAAACCATGATAGCTGATGTAGAAGTTGGTGAAACCATTGCAAGTAGTGATCATGACAGATTCAAACTGCAAAAATTAAGATGTAGAATAGACAGTTGTGTATCTAAAATACCTGATTTCAGTAAAGCTCAGTCCATTGGACTACATCAGGAGCTTCAGCTCAGAGACTGGGAGGCAAATTTAAACAAAGGCTTGTAGATTAGATGTGTGAAATATTCCAAAATATGATAAGATGATTTGTACTTACATTCTGTTTAAGGACAGATGACCGACCCCCAGATCAAACTCACCCAAAATGGCTTAACAAAGAGACTGAAAAAAGTATTGCCAAAAAGAGACAGGCTTATAAGAAATACAAGTGTTCTGGGCCACCTAACGAATATCAAAGTTATGTGATCATACAGAGGGATTTAAGAAAGACAAACAAAAAAAGAAAGCGACAATACAGAATGAATATGGCTAATAAATCCAAAGAGAATCCCAAAAAATTCTGTAGTTACATTAGAGATAAGAAAGTTATTAGGAATCATATTGACCCACTGTCATCAATTGATGGTCAACTTGAATATTCAAATGAAGGAATGCATGATATTGTAAACTATTTCAACTCAGTACAGTATTTGTAATTAAAACACCTCACATTGAAGTCTAGGAGAAACTTACTACTGTAAAAAAAAAATAGAATAAAAGATGTATAGAAAAACTCAAAGTTAATAAAACACCATGGCCTGACAGTTGGCATCCAAGAATCTCAAAGGAAATAATAAGTGAGATTGTTGTTCTGCTAGAAATTGTTTAAAAAAAATCAATCAAATCCAGAGATGTCCCAAGAGAATGAAAGTTAACAAATGTTACCCCCATATCCAAAAGAGGTGACAAAAAGAAGCCAGTGAACTACAGGCCTATAATAACTTTAATTTTAGGGAAAATTATGTAAACTATTGTCAGAGATGCTATCGAACATCATTTAAAAAGTACTTCATAAATGATAGCCAGCATGGATTCAAAAAAGTTCCTGTGTGGCTAACCTACTCGAATTCTACAACGTTTCAAATTATGACAAAAGAAACAATATAGATTTAATATATTTGGACTTTGCAATGGCTTTCAATACTGTCTCGCATGAAAGACTTCTTGCTAAATTAGCTTTACCCAGAATAAGTGGTAGCCTATTAAGCTGGGTTAGTATTTGGCTAAACAAGCATAAACAGATGGTCGTAAATAGCAAAACTTCTAGATGGAAAAATATCATGAGTGGAGTTCCTCAGGGTTCCGTTCTTGGGCCATTTCTGTTCATAGTATTTGTAAATGATATAGACCATGGACTGAAATCTGTTGTCTCCAAATTTGCCAATGATACAAAACTTGGTAGAAAGGTAAATGATCACTTAAACCAATTAGATATTCAAGAAATTTTAGATGAACTACAGCAATGGTCTGAAAAGTAGCTAATGAAATTGAACACAAATGTAAGGTTATGCACATAGGTAAAAATAATATATACAATCTTGGCATAATTATCAGTGATGATCTCAAATCATCTAAACAGTGTGTTTCCACATCAGAGAAGAGAAATAAGATTCTAGGACTGATTGTGCAATCTTTTGGTTTTAAAAGTCCATCTGTCATTAACAATATATATAAATTGTTAGTTTGTCTACATATAGAATATGCTGTATCCGTAAGGTCACAGAATCTCATTAAAGATATTGCCAGATTAGAAAAAAGTACAAAGGCGAGCCACAAAATTGATTCCAAACATCAGAAAGAAATCATACAAAAATCGACTAAAGCATATGAATTATTTTCCCTAAAAAGGTGTAGACCCAGGTGGGATTTGATACAGGTCTTTAAGATTCTAAAGGGAATTGACAACATCAAAAGTGACCAAATTTTCACACTGCGTATCATACAAAAAATAATGGTCTCAAACTGTCAGGAATAGATTTTATTTGGAATTGGGTAGAAACATCACCAACTGTGTAGGAAATTAATGGAATAAACTTCCTGCAGAGGCAATGAAATGTAGTACAGCTCGAAGTTTTAAGATTCATTGAGATAAGCACCTAAGAAATATGTTGTAATGCCTGCTATTTTTTTTTATCTTACCATTGTTTATTTAGTTATTATCTATTTGTTATTTATATATTATTATAGATTATTGTTTTTCTGTTTGTTTATTATTCATTATTATCATTTTATTGTTATATCTACATTATTTTTTATTTTATTTATTTATTAATTTTTTGCATCCGACCTAGTTATGGACCAAATGGTCTCCTGTAGGCATGCTCTTCTTTTGTAATCCCTTTGTTTGTAACATACCTGTAATCCCTAATCCTGAAACCAAGGTAACTCCTAGAGAACCTTTCCACTCTAGTGGTTGACAAATGGGCTGAACTGGGACTGCTTTCTTGGGAGCCACAGATCTCCCCCGAGAGTGAACAAGGGCAACGGATTGATGGAATGATTATATAATAAATTAATTACTTTCCACATCAGTAAAGTGCTTCTTTACTATATTCCAGTATTTTACTACAAATATCTGCCTTAGTAATTTTCTTTGTCATTTTTTTCAGGTCGGGAAATATCCGTGAATGCTGTTGTGTGATAAGATAAAGTGGAACATGTTTGCAGTATAGTACATTAAACTCATGGACTTGTCTACTGTGATCTTCCGTCAAGGACTTGATATCTTCACTCTAAGCTTAATTAGTAAAAATATTTTGTACTAAAGACAGTTTGAAATGCCAAGGCCATTGTGGCCATTATGATTATGTAGAGTCTGATGCAATATTCATCAAAAATAATTTCACCACCAGATTTATTACATAAACAAATATGGATGACCATCCATTGGATTTGTATCAAAATAACTACAAGTTATTCTACATTTCTCATGTAATTGGTGCACAAGTACTACAAGATGCAATAATATACCAAGTAAAAAGGGCCTATCCTGATGTAAAGACATTTAAGGAGTATGAAGAGGAAAATTTAAAGGTAAAGAAAGGGAAGCCAGATAGCAGTAAGAAAGATTGGTTGGAAGATGAAGACTGGAAGAAAGAGTCCCTTGAATTTTTGTGGAATGACTGGAAGAAGCACAAACAAGATGTCACAAGTTTGTTTCGTGTGTTTCGCAAAAGTTTTTCAAGTACTGCTGAATTTGAGAATGTCAAAGAGTTGAAGGATTACAGAAACAGAGTTTGTCATGCTTTTGGATCAGTTGTTAAAGATGAAACTTATAATTGCGAACGGAAAAAAATGAGAGATCTCATCATGGAAATATATAAGCATATGGCTAAGGATTCTGTGAAAGATTTGGACATTGAATCAAAAATGAAAGATATTGCTAAAGAAATTGATGAAATTGACAGCTATAATTTTGAACAATTTAAAGAAGATTTTGACAAAAATTTATGTAATTTTCTCATAGGGGAGGGAAGAAATGAATTTGGTAGAAAATACAAAAAGTACAAACTCAGTACTCCTTTCTCGTGGATGTGGGCTGAAAAGTACAATGAGTTTGATGTATGCCAAATCTTCACCCCATTGAAAGGACATAATGATAGAATTTTAGACATGAAATATATATTGAAATTGTTTTCACTAACAAAAATCATTACTTTTTCTGGAATAGCAGGTTCTGGAAAGACATCATTGTGTCGCTTTATAACTCGTGAATGGCTAAAGTCTGTTGATATAGGGCTTGACAAATCTGATGACACTGAAGAAATTGAAGGTATAGGGAAGTTCAATTTGATCTTCCACATTGAGCTGAGGGAGTTTGCAAGAAGAACCTTGAAAGAGAATATAGCTTACACTTGCCTAAGAAATTATTTATTGTCTGGTTCATTAAATAAGTTTGAGAGCCTTTATGGAAAGGCATATGACAGCAGTGAACTACTCAAGACCCTACAAACTTTAAATATTCTCTTTATTATTGATGGGTTTGATGAAGCAAGTGCCAAAGGAAAACAAATTGTTAATTCTATTATGGAGCATTTCAAAGACAGTAAGATCATACTTACAACTAGACTAGAATATCAAGAGAAAGTGGAAGATATTATTAAGAAGGATAAATACAAGAGTATTACAATTTGTGGTTTCGATAAGAAAGGTCGCAAAGAGTTCTTAGAGAAGATCTTCACAGACTTAATATCAGATCCTTCAAAGAGAGCTGAAGAACTGAAAGAATTTTCTCAGATGATCCATACCAATGCTGATGTGTTAAATGAACACTTGAAGCTTCCACTTACAACTGCTTTGCTTGTTACTCTGTGGTATCATGTACCTGCGGAGAGAGGGCATCTGAAATCAAAGACAGCTACAGAACTGTATGACACTATGTTTGGATTATGGAAAAAAAGAGTCAATGATAAATTAAAAGATTCTCAAATAGGATCTATCGATGAAAAGTTGCTGAAATACTTGAGCAAAATAGCATGGAAGAATTTGAATGATGACACACTTTCTCTAGAGAAAAAACAAATAGATGATTTTAAAAAAGAGTGTAGTGAATTCAAAATATTTGAATATGAGGTCATTTCTGGATTCCTTGTATTACAAGGGGAGGAATACCATTTTATGCACAAAACTGAAATGGAATTTCTTGCAGCCTGGTACATTACAGAAAAGTTGAAAGAGAAATATTTGGTTTCAGAGTTCTTTGGAGTGGAGAGCACCATAAAATTCAGAGAATTGTTTAAATATTTAACAGGTTGTATGTTTAAAGAATCATTACTAGATTATCAAGCTAAAGAACTAATGAAGATTATTGATAGAGCAGATATTGACAGTTTTGATTATAATTACTGGCATTCACTTGTTAGAGAATCCCATAGAAATGATGCATTGTGTCAAGAGATTGAGCGCCGTTTGCCAAAGAGTGAGTGGGAAATACATGATGGAACAATATTGGCAGGAATTGGCTTACTAACATTCACAAACCCAAAGGAAATTAGCCTCATGATATATGATAATCCATATGAAATTGAGGGATTTCTTAAGGGTTGGGAAAGACTTCCTGAAACTTGTAACAGAAGTAAAATTCAAGTCAAGTTAATCCTAAGACATAGTTGGAATATAGCAGGCTCAAGGGATACTGATGAATTTCTCAATTCTTTGTATCCATGGGGTCAATTGACCTATTATGAAGGTCACTTAGGTCAGCACTGTGGGAAGACTTTGAAGAACTGCTATAAATTAAAGCATATGTTGGCAAGAATAAGCACTGTTAATGCTCTTAAGGCTTTGAGTAAATGTCTAGAACACAATAAAAAGAGGAGAGCTCTTGAAACTCTCCATATTACTCTTGACATACCAAAGGAAAAAGTAACTAATGTCCCCATGGAGTTTAAAAAACACCTTGATATCACCATACCATCGTCAAATGAACACGACATTGAGTGGATAAATGACACTGTTTATACCTTAGGAGACAGGTGAATATTATTTTAGCTTTTTTCAAGCAGATAATTTGATATATTAATTCATCAAAATGAAAATTATGACATTAATTTTTGTCACACTTGTAACTAACCTTTCATCTTTCACAGGATTGGCTGTCGAAATTTAACACTGACCCATTGTGATATGGCAGAAGATGGAATAAGGAGCCTAGTACGTAAACTTGTAGAAGATGAAACTGTAACTGATAAACTAAGTCTTCGCCTGGCAGTTGACTTGGAAGAAGACACTAAAACAGAACTTGAGAATTTTGTTAACAAGTATAAACAGTTTAAGATTGAGTTCTTCTAAGAATTTCAGGAGTACTGAAAAAGAAAAATAATAAGCTACATTTTGTCTTTATAATTGTGATAGCCTCATTGTTTTTTATTCTTTTTTTTTTTTTTTTTTTTTTTTTTAATAACTACTTGACTTACCACAATAAAATGGTTTGAATAAGTAAAGTATCAGAAGATGCCTTGCAACTCTTAATACATGTAACAATTTTCTGGTAAATTTGCTCAAACTTATTTGTTAATCAGTTACCTAATACTGATTAATCAGTTACCTATAACTGGTGGAAAGTTCTGATTGGTTGAGTCATTTGATGGAAGTATTTTCTGTCAGGTGAGAAAGTAGTACCCTATTTCAGATATTTTTAATTGTAGGAGTGAAGAAAGATTTTTTTGGGGGGATGAAATGAGTATGTCGTGGTGTTGGGAATCTCAAATGCTAGGAAAGAGGATGAATGAACCAACAGGTGTAGGAGTAAAGTTTGGGGTGGTGGGGGGTAAGAATCCTAGTGGGGAAATGATGTTAGAGATGTGTCTAGAAAGGAAGTTGGTAGCTAACACAGTGTTTAAGAAAGCCAAGCCTATGTATATATGTGAAAAGGTGGTGGGTGGGTGGGTAGGGCATGAATGGACTTTATAGTGCTATCCAAAGGAATGATAGGAAGAGTTCTGGATGATGCTATAAGCGGAGTGGTGTCAAGTTTTTTGGTAGAAGAGAAACTGAGAAAGGAGGAACAGGTTAAACGAGAAGGAATACCCAAAGGCGTGAGATGTATGGGAGGGAGAAGGGATGTAGGAATAGAAGGAGAATGATGGGTGTTTGTTTTAAGGTGGAAGTGACAACGTGTGCAAACAAGACGTGTGGGATGAGGTAGTCAAAGATGGGATGAAAAGGTGAAGGCAATGGTACAAGAGAAGAGGTGAACATACGAAGATTGGTTGCAAGGTTATAAAAAGGAATGTTATATCAGTGGCTGATGCGAGAGATTCATCTGTGGTGACCCTTGAAGAAGAATGAAGAGAATTGAGCCATTGCAGTGACCTAATTTTTGCTGCAAATGCGACAAAGAATTATTGTGATTTGTCACACCACATTACAGGCAAAATTGTAAAATGTTGAAGGAATGTTAAAAGAAAGTCTGAGACCACAATTGTACGGAACTGGTAGAATCATAGTGATTGACCTGACCACACAAGGTACTGTACCTGCAAAACTTAAAATATATAAAAATGTCAAAGGATTGATAACTTGTAAGACATTGTATGAATTTGATCACTATAAATTCCCGTCTTGAGTGATATATAAAAGATGATGTAGATGAAAACAAAGAAAAGGTTAAATCACATGATGGCACGCACATCAGATAGCCCATACAAATGTTCTCATTGCTTTGCTACCTTCACTCGGTCTGCATCTCTTAAATGCCATCTTAGGATCCACTCTGATGAAAATTCTGAAAAGTTCTCAGATGATGAAGACAATACATTGGAACCCCCAAGTAATATGAAGACCTTTCCAAATAGAGTAAAGTCCTCTCTCAATAGTGTTGCTGCAGACCCTCCCAATAGATTTAGATACCTTCCAAGTAATATGAAGGAACAAAGTGTATTACCTACAAGTGAAAAGCACACAAATGTACACACTGCAGTGCTGCATTTCAAGTAGCAGATAATCTAGAAAGGCATCTAAGGACTCACACTGGAGAGAGGTTGCCATACAAATGCATTTATTGTTGTAAAACTTTTGATATGTTGATTGGTTTGAGAAGACATAAGTGTACCACCCACTCGGGTGAAACACCTTTCAAATGTGCGCACTGCAATAGTTCTTTCATGCATGTATATGCTCTTAGAGAGCATCCATCTGGAGGTCCACACTGGGAGGAAGCCTGAAAAGTGTATGTATTGCCATGCCATATTTTATGAGACACGCACTCTGACGCAGCATCTTAAAACCCACACAGATGATAAGTTTAAAAAATGTGTTTATTGTAATGCTGTATTTCACAATACACGTACTTTAAAAGAACATCTTTGCACTCACATAGGTGAAGAGCTTTGCAAATGTACTCATTGTTTTGTCAGATTTCCCGATAAAGACTCGCTTAAAGTACATTTACAGACCCATGTGGATGAACACCAGAAAGGGATTCACAGATGTACACATTGTAATGCTAGGTCGTAAGTTGATCTGGACGCAAGTCGGACTTTATATATATACAGTATATATTACCCTTTATATATTATTTTGGTTACTGTATATATATATATTGTATATCATATTTTGCATACTGAAATAATCTTAGCATCTTTGAACTATGTTGTATAGTATTTTTAACCTTTTTATAATTTTAGCTGATTTTCTTTGGGAAACGTAGCTTAGGCCTATGCATACTGAATAAAATCCTATCATCTTTGACCTATTATATTAGATACTGTATTTTTTAACATTTTTATTATCATACCACCAGACTTTCTTTAAGGAAACGTATGCATACTGAATAAAATCGTATTATCTTCGAGCTACGTTCTTTAATATAAAAATGTTCATTAACTTTTTTACGATTTTGTTAGGAAACGTAGCCTAGGCCTACGCATACTGAATAAAGTCCTGTCATCTTTGACCTACATATACTTTTTTCTTTGTTAAATTAAAATCATTGCAAGGCACAATTAGGAAAATTTCTATTTCAAAACATTCTTTTCATTTACGTACTATACCGAAAATATTGTTATCGACAATAGACTACGCATAAACAAAGTTTACTCCTGCATTTTATAATCGCAAAACATAATAATACAAAATGCTGTACCGCACATATTGTTATCGACAGCAGACTAAGCATAAAAAAGTTTTACTGTTAAATTTTATTAATTGCAAAACATATAAAAATACAAAATGTAAGGTAAAATGTTATTTCAAAACACATTCTTTTCGTTTACGTACTGTACCGAACATATTGTTATCGACAACAAACTAGCCTAGGCATAAAAAAAAGTTTTGCTGTTACTTTTCATTAATAGCAAAATATATGAAAATACAAAATGCAATGCAAAATTAGGAAACATTTTACTTCAAACAAACAAAATGAAAGAATATTTAGCTGGCTGAGATGCTGACGCTGCCGGCAGCCTGCCAATACTATCGTGCTTCCGTCTCGCGGCATGCAAAGTAATTGTACTGCACTGCCAGGCATAACATTACAATTCTATTACTCTATTAAATGTTAAATATTATTGTACTATCTCGTGGCCGTAAAGTCGATCAGTCGTAAGTCGCATAGGTCGTAAGTCGACGACTACCTGTACTGGTTTTAAAGAGACAAATAAGCATATTTCCTTGTGCACTAATGGAGACCCAAAGAAGTTTACTTATCATTATGATCCTGCAGCATCTCATTCTGATAACAAAGGAAAGACTCTTGATACAAGACCTGAATTTAAAGTAGATTCAAGTAAATCTTTAACCTTAGAGTATGACGTTCCTCAACTTGACCCTGATACAGATCCTTTAAAATTACCCATAGTGAAATGTGAAATTCCTGAATATACTTTTAGTACTGAATGTTCTGGAGATTATGTGTTACTAAATCAAGACATTAAGGTCGAGGTAAAAGAAGAGAGTCTTGACCTGGATGAAGAAATGGGCTTTTCATATTAACCAAAGGCCTAATAGAGGACCTTTTATAAAAATTCACTATGGACTGAGAGATCAAACCTATTGGTTAAATGTCAGGTATTTTGTATTATTGTTTTGTCTTCTGATATTGGTAGGAAGCATTGTATTGTATAGGGCAGTTATTTTTATTGTTATTAAAATTAGACTGGTTATGCTGTTTTGATAAGACCTTTTGAGATGTCAGATATCTGTTGTGTAGAATTCTCCATCACTAAAAGTGAAGATTATTTAATTTTAATTTTTCTATACCTCATACTGGTGTATCCCACAATGGGTATTTACTGCATATATACAGTCAGTACTTTAGGAAATTTTTAGGTATACCCCTTTGGACCAGAGAGACACATCATTTCCTATGTTAGAGAAAACTCGACTCACAGGAAAGATGAGCCACTTTTCTACTATTGCTGTCCCCCCTTGTTGTTATCTCCTATAATCTTTCTGGCACCGCTTCTTTTCCTATGCCTTCCTGGTAGTGGTAAGGTGGGGGAGGGAAGAGAACGCTGCTACTGCATATTTATGTGCATCATAGAAGCCATGAAGGTACTGCAAAATGAGAAAGTGAAGTTGTCCATTTTCAAAACATGTTGACCCCCTCACCTAGGTCTTTGAGGAGGCCTCAGTTTAGGCAGAAATAGTGAGAGTTTCCAATTTGTCTTCACAGAGCAGGTTTTTTTTTTTAACCCATTCAACTCCGATGACAAGATGTCTTGTCATTTGGTCAAATAAAACAAAAAATCATAATAAAACAACAAAATGTTTGATGATCAAACAGCACCAGAAAAATATGACGTCATCAGTCCTCCTCGAGGAGGACTGATGACATCATATTTTTCTGGTGCTGTTTGATCATCAAACATTTTGTTGTTTTATTATGATTTTTTGTTTTATTTGACCAAATGACAAGACATCTTGTCATCGGAGTTGAATGGGTTAAGAGGATAGTGAAGTGAGCAAGAATTTGGGTTCAGAAGATATAAATGTAGAAGTGAGGTAAGTTCTCAACCTTTTGAGATCATTGGGTGTGACAAAAGCTTCAGAACTTGGTGGGATCTCAAACTGGACATTTGAATGATCTATTGCAAAAGAAGGAGGAGGGATGGGTGGACTGTGTGTAGCTTCACCTAGAGAAGGCTTTTGATAATGTACCTCACAATCCGCATATGTGGAAATTGCAGTATATTGAAGGTTTGAGAGGCAAACTACCAGTGGCAATTCTAGGACTATGAAAAGTGGGAGGGCCAGCTGGAAAACTTGGGGGGGGGGTGTAGCGAGGTAAGGTGCTACATCAAAATTCACTCTTCGAATTTTTCTGGTTTATTAATCAAGTTATAACACAGTTCTGTACACAATTGATCACTAGGGCACGTCACACACCGACCTCTCCTGGACCCGTGCACTGCGGTTTTGTCCTCCGGAAATGCTGAGTCTGCTGAATTTTGAGGTGCTCTCAGTCACCTTGTCAAGATTTTTAGTCGGAATGTTTGGTGTATACAGGGGGTGGGGGGCATGGCGCTCCCAGGCTCCCCCCCTAGAATCGCCACTGCGTGTGATGCCGCGACGCGGTCAGTACCGCAGTAGTATTTACCAAGGTATATATATATATAATTTAAAAATACACATACCAAAGGCTTTTTCCCCCTTATGCGGGGGGTAGCCAAAAAGAAAAAGGCATAGAAATCACTCCCACCCATTTCATTTCCCATATATTCCACTCCCCTCCACCATCCTCCCTCCCTCCTATCTTGGCACCTCCTGGTGACCCCCTAGAATCGCCACTGTGTGTGATGCCGTGACACAGTAGTATTTACCCAGGTATATATATATCATTTAAGAATAGGACATGCAAAAAAAAACGGGGGGGGGGGGTGGTCGTGCCCCCACCACCCGGAATCGCCACTGCAAACTACTTGAATGGATAATAGACTTTTTAAAGGGAAGATACATGAGGACAGTAGTAAAGGATAAGATGTCAAGAGCCATAACAAGTTGAGTTCTATAAGGTTCAGTGCTTGCATCAATAACATTTATCTATATCAGCAACAAGCTATGCCAACATTTTGCTGATGATGAAAAAACCATGAGAACAGTGGAAATGAAGAATGTAGGATAATGCAAAAAGATCTAGGCACTATATTTTTGCTTGGACCCAAGAATAGAAAATTAATTTCAATACAAAAAAAAAAAAAAAAAAAGAAAATGCAAAGAACTGGAATTGGGCAAATGCTGCAAAAGACCGTCCTTAAACTATTCTTTTGCAAGTAAATACATTTCAAAAGTAAAAAGAGTGTTGACAAAAGACAACCTGTCATTGTAGGAGAGAGGCCAAATGCAAAGTATAGGATCCAATATATTTAACATTTCGCCGGGTTGTTTCTGAAGAAGCCCTGCTAGGCAAATCATTAAATGTATTGGATCTCATACTCTGCGTATGGCCTCTCTCCTACAGTGCTGTTGCAGTTATTACTGCTTTTACTCACAAACTGTCACCTAAGTCATATCAGCAGGATTGTGGGAGAGACTGACTGCTGCAGATGATTAAAAGTGGCTTTATACATACATATACCAAGGACTTTTTCCCCCTTACAGGGAGGTAGTCAAAGTCAAAGGCATAAATCCACTCCCACCCATTTCATCCCCACATACGTACTCCACTCCCATTCACCAACCCCCCTCTCTTTTCTTGGCTCCTCCTGGATGACAGGTCATCCCTGCATCTTGCCCACTGCAATGCAGCAGGGATATTTCATTTCATTAGTGACCCCCTCCCCCTCTCTGCCCTCTTATGCAGAAAGAGAGAAGATGAGGAGAAATCTTTTTTGTCTGCATCAAAATATCATTGACACATCCCTACTTCCTCCCCCAATTGCATCACAGCATCCCTGTCTGGGGTATGGCTGCATGTTATTGTGGGGTTCAAATCTGGTCAGTATTATGCAGTTGATACTTTAGGGTCTGTATGGGACACCCCCCTATGGACTGAAGACGCTCATCATTTTGTTTGTGATAGAGGAAATCTCTATTCATAGAGAAGTTACGCTACTAAATTGTACTGTAACTGTCCCTCTGTCATGGTGTCTCCCCACTATTAATTCTATCCTGTACCACTTCTCTGATTATTCATTTCCTTTTTTTGCCGAGCCCTGTGGTAGGAGAGAGAGACTACTGCCACTGAGTGTTCCCACTCGAGTTGTGAATGACGACAACAATGGGACAGATAGGACTAGGCATCCATCCTACTCTCAGTAGCCCCAAAGGGGAAATTCCAAAAAAGAACAAAGGCATAAGATGGATGGTCTAGGAGGAGTTTTCAAACCAGAACCAGGTTTGGGCTTTAGACTATATAGATAAATGAAAATCATATAGAAACCCTGAGGCATCAGTCCCCACACAGAGTGAAGGATATGAGCAAGATTGAGAGAATGCAAAGGGAAGCAAACAAACTTGTTACCAGCCTGCCTGGCATCTAAACCATATGAGAGACTAAAAACACTGGGTCTGCCAATTTTAAAAGATCAAAGAGAAAGTTCATATGATTACTACAGTATACAAATTGCCTAAGGGGACAGAGAGAAGATATGTTACTACCTCTCATTGATGGACTAAAAGGGGGTAACTGTGTCTGTTGATGTGAATAATCCATTGATTTGGAGTGATGGCTTTTGGGTGTCATAGTGATTGCACAGAGCACTAAACAACAGCACCAAAAACACAGCTAATTAACATCCGTAAATGAGAGGTCTCACTGTATCTCGTAAGGATAGTATGACTTTTAGAGGTTCGAGAAGGCTGTTCGAAAAGCGATTTGTTCGAAAACCGAAACAATTTTTCCCATTATAATCAATGTAAATAATTTTAATCCGTTCCAAGTCTAAAAAACAACTTTTTCTATTTTTTTTTTCTTTTTACTATTTTACACCATAAACTGCACTTGCTGCTTCCCCATGACGAACAATGGAGTGTATCCCACTTCTTTTCTTAAACTTTTCAAACCACCCTCTGCTTGCTTTAAAATCAAACCCTTCCGGAATAATGCTAGGATCTTTTTTTTTTATCAAATCTTCATACAATTGTCTTGCTTTGGCACAAATTGCATCTTCACTAAGAGTATCACCTGCTAACTGTTTCTCATTTACGAAAATCAGCAAAAGTTTCTCCACTTCCTCCAATACCTGTGGCCTTTGTTTGCTAAAAACACTTGATCCTTTAGCCACATCACTTGCTTTAACCTGGTCTTTATTTTTTAGGATGGTGCTTATCGTCGATTTCGCCATCCCAAACTCCTTAGCCAACGCAGACACACGAACGCCAGATTCATATTTCGCTATTAATTCTTTTTTAAATTCAATAGTTTTGCGCACTACTTTCCTCTTTTCTTCACCACTTGAACTTGCTTTCTTTGGACCCATGATTAGGGGCTAATACACGATGCAAAGATGAAAAAAAGTCAGATTTACGTAAATAAGAACGAACACGTCTGCTCGGAATGAACTTTGATCGGAAATGCGCTACGGAGTTCTCTCGGCTCGCGAGTGAGCCGCGTTCGGGTACGCTCGGCTTCTTTCGGTTTGTTCGAGAGCCGAAATTTGGTCGAGTTCTGAGACGTAAAATTCTCGAACTTTTTGGTCGAAAACCGATTTGGTCGAGAACAGAAGCGTACTTGGAATACCACCTTAGAATGTGGTATAGCTCAAGCTAGAACAATACATAAATAGATCAAATTGGGACTGAACATTATCTCTAGCATATTCAGAACGTTTTACAAAAGCTGCAATCAGTCTGCCTCCGAGGGGGTACAATAACACCATAGACCAGGTTGGTGTGTGCCTATACATAATGCCTACGCATTACCTGTGTGGCTTTCTTTTGAGTTTATAATCTTCATGGCATTACTGGACATCACAAATCTCGTCAGGTTCTCGAGTGTACCTCCAGCTCCATGCAAAAATTCCTACATCAGAATCTGTTGTTTACGTTTGGCTGGTGAAACTGAAGTAATAACTGCCCCAAGAAAAGTTTATTACATAATTTATTATGTAGTCATAGAAATGATCAATAAGTGATCAAGTGATCGCTGGATTGTTTTCTTTGCTTGGTCTTCGTCTCTCCTGTTGTTGCAGTCTGTACAGAATTAATGAACATATCCGGGTAGATTTGAGTGTACCTTTATTTTTTCAATTGAGTTATTATGGCTTTTCTAAGTTTGGTAATGCAGTTGTCATTAAAATAAGAGTATTCATCCAAATGGGTGTGGGAACATGCTTTTTGCTAGCTACCTCATTTATGAGGGAGAGGAAGCATTGTGGTATGAGTTACAATTTTTTTTTTTCAGAAATCAACTCTAAACAAGATGATGTATCCTAACGTTTAGTGACTTACCGGCATTTTTTTTATTTTTTCTATTTCGATGTAAAATTAAACATTTCATTTCATGCACACAAACACACACACACATATATATATATATATATATATATATATATATATATTTTATATATATATATATATATATATATGTGTGTGTGTGTGTGTGTGTGTGTATTTACCTAGTTGTATATTACGGGAAGGGGAGCTATGCTCGTGGGGTCCCGTCTTCATTTCTCATTTTATCTAAACAATTTTTGAATTCATGTATTGTTTTTGCACACACCACTTTCTCATCTAACTTGTTCCAACTGTCTATTACTCTGTGTGGAAAGCTGTTCTTTTTCAAATCTCTTCTATAGCTGTCTTTTTTTATTTTCTTTCCGTGTCCTCTTGTATTTCTGTCATCCCATTTTATCAGATTCTCTCTATCAGTAATTTCTATGCCTTTCATGATTCTGTAAATAGCTATCAAATCTCCTCTCTCTCTTCTTTGCTCTAGTGTCTGTAGTTCAAGTTTTTGTAGTCTCTCTTCATATGATAGTTTTGAGAGTGTTGGTGCCAGTTTTGTAATTGCTCTTTGTATTCTTTCAAGTTTTTTTTATACATTTTTTTGTACTTGGTGACCATATTGTTGCTGCATATTCTAATCTTGGTCTTATCAGGGTGATTAGGATTTTCCTCACCATTTCTTCATCCAGGTATGTAAATGCCACTTTGATTGTTCTTATTAAATTATAAGTTTCTCCAAAAATCTTATTTATATGTTTTTCAGGTGACATATTATTCATAACAATGACTCCCAGGTCCTTCTCATTTTCTACTTTTTTTATTCCCTCTTCTCCCAAATTATATGATCCTGTTATTCTGTTTTTGCTTTTTCCAAATTCCATTATACTGCACTTTTTTGTATTGAACTCCATCTCCCACTTCTTACTCCATTCCTGTACTTTATTTAGATCTCTCTGTAGTGATTCACAATCTTCTTCAGTTTTCACTCTTTTCAGTAGTTTTGCATCGTCTGCAAAGAAGCTCATATAGCTTTCAATTCCTTCATCCATATCATTAATATATATAGCAAACATTATTGGGGCCAGGACTGTTCCCTGCCGGACATCGCTTATTACTTCATTCCATTTTGAGTGCTGGTTTCTTATCACTACTCTCATTTTTCTTTCTTGCAAAAAGTCTTCCATCCAATTTAGTAATTTACCTTGTATTCCTCCTTCAGATTCTAGTTTCTTAAGCAACTTCTTATGTGGTACTTTGTCAAAAGCTTTTTTTAGGTCTAGAAATGCACAATCAGCCCATCCATCTCTTTCTTGTATTATATCTATTAGCCTTGAATAGAAGCATATTAAATTGGTGACGCATGATCGTCCTTGTCTGAATCCAAATTGCCTTGGATGTAGTACGTTGTTTTTTTCCAAGTATTTTACCCATCTATTTTTGATAATTCTTTCACAAATTTTTGCTATTGTACTTGTTAGAGAGACTGGTCTATAGTTGGTAGGTTCTTCTTTATTTCCTCCTTTATATATAGGTACTATATTTGCTTTTTTCCAATCTTCTGGAACTTTTCCTTCTTTCAAGGAACTGCTTATTATGCTATGTATTTTGTCTGCCAGTTCATTCCTGCATTCTTTCAGAATCCAGTTTGCTATTTCATCTGGTCCATGTGATTTTCTGACATCAAGATTACTCAATTGTATCAATATTTCATTCTTTGATACTTCTATTTTTTCTCTTCAGGTTGTATGTTCTCCCTTGTAAACACTGATTTAAAATGTTTGTTCATAATTTCCGCCATTTCCATTTCCTCAGTGTATTCAACTCCCCCTTGTCTTAATTTCTCCAAGTCCTGTTTGTTTTTCAGTTTATTGTTTACAAATCTGTAGAATAGTTTTGGTTGATCTTTACATTTTTCTATGACGTCTTTTTCATATTTTCTCTTTTCCTCTCTGCATGTTTGTACATATTCATTTCTATAACTGGTATATATTTTCCATTTTTCAGGTTTTCTGTCTTTTTTCCATCTGGTCCAGGCTTTGTCTCTTTTGTCTTTTAACTCCCTACAACTTTTGTTGTACCAGCATTTTACATATTCTTTTTCTTGTTTTTGTCTTGGGACATACTTTTCCACTCCTTTCTTGTAAATTTTTGTCAAAATATTCCATTTCTTTTCCACTGATGAAAATATTCTCATCACTTTCTACTATATTGCTCCTATCTATACCTCTAATCTTCACATTCCTATTAGACATGTCGTCATCATCCAGCTCGTCTTGCGGTCGTTTGTCCACCTCTCGGCGGCCCGTCAGGGCCAATTCCTCCACCTCCTCATTACCTTCCATTTCCCCAGCAATCCCTCCCCCTCTCCTCTTTCCTTACTTTCCCACTACCCCACGAGCAATTTCCCCCCACCCTGCAAATACAAAAAAGGCACTTCTCTTTGCGTTGGGATCCACAATCTGCACTTTTCTTCAGAACGTTCTTCAAGCCGTCCGTTCGTTGAAAGTGTGTGTGTGTGTGTGTGTATACATATATACAAGCAGAACAAATTTCAAAACGTTTCGCAGATCTTTCTGCATCCTCAGTTGATGAGAAAAGAACTGAAAAAAGGAGCATATTTTAAATGAAGAGAAAAGCACGGGGAGAAGACACCGTGTAGAAACTGGGGGAGTTTGTGAGTAAAAGCAGTAATAACTGCAACAGCACTGTAGGAGAGAGGCCAAATGCAAAGTATAGGATCCAATATATTTAACATTTCGCCGGGTTGTTTCTGAAGAAGCCCTGCTAGGCAAATCATTAAATGTATTGGATCCCATACTCTGCGTATGGCCTCTCTCCTACAGTGCTGTTGCAGTTATTACTGCTTTTACTCACAAACTGTCACCTAAGTCATATCAGCAGGATTGTGGGAGAGACTGACTGCTGCAGAAGATTAAAAGTGGCTTTATACATACATATACCAAGGACTTTTTCCCCCTTACAGGGAGGTAGTCAAAGTCAAAGGCATAAATCCACTCCCACCCATTTCATCCCCACATACGTACTCCACTCCCATTCACCAACCCCCCTCTCTTTTCTTGGCTCCTCCTGGATGACAGGTCATCCCTGCATCTTGCCCACTGCAATGCAGCAGGGATATTTCATTTCATTAGTGACCCCCTCCCCCTCTCTGTCCTCTCATGCAGAAAAAGAAGATGAGGAGAAATCTTTTTTGTCTGCATCAAAATATCATTGACACATCCCTACTTCCTCCCCCAATTGCATCACAGCATTCCTGTCTGGGGTATGGCTGCATGTTATTGTGGGGTTCAAATCTGGTCAGTATTATGCAGTTGATACTTTAGGGTCTGTATGGGACACCCCCCTATGGACTGAAGACGCTCATCATTTTGTTTGTGATAGAGGAAATCTCTATTCATAGAGAAGTTACGCTACTAAATTGTACTGTAACTGTCCCTCTGTCATGGTGTCTCCCCACTATTAATTCTATCCTGTACCACTTCTCTGATTATTCATTTCCTTTTTTGCTGAGCCCTGTGGTAGGAGAGAGAGAATACTGCCATTGAGTGTTCCCACTTGAGTTGTAAATAATGACAAAAATGGGACAGATAGGACTAGGCATCCATCCTACTCTCAGTAGCCCCAAAGGGGAAATTCCAAAAAAGAACAAAGGCATAAGATGGATGGTCTGGGAGGAGTTTTCAAACCAGAACCAGGTTTGGGCTTTAGACTATATAGATAAATGAAAATCATATAGAAACCCTGAGGCATCAGTCCCCACACAGAGTGAAGGATATGAGCAAGATTGAGAGAATGCAAAGGGAAGCAAACAAACTTGTTACCAGCCTGCCTGGCATCTAAACCATATGAGAGACTAAAAACACTGGGTCTGCCAATTTTTAAAAGATCAAAGAGAAAGTTCATATGATTACTACAGTATACAAATTGCCTAAGGGGACAGAGAGAAGATATGTTACTACCTCTCATTGATGGACTAAAAGGGGGTAACTGTGTCTGTTGATGTGAATAATCCATTGATTTGGAGTGATGGCTTTTGGGTGTCATAGTGATTGCACAGAGCACTAAACAACAGCACCAAAAACACAGCTAATTAACATCCGTAAATGAGAGGTCTCACTGTATCTCGTAAGGATAGTATGACTTTTAGAGGTTCGAGAAGGCTGTTCGAAAAGCGATTTGTTCGAAAACCGAAACAATTTTTCCCATTATAATCAATGTAAATAATTTTAATCCGTTCCAAGTCTAAAAAACAACTTTTTCTATTTTTTTTTCTTTTTTTTTTTTTTTACTATTTTACACCATAAACTGCACTTGCTGCTTCCCCATGACGAACAATGGAGTGTATCCCACTTCTTTTCTTAAACTTTTCAAACCACCCTCTGCTTGCTTTAAAATCAAACCCTTCCGGAATAATGCTAGGATCTTTTTTTTTTTATCAAATCTTCATACAATTGTCTTGCTTTGGCACAAATTGCATCTTCACTAAGAGTATCACCTGCTAACTGTTTCTCATTTACGAAAATCAGCAAAAGTTTCTCCACTTCCTCCAATACCTGTGGCCTTTGTTTGCTAAAAACACTTGATCCTTTAGCCACATCACTTGCTTTAACCTGGTCTTTATTTTTTAGGATGGTGCTTATCGTCGATTTCGCCATCCCAAACTCCTTAGCCAACGCAGACACACGAACGCCAGATTCATATTTCGCTATTAATTCTTTTTTAAATTCAATAGTTTTGCGCACTACTTTCCTCTTTTCTTCACCACTTGAACTTGCTTTCTTTGGACCCATGATTAGGGGCTAATACACTATGCAAAGATGAAAAAAGTCAGATTTACGTAAATAAGAACGAACACGTCTGCTCGGAATGAACTTTGATCGGAAATGCGCTACGGAGGAAGCGTCCTTAGCGTTCGAGTTCTCTCGGCTCGCGAGTGAGCCGCGTTCGGGTACGCTCGGCTTCTTTCGGTTTGTTCGAGAGCCGAAATTTGGTCGAGTTCTGAGACGTAAAATTCTCGAGCTTTTTGGTCGAAAACCGATTTGGTCGAGAACAGAAGCGTACTTGGAATACCACCTTAGAATGTGGTATAGCTCAAGCTAGAACAATACATAAATAGATCAAATTGGGACTGAACATTATCTCTAGCATATTCAGAACGTTTTACAAAAGCTGCAATCAGTCTGCCTCCGAGGGGGTACAATAACACCATAGACCAGGTTGGTGTGTGCCTATACATAATGCCTACGCATTACCTGTGTGGCTTTCTTTTGAGTTTATAATCTTCATGACATTACTGGACATCACAAATCTCGTCAGGTTCTCGAGTGTACCTCCAGCTCCATGCAAAAATTCCTACATCAGAATCTGTTGTTTACGTTTGGCTAGTGAAACTGAAGTAATAACTGCCCCAAGAAAAGTTTATCACATAATTTATTATGTAGTCATAGAAATGATCAATAAGTGATCAAGTGATCGCTGGATTGTTTTCTTTGCTTGGTCTTCGTCTCTCCTGTTGTTGCAGTCTGTACAGAATTAATGAACATATCCGGGTAGATTTGAGTGTACCTTTATTTTTTCAATTGAGTTATTATGGCTTTTCTAATTTTGGTAATGCAGTTGTCATTAAAATAAGAGTATTCATCCAAAGGGGTGTGGGAACATGCTTTTTGCTAGCTACCTCATTTATGAGGGAGAGGAAGCATTGTGGTATGAGTTACAAATATTTTTTCAGAAATCAACTCTAAACAAGATGATGTATCCTAACGTTTAGTGACTTACCGGCATTTTTTTTATTTTTTCTATTTCGATGTAAAATTAAACATTTCATTTCATGCACACAAACATATATATATATATACATATATGTATATATATATACATATATGTATATATATATATATACATATATATATATACGTGTGTGTGTGTGTGTGTGTATTTACCTAGTTGTATATTACGGGAAGGGGAGCTATGCTCGTGGGGTCCCGTCTTCATTTCTCATTTTATCTAAACAATTTTTGAATTCATGTATTGTTTTTGCACACACCACTTTCTCATCTAACTTGTTCCAACTGTCTATTACTCTGTGTGGAAAGCTGTTCTTTTTCAAATCTCTTCTATAGCTGTCTTTTTTTATTTTCTTTCCGTGTCCTCTTGTATTTCTGTCATCCCATTTTATCAGATTCTCTCTATCAGTAATTTCTATGCCTTTCATGATTCTGTAAATAGCTATCAAATCTCCTCTCTCTCTTCTTTGCTCTAGTGTCTGTAGTTCAAGTTTTTGTAGTCTCTCTTCATATGATAGTTTTGAGAGTGTTGGTGCCAGTTTTGTAATTGCTCTTTGTATTCTTTCAAGTTTTTTTTATACATTTTTTTGTACTTGGTGACCATATTGTTGCTGCATATTCTAATCTTGGTCTTATCAGGGTGATTAGGATTTTCCTCACCATTTCTTCATCCAGGTATGTAAATGCCACTTTGATTGTTCTTATTAAATTATAAGTTTCTCCAAAAATCTTATTTATATGTTTTTCAGGTGACATATTATTCATAACAATGACTCCCAGGTCCTTCTCATTTTCTACTTTTTTTATTCCCTCTTCTCCCAAATTATATGATCCTGTTATTCTGTTTTTGCTTTTTCCAAATTCCATTATACTGCACTTTTTTGTATTGAACTCCATCTCCCACTTCTTACTCCATTCCTGTACTTTATTTAGATCTCTCTGTAGTGATTCACAATCTTCTTCAGTTTTCACTCTTTTCAGTAGTTTTGCATCGTCTGCAAAGAAGCTCATATAGCTTTCAATTCCTTCATCCATATCATTAATATATATAGCAAACATTATTGGGGCCAGGACTGTTCCCTGCGGGTCATCGCTTATTACTTCATTCCATTTTGAGTGCTGGTTTCTTATCACTACTCTCATTTTTCTTTCTTGCAAAAAGTCTTCCATCCAATTTAGTAATTTACCTTGTATTCCTCCTTCAGATTCTAGTTTCTTAAGCAACTTCTTATGTGGTACTTTGTCAAAAGCTTTTTTTAGGTCTAGAAATGCACAATCAGCCCATCCATCTCTTTCTTGTATTATATCTATTAGCCTTGAATAGAAGCATATTAAATTGGTGACGCATGATCGTCCTTGTCTGAATCCAAATTGCCTTGGATGTAGTACGTTGTTTTTTTTCCAAGTATTTTACCCATCTATTTTTGATAATTCTTTCACAAATTTTTGCTATTGTACTTGTTAGAGAGACTGGTCTATAGTTGGTAGGTTCTTCTTTATTTCCTCCTTTATATATAGGTACTATATTTGCTTTTTTCCAATCTTCTGGAACTTTTCCTTCTTTCAAGGAACTGCTTATTATGCTATGTATTTTGTCTGCCAGTTCATTCCTGCATTCTTTCAGAATCCAGTTTGCTATTTCATCTGGTCCATGTGATTTTCTGACATCAAGATTACTCAATTGTATCAATATTTCATTCTTTGATACTTCTATTTTTTCTCTTCAGGTTGTATGTTCTCCCTTGTAAACACTGATTTAAAATGTTTGTTCATAATTTCCGCCATTTCCATTTCCTCAGTGTATTCAACTCCCCCTTGTCTTAATTTCTCCAAGTCCTGTTTGTTTTTCAGTTTATTGTTTACAAATCTGTAGAATAGTTTTGGTTGATCTTTACATTTTTCTATGACGTCTTTTTCATATTTTCTCTTTTCCTCTCTGCATGTTTGTACATATTCATTTCTATAACTGGTATATATTTTCCATTTTTCAGGTTTTCTGTCTTTTTTCCATCTGGTCCAGGCTTTGTCTCTTTTGTCTTTTAACTCCCTACAACTTTTGTTGTACCAGCATTTTACATATTCTTTTTCTTGTTTTTGTCTTGGGACATACTTTTCCACTCCTTTTTTGTAAATTTTTGTCAAAATATTCCATTTCTTTTCCACTGATGTTTCTTCTTTGTATATTTCTTCCCAGTTTTCTTGTTGAAAGAATTCTCTTATTTTATCAAAGTTTGTTTTTTCATACATCATTCTTCCTTTTCTATATTGTTCATTTCTTTTGATATATTTTTCTTCATTAAGTTCCAGTTCAATCAATATGTGGTCACTTTTACCTATTGGTGTTTTATATTCAATCTTGTCCACTATTCTAGGTTCAGATGTAATTAATAAGTCTAGTCTCGATGGTTCTTCTTCATTTCTATACCTAGTGTTCTCCTGTATCTATTGTGTCATTGTGTGGTCAATAATCATCTCAAGTAGAGCGTTTCCCCATGAGTCATCTCCACCCTTTACTGTCATTTCTTCCCAGCAGATTTCTTTGCAATTAAAGTCGCCCATCATAACTATTCTTCCTCCATCTTCCATTATTTCATTTAATGTTATCTTTGTGTCCTCTAACATACTTTTATGTTCACTCTCCTCCCATGAGGCTGTTTTTGGAGGCACATAATTTATCACAAATTTTCTGCTCTTCTTATCTCTGTCTTCCACTTCTATCATAATCATCTCTACTGTATTCTTTCCATATATGACACCTTTCACGTTTATATCCTTCTTAGTCAGGAACATAACTCCACCCCCTTGCTTTTTCTCTCTGTTTCTAATCCAATAATTGTATGCATCATGTCCTACACTGTTGGGTGGTAGTGGGCCTTTTAATTTTGTTTCTACAATTCCCATTATGTCTGGTTCTTTTTCTTTCAAATAATCATTCAGCTCATTCAATCCTGTTATTAATCCATCTATATTTGTGTAAGACACTCTTAGTTTTCTGCCACTTCCATTGTGTTCTCTGTTTCCCTTATGTTTTTCTTTTGTATGTCGAACTTCCTTAGTTTCATGTTCACTACTCTCCAATAGAATCTCTCTTTCTCTGACTCCGTTCTGTTCTCGTTTTTTGCCTTAGCTTCCAGTCTTTTCTGCTTTTCTTCCTCTCTTTCCTCTTTATTCATTTCTCTTTTTATCCATATCTTTTTGTATTGTTCACTTGTTGCTAGTTTCCCTGTTTTGGATAAGATATTCTCTGCCGTTGTTTGTGACTTGAATTTAATCTTAATTGGTCTGGTCTTGTCTGTGCTATACTTTCCGAGTCTAAATTTCTCTTCGATTTGTTTCATAATTTCTGGTTCATCTTCCTGAACTGATTCTAGTAATTGGCTTACTTTTTCATTTTCCTCTTTGATTCTTGTGGTTCTATCTGGGTTATGTTTCTCTTCCATTCCTAATATAATTATACATTTCTTTTTGTCTGCTAAGTCTCTTACTATATTCTCCTTCTGTCTCATCACTTTAATAACTGAGTTTTCAGTTTATTCATTCATTTGCTGTCTGATTATGTCAGTGAATGCAACCTTGCTATTTTCTTGAATTTTTTTCCAACCCTCCTTGTTCTCCATATTATTCTCCTTTAAGACTTTATTCTCATCTTTTACTTCTTTTAACTGTTGTTTTAATTCTTCAATTTCCTTAGTTAAGTTTTTGTTCGCCCTCTCTAGTTCTTCCAATTTTTCAATTCTTCGTATTATACTGTCAACATTACCGAACCTACGCTCCAAGTCCTCGTTAATCTTATCGACCTTCTCTTCTAGTCTTGTCAGTCGGGGGGGGGGGGGGTTGTGTCCCCCCCACCCTCTTTAAATCCCTTGAAAATATTCTCATCACTTTCTACTATATTGCTCCTATCTATACCTCTAATCTTCACATTCCTATTAGACATGTCGTCATCATCCAGCTCGTCTTGCGGTCGTTTGTCCACCTTTCGGCGGCCCGTCAGGGCCAATTCCTCCACCTCCTCATTACCTTCCATTTCCCCAGCAATCCCTCCCCCTCTCCTCTTTCCTTACTTTCCCACTACCCCACGAGCAATTTCCCCCCACCCTGCAAATACAAAAAAGGCACTTCTCTTTGCGTTGGGATCCACAATCTGCACTTTTCTTCAGAACGTTCTTCAAGCCGTCCGTTCGTTGAAAGTGTGTGTGTGTGTGTGTGTATACATATACACAAGCAGAACAAATTTCAAAACGTTTCGCAGATCTTTCTGCATCCTCAGTTGATGAGAAAAGAATGGAAAAAGGAGCATATTTTAAATGAAGAGAAAAGCACGGGGAGAAGACACCGTGTAGAAACTGGGGGAGTTTGTGAGTAAAAGCAGTAATAACTGCAACAGCACTGTAGGAGAGAGGCCAAATGCAAAGTATAGGATCCAATATATTTAACATTTCGCCGGGTTGTTTCTGAAGAAGCCCTGCTAGGCAAATCATTAAATGTATTGGATCTCATACTCTGCGTATGGCCTCTCTCCTACAGTGCTGTTGCAGTTATTACTGCTTTTACTCACAAACTGTCACCTAAGTCATATCAGCAGGATTGTGGGAGAGACTGACTGCTGCAGAAGATTAAAAGTGGCTTTATACATACATATACCAAGGGCTTTTTCCCCCTTACAGGGAGGTAGTCAAAGTCAAAGGCATAAATCCACTCCCACCCATTTCATCCCCACATACGTACTCCACTCCCATTCACCAACCCCCCTCTCTTTTCTTGGCTCCTCCTGGATGACAGGTCATCCCTGCATCTTGCCCACTGCAATGCAGCAGGGATATTTCATTTAATTAGTGACCCCCTCCCCCTCTCTGTCCTCTCATGCAGAAAAAGAAGATGAGGAGAAATATTTTTTGTCTGCATCAAAATATCATTGACACATCCCTACTTCCTCCCCCAATTGCATCACAGCATCCCTGTCTGGGGTATGGCTGCATGTTATTGTGGGGTTCAAATCTGGTCAGTATTATGCAGTTGATACTTTAGGGTCTGTATGGGACACCCCCCTATGGACTGAAGACGCTCATCATTTTGTTTGTGATAGAGGAAATCTCTATTCATAGAGAAGTTACGCTACTAAATTGTACTGTAACTGTCCCTCTGTCATGGTGTCTCCCCACTATTAATTCTATCCTGTACCACTTCTCTGATTATTCATTTCCTTTTTTTGCCGAGCCCTGTGGTAGGAGAGAGAGAATACTGCCATTGAGTGTTCCCACTCGAGTTGTAAATAATGACAAAAATGGGACAGATAGGACTAGGCATCCATCCTACTCTCAGTAGCCCCAAAGGGGAAATTCCAAAAAAGAACAAAGGCATAAGATGGATGGTCTGGGAGGAGTTTTCAAACCAGAACCAGGTTTGGGCTTTAGACTATATAGATAAATGAAAATCATATAGAAACCCTGAGGCATCAGTCCCCACACAGAGTGAAGGATATGAGCAAGATTGAGAGAATGCAAAGGGAAGCAAACAAACTTGTTACCAGCCTGCCTGGCATCTAAACCATATGAGAGACTAAAAACACTGGGTCTGCCAATTTTAAAAGATCAAAGAGAAAGTTCATATGATTACTACAGTATACAAATTGCCTAAGGGGACAGAGAGAAGATATGTTACTACCTCTCATTGATGGACTAAAAGGGGGTAACTGTGTCTGTTGATGTGAATAATCCATTGATTTGGAGTGATGGCTTTTGGGTGTCATAGTGATTGCACAGAGCACTAAACAACAGCACCAAAAACACAGCTAATTAACATCCGTAAATGAGAGGTCTCACTGTATCTCGTAAGGATAGTATGACTTTTAGAGGTTCGAGAAGGCTGTTCGAAAAGCGATTTGTTCGAAAACCGAAACAATTTTTCCCATTATAATCAATGTAAATAATTTTAATCCGTTCCAAGTCTAAAAAACAACTTTTTCTATTTTTTTTTTCTTTTTACTATTTTACACCATAAACTGCACTTGCTGCTTCCCCATGACGAACAATGGAGTGTATCCCACTTCTTTTCTTAAACTTTTCAAACCACCCTCTGCTTGCTTTAAAATCAAACCCTTCCGGAATAATGCTAGGATCTTTTTTTTTTTATCAAATCTTCATACAATTGTCTTGCTTTGGCACAAATTGCATCTTCACTAAGAGTATCACCTGCTAACTGTTTCTCATTTACGAAAATCAGCAAAAGTTTCTCCACTTCCTCCAATACCTGTGGCCTTTGTTTGCTAAAAACACTTGATCCTTTAGCCACATCACTTGCTTTAACCTGGTCTTTATTTTTTAGGATGGTGCTTATCGTCGATTTCGCCATCCCAAACTCCTTAGCCAACGCAGACACACGAACGCCAGATTCATATTTCGCTATTAATTCTTTTTTAAATTCAATAGTTTTGCGCACTACTTTCCTCTTTTCTTCACCACTTGAACTTGCTTTCTTTGGACCCATGATTAGGGGCTAATACACGATGCAAAGATGAAAAAAAGTCAGATTTACGTAAATAAGAACGAACACGTCTGCTCGGAATGAACTTTGATCGGAAATGCGCTACGGAGTTCTCTCGGCTCGCGAGTGAGCCGCGTTCGGGTACGCTCGGCTTCTTTCGGTTTGTTCGAGAGCCGAAATTTGGTCGAGTTCTGAGACGTAAAATTCTCGAACTTTTTGGTCGAAAACCGATTTGGTCGAGAACAGAAGCGTACTTGGAATACCACCTTAGAATGTGGTATAGCTCAAGCTAGAACAATACATAAATAGATCAAATTGGGACTGAACATTATCTCTAGCATATTCAGAACGTTTTACAAAAGCTGCAATCAGTCTGCCTCCGAGGGGGTACAATAACACCATAGACCAGGTTGGTGTGTGCCTATACATAATGCCTACGCATTACCTGTGTGGCTTTCTTTTGAGTTTATAATCTTCATGACATTACTGGACATCACAAATCTCGTCAGGTTCTCGAGTGTACCTCCAGCTCCATGCAAAAATTCCTACATCAGAATCTGTTGTTTACGTTTGGCTGGTGAAACTGAAGTAATAACTGCCCCAAGAAAAGTTTATTACATAATTTATTATGTAGTCATAGAAATGATCAATAAGTGATCAAGTGATCGCTGGATTGTTTTCTTTGCTTGGTCTTCGTCTCTCCTGTTGTTGCAGTCTGTACAGAATTAATGAACATATCCGGGTAGATTTGAGTGTACCTTTATTTTTTCAATTGAGTTATTATGGCTTTTCTAAGTTTGGTAATGCAGTTGTCATTAAAATAAGAGTATTCATCCAAATGGGTGTGGGAACATGCTTTTTGCTAACTACCTCATTTATGAGGGAGAGGAAGCATTGTGGTATGAGTTACAAATCTTTTTTCAGAAATCAACTCTAAACAAGATGATGTATCCTAACGTTTAGGGACTTACCGGCATTTTTTTTTTTTCGATGTATAATTAAACATTTCATTTCATGCACACAAACATACACACACATATATATATATATATATATATATATATATATATATATATATATATATATATATATATATATATGTGTGTGTGTGTGTGTGTGTGTATTTTACCTAGTTGTATATTACGGGAAGGGGAGCTATGCTCGTGGGGTCCCGTCTTCATTTCTCATTTTATCTAAACAATTTTTGAATTCATGTATTGTTTTTGCACACACCACTTTCTCATCTAACTTGTTCCAACTGTCTATTACTCTGTGTGGAAAGCTGTTCTTTTTCAAATCTCTTCTATAGCTGTCTTTTTTTATTTTCTTTCCGTGTCCTCTTGTATTTCTGTCATCCCATTTTATCAGATTCTCTCTATCAGTAATTTCTATGCCTTTCATGATTCTGTAAATAGCTATCAAATCTCCTCTCTCTCTTCTTTGCTCTAGTGTCTGTAGTTCAAGTTTTTGTAGTCTCTCTTCATATGATAGTTTTGAGAGTGTTGGTGCCAGTTTTGTAATTGCTCTTTGTATTCTTTCAAGTTTTTTTTATACATTTTTTTGTACTTGGTGACCATATTGTTGCTGCATATTCTAATCTTGGTCTTATCAGGGTGATTAGGATTTTCCTCACCATTTCTTCATCCAGGTATGTAAATGCCACTTTGATTGTTCTTATTAAATTATAAGTTTCTCCAAAAATCTTATTTATATGTTTTTCAGGTGACATATTATTCATAACAATGACTCCCAGGTCCTTCTCATTTTCTACTTTTTTTATTCCTTCTCCCAAATTATATGATCCTGTTATTCTGTTTTTGCTTTTTCCAAACTCCATTATACTGCACTTTTTTTGTATTGAACTCCATCTCCCACTTCTTACTCCATTCCTGTACTTTATTTAGATCTCTCTGTAGTGATTCACAATCTTCTTCAGTTTTCACTCTTTTCAGTAGTTTTGCATCGTCTGCAAAGAAGCTCATATAGCTTTCAATTCCTTCATCCATATCATTAATATATATAGCAAACATTATTGGGGCCAGGACTGTTCCCTGCGGGACACCGCTTATTACTTCATTCCATTTTGAGTGCTGGTTTCTTATCACTACTCTCATTTTTCTTTCTTGCAAAAAGTCTTCCATCCAATTTAGTAATTTACCTTGTATTCCTCCTTCAGATTCTAGTTTCTTAAGCAACTTCTTATGTGGTACTTTGTCAAAAGCTTTTTTTAGGTCTAGAAATGCACAATCAGCCCATCCATCTCTTTCTTGTATTATATCTATTAGCCTTGAATAGAAGCATATTAAATTGGTGACGCATGATCGTCCTTGTCCTGAATCCAAATTGCCTTGGATTTAGTACGTTGTTTTTTTCCAAGTATTTTACCCATCTATTTTTGATAATTCTTTCACAAATTTTTGCTATTGTACTTGTTAGAGAGACTGGTCTATAGTTGGTAGGTTCTTCTTTATTTCCTCCTTTATATATAGGTACTATATTTGCTTTTTTCCAATCTTCTGGAACTTTTCCTTCTTTCAAGGAACTGCTTATTATGCTATGTATTTTGTCTGCCAGTTCATTCCTGCATTCTTTCAGAATCCAGTTTGCTATTTCATCTGGTCCATGTGATTTTCTGACATCAAGATTACTCAATTGTATCAATATTTCATTCTTTGATACTTCTATTTTTTCCATTCGATCTCTTCAGGTTGTATGTTCTCCCTTGTAAACACTGATTTAAAATGTTTGTTCATAATTTCCGCCATTTCCATTTCCTCAGTGTATTCAACTCCCCCTTGTCTTAATTTCTCCAAGTCCTGTTTGTTTTTCAGTTTATTGTTTACAAATCTGTAGAATAGTTTTGGTTGATCTTTACATTTTTCTATGACGTCTTTTTCATATTTTCTCTTTTCCTCTCTGCATGTTTGTACATATTCATTTCTATAACTGGTATATATTTTCCATTTTTCAGGTTTTCTGTCTTTTTTCCATCTGGTCCAGGCTTTGTCTCTTTTGTCTTTTAACTCCCTACAACTTTTGTTGTACCAGCATTTTACATATTCTTTTTCTTGTTTTTGTCTTGGGACATACTTTTCCACTCCTTTCTTATAAATTTTTGTCAAAATATTCCATTTCTTTTCCACTGATGAAAATATTCTCATCACTTTCTACTATATTGCTCCTATCTATACCTCTAATCTTCACATTTCTATTAGACATGTCGTCATCATCCAGCTCGTCTTGCGGTCGTTTGTCCACCTTTCGGCGGCCCGTCAGGGCCAATTCCTCCACCTCCTCATTACCTTCCATTTCCCCAGCAATCCCTCCCCCTCTCCTCTTTCCTTACTTTCCCACAACCCCACGAGCAAATTCCCCCCACCCAGCAAAAACAAAAAGGCACATCTCTTTGCGTTGGGATCCACAATCTGCACTTTTCTTCAGAACGTTCTTCAAGCCGTCCGTTCGTTGAAAGTGTGTGTGTGTGTGTGTGTATACATATACACAAGCAGAACAAATTTCAAAACGTTTCGCAGATCTTTCTGCATCCTCAGTTGATGAGAAAAGAATGGAAAAAGGAGCATATTTTAAATGAAGAGAAAAGCACGGGGAGAAGACACCGTGTAGAAACTGGGGGAGTTTGTGAGTAAAAGCAGTAATAACTGCAACAGCACTGTAGGAGAGAGGCCAAATGCAAAGTATAGGATCCAATATATTTAACATTTCGCCGGGTTGTTTCTGAAGAAGCCCTGCTAGGCAAATCATTAAATGTATTGGATCCCATACTCTGCGTATGGCCTCTCTCCTACAGTGCTGTTGCAGTTATTACTGCTTTTACTCACAAACTGTCACCTAAGTCATATCAGCAGGATTGTGGGAGAGACTGACTGCTGCAGAAGATTAAAAGTGGCTTTATACATACATATACCAAGGACTTTTTCCCCCTTACAGGGAGGTAGTCAAAGTCAAAGGTATAAATCCACTCCCACCCATTTCATCCCCACATACGTACTCCACTCCCATTCACCAACCCCCCTCTCTTTTCTTGGCTCCTCCTGGATGACAGGTCATCCCTGCATCTTGCCCACTGCAATGCAGCAGGGATATTTCATTTCATTAGTGACCCCCTCCCCCTCTCTGTCCTCTCATGCAGAAAAAGAAGATGAGGAGAAATCTTTTTTGTCTGCATCAAAATATTATTGACACATCCCTACTTCCTCCCCCAATTGCATCACAGCATTCCTGTCTGGGGTATGGCTGCATGTTATTGTGGGGTTCAAATCTGGTCAGTATTATGCAGTTGATACTTTAGGGTCTGTATGGGACACCCCCCTATGGACTGAAGACGCTCATCATTTTGTTTGTGATAGAGGAAATCTCTATTCATAGAGAAGTTACGCTACTAAATTGTACTGTAACTGTCCCTCTGTCATGGTGTCTCCCCACTATTAATTCTATCCTGTACCACTTCTCTGATTATTCATTTCCTTTTTTGCTGAGCCCTGTGGTAGGAGAGAGAGAATACTGCCATTGAGTGTTCCCACTTGAGTTGTAAATAATGACAAAAATGGGACAGATAGGACTAGGCATCCATCCTACTCTCAGTAGCCCCAAAGGGGAAATTCCAAAAAAGAACAAAGGCATAAGATGGATGGTCTAGGAGGAGTTTTCAAACCAGAACCAGGTTTGGGCTTTAGACTATATAGATAAATGAAAATCATATAGAAACCCTGAGGCATCAGTCCCCACACAGAGTGAAGGATATGAGCAAGATTGAGAGAATGCAAAGGGAAGCAAACAAACTTGTTACCAGCCTGCCTGGCATCTAAACCATATGAGAGACTAAAAACACTGGGTCTGCCAATTTTAAAAGATCAAAGAGAAAGTTCATATGATTACTACAGTATACAAATTGCCTAAGGGGACAGAGAGAAGATATGTTACTACCTCTCATTGATGGACTAAAAGGGGGTAACTGTGTCTGTTGATGTGAATAATCCATTGATTTGGAGTGATGGCTTTTGGGTGTCATAGTGATTGCACAGAGCACTAAACAACAGCACCAAAAACACAGCTAATTAACATCCGTAAATGAGAGGTCTCACTGTATCTCGTAAGGATAGTATGACTTTTAGAGGTTCGAGAAGGCTGTTCGAAAAGCGATTTGTTCGAAAACCGAAACAATTTTTCCCATTATAATCAATGTAAATAATTTTAATCCGTTCCAAGTCTAAAAAACAACTTTTTCTATTTTTTTTTTTTTTTTTTTTACTATTTTACACCATAAACTGCACTTGCTGCTTCCCCATGACGAACAATGGAGTGTATCCCACTTCTTTTCTTAAACTTTTCAAACCACCCTCTGCTTGCTTTAAAATCAAACCCTTCCGGAATAATGCTAGGATCTTTTTTTATCAAATCTTCATACAATTGTCTTGCTTTGGCACAAATTGCATCTTCACTAAGAGTATCACCTGCTAACTGTTTCTCATTTACGAAAATCAGCAAAAGTTTCTCCACTTCCTCCAATACCTGTGGCCTTTGTTTGCTAAAAACACTTGATCCTTTAGCCACATCACTTGCTTTAACCTGGTCTTTATTTTTTAGGATGATGCTTATCGTCGATTTCGCCATCCCAAACTCCTTAGCCAACGCAGACACACGAACGCCAGATTCATATTTCGCTATTAATTCTTTTTTAAATTCAATAGTTTTGCGCACTACTTTCCTCTTTTCTTCACCACTTGAACTTGCTTTCTTTGGACCCATGATTAGGGGCTAATACACGATGCAAAGATGAAAAAAAGTCAGATTTACGTAAATAAGAACGAACACGTCTGCTCGGAATGAACTTTGATCGGAAATGCGCTACGGAGTTCTCTCGGCTCGCGAGTGAGCCGCGTTCGGGTACGCTCGGCTTCTTTCGGTTTGTTCGAGAGCCGAAATTTGGTCGAGTTCTGAGACGTAAAATTCTCGAACTTTTTGGTCGAAAACCGATTTGGTCGAGAACAGAAGCGTACTTGGAATACCACCTTAGAATGTGGTATAGCTCAAGCTAGAACAATACATAAATAGATCAAATTGGGACTGAACATTATCCCTAGCATATTCAGAACGTTTTACAAAAGCTGCAATCAGTCTGCCTCCGAGGGGGTACAATAACACCATAGACCAGGTTGGTATGTGCCTATACATAATGCCTACGCATTACCTGTGTGGCTTTCTTTTGTGTTTACAATCTTCATGACATTACTGGACATCACAAATCTCGTCAGGTTCTCGAGTGTACCTCCAGCTCCATGCAAAAATTCCTACATCAGAATCTGTTGTTTACGTTTGGCTGGTGAAACTGAAGTAATAACTGCCCCAAGAAAAGTTTATTACATAATTTATTATGTAGTCATAGAAATGATCAATAAGTGATCAAGTGATCGCTGGATTGTTTTCTTTGCTTGGTCTTCGTCTCTCCTGTTGTTGCAGTCTGTACAGAATTAATGAACATATCCGGGTAGATTTGAGTGTACCTTTATTTTTTCAATTGAGTTATTATGGCTTTTCTAAGTTTGGTAATGCAGTTGTCATTAAAATAAGAGTATTCATCCAAATGGGTGTGGGAACATGCTTTTTGCTAGCTACCTCATTTATGAGGGAGAGGAAGCATTGTGGTATGAGTTACAATTTTTTTTTTCAGAAATCAACTCTAAACAAGATGATGTATCCTAACGTTTAGGGACTTACCGGCATTTTTTTTTTCGATGCATAATTAAACATTTCATTTCATGCACACAAACATATATATATATATATATATATATATATATATATATATATATATATATATATATATATATATATATACGTGTGTGTGTGTGTGTGTGTATTTACCTAGTTGTATATTACGGGAAGGGGAGCTATGCTCGTGGGGTCCCGTCTTCATTTCTCATTTTATCTAAACAATTTTTGAATTCATGTATTGTTTTTGCACACACCACTTTCTCATCTAACTTGTTCCAACTGTCTATTACTCTGTGTGGAAAGCTGTTCTTTTTCAAATCTCTTCTATAGCTGTCTTTTTTTATTTTCTTTCCGTGTCCTCTTGTATTTCTGTCATCCCATTTTATCAGATTCTCTCTATCAGTAATTTCTATGCCTTTCATGATTCTGTAAATAGCTATCAAATCTCCTCTCTCTCTTCTTTGCTCTAGTGTCTGTAGTTCAAGTTTTTGTAGTCTCTCTTCATATGATAGTTTTGAGAGTGTTGGTGCCAGTTTTGTAATTGCTCTTTGTATTCTTTCAAGTTTTTTTTATACATTTTTTTGTACCTGGTGACCATATTGTTGCTGCATATTCTAATCTTGGTCTTATCAGGGTGATTAGGATTTTCCTCACCATTTCTTCATCCAGGTATGTAAATGCCACTTTGATTGTTCTTATTAAATTATAAGTTTCTCCAAAAATCTTATTTATATGTTTTTCAGGTGACATATTATTCATAACAATGACTCCCAGGTCCTTCTCATTTTCTACTTTTTTTATTCCCTCTTCTCCCAAATTATATGATCCTGTTATTCTGTTTTTTGCTTTTTCCAAATTCCATTATACTGCACTTTTTTGTATTGAACTCCATCTCCCACTTCTTACTCCATTCCTGTACTTTATTTAGATCTCTCTGTAGTGATTCACAATCTTCTTCAGTTTTCACTCTTTTCAGTAGTTTTGCATCGTCTGCAAAGAAGCTCATATAGCTTTCAATTCCTTCATCCATATCATTAATATATATAGCAAACATTATTGGGGCCAGGACTGTTCCCTGCGGGACATCGCTTATTACTTCATTCCATTTTGAGTGCTGGTTTCTTATCACTACTCTCATTTTTCTTTCTTGCAAAAAGTCTTCCATCCAATTTAGTAATTTACCTTGTATTCCTCCTTCAGATTCTAGTTTCTTAAGCAACTTCTTATGTGGTACTTTGTCAAAAGCTTTTTTTAGGTCTAGAAATGCACAATCAGCCCATCCATCTCTTTCTTGTATTATATCTATTAGCCTTGAATAGAAGCATATTAAATTGGTGACGCATGATCGTCCTTGTCTGAATCCAAATTGCCTTGGATGTAGTACGTTGTTTTTTTCCAAGTATTTTACCCATCTATTTTTGATAATTCTTTCACAAATTTTTGCTATTGTACTTGTTAGAGAGACTGGTCTATAGTTGGTAGGTTCTTCTTTATTTCCTCCTTTATATATAGGTACTATATTTGCTTTTTTCCAATCTTCTGGAACTTTTCCTTCTTTCAAGGAACTGCTTATTATGCTATGTATTTTGTCTGCCAGTACATTACTGCATTCTTTCAGAATCCAGTTTGCTATTTCATCTGGTCCATGTGATTTTATTACATAAAGATTACACAATTGTTTCAATATTTAATTATTTGTTACTTGTATTTTTTCTTCTCTTCAGGTTGTATGTTCTCCCTTGTAAACACTGATTTAAAATGTTTGTTCATAATTTCCGCCATTTCCATTTCCTCAGTGTATTCAACTCCCCCTTGTCTTAATTTCTCCAAGTCCTGTTTGTTTTTCAGTTTATTGTTTACAAATCTGTAGAATAGTTTTGGTTGATCTTTACATTTTTCTATGACGTCTTTTTCATATTTTCTCTTTTCCTCTCTGCATGTTTGTACATATTCATTTCTATAACTGGTATATATTTTCCATTTTTCAGGTTTTCTGTCTTTTTTCCATCTGGTCCAGGCTTTGTCTCTTTTGTCTTTTAACTCCCTACAACTTTTGTTGTACCAGCATTTTACATATTCTTTTTCTTGTTTTTGTCTTGAGACATACTTTTCCACTCCTTTTTTGTAAATTTTTGTCAAAATATTCCATTTCTTTTCCACTGATGTTTCTTCTTTGTATATTTCTTCCCAGTTTTCTTGTTGAAAGAATTCTCTTATTTTATCAAAGTTTGTTTTTTCATACATCATTCTTCCTTTTCTATATTGTTCATTTCTTTTGATATATTTTTCTTCATTAAGTTCCAGTTCAATCAATATGTGGTCACTTTTACCTATTGGTGTTTTATATTCAATCTTGTCCACCATTCTAGGTTCAGATGTAATTAATAAGTCTAGTCTCGATGGTTCTTCTTCATTTCTATACCTAGTGTTCTCCTGTATCTATTGTGTCATTGTGTGGTCAATAATCATCTCAAGTAGAGCGTTTCCCCATGAGTCATCTCCACCCTTTACTGCCATTTCTTCCCAGCAGATTTCTTTGCTATTAAAGTCGCCCATCATAACTATTCTTCCTCCATCTTCCATTATTTCATTTAATGTTATCTTTGTGTCCTCTAACATACTTTTATGTTCACTCTCCTCCCATGAGGCTGTTTTTGGAGGCACATAATTTATCACAAATTTTCTGCTCTTCTTATCTCTGTCTTCCACTTCTATCATAATCATCTCTACTGTATTCTTTCCATATATGACACCTTTCACGTTTATATCCTTCTTAGTCAGGAACATAACTCCACCCCCTTGCTTTTTCTCTCTGTTTCTAATCCAATAATTGTATGCATCATGTCCTACACTGTTGGGTGGTAGTGGGCCTTTTAATTTTGTTTCTACAATTCCCATTATGTCTGGTTCTTTTTCTTTCAAATAATCATTCAGCTCATTCAATCCTGTTATTAATCCATCTATATTTGTGTAAGACACTCTTAGTTTTCTGCCACTTCCATTGTGTTCTCTGTTTCCCTTATGTTTTTCTTTTGTATGTCGAACTTCCTTAGTTTCATGTTCACTACTCTCCAATAGAATCTCTCTTTCTCTGACTCCGTTCTGTTCTCGTTTTTTGCCTTAGCTTCCAGTCTTTTCTGCTTTTCTTCCTCTCCTTCCTCTTTATTCATTTCTCTTTTTATCCATATCTTTTTGTATTGTTCACTTGTTGCTAGTTTCCCTGTTTTGGATAAGATATTCTCTGCCGTTGTTTGTGACTTGAATTTAATCTTAATTGGTCTGGTCTTGTCTGTGCTATACTTTCCGAGTCTAAATTTCTCTTCGATTTGTTTCATAATTTCTGGTTCATCTTCCTGAACTGATTCTAGTAATTGGCTTACTTTTTCATTTTCCTCTTTGATTCTTGTGGTTCTATCTGGGTTATGTTTCTCTTCCATTCCTAATATAATTATACATTTCTTTTTGTCTGCTAAGTCTCTTACTATATTCTCCTTCTGTCTCATCACTTTAATAACTGAGTTTTCAGTTTATTCATTCATTTGCTGTCTGATTATGTCAGTGAATGCAACCTTGCTATTTTCTTGAATTTTTTTCCAACCCTCCTTGTTCTCCATATTATTCTCCTTTAAGACTTTATTCTCATCTTTTACTTCTTTTAACTGTTGTTTTAATTCTTCAATTTCCTTAGTTAAGTTTTTGTTCGCCCTCTCTAGTTCTTCCAATTTTTCAATTCTTCGTATTATACTGTCAACATTACCGAACCTACGCTCCAAGTCCTCGTTAATCTTATCGACCTTCTCTTCTAGTCTTGTCAGTCGGGGGGGTGGGGGGTGGGTGGGGGGTGGGGGTGGGGGGGTGGGGGGGGGCTGTGTCCCCCCCACCCTCTTTAAATCCCTTGAAAATATTCTCATCACTTTCTACTATATTGCTCCTATCTATACCTCTAATCTTCACATTCCTATTAGACATGTCGTCATCATCCAGCTCGTCTTGCGGTCGTTTGTCCACCTTTCGGCGGCCCGTCAGGGCCAATTCCTCCACCTCCTCATTACCTTCCATTTCCCCAGCAATCCCTCCCCCTCTCCTCTTTCCTTACTTTCCCACTACCCCACGAGCAATTTCCCCCCACCCTGCAAATACAAAAAAGGCACTTCTCTTTGCGTTGGGATCCACAATCTGCACTTTTCTTCAGAACGTTCTTCAAGCCGTCCGTTCGTTGAAAGTGTGTGTGTGTGTGTGTGTATACATATACACAAGCAGAACAAATTTCAAAACGTTTCGCAGATCTTTCTGCATCCTCAGTTGATGAGAAAAGAATGGAAAAAGGAGCATATTTTAAATGAAGAGAAAAGCACGGGGAGAAGACACCGTGTAGAAACTGGGGGAGGTCACCCGTATGAGCACGAACACTAGGACATAATCTATAGAAATGTGGTCTCCAAAAACGAAAGTGACAAATTGTCCTTCACAATATTTTATACAAGTAGAAAGACCTCTTCTCTACTTTTAAGGAACAACCCCACACCAGAACCCCAGGAGGTTCGTCAATCCCACGTAGTATATAAATACACATGCCCAGAGGAGGACTGCACGCCCCTTTCAGTCTACGTGGGAAGGACGACCACCACATTATCCCGAAGAATCACCATGCACTTGCAACACGGAGGGCCTAAGCAACACCACTGGACCCAGCATCGACGCCACCTTGATAGGGAGACTATGGTAAAAAACACCGAAGTTGTGGCAAAAGAAGAAGATCCACAGCGCTTGGCTATCTTGGAAGCCATCTGGATAAAGGAGCTGCAACCTGCCATTAATAGGCAAGTAAACGACTTTGCCCTCCTCCCTGGCATGAAACCTGTTAGGAGGAGCCAGATGGGCAATTTCAAGAATTCGGGGCCTCCTCCACAGAGACTTCCCATTCCCCGCCAAAGTGAAGAACATCCTGCCATTCGTCGTTCCCAAAGACTGAGAAGCAGATTGGCGTCGAACCCGGGAGTGACCTCTCCGAGTACTGCTTCCGGAACCAGTGATCTCTCCAAGTGTTCGTGCTGATACGGGTGACTTTTTAAAGGGAAGATACATGAGGACAGTAGTAAAGGATAAGATGTCAAGAGCCATAACAAGTTGAGTTCTATAAGGTTCAGTGCTTGCATCAATAACATTTATCTATATCAGCAACAAGCTATGCCAACATTTTGCTGATGATGAAAAAACCATGAGAACAGTGAAAATGAAGAATGTAGGATAATGCAAAAAGATCTAGGCACTATATTTTTGCTTGGACCCAAGAATAAAAAAGAAAAAAAAAATGCAAAGAACTGGAATTGGGCAAATGCTGCAAAAGACCGTCCTTAAACTATTCTTTTGCAAGTAAATACATTTCAAAAGTAAAAAGAGTGTTGACAAAAGACAACCTGTCATTGTAGGAGAGAGGCCAAATGCAAAGTATAGGATCCAATATATTTAACATTTCGCCGGGTTGTTTCTGAAGAAGCCCTGCTAGGCAAATCATTAAATGTATTGGATCTCATACTCTGCGTATGGCCTCTCTCCTACAGTGCTGTTGCAGTTATTACTGCTTTTACTCACAAACTGTCACCTAAGTCATATCAGCAGGATTGTGGGAGAGACTGACTGCTGCAGAAGATTAAAAGTGGCTTTATACATACATATACCAAGGGCTTTTTCCCCCTTACAGGGAGGTAGTCAAAGTCAAAGGCATAAATCCACTCCCACCCATTTCATCCCCACATACGTACTCCACTCCCATTCACCAACCCCCCTCTCTTTTCTTGGCTCCTCCTGGATGACAGGTCATCCCTGCATCTTGCCCACTGCAATGCAGCAGGGATGTTTCATTTAATTGGTGACCCCCTCCCCCTCTCTGCCCTCTTATGCAGAAAGAGAGAAGATGAGGAGAAATATTTTTTGTCTGCATCAAAATATCATTGACACATCCCTACTTCCTCCCCCAATTGCATCACAGCATCCCTGTCTGGGGTATGGCTGCATGTTATTGTGGGGTTCAAATCTGGTCAGTATTATGCAGTTGATACTTTAGGGTCTGTATGGGACACCCCCCTATGGACTGAAGACGCTCATCATTTTGTTTGTGATAGAGGAAATCTCTATTCATAGAGAAGTTACGCTACTAAATCATACTGTAACTGTCCCTCTGTCATGGTGTCTCCCCACTATTAATACTATCCTGTACCACTTCTCTGATTATTCATTTCCTTTTTTGCTGAGCCCTGTGGTAGGAGAGAGAGACTACTGCCATTGAGTGTTCCCACTCGAGTTGTAAATAATGACAAAAATGGGACAGATAGGACTAGGCATCCATCCTACTCTCAGTAGCCCCAAAGGGGAAATTCCAAAAAAGAACAAAGGCATAAGATGGATGGTCTAGGAGGAGTTTTCAAACCAGAACCAGGTTTGGGCTTTAGACTATATAGATAAATGAAAATCATATAGAAACCCTGAGGCATCAGTCCCCACACAGAGTGAAGGATATGAGCAAGATTGAGAGAATGCAAAGGGAAGCAAACAAACTTGTTACCAGCCTGCCTGGCATCTAAACCATATGAGAGACTACAAACACTGGGTCTGCCAATTTTAAAAGATCAAAGAGAAAGTTCATATGATTACTACAGTATACAAATTGCCTAAGGGGACAGAGAGAAGATATGTTACTACCTCTCATTGATGGACTAAAAGGGGGTAACTGTGTCTGTTGATGTGAATAATCCATTGATTTGGAGTGATGGCTTTTGGGTGTCATAGTGATTGCACAGAGCACTAAACAACAGCACCAAAAACACAGCTAATTAACATCCGTAAATGAGAGGTCTCACTGTATCTCGTAAGGATAGTATGACTTTTAGAGGTTCGAGAAGGCTGTTCGAAAAGCGATTTGTTCGAAAACCGAAACAATTTTTCCCATTATAATCAATGTAAATAATTTTAATCCGTTCCAAGTCTAAAAAACAACTTTTTCTATTTTTTTTTTTTTTTTTACTATTTTACACCATAAACTGCACTTGCTGCTTCCCCATGACGAACAATGGAGTGTATCCCACTTCTTTTCTTAAACTTTTCAAACCACCCTCTGCTTGCTTTAAAATCAAACCCTTCCGGAATAATGCTAGGATCTTTTTTTTTATCAAATCTTCATACAATTGTCTTGCTTTGGCACAAATTGCATCTTCACTAAGAGTATCACCTGCTAACTGTTTCTCATTTACGAAAATCAGCAAAAGTTTCTCCACTTCCTCCAATACCTGTGGCCTTTGTTTGCTAAAAACACTTGATCCTTTAGCCACATCACTTGCTTTAACCTGGTCTTTATCTTTTAGGATGGTGCTTATCGTCGATTTCGCCATCCCAAACTCCTTAGCCAACGCAGACACACGAACGCCAGATTCATATTTCGCTATTAATTCTTTTTTAAATTCAATAGTTTTGCGCACTACTTTCCTCTTTTCTTCACCACTTGAACTTGCTTTCTTTGGACCCATGATTAGGGGCTAATACACGATGCAAAGATGAAAAAAAGTCAGATTTACGTAAATAAGAACGAACACGTCTGCTCGGAATGAATTTTGATCGGAAATGCGCTACGGAGTTCTCTCGGCTCGCGAGTGAGCCGCGTTCGGGTACGCTCGGCTTCTTTCGGTTTGTTCGAGAGCCGAAATTTGGTCGAGTTCTGAGACGTAAAATTCTCGAACTTTTTGGTCGAAAACCGATTTGGTCGAGAACAGAAGCGTACTTGGAATACCACCTTAGAATGTGGTATAGCTCAAGCTAGAACAATACATAAATAGATCAAATTGGGACTGAACATTATCTCTAGCATATTCAGAACGTTTTACAAAAGCTGCAATCAGTCTGCCTCCGAGGGGGTACAATAACACCATAGACCAGGTTGGTGTGTGCCTATACATAATGCCTACGCATTACCTGTGTGGCTTTCTTTTGAGTTTATAATCTTCATGACATTACTGGACATCACAAATCTCGTCAGGTTCTCGAGTGTACCTCCAGCTCCATGCAAAAATTCCTACATCAGAATCTGTTGTTTACGTTTGGCTAGTGAAACTGAAGTAATAACTGCCCCAAGAAAAGTTTATCACATAATTTATTATGTAGTCATAGAAATGATCAATAAGTGATCAAGTGATCGCTGGATTGTTTTCTTTGCTTGGTCTTCGTCTCTCCTGTTGTTGCAGTCTGTACAGAATTAATGAACATATCCGGGTAGATTTGAGTGTACCTTTATTTTTTCAATTGAGTTATTATGGCTTTTCTAATTTTGGTAATGCAGTTGTCATTAAAATAAGAGTATTCATCCAAAGGGGTGTGGGATGAGTAGTAGGTGGGAACATGCTTTTTGCTAGCTACCTCATTTATGAGGGAGAGGAAGCATTGTGGTATGAGTTACAAATATTTTTTCAGAAATCAACTCTAAACAAGATGATGTATCCTAACGTTTAGGGACTTACCGGCATTTTTTTTTTTTTTTATTTCGATGTAAAATTAAACATTTCATTTCATGCACACAAACATTATATATATATATATATATATATATATATATATATATATATATGTATATATATATATACATATATATATATATGTACACTATATATATTGTATATATGTATATATATATATATATATATATATATATATATATATATATATATATATATATATATATATATAAAGTGTAATGAGGAATAGAAATTTGGGAATGGATGCTAAGAGGAGACTGTATGAAGGAGTGATTGTTCCAACAGCACTGTATGGAGCAGAAACATGGAACATAAGAGAGGAAGAGAGAAGGAGCTTGAATGTGTTTGAGATGAAGTGTCTGAGAAGTATGATGGGGGTTACTAGGCTAGATAGTGTGAGAAATGAGGAGGTGAGGAGGAGAACAGGGTTGGAAAGGGAGTTTGGAGATAGGGTTGATGAAAGAGTATTAGGATGGTTTGGACACATGGAAAGAATGAGTGAAGAAAGACTGGTAAAAGAGGTATGGAAGGCAGATGTGGAGGGAGTGGACATGAGGGGACATCCTAGGATGAGATGGATGGATGGGGGTGAAGGGGGCTTTGGGGAAGAGGGGAATGTCTGTTGAGGAAGGACGGGAGAGGACAGAAGACAGGGGTGAATGGAGAATGGTTGTATATGGAAGATGTTATGATGCATGAGGTGGAATGGATGGGGGGATGGGGGATGAGGTGGTGAGTGTGAGCAAAATTTTGACGCAGCCCGAAGGGATTTCTCCCCGTCTTCTCCTTTATAGGAGGGGACGGAGAGAGGGGGGTCGCCGATTTAATGAAGCGGCCTTGCTGTGGATGTGCTGTGTCTTGCAACACTCCTTCTGACCCAGGGCAGTGGACAAGGTGCAGGGATGACCCGTCATCCAGGAGGTGCTAAGATGAGAGGGAGGGTGTGGAGTGTTTTCAGGGATGAAATGGGTGGGAATGATTTTATGCCTTTTCCTTTTTGGCTACCTCCCTAGTAAGGGGGAAAAAGCCTTGGTATATGTATGTATGTATGTATATATATGTATATGTATATATATATATATATATATATATATATATATATATATATATATATACATATATAGAAGCAGAACAAATTTCAAAACGTTTCGCAGATCTTTCTGCATCCTCAGTTGATGAGAAAAGAATGGAAAAAGGAGCATATTTTAAATGAAGAGAAAAGCACGGGGAGAAGACACCGTGTAGAAACTGGGGGAGGTCACCCGTATGAGCACGAACACTAGGACATAATCTATAGAAATGTGGTCTCCAAAAACGAAAGTGACAAATTGTCCTTCACAATATTTTATGATAGTAGAAAGACCTCTTCTCTACTTTTAAGGAACAACCCCACACCAGAACCCCAGGAGGTTCGTCAATCCCACGTAGTATATAAATACACATGCCCAGAGGAGGACTGCACGCCCCTTTCAGTCTACGTGGGAAGGACGACCACCACATTATCCCGAAGAATCACCATGCACTTGCAACACGGAGGGCCTAAGCAACACCACTGGACCCAGCATCGACGCCACCTTGATAGGGAGACTATGGTAAAAAACACCGAAGTTGTGGCAAAAGAAGAAGATCCACAGCGCTTGGCTATCTTGGAAGCCATCTGGATAAAGGAGCTGCAACCTGCCATTAATAGGCAAGTAAATGACTTCGCCCTCCTCCCTAGCATGAAACCTGTTCGGAGGAGCCAGATGGGCAATTCCAAGAATTCGGGGTCTCCTCCACAGAGACTTCCCATTCCCCGCCAAAGTGAAGAACATCCTGCCATTCGTCGTTCCCAAAGACTGAGAAGCAGATTGGCGCCGAACCCGGGAGTGACCTCTCCGAGTACTGCTTCCGTAACCAGTGATCTCTCCCAGTGTTCGTGCTGATACGGGTGACCTCCCCCCGTTTCTACACGGTGTCTTCTCTCCGTGCTTTTCTCTTCATTTAAAACATGCTCCCTTTTCCATTCTTATTCACATCAACTGAGGATGCAGAAAGATATGCGAAACGTTTTGAAATTTGTATTTTTGCTGTATTCTTTGTCTTTTCTTGTATTTAGTTTACTGTGTGCTGTATTTTTTGTGTTCATTATAACTTTTGTTTCTTATGAGTTTTGGAAATTTGATTTACTCCCTTTCCCCCTACGAGAAATCTACTTTTCGCAAGCTTGAGAGCTCACGGAAAAAGTTAATTGATAATTCTTTTGCTGTCGTTTTTAACAGAATATATATATATATATATATATATATATATATATATATATATATATATATATATGGGTGGGGAAGGGCAAACGAAGATGTGTTGGAAATAGAGTTTATTGCCCTGACGTTGCGACCAACTTGGTCTTCTTCAGAGGACTACAGCATTACAGACGGATCACAATTCTTATACTCGTAGCCAGAGGGAACCCGCCAAGGTATGAGCGGAGGGGTCATGTTTTCCCTTTGGCTAACGATTTAATTATCAGGACACTTGCTGCTTTCGAGAGGCATTTAAATCCGTCTCTGTCGTTGTTGTTCTTGTTGGTGGCGATGTGTGCAGCTTCCACAGTTTTTCTCATTTTCTTCTCCAATCCCTCGTGTAGAATTTCTGTGTTGTTCCAATCAGGTAAATGTCCACATTTGTCCAGGTGACGAACCAGGGAGTTAGATGTTCTATGAGCCCTGAGATCGTTTTTGTGCTCACTCAAGCGTTTATTGATCCCTCGACCTGACACACCGAAGTAAGATGACGGACAGCCGTTGCATGTAATACGGTAAACGACACTGAGATTATTACGAATATTATTATGTTTCTTGAACATTTTTCCTATCTTATTGTAGGATATTTTTGCTACATTTATTCCACCTTTTAACAAATAATCATCAATAGCTATGGTGTTTATAGAATTAGGGACAGAAATAAAGTGAGACTTATCCTTTCCCGGGGTCCGGACGTTTGAGCCATCGTAGATCTTCTTGGCTTTCCTCATTGTCCTGGTGATCAAACCTCCGGGGGTATTTCAGCTTCCTAAAGGTATTCTTGATGTAAGTTCATCCTCTAGGAGTTCTTCACTGCAGATACGAAAAGCTCTGAGAAAGAAACCTATTAGAACACCCGTTTTCACACGTCTGCTGTGTGCTGAAAGATAGTGGACAAAGTCGTCCCTATTGGCAGCGGCGGCGCCAAGGGGGGACTTGGGGGGGGGCTTTAGCCTCCCCAAAAAAGTGGTCAGCCCCCCATTAGCCCCCCCCCCAACTGAAATGAGCAAACTGAAAATGTAAAACACACATTAAAATAATTCTATTAAGTGGAATTTATAATGGCCAGGTCTAAAAATTTGTCAGCCATCAGCGATAGCCCTACCATTAACCCCCTCCCCATCTGAAATGAGGACAATATATGTGTATTATTGCGGCGTTATGCAAGTTCAACTGCTTTCATTATATATGACCCACACCTCAAATCACCTGTAACCCGTTGTAGAAATGTCACACATTACAGATAGCATATCTGTAATGTGTGACATATATATGCATAGCCTATCTGAGATAGACTATGCAACGAATCAGGGCGTGGCCAGGCGACAATAGTATTCCCAAAGTATATAGACCAGGGGTTCTCAAAGTGGTCGATCGGAACATCCAAAGGGTCAATGAATAGCCAAAGGGTCGAAAGGGGGTCGGTGAATGTTTACTGCTGGAGTAGAAGAGACAATTTGAAAATAATTTCAAACCACAAAATTACACTGTATCAATGATTATGCTAATAAAAATCTTTAGTTAATACCAATCATTGCTTTAATACCGATAATATAAAAACACTTTATAATTGGTTATAATACACAGTATTATTGTAGTGGAATATATATATATATATATATATATATATATATATATATATATATATATATATATATATATATATATATACATATATATATATATATATATATATATATATATATAAATATATAAATTCGACGCACCCAAGTTATATCACATTTGACCTCTGTCACACTCCAAACTTCATCGTAGTTCTTAACTCTTCTTAAACTTTTCTTCGCATTCATTCTTATCCTCTACCCACGCTGATTTTTTTCTGTCATATTTGAGATGGTGCCAACATGAATGGATCGTATCTATATGGAAAACCAGATATTACTGATATTAATGACTAATGAGACTGAGTAATTTCTTAAAGACGCAATAGATGATGAAATCAATTCAAACTAATTAAATAAAATCAATTGAAATTTCAATTTTACAGCCTTCGTTGTCCGTGCAAGTTTGGTATGTAGTGTTCATAAGCAAGATGCATATTTTAGGCGAAATTGCGTTCTTGGCAAATATAAACTTCAATCAGTTTGATTGGAAACACTTTGAGGAATTTCGTGGTTGTTATTCATGCAGTTTCAGTTTGGTTGGTTGTGGGTTTGTTTGTGGCTTTGTACATGCTGTGGTTTTTCAAATTGCTGTTTCAATCTTGTAAATAGTTTTCCCCACATGGAGATGATTTCACTTCATGTATCTGTTTTTATATTGTGGTGCTGCTATTAATATATGGACATTTTTATGCATAATTATACAAAAAACTGTATATGTACTTTCCACTGTTCTTGTTTCGTTGTGAAGCACATGCTTTTTCTTAATTTCACAGTTCCACTAATAACTATACAGGCTCTTGTTAAGGATGTTTTTCTATTCGTTTAGTGGTTGTTGCTCGCGGCACATTAGCACAGGGGGACCCGCTCAGTTTCGAGTCCAATATTACCAATATTGGATTTTAAACGAATCCAGCGACCCTATACTATAAATGTTGCTATTTGATGATAGTGACATTGAGAACGCCAATAATGTTTATATGAATTTTGTGATAAAAGACAAAGATAGAAATATTAGACGAAATATTAATCTCTTAGAGAATTAGAATCAATGTAAAAATGAATAAGCTTAACATATTTTTGTAACAAAAGTCATCAAAAGGATGGGATATTGATACAAATATTTAACCTAAGCTAACCTAACCGAACGTAATTCAGTTAAAATCTAACCTAAATTGAACCTAACCTACCTAATGTATTTCCCAATGGTGACAATTGACGAATGAGCCAGGAAGTCTATAAGTGGTTCGAATCAGCCATTGCTAGCGAGGGCTGAATGAACCACGAAAATTAACACAATTTCTGATTGTTAGTGTGTTATGTATAGGGCCTATAGTACTTAAAGAAAAATTCGTCCCACCCCCATTTTCAAACATGTGTTCTATTTTTCTGTATAGGTCATGGATCGCTTCCTAATTCCCCACAAGAGGCAACAAGTTAATGACGACGATCAAGAACCATGTAATTCTAGCTCTACTGAAAATCCGGAGTTGAAAGAGAAGGTGGATGATGACAGTACCCAGATAAATACAAGACGTCCTCTAGGGCCAAACAACATCAGCCTGCTGCCAGATAGTGGGCCTACCTGTCCTGATTTGAAGAAATATCCTTCACACATGCAAGGTGGTCAGACAAGATCATTCAATAAAAGATGGCACCAACAATATTCTTGGCTTGAATACTTCCGTGGTCAAAGATGCAGCTTAGTGTTTTGCGTGTCGTCATTTTACAACTTCCCATCTTGGTCGAGGTGAACAATCATTCATCCTCAACGGATTCAAGAATTGGAAGAAGGCAACCATGTCTCTGCAGGCTCATGATACTTCAGCTTGTCATAAATTTGCGATGCAAGCTTGGGGAGAACTCAAATTGCAGAAAAATACAGGGGCAACAATTTATCAAACCATTGATGCCGGGCATGCCAAGACAGTGGTGGATAATCGGCGGTACATTATAGCAGTTATTGATGTACCTCTCTATACAGCATGTCAAAATGTTGCCCAGAGAGGGCACAGAGAAGGGGATGAATCCGACAATCGAGGAAACTTTTTGAAATTACTTAATGTGCTAGCCAAGTATGATCACACAGTTGCAAAAAAAGTTAACGGTTCGAGGAATCCAAAATATACTCACCATGATATACAGAATGAATTATTTGAAATAATGGCAGGTATGATCAGAAAGGAGATAAGTGATGAGGTGAAACAAGCAGTGCACTTTGCCATCGTGGTGGACGAAACGAAGGATATAGAGAAGAAGGAGCAGAACTCTATTGCTGTTAGGTATCTCCATGATCAGGAACTTCATGAAGAATTCTTGGATTTCACACCGGCTGAAGGCCTTGATGCTGAATCGTTACTCCAGAAGATAAAAGAAACTTTAGCCAAATGCAAAATTGACCACAATACCTGTGTCGGTCAGTGCTATGATGGAGCGGCAGTTATGTCGGGTTGCACCAATGGGGTCCAAGAAAGATTCAGAAGAGATGTTTCATAGGCTGTATACATCCACTGCTATGCTCATAGGCTAAACCTCGTTTTAGTTGACTGTGTAAACAATATAAGGTCAATCTCTGAGTTTTTCGTCACCATCCAATCACTGTACTTTTTTTTCTCCTCGTCGGTGGTGTATCAGGAATTTCTAAAATTCCAAAAAGAGCTGAACCCAGAAAGACCACATATAGAACTCAACCGGTTATCGGACACCAGATGGGCATGCGAACACTCAGCCTGCCCAGCTGTTAAGAGGACCTTGCCTGGCATCGTTGCAACCCTAAAACATTTAATGGAAGGGGGAAATGTGGACAGGGCCAGTGGAGCAAGGTCACTCACTGCCCTTCTGGATCACTATTTTGTGACGAATCTGGTGTTCATGGAGAGTTTGCTGCATTTGACGAAAACCTTGTCAGATCAACTCCAGTCCTCCGATCTCCAGCTTGCCTCAGCAGTTGATTTGGTTGAAGCAGTGATGTCTAGTCTCACAGAGATGAGAAACGAAGAGAGCTGGGAGCAAGTACGAAATCATGCTGAAGAATTGTGCCAGACTGTAGGGATTCGCAGACAACTTGCACGTCAGAGGCAAAGGGCGGCCCCACGATACTTGGATGAGTTTGTCGTGACATCCGGCATTGGACAAGATGATGATACGAATGACTCCGATGTTACCAAGAGACGGATTTACTACTCCGTGATAGACAAGTTTCTCAGTGAGTTGAGAAGAAGGTTTTCCGGCGATGCATGTTAGGTACTTATTGGAGTATCTGCCCTCAACCCCAATCATCCAACCTTTTTTTTTTTAACAAGGAAAAGCTATCAGGAATGGCTGCAAATTACGGGGTGGTCCCGGTGGAGGACAAAGATCTATCCGCAGAGCTGCACCAACTAAGAGGGATGATTGCCAGAAAGCAGGAGCAGGGAATGGAAGTGGACACACCTATGCAACTTGCCATCATGCTCCAACCGTACAAAGATGCATTCATAGATTTGTATAAGCTAGTGCGTATTAATGTTACTCTTCCAGTTAACTCAGCATCATGTGAAAGAAGCTTTTCGTGCCTAAAGCAACTGAAAATGTAATTTTCGAACGAAAATAAATTCTTACCTGATACCAACCTGAGGTACTCATTACAATAGGATACTTCGCGTAGCGCAAATATTTCTACCGCTAAATTAAAATCCTCACTCCGTGGGTCTGGGCAACGCTTATCCTCAGTAAGGGGCCCCATTGGGGCAAGGGGGCCCTTCCCTTCCACCACAAGTCTCGCACACTATACTCCATTCTCTGAGCCAGGTACGAAATTAATCACAAGGTTTGTCAGGCAAGGGAGAAGGAACTTTTTAGAGGGGTGGTTGAGGAGGGCCATTAGTGGTAAGTAGTACCTCAGGTTTGTATCAGGGAAACATTAATTTTCCTTCGAAAATTACATTTGTTCCGAAGAATACAAATTCTTCGGTACTCCTTACCATAGGAGAATCGGACTTAGGAGGGAAGGAAGTAGTTATCTAGCCTGGAAAACCCCCGTAAGGAAAATTTAGTGTGCTAAGACTACGTTGACCAGACCCCTGTACATTCCCCTAAACTTTGAAGTGCTCCCATTTCTGTTCCCAGGAGTGGAGACAGACAGGGTATACTCACTTTGTACCACCGGAAGGGCTTGAATTGATTCCCTTGGAATGCTTGAGAGCCCTCGGGTGAGGTAAAGGAATGTAGGAGTATGAGAAGGACTTTGGAAAGTTATCACCGTGTTTGCCGAGCCAGAACCTGGATGAGTTGTCAGGGTCGGCTGTGTGCTATTGTGGAGGGGTATGTCATTTCAGGACTTCTTGGGCGGCCACTATGGGGCCCAAAGAGAAGTTCCCTAAAGATTCCCACATAACTTCCTTGAGGTAAAAGGAAGTGAACGCATTCTGGCTCTTCCATATACCTACTTGAAGAACCTGGTTGACTGACAGATTCTGAAGACTAGGGAGGTCCCCACTGCCCTCAGGTCATGGGCTTTCGCTTTAGGGCAATCTGTGTGGTTCATTTCGTAGGCTCTGCGGATGACTTCCTTAATCCAGTAAGAAATAGAATTCTTAGTGATGGGCTTCGGCTTACCTTTAGTAGAGACGAACAACTTCTTTAATTCTGGTCTAAGATGTTCAGTTCTCTTGAGGTAGGTCCGAATGGCTCGTACCGGGCATCGTACTGTTTCCGTCTGCTCTCCCCCTACAAATTCGTCTAAGGAAGGAACACTAAAGGACCAGAATCTAGGGTCGGATCTGGCAGGATCTTGGTTTTTGGCAATGAATTGAGGCATGAAAGTGAAGGAGACCTCTTTCTATCCTTTGGAATGGGCGACTTTATGAGATGGCGTGTAGTTCCCCTACTCTCTTGGAAGATGTTAGGGCTAGCAGAAAAACTGCCTTCAAGGTGAGGTCCTTCAGATGTGCCTCTCGGAGGGGTTCGTAAGGGGGACCCCTCAGAGAGTTCAGGACTAATGCCACATCCCACGGAGGAGAACTGATCTTTTGAAGTACCTGAAGAGCATGGAAATTTCCGGTGAAAGGGCTAGGTCCATTCCCTTCAGAGAAAACACCTGATTTAGCGCTGTCCTATGGCCTTACACTGCCGAGAGCGAGATCTTATTGGATTTCCTGAGGAAGTGGAAGGAGGAGGCGATCTCAGGAATGGTGGCTTGATCTGGGGTTATTTTCCTGGAGTGGCACCATTTTGCAAAGGCATTCCATTTCCCTTGATAAAGGTTAGCTGAGGAAGAGCGAATAGGAGCGGACATGTCCTCCTCCACCTCTCTGGGAAAATCCCTTTATAGGAGGATCCGGACCATAGTCTGAACGCGTGAAGATTGAGTGCTGAAGGGTTCTTGTGCCAAGCCCCGTTGATGAGTTGATGTAGAAGGTCTGGTCTTCCCTGAAGGGCCAGGGGCTCTTCTACTGCTAGATCAAGGGCGTCTGGAAACCTTGGGGCTTCTGGCCACCAAGGAGCGATCAAAGTCATCCGAAGGTTGGATGCGTTTCTTGCTCTCTGGAGTACCTTGTGGAGCAAGGAAAACGGTGGGAAAGCGTAGGTGTCGAGGTTGTCCCAACTTTGCAGAAGAGAGTCTTCTCCTGCTGCCAGAGGATCCGGGAGAGGGCTGAAATATATTGGGAGTTGGTGATTCCATCTCGTGGCGAAAGGTCCACAAGAGGGGAGTCCCATTTGCTGAGGATGAAGTTCGCTACTTCTTGATGGAGGGACCATTCTGTGCTGATTATCTGATTCCTCCTGCTGAGGTGGTCCGCCCAGACATCCCTCTTCCCTGTGATGTAGCGGGCTTTGAGCGACACTTGAAGATTATCGGCTAGATTGAGGATGTCCATAGTCAAAAGGCATAGGTCCTGGGAGACTGTGCCCCCTTGCTTGTTCAGGTAGGCTACTACCGAGGAATTGTCCGACATTATGCTCACTACTTTCCCCGAGACTTGATCCTTGAAGTGACGGAGAGCCAGCAGTACTGCTTTCAACTCTAGCCAGTTGATATGGGCTGTCCGCTCGACTGTGGACCAGGAACCGCTGACATGATCGTCGTTGAGATGGGCCCCCCAGCCCTCCTTGGAGGCATCGGAGAACAGGAGGACTTCGGGGGGAGATGGGCCGAGGGGCATCCCCACGAGCAGGTTGCACGGGTCCTTCCACCAGAGAAGAGAATCCCTGACTTCTTCGGTGAGGGAGATGTGTTGTAGGGGTTCTCCCTCTTGCGGGGACCACTGAGATTTGAGGAGCCACCGTAGCGGTCGCATTCTTTGTCTACTCCTGGGGATTAATCTCTCTACGGAGGCCATATGGCCCAGGAGGATTTGGCATTGTTTCGCCGTCAGGAACCCGGTCGATAGTGCCTGTGCAACTAGAGAAGTGAGATTCTGGATCCTCTTTTCTACTGGGAAGGACTTCATTTGGGAAGAGTCCAGGACCATACCCAGGTACGTGACTCTTTGTTTTGGTAAGAAATGTAACTTCTCCGGGTTTACTACGGTGCCCAATTTCCGGACGAAGGTTAGGACCATTCTCAGGTGTTCTTGGCATAGCTGGGCGGAATATTCAAGGATCAGCCAATCGTCCAGGTAACGGAGTAGGCGAATTCCCCTGGAGTGGGACCACGCTGAAACGAGTTTGAACACTCTCGTGAAGACTTGGGGTGCTGTGGAAAGTCCGAAGCATAGGCAGGTGAACTGGAAGGTGTTGCCCCTGTGGACGATTCTGAGGAATTTCCTGGAGGAGGGATGCACTGGTATTTGGAAATAGGCATCTTGGAGGTCCAGTGACATCATGAAGTCCCCTTCCCTGATAGACGCTCTTACGGACTCTGGGATGTCCATTCGGAACTTCGTCAGGGAAAGGAACTTGTTGAGTGGAGACAAATCGATGATTGGTCTCCACCCCCCTGTTGTCTTTTCTACTAGGAATGGCCTTGAGTAGAACCCTGGGTCCGGAGTCGAGACTTCCTCTAAAGCTCCTTTCTGGAGCAGAACGGAGATTTCCTCCGCTAGGGCCCGCCCGCGATCCGAGTCCGGGTGGTAGCTGCTGACTTGGTTGGGATAGGGGGAGAGGTTTGGGACAGCGTGAAAGGGAAGACGATAGCCTGTCTTGATGACTTGTAGGGTCCAGTCTTCCGCCCCGGCCTCTTACCATGTTCTCCAGTAGAGAGGCAACCCCCTATCTAGTGCGGACGGGCTGGCGAATTCCTAGAATTTCCTGTGGGGGGGGGGGTCCGGAGCCTCTATGATGTTTGCGTCTAGGTTCTCTATTCGGAAAGGGGCGGGGCTTTTCTGTCTGCATTTTCGACTTGGAGTGGAGGGGTGGCCTTTCTTCTTTCTTCGAGTGAGGAAACGGCTGTCTTTGCGTCTGAGGGGTCCTCGGGGCTGAGGGGCGGGGGAGGGGGGGTGGGTTGGACTTGGCCTCGAGGTAGGGACGGCTACTCTCTCAATGGCTCTGTTATGCATCAGTTGGTTTTTGGTTGTGATTGCCGAATCCACCATGCCCGGGGGAATCGGCATGTGGGTTCGAAGGGGGGGCCTTCTTCAACGGAGCATAAATTTCTCTGAGGAGGGGGTCACTGGGGTCCCCTAGGATGGTGTCTCTCTTGCGGGACTCGATGTTGGCCCAAGACGTTGAGAGGTAGGCCGCTTGATGCTTCAGGGCTCTGCTCGAGCTTTCCAATAGAGCCTGGAGGTTGCATTCCTCCTGGGGTTGCAGTTCGGGTAAAAACTCCCTTACTGAAGCCAAGACGCGTTCCAACCAGGAGTTCACCGCGAGAGAGAGAGAGAGCCAGGCCCTGAACGAGGTCCCTGGATTCTCTGACGGAAAAGGATGACGTTTTTTCTGAGTAGTGAATCCACGTCCGCTTTGACAAGCTCTGGTAACCTAACCGGGATCGAGGCTCCTTTGAGGTTAGTCCCTGATGGGATGTAGAAGCGTTTTTTATTTTCCACTGGAACAGAGCGCCATTTAGCCTTCAACTCTTCAGGTGGGACTTATTTGTGCCTGGATTCTACTTTCTTCTTTCATTTTCGTGCAGACTTATTTTCTTCACTCACAAATCGATCTCAAGAGTTTTTACGAGAACAGTAGACCTTGTGTTAGAATTACAAATGGAGAGAGTGAGTGGTGTGAGGTAACGAAGAAGACTATAAACCTTTTCAGGGAGATCTGGACAAAGTCTGGAATTGGAGTAAAAAGAACGAAGTGAATTTCAACATTAAAAAATGTAGTATAATGGGAGTTGGAAAAAGCAAAAATAGAATATCCGGTCAATACAAAATTGGAACAAAAGAAGTTACAAAAGTAGACTCAGAAAGAGACCTAGGAGTGATCAATTCATACGACATGACACCAGACAAACATGTAAACAAAATAGTTGGAGAAACCTACAACTTAATAAGATCAATGAAAATAGCCTTTGACTACATGGACGAGGAAATGGTGAAGAAAATCCTAGTTACACTGATTAGACCAAAATTAAAATTTGCAGCGGCACTATGGACACCCAGTACAAATAAATAGATAAATGAATAAATAAATAGATAAATAAATAAATAAATAAATGAATAAATAGATAAATGAATAAATAGATAAATAAATAAATAATAAAGAAACTAGAAATAATTCAAAGAGCACTAACAAAGATGGCATCAACACTTAGCATGTTGATATACGAACAAAGACTGGATAAACTAAACTTGTTAACTCTAGAGCAAAGAAGATAAAGAGGCGATTTGATAGCCATCTATAGAATTATGAAAGGGATGGAAATCCTTGACAGGGATGATCTACTTAAATGGGACAGAAGAAATACAAGGGGACATAAGAAGAAACTTAAGAAGGACAGTTACAGAAGAGATATGAAAAAGAATAGCTTTCCACATAGAGTGATAGATACATGGAATAAATTGAAAGAGAAAACAGTGAGTGCTAAAACTATACACGACTTTAAGAAAGAACTGCATGGATCCGGAAAGATGCAACTGCGGGTCCCCTATGAGCATAGCTCTTCTCCCGCAAAATACAACTAGGTAAATACAACTCTGTAAATAGGTAGACACACACACACACACACACACACACACACACACACACACACACACACACACACACACACACACACACACACACACACACACACACACATTGGGAAGAGAAAGTCCCCCCTATGAAAGAAATAGAAGTAACAAAGAACGAAATAATGAAACACTTGAGTAATCTTGATGTCAGAAAATCGCATGGGCTAGATGAAATAGCAAACTGGATTTTGAAAGAATGCAAGAATGAACTGGCAGACAAAATACAAAGCATAATAAACAGTTCCTTGAAGGAAGGAAAAGTTCCAAAAGATTGGAAAAGAGCAAATATAGTACCTATATACAAAGGAGGAAATAAAGAAGACCCTACAAACTATAGACCAGTCTCTCTAACAAGTACAATAGCAAAAATCTGTGAAAGAATGATCAAAAGTAGATGGGTAAAGTATTTAGAAAAAAAAAAAAACGTACTAAATCCAAGGCAGTTTGGATTCAGAAAAGGACGATCATGCGTCACCAATTTAATATGTTTCTATTCAAGGCTAATAGATATAATACAAGAAAGAGATGGATGGACTGATTGTGCATTTCTAGACCTAAAAAAAGTTTTTGACAAAGTACCACATAAGAAGTTACTTAAGAAATTAGAAACTGAAGGAGGAATACAGGGCAAAATGCTTAAATGGATGGAAGACTTTTTGCAAGAAAGAAAAATGAGAGTAGTGATAAGAGACAAACACTCTAACTGGGATGAAGTAGTAAGCGGTGTTCCGCAAGGAACAGTACTGGCCCCAATAATGTTTGCTATGTATATTAATGATATGGATAAAGAAATTGAAAGTTGCACGAGCTTCTTTGCAGATGATGCAAAACTGTCAAAAAAAAAAAAAAAAAACGGAAGAAGATTGTGAGTCACTACAGAGTGATCTCAACAAAGTATGGGAATGGAGTAAGAAGTGGGAGATGGAGTTCAATACCAAAAAGTGTAGTATAATGGAATTTGGAAAAAGTAAAAAAAGAATAGAAGGATCATATAAATTGGGAGAAGAAGGAATAAAAAAAGTAGGAAATGAGAAGGACCTGGGAGTCATTGTTATGAATAATATGTCACCTGAGAAACATATAAACAAGATTTTTGGAGAAACTTATAATTTAATAAGAACAATCAAAGTGGCATTTACATACCTGGATGAAGAAATGGTGAAGAAAATATTAATCACTTTGATAAGACCAAGATTGGAATATGCAGCAACGATGTGGTCACCAAATACAAAAAAATGTATAACAAAACTTGAAAGAATACAAAGAGCAATTACAAAATTGGCACCAACACTCAAAACTATCATATGAAGAGAGACTAGCAAAACTTGAACTACAGACACTAGAGCAAAGAAGAGAGAGAGGAGATTTGATAACTATTTACAGAATCATGAAAGGCATAGAAATTATTGATAGAGAGGATCTAATAAAATGGGATGAAAGAAATACAAGAGGACACGGAAAGAAAATCAAGAGAGACAGCTATAGAAAAGATCTGAAAAAGAATAGCTTTCCTCACAGAGCAATAGACATTTGGAACAAGTTAGATGAGAAAATAGTGTGTGCTAAAACAATACATGAATTTAAAAATAGTTTAGATGAAATGAGATATGAAGACGGGACACCACGAGCATAGCTCCCCTTCCCGTAAAATACAACTAGATAAACACAACTAGGTAAATACACACACACACACACACACACACACACACACACACACACACACACACACACACACACACACACACACACACACACACACACACACACACACACGATTGGCACCAACACTCTCAAAACTATCATATGAAGAGAGACTAGCAAAACTTGAACTACAGATATTAGAGCAAAGAAGAGAGAGAGGAGATTTGATAACTATTTACAGAATCATGAAAGGCATAGAAACTATTGATAGAGAGGATCTAATAAAATGGGATGATAGAAATACAAGAGGACACGGAAAGAAAATCAAGAAAGACAGCTATAGAAGAGATCTGAAAAAGAACAGCTTTCCTCACAGAGTAATAGACAGTTGGAACAAGTTAGATGAAAAAGTAGTGTGTGCAAAAACAATACATGAATTTAAAAATAGTTTAGATAAAATGAGATATGAAGACGGGACACCACGAGCATAGCTCCCCTTCCCGTAAAATACAGCTAGGTAAATACACACACACACACACACACACACACACACACACACACACACACACACACACACACACACACACACACACACACACACATATGTATATGTATATATATATATTTTTGGAAATAGACTCATCCACTGGGATTCGAACCCTTGCCTAGGCGGCTTACGTCTTACGTCGAATCCCAGTGGATGAGTCTATTTCCAAAAATTGTCAAATGAATATATATATATATATATATATATATATATATATATATATGCAAAGAAGACCACTTTCCAAGTGGTCTACTTAGCATAAGTGAACACACGTACCCGTGTTCTTATTAGCATATATATATATATATATATATATATATATATATATATATATATATATATATATACATATAAGAGAAATTCGCTAATAGCAGCGACATAAATCCGATAATTTTTTTTATGACAGTTGCATGCAGGATTCGAACCCACTGCACTCGGCCATCCGTAGATTACCGTAACAGCGCCCTAGACCACTACACCACAGAAGCTATAAAATCCTTTAAACCTGGAATCAAACTGATTCCCGAGGGAAGGAAGATCACTTATTTTGGCGATCCGAATTCCTGTTTTACTCAAGGACCAAGCTCACCAGGGTAAGGGGTAAGGACCGGAACGAATCCCTTTCACGCTTATCGCCATTGTCACTATGAGAGAAATTCACTAATAGCAGCGACATAAATCCGATAATTTTTTATGACAGTTGCATGCAGGATTCGAACCCACTGAAGGGGCTCCCCACAAATTTTTGCCTTTAACATCCCATTGTCAGAGAACTATTTGCTCGATTTTTTTAACCGACTCTCCTTTTAATATATATCTAACCTATTTTGAATTTAATTGACACTGTCCGAAGGCCGAACCGGACCTGCAAGTATATGAAATATATGAAATGCTGTTAACACTTTCATAACAGTTTTTGTTCATATTTCTTTATTTTATTCTATTCCGTTTTATTTTTTGTCATACTTGTATTCTACTTTTTAGGACGAGCCATGTATGTGCGTGTGTATAAAGTTTTTTTTACCATTGCAATCTAATTTATCGACCATTTCATCAACATACCTTTGCAAATAGCTTCAAAATGCTTCTAAAAAATTTCACATTTCAAATCCCCCAGCTGATTCGGGTTGCTTCGCTCGCTATCACTCGCTTCCCACTCACTCATACATAGTTCAGCCGCCCCACTCCCCAATTATTTTCTGGATCCGCCACTGACGTCATCATGTTGTCTTCCCCAACCGCATGACGTCAACAGCACTCCATAAATCTGAGGGGATCACGGCTGCTCCCTGCCCAGCAGAGAGAGCGTGATCCGGGGCCTTTGAGATGGCAGCAATGTTTGTCTATCGAGTGAAACTTCCGTCACTCACTCTCCATAACGTGGTCGCCTCCATCGGCGGTTGCAAACCCCAGCCACACCCTCCTGTGAGGGGGCCCATAGTATAACGAGCTCGCCGGCGGAGTGGGGGGCGGGGAGTGATGGATCTTATGGCTTCAAGGACCATGGGTCGCAACTGTACCGAGTCGCAGTCAACCTTCCTCCTGTTGAGATGGAAAAGTTGGAAGCTGGCGCAGGGAGATTGTCACGGGAGAGTCATCCTCGATGCCTAGGGCACTCATGAGGGAGACCATGACTTCACTCTCCTTTGGGCCAGTCAGAAGTCGGACGAGAAGACAGGAAGAAAGCCTCACCGCCCGTTAGGTAGGCAAAGGGAGGTAGTCCCTACCTCCTGTCTAAGATTCACTACACTGGTCCATGCAGAGGCTGCTGTGATAGTGAAGAGAGCCTGAGACGGAGACGGAGGAAGATGAGAGCCACAACGGCTCTGAAGAGTTTTTAATCTCATCTTCATGGATTCTTGAAGGTATCTGACCTCCAGAGCGAAGGAGTGATGAGGCCTCGATATGTATACAAATCGAGAGGTAACAACGGATGTCTTGACTTCCGACAACTCACGATTAAGATTGAAAAAATTTACGACTTCAGACAACCGTCTAAGCTTCACATCAACCCCTAGGTTATTTACAAACTGAAGCTTGATATATACTGTTCGGGGAGCAAAAATAGGTGAAATCGCAGTAGCTAAGGAAGATGCACTCTATTCACTGGGTATCCGAACTATGCTCCATTCGGCGCTTGATAGTGGGGACGTGGTTTATATCGCTCTCTGGTGTCCATTAGAATTAAGTCTTGGCAATGTTCCTCCGTTGCATTTCTTCGCATAGTGCAAAGTAATTTTCAACATCGGCAAGAGTACCGGGTTGTGAGTATTCCAAGCCGTCATATGCCAGGTATATGCATTTGAGTAATACCCATAGTTAAGTTGGTCTTATTTGGGAGAGTGACGTATTCATGGCGATGGTATCCTCGTAGGCTTGAGGGGTTCCTACAAGGGGATTTGGCCAGGAAGGTGATTTCTATATTAGAAATATCGACCAACTCCAATAATTCGTATATTCACTGGCGTCACCAACCTAGCCACAGGGGCTTATTGATGTTCTCAGCTAATTCCAAGTGTTGACAGCATTGTATGAAATAGGATGTTCCTACAGTGCATTTACAGGTAATTATCCACAACACTGAGTCACCATGGCTTTTCGATGGATAGGTGATGGGTGTATGCCTTGACTTGGCTACCTCCTCTTCTGAAGAAGGAGGGTCATCTCTAGTCATGAAATTGCCATAAGTGAGACGAGTGCCCGTATTAGTGTTGTTTCCAAGCGTTGGTTACCTTGGTGGGAGGAGGACCAAGGTGCCTATGGAGTTTGATTGTCGTTAGGTAGCTTGTTGGGTGTTCTTTACATTAGTTTTGCCTCTTGGTTTGTACTGCGGATCGGAGAGCAGGCAGGAGAGTCTACAGCAGGTATGTCAGGTAGAAGCAATCGACGGGTTTGGTGCAGCTTCTCTAAATACCTTGTCGGGTCGGGTTAGGTTAGGTGCCAGTATGAGGTGACACCCAGCGAAAAAATACAGATCTAAAACGGGTATAGATTTGGATGATCCACGAGTAGATTTTATGGATCAGTGGAAGGCAGAGAGTGCTTCCAGAACATTTTGTGCGTCTTTTTTTATATATTAATGATAGATGAATGGTGTACTGCTGGAAGAAATATTCTTATAAAATTACTTTTGTTGGTATTTTGTTTTTGGATGAGTGTGGGTGCGCGCCTTGCTGGCTTCCTCCACGGTGATGGGATTTTTTTTTTTTTTTTTTTTTTTAAGAGTTAGAGGAAGCTTTTTTTTTAGTGTTAGAGGAAGCTTTTTTAGTGTTAGAGGAAGCTTTTTTTAGTGTTAGAGTTTCTTAGAGGTAGCAAACAAGGACATATTGCAGAAGATTTGGGTGGAGTTGTGAATGGACGGAAGTAGTTGACAGTTATTTTTGGTGTGGGTAGCAGGTTTGTCATTCTCATGGTATATAGACGACATGCACAGTTTATGCGTCTGTCAGAGCCTTGAAGGGATGGAGGGCATATGAGAATATGAATGACTGAGGTATTGGGGAACTCTTGATGCGATGGAGATATTTTATAGTGTTTTCAGTGGGTGCTTGAGGAAGGCCTCCGTGCTGAGGGATAGACCGGGAAAATCTTTGGGGGTGTATGTCTGTTGAGGAGGAAAAGGAGGTAACAAGGGATTGGTGTAAATGGATTAAGGTTGTGAATAGACGATGAATTGATGCTGTCCGAAGGGATTTCTCCTTGTCTTCTCTATTTCCGCATGAGCGGACAAGGAAGAAGAAACGTCATGTAAACGAAACAGTGGAGGAGGTAAAACAACCATTTTTGGCTCTGGGAACTGATGAAGATATACTTTATATTGCCACTACATTGCTTCTGACTCTGGCACTACAAGGCGGAATAAATTTATTGATATCTATATTGGTATGTGGATCTGGTGCAGTAAATAAGGTATAATTAGAAAATTCCAAAACTCCAAACACCCACAACTCATAAAGATAAGCAGCAATATATTGTAACTGCTCACGGGTGAATTATTTCATATTCTAATTGGCCAGGAGTCACGCATGCGCAGACCAATTATTTAAAAGAGTACTTAGCAAGGTCTTCTATTTGAAGCCTCTTTTTCTTCAACATCGACCTAAAAATCTGAAAAAGAAGAAGAGTATTAAGCTGTATTAGGGTAAGCAAACTGATACGATTGTTTCGTCGGTTATGTGTCAGGCAGTAAAATAAACACTAAATCAAGGTGAACGTTCATCTCCTAAACGTAAGTATTTGATGCAGGGTAATTGAGTCACTATGTACGTTATTAGCGTAGTGGTGTTCAAATCGACTCAATAGTACTGTAATTACGAGTTTATCCGTCATTTGCGGTAATTTGCAATGGAACTTGCAGAACTTACGTCTTTCACTAGTAAGCAAAACTTCCTTACCATTACAGAAAGATTTTTTTTTTAGGAATAGAAAGTAATGTACAGTCTTAAAAGACACCAAAGGAAGTCGACTATGATATTATATTGTTTCCCAGTAGAGATTCAAGTGGTAATGGAATAACAAATGTGGCTACAAGCTTTAGGAATATATATTAAGATATATATATATATTTTTTTTTTTGGGGGGGAGCAGTTATAATTACTCAATAACAGAGGGAGGTATTCCTTTCTAAATCCCCGTGAGCCTTGTACTGTCGAGCAGGAGAGGCCAGCCCCCCCCCCTCCCACCTATCAAAATACTTGTGCAGCCAGAAGCCAACCTAACCTAATATCATTTGGGAATGCAATAAAGATGAACATTGTTGATATCAAAGTAGAATAACATGGTAAAACCCTGAGCCACAAATCCATTGAACACTTCATCCCACCAACTCAAACAGCCACAGTCAAGTTGGTGGGTGTTGTCCCGAATGTAAAAAGTATGAGAACCTTCAGTGGAAATTCCCAACCTTCATCACTCCACTACAACTCCGCTACAAATCTCCCCCACAAACCCATTCATCCTCTCCCTTAATCCAACCAAAGACTTACAACCCTTCCACTCCAAGAAAAGATCTAACTCTCAAGATATACCATAGAAGCCATAACAGAGTACATCAACCATACTACACTAGTAAATTCCCATCTCCATTCTCTTATCCACAGTATTCACTGCAGCCTCAACGTTAAACATACAAAAGTTGAAATCTATTTCATCCCAATACTAAGTGCACACACTAAAAGTAAAATGTATAATAACCTCTGAGATCCCCCAATGTCCCCTCAAAAAAAAAAAAAAAAAAAAGGAGTGAATGCATATCCAATCCTAACTAATATCTAGTTGACTTAACAGATTCTCTACCAGTCACCAAAGGAACACAACCAAAAAATATAGATATACATATGTATATGCTTTTGTGTGTATATATATATATATATATATATATATATATATATATATATGATTATATGTATATATATATGTATATATATATTTATATATACACAATATACGATGATGTAACAGTCTGTGAAAACAGAATTGGACTCTGTAGCCACAGCAGGTACTGCAACCTTACATGATTGAACACAGCACTAAGTTCCATTGTCTCTTCAGACAGACAGATGCCAACCATGGTGATGGACTGAGGCATTGATTCCAATGTACCTCCTTCATCCTGACTTATTGATAATGTGGATGATTATGTTTTCAGTGGCTGACAAGCTCAATGTTTGCATGAGATCTGCTTCCATATGTATATATATATATATATATTATATATATATATATATATATATATATATATATATATATATATATATATATATATATATAATATATATATGTATTGTAAGTGTATTTGGGCAGGAGTTTTTCTCTAATGCATGTATCATTAAAAGTGATGGCTAGTTTTGCATTAATTATTTTCTTAAAGGTATTTTCCATATACCTTATCATGGATTTGTGTTCCTTAGAAAGGAAATTTATGACTTGGCTGTATGCAGTTATATTAGCTTAATATGACTACATACAGCCAAGTCATAAATTTCCTTTCTAAGGAACACAAATCCATGATAAGGTACAGTATTTGGAAAATACCTTGAGATCACTCTATTAACAGTAGAAAGTTGTATTGACAGATTTTCAGATATTTTGCATTGACCAAGTCCACCTTCATGTTGACCCACAATACAACCTCACTGAAATTGAGATAGGTCTACTGCTCCTTTGGTTCATAACATGGTTGATTAATCATGTATGTAATCTGAAACATAAATCTAGGTAAATATAACATACTAGGTAAATTTGAATAACATTAAGCATTAAATAAGAGCAGAAATGCATTTTTCTTGGTGTCTATTCCATTCTGTCATGTCTGTGTGTATACCTATATTCAAGGAGCCAGTCAGATATGCCAAGGCAGGGAAAATATGGGCTATTCATTTGCATCACTTTTAGGAGTCTGGGTGTGAGTCATCTGGCTATGTCCTTCATTGATGGAATCCTGGATGATGGAATGACCTTGAAATCCTGTAATTGCAGGTTGAATGAAGGTGTACTTACCATTATTGATCTTGTCCTCATATCTTAATGTTTTCTACCATCTTGGGCCTAGTTAGTGTAGTATTGTGGCATGATCTAGAACACATTTTTGGTGTTTCACTTTGTAAATGTAGGCTGATTCTTCTGGGAAACTTCGTGTTACAAAACCCCATGTATGAGCAATGAACTCAGTTCCCTTTTTTGCATATAATGTAAATGCATAATATACAGGTACTCCTCGTTTAACGACGACAATTGGGACCAGCGCGCCATTGTTAACCGAATTGGTCATTAAGCGAAAGTGTATACATATACGTACATGTACTGTATGTACAATGTCCAGCAATACATGTATCTTTATTTTCGTGTATTTTCCCTCTTTTATACAGTACATTAAAGCTTTATTTACTGTTTATTTACAGTGGTTAGGTTCCTAAAATTACCGTATATGACCAGATCTGCGTATGCTGACATTCCATATTGAATACCGGGGTATTTTTTTAGTTTCGACCATGGGCGCAATATAGCAATAGAAAATTAATTATTAATTTTGTAAATTAAAATGTATCAACGTAATATGCAATTTTGTGGGCGGAAATGAAAGTAAAAAATACCTTGCTACAAGAAAATATGCTAATGAACGAAGTCGGTAGCATAGGCTTGGGACGCCATCTTGTCGTCTGCCAACGTCTCTCACGACGACGAGCCGGATGACATTTAATTTTCAGGTAATGATTTATTAAACACAGGTTAGGTTAGTTTAGTTTAGGTTAGACGAATTAATTTATCATCCTTTCATTTCTTCGACATCGGCATCTATCATAACAAACATGGTGTACCATTCGTCCGACATGACTTCGTTACTTACGAAATCTGTTTTAGCATTTTTTTTTCATTTCCGCTCAAAATTGCATATTACGTTTATACATTATAATTTACAAAATTAATAATTAATTTTCTATTGTTATATTGCGCCCATGGTCGAAACTTAAAATTTACCACTACCGGTATACACTGTACCCCAAGTAGTTTTTGCAGCTTGCAGGATGGTAATGTAGACCTAAGCTTCAGAACACTTTACCTCACAGCTAATATCCACCGTACAAGTTCATTTATAACATCATACAAATTTGCCTCAGCCAACTTAATTATCGTACACGACGTCGTAACTTCAGGAGACTTACGTTAAATGACGTCATAAAGCCCGTCGTCACTCCGAGTTGTCGTTAACCGAGTAGGTCGTTAAACGAGTACCTGTATATATATATATATTACACACACATGCCAGAACTGCACACGATTTTAAGAATAAACTGGACGTGGAGAGATACAAAAACGAATCAAAACGAGCATAGCTCTAGTCCCGTAAAATACAACTGGGAAACTTTGTGTTGCAAAACCCCTTGTATGAGCAATGAATAAACTCAGTTCCTTTTTTTGCATGTAATGTAAATGCATTATATATATATATATATATATATATATATATATATATATATATATATTACACACACACACACACACACACACGCCAGAACTATACACGAATTCAAAAGCAAACCGGATGTGAAGAGATAAAAAAACAGGTCAAAACGAGCATAGCTCTAGTCCCGTAAAATACAACTAGGTAAATACACACACATTGACTGTGTTATAGCAAAGTCCCAGTTGTAGAGACAAATAAGTTATTGTATGTGAAATGGCTGTAGGGTAGGTACATTTTTGGACTTGGGCACCCTTCTACTTTTAGGGAGAAAATGCCTTTTGGTGAATATATATTGGGTGGTAAGGGAGAAGCCCTTGATATATAGATATGGATGTATGTGAAATAGTTATCAAGTACTTCCCATTATCATCTAGGAAAAAATTGTGAAGAGATGTGAAAAGGGGTAGCAGTTTTATTGACAGAGTATTTTACCCACATTTCATAATGGAAAAAATTACAATTAAGATTTTGTTCTCTGTGTTGAATTAAGAAAATGTTGACTGAAGTGTGTATTACAGGATTATAGTCATCAAAGGTGCAAGAAATTACACAACAATGTCAGAATCATCCATCAAGACAGAATTACATTTAACTGAGGATGAAGAGAAAAAATTGGAAAACGACGGAAAAGCGCGCCAAGAGGGGATCCTTAGGTCCGTAGCATCTACAGCAGACACAAAGTGTAACAGTGCAGTTTCTCCAAAAACATCCTATGTCTGCTCCAAAGCCTTTGTTCCTATACTACCTAAATTACCTTGTATGGATCTTCAAACGCAAGTTGATACAAATGACAAGTCTCAAAGTTTCACCCCACGTGAAACATTTTCTCTATCTGGCTGTATGGAAGATGAGAAACCTAATTGTGCTACATTTTCCCCCCAATTATCACATGTGCACACTCAAAAAAGAACCTATGCGGCAGGTGAAAAAGGACATAGTTTGAAGACTCATAAATGTTCTTTGTGTGGTGTTTCATTTTCAAATTCTCGGACTTTGACGATTCACATCAGGACCCACACAGGAGAGAAGCCTTACCAGTGTCCTCATTGTGATTCTTCCTTTTCTCAGTCAGGCAGTTTGAATGCACACATAAGGCGTCACACTGGCGTGAAACCCTTCAAGTGTGATTTTTGTCAAACATTATTCGCTGTGTCTGGCGATCTCAAAAGACACCTGAAGGTTCATACAGGTGAAAGGCCCTACCAATGCTCTTTTTGTCAAGCCTCGTTTCCCATTTTACGAAGTTTGAAAATTCACATGAGGTTCCACACAGGCGAGAAGCCACACAAATGCCTTGTTTGTGAAGCTTCCTTTGCGGTCTCGGGTAGTTTGACGGTTCACATGAGAACACACACTGGAGACAAGCCTTACGGGTGCTCACAATGCGAGGCTAAGTTCTCCGGGAAAGGGAACCTGAAGCAACACATGCGAACACACACAGGGGAGAAGCCTAGCCAGTGTCCTTATTGTAAGGCTTCATTTTCTCACTCGAGTACTTTGAAGGACCACATGAAGAGACACACTGGCGAGAAGCCTTTTAATTGTAGCCATTGCATGGCTTCATTTACTCAATCTAATCATTTAAAAGCACATTTAAAGACTCATATAGGCAAGGATAAGAACCATAAATGTATTCTCTAAAGGTTTTCATTTCACAATTCATGATTTGAAGAATTTAAAGTGACTGTAATATGCATAGATGAAGTAAATGTAAATTTGCAATCCAAAGTATTAACTCTTCCCACCTGGCCAAAGTTGAACAAAGCTTTCATGACAGAATTATGTTTACATTATAATTATGAGGGAAATGTATATAAAACTAATGAAATGTCATATCGTATGACAGAAAAAATGTAATGAAATATCATGCCCCTTAGGCCTGAAATTATCCTTATTTCAATATGCCCTTAATGATGAAGGTACTGAAACTTTGGATCATGAATACAGAATCATAAGGTTGATGGGTTTCAAATGGGTAGCCCAAAATTCTTGAGTCACAAGTTAACTCTTATACTACTGAAGGTTCTTTGCAAATATTAGTAAAATAGTGGCACATGAAATACAAGATAAAGTGCCAAATAGTATGAAAAGGGTATGGGGAGAGGCTCCCTTTGCTGTTCAAAGTGCCATTAATATGGAAGGGATTAAAGTAGCCTATTCCTTTTGTATGAGTTCTTAATTTCAGAAATTGTATGTTTATATGAGATGTCAGAGGTGAAAGTACCTCATGTGTCCTGTCTATGGTTCCAATACTCACAGAAAAATTCAATTGGACAGCCACATAATCACAGTGGACTTGTAAATAAAATTTTAGATGAAGTCACATTGGTGAAATTGTTTCATAAAAATACTACATGAAATGTATTATTTCATTTATATAAAATAAATTGTTCAAGGGAGGAGCTTTGTAAATTACTAAGATAATGTGGAAAAAATTATGTATGATTACAAAAGTGCATCAAAAGTATCCAGGGTCCACTGATGTCTTTAACGTTTCTTGTTTATGTATGCATTACTAATAAGTTTACAGGGATTGATATTACATAGATATTTATCTACAAATTGTTGTATTTAAGTTCATTCATTGAAATTGGTTATATTGTACTCTGGGAAGGTTGACAGTATCAGAACAGCATCATATAACATTGGTAAGACAAATGTGTTTACTAATGATTATGCTGAGATGAAATTTTACAAATTGTTAAAAAAAAAAGGCTATAATTTGTTGAATGAATTCAATCACTGCATGCTTATTCCCTGATGTGAGAAAAAATACATTCAGATTCAAAATGTGTAAGAATTATGCAAAATTTTAGCATGTTTATTACTTGAAATCTGAAATAACTAGATTGCAAATATATTACCCACATCATCTTTGACTAAAGCAGCATAAAATACAAGCTCTTATTTACTTAAGTGAAACTGTTATGCTTGAGAAAGTCATTATTGCATGTAAAACTAGAAAGTGATTGTATATAGCATAAGTAAATATTGATGCCATAAAGTTGTTACACTAAATCCCAAACACACAGTTTACAGTTGCCAATCATAGTGAGTAGACAACCCAACTCTTGGCAAATAAAGGAGACAACCTAGTTAGTACTGTAGTAAATGTGGAGGGGTGGAAAGAGGGGAAGGAAGTATAGGGTCTCCTCATTGAATGAAAAGTTGGAAAGCAATTTAGTGTGAAATACTGAAATGTGACTGTATACTATCAAAAGGAACCACAATTTGCAAGGTAAGTGACAATCAATCATGGTGACTGGAGGAGATGGCTGTAATGAATTTCATGTTGACACAGATAGATTGTTTATGGACATAGAGTGGCATATCATTACGTAGATGAAGACATGATGAAAAAAATAAGTAAATGATGATAATAATCAAACCTGGCTGATCAAATGTGGAAAGGTGCTATGATGAAATTTATACAAGAGAAAATAGACAAGATTAACAGAGATCTGTTGATATGTAATAATAACAGCAAATCATAGCCAAAAGATTAAAAAAAAAAACATTTAAAAAGTATAGGAAACAGCTGTCACATTGATGCATAAATTTGTGAAATAAGGAAGATATAATCCAGGCCGACAACTTAAGATAGTTAAAGGCAAAGTATGATATAGACCCATGAACACAGCACCCAGTATACTACAAGGTATATATATATGTATGCATACACACATACAATAAAAACACTAGAAACATATGTTTACAAATGTCTATCCCAATTATAATTTTTTATGATATGTATCTGGGAACCTTGTCAACAGCTGTGTTTACTTCTGTGGCAATCAGTAATATTCTTAATTGTCAGGCTTTTTTACTGAATCCTTCCAGTGTTTGATGTTTATAAGCAGAGTGCTGGTAGAGTGACCTTTGAATGCATGTTGGTTGGGGGAGGTAGGTATTTCTGATTTGGTTCTTGCTATAATCAGTCCATTAGTTTGAATATTGTGGATAGTGGTAAGATTGGTCTGTGTGATGCAGGGTTTTCAGGGGCTTTGGTGTCAAGACTGGGATTATGTAAGCTTTCCAGATGTTGGGATGTTGTGTAGTTGAAAATGTCAGTTAAGGCTCTTATGGCTGTTTGGCAAGATGATTGAGGGGAATACTTGAAACGTTGTTTGTGTCTAGGCCTTCTCTGTCTTTTTTTTTTTTTACCTCCTATACTTTTTTTTTAACCTATACTTTTACTAGTTGAAAAGGGTGGGTGGCTTCTGTCTTAGGTTTGACTTTTGTATTACTTTATTTTCCTATTTTCTGTTGTGGGCTTGAAACTTGTTTTAGAGAAATTGTTGGTTATGGCATATTGCTGTTCTGTTGGTAGTATTTTAGCAAGTTGCACCCACTGCTTCGTGGGTTGGAGTGGGGGGGAATTGGGTTTTGAATTTTGTATGTTTTTCACATCTCTCCACATTTTGCCATTGTCGTGTTTTCCGTTTGTTTTGGTGGTCAGTTTTCTTTCTGTTGTTGATTAGGTTTGTGGTATTTCTGTTTAATTGCTTTGGATTTTTTTCTTGAAGAAGCCTCTCTCCTATATATAGTTGAAGTTGATTTATTCCTTTATTCCTTTATTTTATCCTCTGAGGATGTTTTTACTTATCTTCAGGATGGTTGTAGCCAGTTCCTTTACTGTCTTATCCAGGCATGGGTATTGATCCATTTCAAAGTATTCTAACTATATCTTTTAACCCATTCAACTCCGATGACAATATGTCTTGTCATTTGGTCAAATAAAACAAAAAATCATAATAAAACAACAAAATGTTTGATGATCAAACAGCACCAGAAAAATATGACGTCGTCAGTCCTCCTCGAGGAGGAGGACTGACGACGTCATATTTTTCTGGTGCTGTTTGATCATCAAACATTTTGTTGTTTTATTATGATTTTTTGTTTTATTTGACCAAATGACAAGACATTTGTCATCGGAGTTGAATGGGTTAAGTACTCTTGCCAGTTTGCTTGTTAGCAATTTGTGGATATCATCTTGACTGTGGGTTATATTTTCTCTTCCAGTTTTGTGATAATCTTTATTAGGAAGTGATCAGATGAAAAATCTTCAGTAGTTTCCCATACCATTTGCTTTTGCAGGGATGGTGGACATATTATGTCAGGGGATGCTGGTTGTTGCATCGTAGAGTTTGTCTAGTGGTATTGTTGCTGGAGTTGATTACACTGGTCAACAAAATCTATTAAAATACCTGTCCCTCAAGCAAAATAATGTGAACTTGATAGATTTTTTTCTGCCGATTCCAAATAGGTTTTCAGAATTTTTCTATCAGGCATAGTTTTTCTGTGAAGCCTATTAGATTTTAAACAATTAAAACTAATGAATAAGGCTGATATTTCAATGAAACCTACCTTTAAAATGTAGAAATCTATGATTTACGAGTGTATTTTGCTTCTGGGAGATAATTTCAGCCACACATTCTTTTCATAATGATTTTTCTTATCCTGACTGTCCCACTCACAGTGAAACCAACAAAACTTTGCGTAATCAGGCTGCATTCCAAGTAAAAGTGCCATAACCTTCAGGTCACCACAGATATTCCATTTGTGCTCATTATATTTAATTTTTTGAAACAGAAGCTTCATACTCTCATATGTTTCCTTCATGTTAGCTGCATGGGCCAGAGGAACAGAAGGAAACTTATTTCCATTGTGGAACAAAACAGCTTTCAGGCTCACTTTTGAAGCATCAATAAGCAAGCACCACTCATTCCTGTCATATTTATGGTTAAGTTCCTCCATAACAGAACATACATTATTGCAAAACACCACACCATCCCTAAGTGAGAAAAACTGTTCAAAATCATAATGTCGCTTAAGAAGATAAAAACTAAATTTGGATTCTTTTTGAAGAAGATTACAACCCTTTAACCTGAAAGCAAGAAGTTCAGATTGCTTTTTTTGACAAGTTTAAATCCCCCACAAGATTATTCAGATCTCCCTGACTCAATAAATGTGGTTCACTTGAAGAACAGATTGGCTGAAAGTGCATGTCTTATGTTTCTTTTTCCATAACCTCTTCACTTAACTCATCATCACCCCCATTTGTTTTGGAGGGTCAGGTACAGGAAAGTCTTGACTGTGAGGTTTGGTCTCATAGCAGATGATAGGTTAGGATATTTTACAATATGCTTGGATGTTGATGTTTTACCTTTTCTATAATGCAGAAGTAGCAATCTGAAGTATGAACTTTTGGTTCTATCCAAACCATAGGGATGGCAAAAGGCATATGGCGTGAACTTTTCGCCCATGCAATGAGAAGCCTGACACAGGTTACACAAGACACATGAGGGGCCCAGCTTTTATCTTGGTCCCAACTTTGCAGCCAAAATAATGTTCATAACACTTGTTAATCAATGGTGTGATAAACCATCTTTGTGACTTAAATGTCAATACACTGCAAATAAAGCAAAAATTGTCTGGGTGGTTTATACTGTTTTCTGGCATTGTGAAGGTGAATGGCAGGTACGCTACTGTACAGGATCACAAACTTATTGCCACACAAATGCACAACCTCACACTAACACTTCAAATGCAGTACGTACTACCAAATGTACAACAATCTCATGCAGTGTTGCCACTCACTTGATTGAAATTTATCCCACATAACACATATAATGTAACATACCGTGAAACAAAAAACCGTTGATAGAGAGAGAGAGAGATACTTTATTTGGCAAAGCATCAATATACATGAAATGCAGTTAATGACAAGAACACATTGTTTGAAATAATAATTGCAAATTGCTGAGGATAACACAAAAAGCATGTACGCTTATTTCCAATGTGGAAAAAAATTGACATTATTTTTTGATTCTGCATACAAAAGCATATAAGATACAGCTATTGTTTTCCTTGGGACAAATTCTTTGTTGACCAGTGTTATGTTTTGGTTGGGGAATTGTTCAAGTATTCTGTGTCCTCTTTGATTGGCTGTTTGTGTGTTAAGACAGATTAAATAATGTGCATTCAGATCACATATTAATATGTAGTTTGTTAGTTTGAGTTAAAAGATGAAACCGTATTGGGCAGTGGACAGGATGCAGGGATGACCCATCATCCAGGAGGTACCAAGATGAGAGAGAGGGAGGAGGGTGGAGGGGAGTGGAATATATAGAAAATGGAATGGGTGGGAGTAGTTTCTATGCCCTTATTATTTTTTGACTACCCCCCATGTAGGGGGAAAAAGCCTTTGGTATATGTATGTATCAAGGACTACTAGTACACAGGACGTGTGCACCCAGATCCCTGGGTCTGCTAGCGGAGGCTATTGCTTTCTTTGTAACCTAACATTTTATATTGGACAAATATATCAAAACTAGACACCTAACATTGTATATAGGACAAATATATTAACTATTGACTTATTCAATGCAATTTAAGTTAATATAAACTTTTATAGTGAATTAAGAAACTATTTTTAAGGCACTGTTATGCTTTGAAATGCCAATTTTAGCCGGACTTAGCAGGTATTATTGTATGAGGTTAGTGGACACCAGGGTTGGTGATTTTTTTTTTTTCTTTCAAAAAATATAGAAAATATATATATATTTTTTATTTAAATCACATTTATTTGATTTAAATAGATTTTTCTATAGATTTTAAATATTGTGGGATTGATATCTGATATGCGATCTAATTGCTAAAGGACATTTTTAGGATATCAATATAAGGAGTGTTATATAGACTTGCCAAAAGTATACAAGGAATGGTATAAACTGTATGTGAGGAGTTATGCTCAGGTTCACTCGATTCCTCCAAGAGTTTTCTCATCTTGGTGACATTTGCTGCATTGTCTGTCACAACACTTCCAGTGTGACAACCAAAATCATGTTCAGCATTCTTGATCGAATTTTGTACACGTTGTAGAAGATATTCAGCAGTGTGAGGTTTCCTTGATGTGTCTATTGTGTCAACTAAATAAATCTGACCAGTGGATGTTGTTAGAGTGACACATATTATGGGTTCATTATGGATGTTAGACCACCCATCAATTGAAAGACATACAGTTTCATCATACAGGTCATCTGCACACTTTTTATATTCCTTTTCATATGCGAGATCCAAGTACTTATCAGCAATATCTTTTCTGGATGGAGGAATATAACCTGGCCTCGGGTTCTGAACCATCTTGAGAAGCTGAGGATGCTGAACAAAACGAAATGATGAATTTGTAAGAAATATAATTCTTGCAACTTCTTTGTTGAGCTTTTCCTTTTGAGAGGCTGAAGTTTTTATGATAAATCTATCCAGAGATGTTGATGACTCTTTCAGATGAAAATTATTTAGCAGAAGTGGCGCCTGTGGAGGAGTCTGATAGTGACCTTTTTAATGGAGTCAGGTTTGCAGATAATTCAAGTGGAGCTGATGAAGCTGTTGATACAGATCCTGAAATGAAAACCGAAAATTTTAGCATATTGCATGATTTATAAATGAATAAATAAATTGATGAATACAGTGTGATTTAGGCTACTTTTGAGTACAGTAGTTATTTTTTTTTTTTTATGATTGTATTCACACAAGCCACTAAATTATCTTGGAAATAATTAACAGGATATGAAATAGGTGGGCTTGGAATTCAGCCCACACAGGATTCAGTCCACTTTTAAATTCACTATAAATAATGGGTTAGTTGGGTTAGGTTAGGCTAAATCCCTTTGGGCTGAATCCCATGTGAGCTGAATTCCAATGGAACCTATGAAATATATTACACAATGTTGAGTGGATACAGTATATTATAGTGATATAGTCATTACCCAAATTTAGAAGGAATGAAGTTGAAATATCATCTCTTTAGGTCTTCACACTTTTATTGCACATGCTCTCCATTGCTCACCAAGTTTATATAATTGCGTATGAAAAGGGAGAAATGCACACAATATAAGTAAAATTATTTACCTGGGTCAACTTCTTCTATATGCTGTGGCTGACCTCGGCATTTATCTCTGAGATTTTAATCTTGACACAATTCCCTGTAGTTCCTGGCTGCAGTCTTTGCATTTAGCTCAGTACCCTTTGCCAGAAGTTGTTGGTGGTTTTTCAAAATAATTCCAGACAGGATAATTTTTTCTGCCTGAAGGAACCACTCTGCCAGGTCCAGAATATATCCTTCCTGGTTGATTCCAAAGCAGCAACTGACTCGGTGAGAAGCTGCTATTCTAGAACAAGTTTCAACAAGAATCTTGTTGAAACTTGTTGTGGGCTGCACAGTGGTATATACTACATGTAGGCTTATACCGTTCCTTGTATACTTGTGGCAAGTTTATATAACACTGCTCCTTATATTGATATGCTAAAAATGTCCTTCAGCAATCAGATTGTATATCAGATAGCAATCCCACAATATTTAAGATCTATAAAAAAATCTATTTAAATCAAATAAATCTGATTTAAATAAAACAAATCTATTTTATATATTTTCAAAAAGATAAAAAAAAAAATGATAACCCTGGTGTCCACTAACCTCATACAATAATACCTGTTAAGTCCAGCTAAAATTGGCATTTCAAAGCATAACAGTGCCTTAAAGATAGTTTCTTATTTCACTATAAAAGTTTATATTAACTTATACTGCATTGAATAAGTCAATAGTTGATATATTTGTCCAATATACAATGTTAGGTTTCTAGTTTTGATATATTTGTCCAATATAAAATGTTAGGTTACAAAGAAAGCAATGGCCTCCGCTAGCAGACCCAGTGATCTGGGTGCGCACGTCCTGTGCAATTTTGTTGTTGTCGTTCCCTAGACTGTCTGTCCGAGCAGTCCCGTCTCCCCAAGGAATGCTACAACCGAAACTGGGTTTTCCTTTATAGTGTATGTTGTGTTGTTTGCATGCATGATTGTGTATAATGCAGTCTTCCATTATGTGTTGTATGGTATGGGGTGAAGTGTTACATCCTGGGCAGGTGTTCACAATGCGTCATCCAGCCTCTTCTGGTAGCTTAGAAGTGCTGGGTGGTGGCCGCACCGCAGTCTGGCCAAGTGGACTCTGTCCTTTCGTGGGAGAGAGGATTCAGAAGGGTGGATATCAGGGGGTCTGGCATGTAGCAGTGTGTTGTCTTTCAGTGTGTTAATGGAGCGGTGAGTGATATGATTATGAATATGTTCCCGGAGGCTGGTATTTGGCTGGTAATAGTAGTCCTTGGTATGTATAAATATGTATATATATATAGGATGATAATACATACATGTATATAAAAGACGTTACCTGTATATATATATATACATATATATATTTGTCATTGTGTAGGTTGTTGTCCTTATTTGTGTTTCAATTGTGATTATTTCAGTTATCGTATCTGCTAGTATTTACCCAGTTGTATTTTGCGGGAAGGGGAGCTATGCTCGTGGTGTCCTGCCATTGTATCTCACAGTGTCTAGTTTGCTTTTAAACTCATGAATGGTTTTTGCGCATACTATTTCAATATCCAGTTTGTTACAAGTGTCCAAAACTCTATGTGGAAAACTGTTTTTCTTCAGTTCTCATCTATAGCTATGTTTTTTATTTACTTTCCATGTCCTCTTGTGTTTCTCTTGTCCCAGTTTAGTAAGTCCTCTCTATCAAATATCTCTGTGCCTTTCATGATTCTGTAGATGGTCAATAGGTCACCTCTCTTCTTTGCTCCAGTGTCGGTAACTCCAGTTTAGCCAATCTCTCCTCGTATGATAGGTTTGCAAGTGCAGGTACCATTTTTGTAGCTGCTCTTTGGATTCTTTCTATTTTCTTTATATTCTTTTTGATACTGGGGGACCACAATGTCGCCACATACTCTAATCTAGGCCTTATCAATGTAACCAATATATTTTTTATCATGTCTTCGTCCAAGTATGTAAATGCCACTTTTATTGATCTTAGCAAGTTGTAAGTCTCCCCGACAATTTTGTTAATCTGTTTATCATAGGACAAGTCGTTCGTGATAATTACTCCCAAATCTTTTTCGTATCCTACTTTCTTTACTTCCTTGGTTCCAATTGTATATTTTCCTGATATTCTGTTTTTGCTTTTTCCAAACTCCATCATGCTACACTTCTTAGTATTAAAGTCCACTTCCCATTTCTGACTCCAGTTCCATACCCTATTTAGGTCTTCTTGCAGTGCTTCACAGTCCTTATCAGTTTCTACTTTTCTTAACAGTTTGGCGTCGTCAGCAAAGAAGCTCATGTAACAGTTCACGTCCTCGTCCATGTCATTCATATAGATAGCAAACATTATTGGTGCCAGTACAGATCCTTGCGGTACTCCACTGATCCCCTCTTTCCAATCTGAATATTTTTCTCTGAGCATTACTCTCATCTTTCTACCAGTCAGGAAGTCCTCCATCCATTTTTGCAGGTTCCCTTGTATTCCTCCTATGTGTTCCAGTTTTGTTGTTGTTGTTTTTAGTAATTTTCTGTGTGGTACTTTGTCAAAGGCTTTTTGCAAGTCTAGGAATGCACAATCAGCCCATCCATTTCTTTCTTGCACTATGTCTATTAGCCTTGAGTAGAAGCATATTAAGTTTGTGGTGCATGATCTTCCTTGTCTGAACCCGAATTGTCTTGGGTTTAATATGTTGTTGTCTTCCAGATGTTTTACCCATCTATTCTTGATGATTTTCTCACAAATTTTGGCTATAGTGCTTGTTAGTGATACTGGCCTATAGTTGGTGGGTTCTTCCTTGTTTCCTCCTTTATATATTGGTACAATGTTAGCATTTTTCCAGTCATTAGGTATCTTTCCTTCTTTGAGTGAGCTATTTATTATGATGTGTATTTTGTCCGTTAGTTCTTCTTTGCATTCCTTTAGAATCCAATTTGCAATACCATCCGGGCCATGTGATTTTCTGACATCCAGTTTTGATAGATGTTCTGATATTTCTTTTTGTGATGTTGTAAACTCACTCATGTGGGGAGATTGCTTGTTATTATCTACGTCCCAATTTTGTATTTTCTCTCTGGTGAAGACAAATTTAAAGTGGTTGTTCATGACTTCAGCCATCTCTAATTCTTCTGTGTATTCTATATTTCCTTGGCATAGTTTCACCATTTCCTGTTTGTTTTTAAGTTTACCATTCACATACCAATAGAATAGCTTGGGTTGATCTTTGCATTTATCTATAATATCCTTCTCATGGTTCCTTTTTTCCTCTCTTCTCTTTTGTTAGAGAAAGACATGCTGTTGTGTACTAGTGTTATGAATCCAACTTCATATATTGTGTTGTCTTTTATTATTGTGTAATCAATGAACAAGGGTATTGTTATTTGTGGTGTCAGTTTTGTTTCTTGTATAAGTGCTCTATGTATGTTGGGTTGGAGGTGGAAATGGAGCAGCTCTGAGTGTTTGTGAGTCCATTTATGTTTACCTGAAGTATGTTTAGGGTGTCTTGTGTTAGTGTTTTTATGGGTGTGAGCATTGTTATGTGTTGTTTACAGCTCCAGTTCTTTAAGTATTGGTTCATGTTGGTAAGTGATGTACATGTTAAGTGGAGTCAGTAGTGGCATGTATTTACGTAGTTGTATTTTGCGGGAAGGGGAGCTATGCTCGTGGTGTTCCGCCTTTGTATCTCGCAGTGTCTAGTTTGCTTTTAAACTCTTGAATGGTTTTTGCGCATACTATTTCATTGTCCAGTTTGTTCCAAGTGTCTACTACTCTGTGGAAAACTTTTTCTTCGGTTCACTTCTATAGCTATGTTTTTTATTTTCTTTCCATGTCCTCTTGTGTTTCTCTTGTCCCAGTTTAGTAAGTCCTCTCTATCAAGTATCTCTGTGCCTTTCATGATTCTGTAGATGGTCAATAGGTCACCTCTCTCTCTCTTCTTTGCTCCAGTGTCGATAACTCCAGTTTAGCCAATCTCTCTTCATATGACATGTTTGCAAGTGCAGGTGCCATTTTTGTTGCTGCTCTCTGGATTCTGCATTTGTTGTGTGTGTGTGTGCATAGTTTATGGGTTTAAAGAATGTGGGCCTGAGTTGACTTCTGTGTCTCTAGCTAACAGAAGTGGGTGGTAAGGGGCCAGCATACTGACCTCCCAATGTGAGAAAATAGAAATATAGGAAAGGAAGATAGTAGGGAGGAATCCTCTGGGAGAGTATAGTGAATCTCTAACCTAGTCTAGAGACCAGGTGCCAGCCCCTCTGGGCTGCAACACCTTTTAGGAAGTGGGGAGTGTTGCATCCCTTTGGCATTTGAACAGATTTCACCTAAGTAGATTCCACTGCAGCCACCTGACATGAAAACGTAGGTTAAGGAATGAAACAGATAAGATATGTCCACTCTGGACAAATTGTATGGCTCTAGCAGTTTGCAAACATGCCCACAATATGCCTTGTGTACCTGAGAAGGTTATTAGCTTCTTCTATAGCTCCACTGTCTTGTAAAAAAAAAAAAAAAAACTCAATGTATTTATCTATTGCCCAGGTGGTGTAAATGCACCATTTCTATAAATACAGTATAATGGTAAAATAAAAAAGGTCCATTTTTATAATTGTTTTGTACAGTAACCTGTATGAATTAAAATTCCTTACTGCTCAAATTTGTTTTCTTGTTATAACAGTAATAAAGAAACTGATCCCCCCCCCAAAAAAAAAAATAATAATGACGGAGCTGAATTCTATAATGCATTAATATCATGGTATTACATTCAGTCATACTAACCTTGGATTCATATGGGGGAAGTTATTCAGCTCCAAGTTGTTCACTCAGAGGAACTGTCTATAGACCAAGAGCTTTTTCCCCCATACAAGGGAGGTAGCCCAGTTAAAGGATATGTACCCACTCCCACCCATTCCACTCCCATCCTCCACCACTCTCTCCTCCCTCTCAGCTTTTTTGTGGATGGAGGATCATCCCTGTATCCTGCCCACTGCCCAGAAGGGTCAGAAGTAATGAAGCAAAACAGTACATCCACAGCAAGGTCACTTCATTCCCTAAGTAACACCTTACCCTCTGTCCCCTCATGCAAACAATAGAGAAGACGGAGAAATCCCTTCAGGGTGCATCAAAATATCATTCACACATAACCACTCCTAATTCCCATCCCCTACCATCTTCCATCCTTACATCACAGTATCATCAGCCTTTCTCCATTCACCCCTATCTCCTGCCTTCTCCCTTCCTTGCTCAACAGACATTCCCCTCTTGCTCAAAGCCCCTTTCACCCCATCCATCCATCTCATCCTCAGTTGTCCCCTGAAGTTCACTCCATCCACCTCTGCCTTCCACACCTCTTTTGCTAATCTTTCTTCACTCATTCTTTCCATGTGTCCAAACCATCTCAATACTCTTTCATTAGCCGCATCTGTCATCTCCTTTTCCACCCCCGATCTCCTCCTTGCCTCCTCATTTCTCACTCTATCCAACCTTGTTACCCCTACCATATTTCTCAGACATTTCATCTCAAACATATTTCAACTTCTCTTTGCCTCTCTTAAATTTAAAGTCTTCACCCCACTCCACAATCACCCCTTCATATAACCTCTTCTTTGTATCCACCCCCAAATATTTATTTCTATTGACACTTTTTAATCCCCAGAGGCATTTACTTGCTTTTCTCAGTCTACAATTTACCTCCACCTCTGTTCCTCCAGTTCCTGCCACATAAGACTCCAAATACCTAAAACTATCCACTTTCCCCCTCTTTCTTTAAGACCTCCAACTCTCTACCATTATCTAACTTTATACATCTCATCACCTTACATTTACCCACATTTATCTTTAACTTTCTCCTGTTGCATACCTTCCTAAACTCCATTATTAACTGCCTTAATCCACCCTCTGACCCTGCCACAAGTGCATTGTCATCAGCAAACAACAACTGGCTCACCTTCCACTTTGTATTATCTCTAACCATTTCCAGGCCCCTGTCCATTACCCTTGCATTTACATCCCACACCGCCCATGTACACTTTGAGACGGCCATGGCAACATAATACATCCCTAATGCAGCCCCACATTTACCTCAAACCACTCGCTCTCTCCATTTCCAAGTCTAACACAGGCTTTACTACTCTCATAAAAACCCTTGACTGCCCTTAACAACTTTCCCCAAATCCCATATATCTGCAATACCTCCAATAGTGCCCTTAACAACTTTCCCCTAATCCCATATGTCTGCAATACCTCCCATAGTGCCTTCCCGTTTACCCTGTCATAAACCTTTTCCAAATCTGTAAAGGCCCAAAAAATACCCTTACCTTTTGATAAAGTTTTCTCACAAATTTGTTCTCACCACAAGAATCTGATCCACACGATGCCTATCTTTCCTAAACCCACACTGCTCACCAATTACTCTCTCTGTTCCCATCCTAATCCTCTTAATTACCCTCTCATAAGCCTTCCCAACTACACTCAACAAACTGATCCCTTTAAAACTACTACAATAACATTTGTCCCCTTTTTCCTTGTAAAGTGGAACTATACAGGGACTCCTCCAATTCTCCAGTACTGTACTCTCCCTGAGACACACATTAAACAACCTCATCAGCCAGTCCACCATTACTGTATCTCCCTTCTTGAGACACTCCGCATAACACCCATCCAACTCGGGTGCCTCACCTACTCTCATCATTTTCAAAACTCGTACTTCATCTTTTCTTATTTCTCCTTCATTTTCCTCTCCCATCATTGTCATTTTCTTAGCACCTCTCATTACTACCATTAATCCCTCTTTATCCTCTATCTTCCCCTCACCACCTCTGCCAACCTCCTCTGTCCATCTGCACCTTTCACTTTTTCTGCCTGACTCACCTCCCCTTCCTCTCTTAACTTCTTTCCTAAACATCTTTTCATTACTTTCAGTAAGTTGTGCCATACTCCTCCCCCAATTTAAATATGCTCTCATTTATCCTCCTCCTTTATCTTACCTACCTCTCATGCGTTTTTCTCATCCTATTTTGCAACCAATCCCTGAATGTTCGCTTCTTCTAATACCATTTCATCATCCCACCACTCACTACACTTCCTTCTGTCCCCTTCCATCCTTCTTGTTCCACATGCCATCTTTCCACACTTTGTTACTCCCTTCTTGAAACACTTCCATTCCTCTTCCACCCATACCTATACTCTACCCTTCACCACCTTCCACACTTGTCTCTGCTTCTTGTGCTCCTGGTCCTTTTCCTTCTCATTTAAAAAAGTTTACTATAAGCACCTCTTTACTTTAAGCCATTTTCCTCTTTCTCCTATCCTCCTTTCTCAACTTACCTTCCACCAAAATATTATCAAATAATCCCCCACTTTCTTCCTTAAAAACATGGACACCCAGAACTCTTCCTGTTCTTCTTTTGGATACCTTTCTCAACTTACCTTCCACCAAAATATTATCAGATAATCCCCCACTTTCTTCCTTAAGAACAGGAACATCCAGAACTCTTCCTGCTCTTCTTTTGGATACCACTACATTGTCCATTAATGCCTTATCAACCACCCTTCCATCCACCATCCTCTCCCATGTGTACTTATGCTTGACTTTCTATCGTAAACAGTTGAACACATCACCATCAGCTCTCCACTGTGATTTTTACAAGGCACTCCAGACTTCCCAACCACTCCATCTATTGGTTCAACCCCTATTCTAGCATTGTTATCTTTCTATACCACTACAGTTGCATTCCTTCCAAAACTCACTAAGCAATTTAGATTGATCAAAAAAGCCTCCTTTACCTCCTCTCTCTTCTCACTACCAGGCCCATATGCGCTTACAAAGACACACGTCTCCCTAGTTTCATATTCATCCACACTAACTATGAAGAAAAGAAGAGGAACAAGGGTGGTCTATAGATCAAATAGAGATATTTGGAACTGCTGCTCAAATTAGAGATTGTTAGGCAGTACAAGACATTATGTTCTGTGTTTTCTTTGTGATGGCTACATCTGTGTTATATGGTGTCTGTTACCGTTTGATTCTGTGCTTGACATTGTTTTAGTCATCTCTGGCGTCCCTTCAGTAGAAAAAGTTATATTGATATGTGCAACTGATGTTATCAATTTTGTTAAGACTAAGTCCAGCTACATTATGACAGGTTTAAACCAGGGTAGAGTGAGAAAAAATGCATCCAGCCTTTCAGAGACTGCGCAAAATTGACAGAATATGGAACATTGAGAGGTTGGCTCAAATACGTGCCCCACGGCGTGTGGTTGTAGACCGCATGAATCCCTTTGAAGACATGACTTCCGAAGAGTTTCTCGTGCGATTCAGACTGAGTAAGGAATGTGTTATCCGACTTATTAACACCATTCAAGCAGATCTTCCAAGTGCATTGGACAAACGAGGTAATTTTTTCTGTATCCTATGTAGGTTTTTTTTTATATATATATATATAAACAGTGAGAATTTTTTTTTTCCTTGTCTGATTGAGTTTTGTGTCTTGTTTCCTTTGGCATGGTATACTCGTAGAGCATTGATATTTCTGATGTTCATAGATGTCCTGGGAGGCTTGATGTGTTGTGATTCTTTTCTCCTTTAGCCGCTCTTATTAGAATAAAATTATCGACTACTGGTAAGACTAGAATTTCGAGTCAAACCGATGGACAAAACTGGTCGTGATATTTATCTATTCATTATTTTACCACAACAATAAAATGGGACGTCATGTTTCTATTCATTTGGTTTATTTTCTTTTTCTTTTTCTTGTTTTGAAATTAAATAGAGAATCCCAAAGAATTCTATAATTACGTAAGAGATCAAAAGATTATTAGGAATCACATTGATCCACTAATGTTATTAGGAATCACAATGGCCTACTTATGTCTGTCAACAGTCATCGTGAATATTCAAGTGAAGACATATGTGATATCTTAAACATTTACTTCTGCCTCTTAACTGAAGCCTGTGATAAGTTGAAAGGAAACTTACTTCTGTAGATATAACCAAAGAAAAGATTGGAAGATGTATTATAGAAAAACTCAAAGAAAATGACATGCCAGGACCTGACTGTTGGAATGCAAAAATCTGAAAAGAAATGAAAAATGAATTTGTTATTCCACAAGGAATTAAGAAGAAATCGTTTGGGGATGTAGGCTACCAAGAGACTGGAAGTTAGCTAAAGTTATTCTCAGAAGGGTGACCGTGTCTGATTATTAAGTGCGCGTACAATCGCACACGAAAACATATAACCAATAGACAGCTCGCTCTACACTGGCGTCACAGCACGTGTTAACCCATTCAACTCCGATGACAAGATGTCTTGTCATTTGGTCAAATAAAACAAAAAATCATAAAACACCAAAATGTTTGATCAAACACCAGAAAAATATGACGTCAGTCCTCGCTTCGCTGCGAGCGAAGCGAGGATTGACGTCATATTTTTCTGGTGTTTGATCAAACATTTTTGTGTTTTATGATTTTTTGTTTTATTTGACCAAATGACAAGACATCTTGTCATCGGAGTTGAATGGGTTAAACTCCGACGTCAGTCCTCGCTTGGCGTCATATTTTTCTGGTGTTTGATCAAACATTTTGGTGTTTTATGATTTTTTGTTTTGTTTGACCAAATGACAAAAAGCTTGTCATCGGAGTTTAAAACCACTGGTTTGACGTCACTGTCACTGCCGTGGTTCACACGAGAACCCGGTGAATTTTCTTTCTCATCCACAGACTGACTCGTAACACATTGATTCCTGCGATCTGCCACGCGTGGCGCCAGCCACTCCGCGATCACGTTACGGTCACGTGATAGTGACGTCATCAGTGGCGCTGTTGACGCCATTGGTGGAGCTGACTGGCTTCACCTAACCACGCATATACTGACGGGAGCATCTATTTCAACTACATTGAATGGAACAGACGTCAATATACAATACGCAATATAAAATACTAGAAAGTTTCCACTACACTCCTCCTTGCCGTGCACAGCAAGAGCACTGCTTCACGCGTCCCTTCTACTTCGCCGCACCGTCCTCTGCAGTCAACAGTCGTTCTGTCTCTTGTATTAAACAGGTGACAATGTCCGATTGATCCACCTCATAAGCTTCTTGCTCCATGACGCGCCCGCGTGATGCCATGCTCCCCTGCGACGCCACTGACACCAGCAATGGTTCCTCTGTCGATTCAGCTTTCAGCGGTCCAGTAAAACTGGTGGAAACGTCTCGCACATAACTAGAGCGTGGCCGCACGTCTTTCACGTGCCGCGCCGTACCGTCGACCTCTACAACCGTCCGTGATTCCAAGCCAGCCACGACGCCAGCGTGAGAGACCTCTCAGTGCAGCGCTAACCTCTGTGGCGCACCCACCCACACTCGGTTCTGTTAGTTGGGTTCAGCGGCAGTTACCGCGTCGTCGTCTTCAGCATTCCTCAGAATGTCCCGTGGCGCGTACCCATAGATTCATAAGAACATAAGAATGAAGGAGACTGCAAGAGACCATAAGGCCTACTGTACACTAGGCAGCTCCGTATCCATCACCACCTGTCATCCCCATCCACAAAGTTGTCTTATCGTTTCTTAAAATAACTGATAGTTTCAGCGCTTACTACATGGTTACTAAGTTTATTCCATTCGTCGACCACCCTATCAGTAAACCAATTCTTGCCTATTTCCTTTTCAAACCTAAATTTGTCCAGTTTATAACCATTACTGCGAGTCCTGCCCTGTAATTTTTAAATGATGACCTTGTTTGCATCAGCCTTGTTAAAGCCTTTGATCCACTTGAACACCTCTATTAGATTACCCCGCACTCTGCGTCTTTCCAGAGAGTGTAAGTTAAGGTGCCTTAGCCTCCCTTTGTTAGGCAAATTTCTTAGTCCATGTTTCAGCGCTTACTACATGGTTACTAAGTTTATTCCATTCGTCGACCACCAAGAAACGGGACGCTTGCAAGCAAGCTTTCGTCTCGCGGTGTACAATTATATAGATGTATTGCATCACCTACGCTTCAGCCTTCCCTTGCAGGGATGAATTTAATTGCGTTGATGGCCCTGAATCTCGGTTTCATCTTCCCCTTCTTGGCCAACCCAACGGCAAATGCCCTACTGCTACGAAACACCGGGCCATTGCCTCAGAGGGGCTTTACATTGTCAAACGGTTCGTCGAATGCGGTTCGACAGACAGACACGTGTTTAAAGTGATGATGTGTGAACGGGGTATTTGGTTGTCGAACACTTGTTCGACAACCAAATACCCCGTGTAAACTCCCCTTAACAGGAGTTGTTCCTCTGGTCCTCCACGCTCGAATAAGACCTAAATCAGCTCACGGACCACGTTGTCGATATCAGGTTGACGCAACGGCCTCCACAGGTAGAACCGTGGCGGACCACAGTCGATTATGCTGAGGTAAGTCTCGTCGCCAAAGTGCGTGACTCCACTGCCAGACGCGACCACCTTTCCTTAACCTCCAGCGACCTGTGCCGCCAGCGCACCAGTGCAGGATCAATTCCACGGGATACATCCATCGCAGCCGCCCACCACTCGTTTCACTTGCTCACGGGTGACAGCAGCGGACAGCTCTCGGCGAGCTCAACATAGAGTGCGTCGGATGCCTGGATGACCTGCTTCTACGTGCAGCGTTTTCATTGCAGCTGTTCAACAACGTGTCTTCTCTCTGACACTTTTTTTTTCGGAACTGTAGTCGGAGAACCACCGCGATTCTCCTCAGAACGCACCAGAGTAATTGTTACCCCCGTGTGGTTCGTCGGCGAGTTATCGGGTGATTTCAACACGGCGACTGGTCGTCAACATTTCCCCGCTCGCCCTCGCGCGTAGCCGGGGACGGCCACTGATGGCATCGTCCATCCAGGCACCTTTGCAAGGTCACTGAATCTGTGCGCAGGTCATGCTCCAGGCAACGGCCATGTTCATGCTACATACGGCAGCGTCCATTTCACCTTTTCACACATTTTTGCTACTGTGATTGTTAGGGAGACCTGTCTGTAGTTGGTTGGATCTTCCTTGTTTCCTCCTTTATATATTGGTACAATATTTGCATTTTCCAGTCCTGTGGCACATTTCCTTCTTTGAGTGAAGATGCATCAAAACTACCCCCAAGTGGACACATACACAGAGAAACCAAACTCCTCACCGCAGAACACACGAAATTGAGAGGAACTTCATTCTACATCAGAACCTTAAACACCACACCAACAGAATGCAATAAAAAGAAAAGAGTACACCAGCATCATGCTGCTACTCCAACATCTATAACAACCTGTTACCTATACCACACAAAGACATACTCAGATTACTAAATAAGCCATTCAAGATAGATCACCAAACTCAATACTCCAACAGCAACCCCAACCAAAAGTCCCCCAGAAAAAACCTCCCCCACCTAATAAGATGTTTACAGACTTGCCTGCACCTAGGACACCATTCAGCATTTAGATAGGTACCAACACAGAATTGGCATGGCCATATATTCAGACCCAGATGCAACTGCCATACAGAGGACACGGAATAATTTATACTACACTGCCCCTCACTAACAGTCATTAGACAATAACACTATATCTTCCCTGAGTGACATGTGGACCCCCCAAGGCTCTTTCTAATTACCTAAAGACCATAGGTCTTCTGGAAAAAAAAAGAGAGAGAGAGAGAGACCATGGATAATAGATCGATTGGTTTTCCATTCCTTCATAGGGAGTCCTGTACCACCTCACCTCCAAGTCCTCATAACCTTGAGGTTTCTTGCTACTGGAGGAGAGCAGCTCACCATCTCCCACAACTATGATATTTCACAAGCATACGTCAGCCGCTGTGTCAAAAGGGTCTCAGCAGTGATAAGAGGATTATCCCATGACTGGGTGAAGATGCCATGTGGAGGTGATATTCAAAGGGTCATGGAGCATTTTAAATCCATTGCAGGTAAAGTATTATGGTTCTTTTTTCTTTTATTAACAGTTTTCCAGGAACTAATGATGGGTACCTCCTTATAGCGGTTCTGCAAAACAGACATTAGAGGTAATCATCTTCCTACTGTTATTCTTCAGAATCCATCAACTCCCATTGCCTCCATCTGGAAGTGCAACTGAAAGGCTCATACTCAATCCCAGACCAGGCACATGGTTACCAACTTCAATTGTGTTTCTTCCACCTTGTCAAATAAGGATAACAGACAAATGGTGACTGCTCTTCTCCTAGTACTATAAGCCAGTGACATTGAAACTATCTTACACAAATATATCAGGCAATAATCCAGTTTCTTACAAAAGATGTCTATAGGAAAGGCTGAGGACCATTGCTAATTACTGTGGAGCTGGGAGTTTCCAGCTCATGAAAACTAAAGCAACCATTATTATAATATTTTCTGACAGTGGAAGAGTGTGGGTCTGGAGACTGGAGTCAAGAGTTTGACCTGAAAAGACTTGGGCCAACAGTGAAACATGGGGCATTTCAATAATGGTATGGGGTGTAATTTCGACGAATGGTCGATCAGAGCTTGTGGAGTGTCAAGGAAACATCAATTCAGGCAAATATGTTTCTAAATCAAAGGACTCATTCCAATATTCTCCAGTGGTAGAATGAATGAAAATGACTTCCTATCTATGGAAGATGGAGCTCCTTGTCACACTGCTCAAGCAACACAAAACTAGTTGAGCCAAAATGGGACCAGGAAACTTCCATGGCCAAGTCAGTGCCCGGATATGAACCCTATTGAACATGTCTGGGGCATATTAGACTGACAACTTTGCACAAAGAACAAGAAGCCATCTTCAAAGCCTGAACTCTTGGGATTATTATGGGAAATAAGGCAAGAAATCCCTCAAGATGATATTCATGAACTAATCACTAGTATGCCTAGAAGGGCCCTTGCATTGAAAAAAGCAAAGGGGATATCAACCAAGTATTAGTTATTCACATTGTGACCATTTATAAGCCCTTTAATTGTATCAATTACTTGCTTGATGAATTAAACAATTGCTCTTGGTGTCTATTCAATTCTGTCATGTCTGTGAATATATATACATATATATGTATATATATATTTGTCCAGTTGTACTTACCTAGTTGTATTATGCGGGGAGGGAGCTATGCTGGTGGTGACCCGTCTTAGTATCATTCAGCATCAAGTTTTTTCTTAAAATCTTGACTAGTGTTTGCACACGCTGTTTTTTTTTGTCTAAATTATTCCAGGTAGTATTCTATGTGGGAAGATTTTTTTTTTTTCTCAAGATTTCTTCTATAGTTACCCTTTTTGAGTTTTTTCCATGTCCTCTTGTTTTTCCATTGTCCCATTTTAATAAATCACTCCTATCTAGGATTTCCATTCCTTTCATGATTCTATAAACAGTCAGCAGATCTCCTCTTTCTCTTATTTGTTCCAGAGTTGGTAACTCCATTTTGGACAATGTTTGTATGTTAATTTGGAGAGAGTTGGTGCCAATTTTGTCATTACTCTTTGTATTCTAATTTTTTATATTCCTTTTAGTACTGGGTGTCCATAGTGTTGCTGCATACTCCAGTTTTGGTCTTATTAGTGTAAAAAATATTTTCTAAATAATTTCCTCATCCAAGTAGTCAAATGCCACTTTCATTGAACTTACTGGGTTGAAGGTTTCTCTGACTATTTTATTGATATGTTTGTCCGGTTTCATGTCTTTGCCGTTTATTATTCCAGGGTCTCTTTTCAAGTTCACTTTTTTTACTTTACCAATTTTATGATTTCTTGATATTCTATTTTTACTGATTCTAGTCAATTAATATCCATTTGATAGGACCAAAAATAGTCAAGGATGGGTCTAACCAATGCCAGGTAGATTTTGATAACCACATTTGCTCTTTTGTGTGTAATTGGCAAAACAAGAAAGAAACATGACAATAAATAGGAAGGTCCGGGGGGACAGAGGAGGTCATTGGAGCCTAGGAAAGGTTAAGGAGATGGAGCAATTGTCTATGTGGAGGTCATTTGTTCACCTCCAATGAATAAATGTGAAAGTGGAAGAAATAAGATGAGGAGGACATTTGTCCACTGGTGATGGACAAAATACACAATGTCTCTTCTGTGCAGGTTATTCATATATGACAAGTCAATAAGACATCAATGTAACATAATGTCAAGCAAGTACATTCCTGAGACGGTTCTACCACCACCCCAAATCCACATCCAAATAAAGGACACAAACCAAGTCCTGAGGAACTCCAATAGTAACAGTCCATTTGGATTTTAGACCATCAATGGTGACCCAGTGTTTTCTGTCACTACTCCATGATCCAATCCATTCATACACTTTCCCTTACATTCCATGGGCTTTGACTTTATTTAGTAGTCTCTGGTGGGGCACCCTGTCAAACACTTTGCTAAAGTCTAGGTGAATAATACAGTCACCATCATTTTGATATGCTGCCTTGTGGAGATTAGTGTGAAAGGATAAAAGATTTAGTTACACATGACTTACCTCTGGTGAACCTATGCTATGAATCATGAATCAAATTATAATGCGAGCTCTAATTCTATTAGCTGTTATTGATTCCATCATTCTACCTATAACCAATTTCAAACTAATTGGTCTGTAGTTGTGCATAGATTTAACACCCTTTTTGAAAACAGAAACATTTGCCTACCCCCAAGAAATAGGCAAGAATCCATGTCTACCAACTTACTAAATACTTCTGTTAACTGGCCACAGTTTTCAAAATGACACTCTTTTAGAACTCTTGGAAAAAATTCAACTAGACCCGGGGATTTTGTAGCTTTGAGTCCTTTTGACTTCTTCCTTGCTAATGCTGATGCTAGTTAGTCTATTTCCCTCATCCCCACTGAAGATCAAGTTGCAGTCTGGTACCATGTATATCCCGTCCTTTGTAAATACCATGAGAAACACTCACTCACTCACTCCTCTGGCACTATTGAGGCCCCTGGCCACTACAACAAGATGTCGCCCGACTCTCCGATCTGCTGCTAACATCTCTATATTGTTGGGGTCGACGTCCAGGGCTTGCAAGTTGTTCTCCACCGCATTCTTCCATCTAGTACGGGGGCGTCCTCGAGGTCTCCTGCCCACTATATCCTCGGTGAAAACACGACAAGTGAATCTGTCTAGTCCGGATCTGAGAATGTGACCAAGCCACCTCAGTCTCGATGATCTAATGTAGTCAGTCACTTGAGGCATGGGTGGATTAGATCCCGGACTTGACGTGTGTAACGCCTTCTCCATAAATTTGACTGGCAGATTGATTTCAGAGTATTATTCTCAAATGTGAGTAATTTTGTCTCTGTGAGTTGGTTGAAGCTCCAGGTTTCGGCCCCAAATGTGAGCCCAGGCTGTATCATGGTGAAGTATAGCCTTGTCTTTGTTTTTCTTGATAGAATATTTGACTTGAACAAAGATCTTAACCCGTGGAATGCTTTTGTTGCGGACCTGATGCGCCCATCCACTTCAAGATGTATATTATTCTCGGGTGACAGTTTGGAGCCAAGGTATACGAAACTGTCAGCAGGCCTCCAAGTTGAATCCCGCTATAATTTCATGTCCACCAGCAAAAGGTCTTCTCCTCTGGACGTGCATAAGCAGCTTTGTTTTAGTTTCGTTTACTCTTAGTCCTATTTTTCCAGCGGCTCTCAAAAGTTCACAGAATGCCAAGTCTAAAGATCTCATGTCTTCCGCGAGGATGACCACGTCATCTGCATAGGCGAGTTCTTTCTGCCCTAAACTGCATAATCATAACTCCGCTGTCATCCCTCACTACTTGTCAGAATACCCATTCCAGGCAGGGCCAAGTTAAAGAGACCGGGTGCTAATAGGCATCCTTGCCTCACACTAGATATTATCTGAAAAGGCTCACCAAAATTTCCTGAGACCCTCAAACACACGGGAGGTTGTCCTGTTGTATAGGGTTTGAATGAGTCTTATCAGCTTGGATGGGATTCCAAGGAGAGCTAAGAATTTCATAAAACTTTCTCTATGGATACAATTGCACGCCTGCTTGAAACCTACAAATACTATATGAAAATCCTGAGCGTACTCCCATCTCTTTTCCAGTACTTGGTGGCGGAGCGTGAAGGTGTGCTTTGACGTTGATCTGTTAGGCCTGAACCCAGCTTGGTACTCGCCTAACAAGGGTTCAGTGTATAGTAGGAGCCATTTATATATCACACTGGCGATGATTTTGTAGATTGTGGTGAGTAGCAACAGACCTCGAAAGTTATCACAAAAAGTTTGATCTCCCTTCTTGTGTAGAGCTATAATGATGACATTGTTTATTCCGTCAGGTATTTTTTCTTGCGTCCATATCAGTCCTACTGGTTCAGTAAGTTCTGTAAGAAGGATGTCACTGCCTGCCTTCCAAATTTGGGCATTCAACATATCAATCCTTGGGGCTTTATTGTTTTTGAGGGAGGGTCATGATAGCATTTTGTACCTCAGCACTCGTTGGTTGGTGGTTCTTCTTGGCCAATTGTGTCACCGGGCATGGGTCCTGCCTCATCAAAAGTGTCTATTGGCGGCTCTGGGTTCAACAGTTCAGAGAAATGTTGGGTCCACCTTTGCCGGACACCTCCTTTTCTTCGGTAATAAGATTGCCATCTTTGTCCTTTATGCCAATGGCTTTCGGTTGGAAACCTCCTTTTACTTTCCTCACTTCCATGTAGAAGTTTCTTGCCTGATTATTAGAGTTGTCATCTTCCATCTTTTGAATTTTATTGTTTAGGAAATGGCGTTTCTCCTGTCTTATGATCTTCTTTGCTGTTCTCTGTGATTCTGGAACCATGGCTTTAAGGCCCTCACTCATCACTAGGATCTCCTAGCCCATTCAACTCCGATGACAAGATGTCTTGTCATTTGGTCAAATAAAACAAAAAATCATAAAACACCAAAATGTTTGATCAAACATTTTGGTGTTTTATGATTTTTTGTTTTATTTGACCAAATGACAAGACATCTTGTCATCGGAGTTGAATGGGCTAGGTGCCTCAGTCTGTCCTCTTTCCTTCTTCTCACAGTTTCTTCACATCTAGGAGTAAACTATTCTTCTCTCCTCTTCCTTCTATAACCACATATTTCCTCTGATGTCTTTGCTGGGGCTTCCTTAACTTTACTCCATTTACTGTTTATATCAAGATTATCTTGTACTTGCTCTATCAGATTTAGAGCCTGAAAACGGTTGCGAAGATCAGGACAGAAGTCATCCCTCACCTGAGGGATTTTAAGCTTATCGATGTAATCTTTTGATTTTCAGTTTCATATCAGCGCAGACCAAAAAGTTGTCAGTATCAGCATCTACTCCTCGGAAGCTTCTTACATTACAGAGAGAAGATCTAAATCTTCTTGAGACAAGGACATGATCTATTTGGTTAAAGGTCCTTCCATCTGAAGATCTCAAAGTCATTTTGTGGATATCTTTTCGTGGGAATAGTGTGTCTGCCACCACTAAGTTTTCAGCAGCTGCCTGGTGGACCAATCTCCCACTGTCATTACTCATATTATGTAGAGAATGTCTTCCGATTGTACCTCTCCATACGTCTGATTTGTCCACTTTTTCATTGAAATCTAAGACTACTTTGATATCATGACAAGGTAGATTCTGTATACATTGTGATAGAGTTGTAGAATTCATCCTTGATGTCATCATCTGCTTCATTAGTTGGGGCATAGGTATTTACTTTAGATATGTTGAACTTGCTTGCATTTAGGCAGATGGACACAAGTCTTTCATTGATATAGCTAATGTTTAGGATGGCTCCAAGGGCTTTCTTGCCAAGTGGAAAGGCTGAGTGCCTATTGTCATTATGTCTGCTGTATTTCATTTCATAGTTATTCTGTCGTATACTCCCCTGGCCTTGCCAGCAAACCTCTTGTAAGGCCAAAATATCAACCATGAGAAAATGTTGATTAAATGCACCACTAATTTTCCTCTGAATCTAACAAGACATCTTCATCAAATGAACCTATCCATTCCTTATTTTAAGTTCTGTAGAGATGAAAGAATCCCTTTGGGTTAGACCTCCCCTTGCCTTGCAACCTTATTTCATAGCTAGGTTTCACTGTGCACTCTTTTTAACCAATCTAACCATTTCCTTATACCTAGACCTAAGGTGCATTTCCCCCTTTTTCATTCTTGCATAAAGCCCACTTTTTATTTGGATCTCATTTTTCAGCCTATCTGTCATCCATTTGGGAGTATTAATATCCACTCTAAGTGTTTTGGTGGTACAAATTTACACTGGGCACACAAAATCTAATTAGGTTATTAGAAATTTGATCTATGCTGCTGACCCTCACTTGGAGGTCCTTACTTGCCCCCATGACATAACCAAGGTCTAGATCCCTTAGCACATTAATGACCTCCAGGTTCTCCACATTACTGACCTCACTGTACATTTCATGTGGACCACTGATCCAGTTAATGATCTCCAGGCTGGCTGGCCTTGTATGTAATCTCACTAGGTTTCCTTCCTTCCACCATGATACAATCTAGGACTGGATCCCTGTCCTCATTATTTCTGCTGTCAGGCTGTCAGGACTTGCTGTGGAAATGCTATGTCTTGCTGAATTTCTGACCCAAGCAGTAAGTAGGCAGGGGACAGACAGATATGACTTTTCATCTCCAAGGAGCCTGGATATAAGGGACAGCAAATAGGTGTTGGATGGGTGAAGGGTAGTGTATAACTCGACTCTGCCATCCCTCTCTTATAAAGGGAAAAGGCTTTTTGATATATTGGCCTTTGTCTGCTAACTTCCAAGACCTGTTAATTACTTTATTTGCATTTGTGACTTTTGATACAAATGTGCTCTATCTTTGATATAATGACTGAACATACACATATCTCCAGTTGGATCATGCAGATTTGAGTTATTTCCAAAAATTATGGATCTAATTTCTCTCTTGTAGCAGTGTGTCTGTGAGGAAAGTTGAAAAACGGGGTTTCGCTTACGAAGTTTAATTGTAAGCCGGATGTAAACAAACAAGCGACGTCTAGAACGTCTTCGTATCAGTAACTTAACAAAAACAAAAGATGTCTACATAGGATTCAATTAGATACACATGACTAAAAGTGCTGTATAGGATCTAAACCTATTACAAAGTATAAAACATATGAGAATCACATATATAAGGAATCTACAGCACCAGTATACAATTCTTTAACACCATTTTCATGTATATAAAAATAATAATAAGACAATTAATCTCAATTTACCACATCTCTCATTTCTTTTTGGTGTGTGCTTCTATAATTATCTGTACTTTGGATTAACCTTCAATCATTAATGGCCAATTTGCCCTAAAAACTTCCAAACATCTCTGATTTGGAGTTATTTCATCTCAGTTAGAGGTAGTAGGACCCGGCTCAGGTCAGTCAACTTATATGAGCATGATATGAGAAATCTCCCAATGAAAATCAGGCCTATAAATGTATCCCACTTAGCCTTCTCAAGTTAGATGGAAATTTCATGTTAAATGTAGATGTAGTGCTAGTAGGTCAATTTATATTAAATATATATACATATTACAAGCATAAAAAGATCTAGTGAAAATCAATGGTTTCCCAACCTTACAAAGCTCTGCCACAATTGTAATGCTATAATTTTCATATTTTATTTTCACTTTTGACAGGTATTCCAGACATCATTGGGACAATTGACTGCACTCACGTGCCAATTCAGTGCCCACCCGATGACCGCCCAGAATCATATCGCAATCAGAAAGGGCACTTTTCACTTAATGTACAAGCAGTGTGTGGGCCTGACTTAGAATTCTATAATGTAGTGGCGAGATGGGGTGGTAGTGCCCATAAAGCATACATATTTGAGAAAAGCCAGCTCCACCAAGAATTCGAGGATGGTGTTCATATTGGGCACCTATTGGGAGACACTGGCTATCACAGCAGCAGGTATCTTGTGATTCCCTTCCAGACCCCTAAAGGATCTCAAGAAAAAGATTATAACAATGCACATGCAAGGACAAGGAACACTATCAAGAGGGCATTTGGGCTAGTCAAGAGGAGGTTTGGATGTTTAGAAAAAACCATGAGGACAGCATTGAATAACACAAAAAATATTGTTGTGGCTTCATTCGTATTGCATAATTTTGCAGTGCGTGAAAATGTTCCACTTCCAGACGACTCTCTAGATGAAGTTGAGGAAGTAGCAATGGTGACAGCTTGGGATATGGACAAGCCTTGTGGAAATATGAAGAGTACAGAAAGATAGCAAGTGATACACTTTTTGATCATATATTCTTTACATAATGATTAAATGTTATCTCATGTAATACACAATTAAAGATTTCCCACAAGTATGGTACTTTTTTATCCAGTCCCTACTGTGACAAGCATTATTTCTATTTTCCTTATTCTTTTTTGTACTGGGTGTCCATAGTGTCGCAGCATAGTACCATTCTTGGTCTTATCAGTGTGACTAGTATTTTCTTTACCATTACCTCATCCAAATGATTAAAAGCCACCTTTATTGATCTTAGTAAATTGTAGGTTTCTCCGACTATTATGTTTACCTGCTTGTCTGGGGACATGTCTTTGGTGATGACTGCTCCTAGGTCTGGTTTTGAAAACAAATTTCTTTACTTCCTTTGAACCGATTTTATATTGTCCTGATTTTTTTTTTTTTTTTTTCCAAGTTCCATTATACAACATTTCTTAATGTTGAAGTTCACGTCCCACTTCTGACTCCATTCCCAGACCTTGTCCAGGTCTCTCTGTACCAATTCACAATATTTTTCCAAACTTTCTTTAGTAGTTTTGCGTGTCTGCAAAGACGTTCATGTAATATTCTACACCTTCATCATTGTCATTTACATATATAGCAAACATTATTGAAGCCTGTACTGAGCCCTGTGGGACTTGTCTTTTTTTCCCAAGTAGAGTTTTTATCTCTGAGCCCCACTCTCATTTTTCTGCCATGCAAGAAATCTCCCATCCATTTCAATATTTTTCTATGTGTACCTCCTGTTCTTTTGAGTTTTCTTAATAGTTTTTTGTGTGATACTTTATCAAATGCCTTTTGTGAGTCCAGGAAAGCACAGTCTGCCCATCCATCACTTTCTTGCATTATATCTACTAACCATGAATAGAAACAAATCAAATCTGTGGCACATGATCTTCCCTGTGTAAAATTGAATTGTCTCCGATCTAGTATACTGTTCTCCTCCAGATGTGACAGGTTTGACCTTTGGGAAGAAGAAGGGGAGCATTATGGATTCTAACTCCACCTGATCTGCACTGCAAGTTCAGGTTTAGTACAAATAATCACATCAACCTATATATGAAAATTGGTCAGGATGTTGCCTGATCGCTGTTCCAGGTTACTACCAAGGCATCGCCTGAGATACATATTTGCAAGGGTAGCATCACCTGACACAACACTCCTACTTACCTAATGTCTCCACCAGATGACTATCAGAGCATGCATGCATGCAGTCACCACTATACATCCATACAACATTGAGTATCCACACATCTTATGTTCCAATGTACACCCCCACATCTTATGTTCCAACATACAGCCACACATCTTATATGTGCCAATGCAACACCTTCACTTGTGTGAATCAATGGCAACCCCACATATAAATCTGTTCAACTCAGTATTGCCCAACCAACTGAGGCAAGGACACTGCTTGTGAGCAATGAGCACCAGCAGTCTGAAAGTGACAGGGTTCCTGATTGGAACTCTGCCAGAAGTGGCAGTGGTAGAATCCACATGAAAATCCCCTAAAGGATTTCATTGAACCTGTTGTAAATATCATATAAAACATGTTACAGTTCACATCATTCAGATTTTTTTCGTTTCAAAATTTTGTCGTACGTTCTCCTACCACATTTTACATTTGCTCTCTTCACCTCCCTCACTTTATGTTTTCCTTGTACCTTCTTGTGCTTCTAATATGCTTCCCTGGTCCCTTTGCCACAACCAATCCCATAAGTCTTGTTTGCACACTTTGTCACTTTCACCTTAAAATAAACACCCATTCTCCTTCTATTCCTACATCCCTTCTCCCTCCCATACATCTCACGCCTTTGGGTATTCCTTCTCATTTAACCTGTTCCTCCTTTCTCAGTTTCTCTTGTACCAAAACACTTTACACCACTCCGCTTAAAGCATCAACATCTAGAACTCTTCCTATCATTCCTTTGGATAGCACTATAAAGTCCATCAATGCCCTACCCACCCACCCACCACCTTTTCACATATATACATAGGCTTGGCTTTCTTAAACACTGTGTTAGCTACCAACTTCCTTTCTAGACACATCTCTAACATCATTTCCCCACTAGGATTCTTACCCACCACCCCAAACTTTCCTCCTACACCTGTTGGTTCATTCATCCTCTTTTCTAGCATTTGAGATTCCCAACACCACGACATACTCATTTCATCCTCCCCAAAAAATCCTTCTTCACTCCTACAATTAAAAATATCTGAAATAGGGTACTACCACGACATACTCATTTCATCCTCCCCAAAAAATCCTTCTTCACTCCTACAATTAAAAATATCTGAAATAGGGTACTACAACGACATACTCATTTCATCCTCCCCAAAAAATCCTTCTTCACTCCTACAATTAAAAATATCTGAAATAGGGTACTACCACGACATACTCATTTCATCCTCCCCAAAAAATCCTTCTTCACTCCTACAATTAAAAATATCTGAAATAGGGTACTACTTTCTCACCTGACAGAAAATACTTCCATCAAACGACTCAACAAATCAGAACTTTCCACCAGTTATAGGTAACTGATTAATCAGTATTAGGTAACTGATTAACAAATAAGTTTGAGCAAATTTACCAGAAAATTGTTACATGTATTAAGAGTTGCAAGGCATCTTCTGATACTTTACTTATTCAAACCATTTTATTGTGGTAAGTCAAGTAGTTATTAAAAAAGAAAAAAAAAATTAAAATAAAAGAATAAAAAACAATGAGGCTATCACAATTATAAAGACAAAATGTAGCTTATTATTTTTCTTTTTCAGTACTCCTGAAATTATTAGAACTCAATCTTAAACTGTTTATACTTGTTAACAAAATTCTTAAGTTCTGTTTTAGTGTCTTCTTCCAAGTCAACTGCCAGGCCAAGACTTAGTTTATGAGTTACAGTTTCATCTTCTACAAGTTTACGTACTAGGCTCCTTATTCCATCTTCTGCCATATCACAATGGGTCAGTGTTAAATTTCGACAGCCAATCCTGTGAAAGATGAAAGGTTAGTTACAAGTGTGACAAAAATTAATGTCATAATTTTCATTTTGATGAATTAATATATCAAATTATCTGCTTGAAAAAAGCTAAAATAATATTCACCTGTCTCCTAAGGTATAAACAGTGTCATTTATCCACTCAATGTCGTGTTCATTTGACGATGGTATGGTGATATCAAGGTGTTTTTTAAACTCCATGGGGACATTAGTTACTTTTTCCTTTGGTATGTCAAGAGTAATATGGAGAGTTTCAAGAGCTCTCCCCTCTTCATTGTGTTCTAGACATTTACTCAAAGCCTTAAGAGCATTAACAGTGCTTATTCTTGCCAACATATGCTTTAATTTATAGCAGTTCTTCAAAGTCTTCCCACAGTGCTGACCTAAGTGACCTTCATAATAGGTCAATTGACCCCATGGATACAAAGAATTGAGAAATTCATCAGTATCCCTTGAGCCTGCTATATTCCAACTATGTCTTAGGATTAACTTGACTTGAATTTTACTTCTGTTACAAGTTTCAGGAAGTCTTTCCCAACCCTTAAGAAATCCCTCAATTTCATATGGATTATCATATATCATGAGGCTAATTTCCTTTGGGTTTGTGAATGTTAGTAAGCCAATTCCTGCCAATATTGTTCCATCATGTATTTCCCACTCACTCTTTGGCAAACGACGCTCAATCTCTTGACACAATGCATCATTTCTATGGGATTCTCTAACAAGTGAATGCCAGTAATTATAATCAGTTTTGTCAATATCTGCTCTATCAATAATCTTCATTAGTTCTTTAGCTTGATAATCTAGTAATGATTCTTTAAACATACAACCTGTTAAATATTTAAACAATTCTCTGAATTTTATGGTGCTCTCCACTCCAAAGAACTCTGAAACCAAATATTTCTCTTTCAACTTTTCTGTAATGTACCAGGCTGCAAGAAATTCCATTTCAGTTTTGTGCATAAAATGGTATTCCTCCCCTTGTAATACAAGGAATCCAGAAATGACCTCATATTCAAATATATTGAATTCACTACACTCTTTTTTAAAATCATCTATTTGTTTTTTCTCTAGAGAAAGTGTGTCATCATTCAAATTCTTCCATGCTATTTTGCTCAAGTATTTCAGCAACTTTTCATCGATAGATCCTATTTGAGAATCTCTTAATTTATCATTGACTCTTTTTTTCCATAATCCAAACATAGTGTCATACAGTTCTGTAGCTGTCTTTGATTTCAGATGCCCTCTCTCCTCAGGTACATGATACCACAGAGTAACAAGCAAAGCAGTTGTAAGTGGAAGCTTCAAGTGTTCATTTAACACATCAGCATTGGTATGGATCATCTGAGAAAATTCTTTCAGTTCTTCAGCTCTCTTTGAAGGATCTGATATTAAGTCTGTGAAGATCTTCTCTAAGAACTCTTTGCGACCTTTCTTATCGAAACCACAAATTGTAATACTCTTGTATTTATCCTTCTTAATAATATCTTCCACTTTCTCTTGATATTCTAGTCTAGTTGTAAGTATGATCTTACTGTCTTTGAAATGCTCCATAATAGAATTAACAATTTGTTTTCCTTTGGCACTTGCTTCATCAAACCCATCAATAATAAAGAGAATATTTAAAGTTTGTAGGGTCTTGAGTAGTTCATTGCTGTCATATGCCTTTCCATAAAGGCTCTCAAACTTATTTAATGAACCAGACAATAAATAACTTCTTAGGCAAGTGTAAGCTATATTCTCTTTCAAGGTTCTTCTTGCAAACTCCCTCAGCTCAATGTGGAAGATCAAATTGAACTTCCCTATACCTTCAATTTCTTCAGTGTCATCAGATTTGTCAAGCCCTATATCAACAGACTTTAGCCATTCACGAGTTATAAAGCGACACAATGATGTCTTTCCAGAACCTGCTATTCCAGAAAAAGTAATGATTTTTGTTAGTGAAAACAATTTCAATATATATTTCATGTCTAAAATTCTATCATTATGTCCTTTCAATGGGGTGAAGATTTGGCATACATCAAACTCATTGTACTTTTCAGCCCACATCCACGAGAAAGGAGTGCTGAGTTTGTACTTTTTGTATTTTCTACCAAATTCATTTCTTCCCTCCCCTATGAGAAAATTACATAAATTTTTGTCAAAATCTTCTTTAAATTGTTCAAAATTATAGCTGTCAATTTCATCAATTTCTTTAGCAATATCTTTCATTTTTGATTCAATGTCCAAATCTTTCACAGAATCCTTAGCCATATGCTTATATATTTCCATGATGAGATCTCTCATTTTTTTCCGTTCGCAATTATAAGTTTCATCTTTAACAACTGATCCAAAAGCATGACAAACTCTGTTTCTGTAATCCTTCAACTCTTTGACATTCTCAAATTCAGCAGTACTTGAAAAACTTTTGCGAAACACACGAAACAAACTTGTGACATCTTGTTTGTGCTTCTTCCAGTCATTCCACAAAAATTCAAGGGACTCTTTCTTCCAGTCTTCATCTTCCAACCAATCTTTCTTACTGCTATCTGGCTTCCCTTTCTTTACCTTTAACTTTTCCTCTTCATACTCCTTAAATGTCTTTACATCAGGATAGGCCCTTTTTACTTGGTATATTATTGCATCTTGTAGTACTTGTGCACCAATTACATGAGAAATGTAGAATAACTTGTAGTTATTTTGATACAAATCCAATGGACGGTCATCCATATTTGTTTATGTAATAAATCTGGTGTTGAAATTATTTTTGATGAATATTGCATCAGACTCTACATAATCATAATGGCCACAATGGCCTTGGCATTTCAAACTGTCTTTAGTACAAATTTTTTTTACTAATTAAGCTTAGAGTGAAGATATCAAGTCCTTGACAGAAGATCACAGTAGACAAGTCCATGAGTTTAATGTACTATACTGCAAACATGTTCCACTTTATCTTATCACACAACAGCATTCACGGATATTTCCCGACCTGAAAAAAATGACAAAGAAAATTACTAAGGCAGATATTTGTAGTAAAATACTGGAATATAGTAAAGAAGCACTTTACTGATGTGGAAAGTAATTAATTTATTATATAATCATTCCATCAATCCATTGCCCTTGTTCACTCTTGGGGGAGATCTGTGGCTCCCAAGAAAGCAGTCCCAGTTCAGCCCATTTGTCAACCACTAGAGTGGAAAGGTTCTCTGGGAGTTACCTTGGTTTCAGGATTAGGGATTACAGGTATGTTACAAACAAAGGGATTACAAAAGAAGAGCATGCCTACAGGAGACCATTTGGTCCATAACTAGGTCAGATGCAAAAAATTAATAAATAAATGAAATAAAAAATAATGTAGATATAACAATAAAATGATAATAATAAATAATAAACAAACAGAAAAACAATAATCTATAATAATATATAAATAACAAATAGATAATAACTAAATAAACAATGGTAAGATAAAAAAAAATAGCAGGCATTACAACATATTTCTTAGGTGCTTATCTCAATGAATCTTAAAACTTCGAGCTGTACTACATTTCACTGCCTCTGCAGGAAGTTTATTCCATTAATTTCCTACACAGTTGGTGATGTTTCTACCCAATTCCAAATAAAATCTATTCCTGACAGTTTGAGACCATTATTTTTTGTCTGATACGCAGTGTGAAAATTTGGTCACTTTTGATGTTGTCAATTCCCTTTAGAATCTTAAAGACCTGTATCAAATCCCCCTGGGTCTACACCTTTTTAGGGAAAATAATTCATATGCTTTAGTCGATTTTTGTATGATTTCTTTCTGATGTTTGGAATCAATTTTGTGGCTCGCCTTTGTACTTTTTTCTAATCTGGCAATATCTTTAATGAGATTCTGTGACCTTACGGATACAGCATATTCTAGATGTAGACAAACTAACAATTTATATATATTGTTAATGACAGATGGACTTTTAAAACCAAAAGATTGCACAATCAGTCCTAGAATCTTATTTGTCGTCTCTGATGTGGAGACACACTGTTTAGATGATTTGAGATCATCACTGATAATTATGCCAAGATTGTATATATTATTTTTACCTATGTGCATAACCTTACATTTGTGTTCAATTTCATTAGCTACTTTTCAGACCATTGCTGTAGTTCATCTAAAATTTCTTGAATATCTAATTGGTTTAAGTGATCATTTACCTTTCTACCAAGTTTTGTATCATTGGCAAATTTGGAGACAACAGATTTCAGTCCATGGCCTATATCATTTACAAATACTATGGACAGAAGTGGCCCAAGAACGGAACCCTGAGGAACTCCACTCAAGACATTTTTCCATCTAGAAGTTTTGCTATTTACGACCATCTGTTTATGCTTGTTTAGCCAAATACTAATCCAGCTTAATAGGCTACCACTTATTCTGTGTAAAGCTAATTTAGCAAGAAGTCTATCATGCGAGACAGTATTAAAAGCCTTTGCAAAGTCCAGATATATTAAATCTATATTGTTTCTTTTGTCATAATTTGAAATGTTGTAGAATTCGAGTAGGTTAGCCACACAGGAACTTTTTTGAATCCATGCTGGCTATCATTTATGAAGTACTTTTTAAATGATGTTCGATAGCATCTCTGACAATAGTTTCCATAATTTTCCCTAAAATTAAAGTTATTATAGGCCTGTAGTTCACTGGCTTCTTTTTGTCACCTCTTTTGGATATGGGGGGTAACATTTGTTAACTTTCATTCTCTTGGGACATCTCTGGATTTGATTGATTTTTTTTAAACAATTTCTAGCAGAACAACAATCTCGCTTATTATTTCCTTTGAGATTCTTGGATGCCAACTGTCAGGCCATGGTGTTTTATTAACTTTGAGTTTTTCTATACATCTTTTATTTATTATTTTTTTACAGTAGTAAGTTTCTCCTAGACTTCAATGTGAGGTGTTTTAATTACAAATATTGAGTTGAAATAGTTTACAATATCATGCATTCCTTCATTTGAATATTCAAGTTGACCATCAATTGATGACAGTGGGTCAATATGATTCCTAATAACTTTCTTATCTCTAATGTAACTACAGAATTCTTTGGGATTCTCTTTGGATTTATTAGCCATATTCATTGTGTATTGTCGCTTTCTTTTTTTGTTTGTCTTTCTTAAATCCCTCTGTATGATCACATAACTTTGATATTCGTTAGGTGGCCCAGTACACTTGTATTTCTTATAACCCGGTCTCTTTTTGGCAATACTTTTTTCAGTCTCTTTGTTAAGCCATTTTGGGTGAGTTTGATCTGGGGGTCGGTCATCTGTCCTTAAACAGAATGTAAGTACAAATCATCTTATCATATTTTGGAATATTTCACACATCTAATCTACAAGCCTTTGTTTAAATTTGCCTCCCAGTCTCTGAGCTGAAGCTCCTGATGTAGTCCAATGGACTGAGCTTTACTGAAATCAGGTATTTTAGATACACAACTGTCTATTCTACATCTTAATTTTTGCAGTTTGAATCGGTCATGATCACTACTTGCAATGGTTTCACCAACTTCTACATCAGCTATCATGGTTTTGCAGCTAGTGAGCAATAGATCGATTATGTTTCCATGTCTTATGGGCTCTTTTATGTGCTGAACTAAGAACTAAGTCACTGTCACCAAGAAAATAAATTGAGACTACATATATTGCCATGTATGAGGGTCGTCCAATCAATGTTGGTAAAATCTAAATCACCCATTGCCACAAAGTCCCAGTTGCATAGATTGACACTTCTTGAAACAACAGTTCATGTGTTCTCTATAAGATCGCTGGGATACTACTGTACTAGTTCCATGATTGTAGTATAACTAAAACACGTATTTATGCTAAATAATTTACGAGTGTCTGCTGTGCTATGTGGTGGCTGCAGCTCAAACTTTATGTGCCGGTTTGTGTTGCCCAGTGTGGTGCATTTGATGTGGGCCCATGCATAGCATGTATTACACTAAATAAACTGAGTAATTTATGGGTTTCATGCATGTGAGACATGTGTAATCACCTAATTGTATTATACAGGAAAGGAGCAATACTTATGGAGTCCTTTTGCCCTCCAACTTACCACACCTAGCTTCAAAATTATGGTTCCAACTTGGTCATTGTCCAAGGAAATTAGAATAGAGACCGAGCTGGCCTAGTACCATCAGGAAACCACCAGGTCGTGAATCAGGTCATTCCTTTTGTACGGCCTGCCTGGCTCAAAGCTATTGTCTTTGCTTCATAATAAGCAGTCACTACAGAAAACGTTCAAGGCCTTGCAGTGGAGCCTATTTCCATATACTGTATATATATATACATATATATATATATATATATATATATATATATATGTATATATTTATATGCATATATGTATATATATATATATATTTATATTTATATACATATGTATACATATATATATATATATATATATATATATATATATATATATATATCACAGGTGAGAAATGTAGTAACACATTTATAAATCACAACTAACACCACAGTCGGACGAAAGAAAAAGTTGCGTAAGCGGAACTATATATTTTGATTGCTACCTGCAATCCTCTTCAGTAGTACTACTGAAGAGGATTGCAGGTAGCAATCGAAATATATAGATCCGCTTATGCAACTTTTTCTTTCGTCCGACTGTGGTGTTAGTTGTGATATATATATATATATATATATATATATATATATATATATATATATATATATATACATATGTATACATTATATATATATATATACACATATACGTATGTATACATATATATATGTATATATATATATATACGTATGTATACATATATATATACGTATATATATATTATATACGTATATATATATAGATTTACATATATATATATACACATATATATATATATATATTATATATATATATATACATATGTATATATATATATGTGTGTGTGCTTTGACAATCTTCAAGACTGTATTCTTTAATTTAGATAATACTTTCCTATTTGCAACTGAGAGGGACTGGAAGTAGTCATTCATGGCTTTCAAAAGAATATACACAATGTATGGCAACTGGTATATTTTTGCATAGTAATAGTATTGAACAACTATTTATTCCACCGAAACTATAGTTTTTCTCCTCGTCGTGAGGTGTCTTCAGGGTGAGGACTGATTTGTAGGATGCTCTGCTATGTTGAAACGTGTTCCATGGAATAATGACCACTGGTTGGAAAGGCTGGCTTATAATGCTCAGCCTGCCTGGCTCTGACGGAGTACTGGCCCCTCATTGGCCGAGACGAAAAACTATAGTTTCGGTGGAGTCAATAGCTGTTCAGTACTATTACTATGCAAAAATATTCCGGTTGGCATACACTGCGTATATTCTTTTGAGAGTCATGAATGACTACTTCCAGTCCCTCTCAGTTGCTAATAGGAAAGTATTCTCCAAATTAAAGAATACAGTCTTGAAGATTGTTAAAGCAACTAGTGCAGTTGATTTCAGCCAGAATTGCCTTAGAAAAAACCTGTGCCCCAGAAATATATATATATACATTATATATATATATATATATATATATATATATATATATATATATATATATATATATATATATATATATATATATATATTTATATATTATATATATATATATATATATATTATATATATATTATATATATATATATATATATATATATATATATATATATATTATATATATACATTATATACATTTTTTTTTCTTCAAAAAAATATATATATATAATATATATATATATATATATATATATATATGTACATTATATATGTACATATATATATATATATATATGTATAAATATGCATGTTTATATATATATATATATATATATGTTTATATATATGTATATATATATATATGCATAGAGGGTTTAGGAAGAAATGTCAATGTAATAGTACTGGGAGACCATAATGCTAGAGTGGGAAATGGTCCAATCGATGGAGTGGTTGGGAAGTGTGGAGTTCCAGGAAAGAATCGTAGTGGAGAGTTGATGGTGGAAATGTGTCTAGAAAGAGAGTTGATGATAGCAAATACAGTGTTTTGGAAGAAAGTCAAGCGTAAGTACACATGGGAGAGGGTGGTGGAGGGAAGGGTGGTAGATAGAGCGCTAATGGATTATGTAGTGGTAAATAGGATTATGATAGGAAGAGTTAAGGATGTACATGTGCTAAGGGGAGAGGGTGGGGGAATATCAGATCATTTTTTGGTGGAAGGTAAGCTGAGAGTGGAGGATAGATGGAGAAGGAGGAAAGGGACAAAAGGTAGGGAGGTTCTTAGAGTGAACTCCTTGAATGAAAAGGAAAAGGAGAAGGAGTATGAAAAGAAGCTGAAGGAGGAGTGGGAGGGAGTAAAGGATAGAGCAGAGATGGGTGTGGAGGAGGAATGGGGATGGTTCAAGGAGGGAGTCTTAAAGTGTGCAAGGATGGTGTGTGGAACAAGAAGGACAGGGGGAAATAGAAAGAAGGGTAGTGAATGGTGGGATGAGGAAACAAAGAAGGTTGTAGAAGAGAAGAAGCGAGCATTCACAGATTGGTTACAAAAGAGGACAGGGGAGTCATATGTGACGTACAAAGAAAAGAAAAGAGAAGTAAAGCAAAAGATAAAGGAGGCAAAGAGGAGAGCAGATGTGAAATGGGGTAGGAGTATGACAGAAAATTTTGAAAGTAATAAAAAGATGTTTTGGAAAGAAATTAAGAGAGGAAGAGGAGGCGAATCAAGTAGGGAAGAAAAGGTAAAAGGTACAGATGGAGAGTTGATAATGGAAGAGATGGCAGTGAGGGGAAGATGGGCAGAATATTTTAGGGAGTTGCTGAATGTGAAGGAGGATAGGGAAGGAAAGATAGCTGCAGTGGGAAATACGAAGAAAATGAGAGTGATGAGTGAGGACGGTCAACTTGAATATTCAAATGAAGGAATGTGTAATCTCTTAAACAATTATTTTAGCTCGGTATTCGTAAACGAAACACCTCAAAGTGAATTCCAAACTGAAACCTGTGAAAAGTCTAGGGTAAACTTACTCACTACGGTAAATATAACAAAAGAAACAATCAAAAGGTGTATAGACAAACTCAAAGTTAATAAAACACCAGGGCCTGACGGTTGGCATCCAAGAATCTTAAAGGAAATGAAAAATGAGATTGTTGTTCCATTAGAAATTATTTTCAAGAAATCCATCATATCCGGAGATGTCCCAAGAGAATGGAAGCTAGCTAACGTTACTCCCATATTCAAAAAAGGTGACAAAAAGAAACCAAATAACTATAGGCCTATTAGTTTGACTTCGATCGTAGGAAAAATAATGGAAACTATCATCAGAGATGCTATCGAATATCATTTAGAAAGTAACCGTTTGATAAATGATAGCCAACATGGTTTCAGACGGAAACGTTCTTGCGTGACTAACTTACTCGAATTCTACAACACAGTTGTCTCGAATTATGACAAAAGAAACAATATAGATTTAATATATCTAGACTTTGCAAAACCTTTTGATACCGTCCCACACGAAAGACTACTTACTAAATTAGCTTTGCATGGAATAAGTGGTAGCCTATTAGGTTGGACTAGTAATTGGTTGAAAGGTCGAAAACAGAGAGTTGTTTTAAATGGAAAAACTTCTGGATGGAAAAGTGTTGCAAGTGGAGTTCCTCAGGGTTCCGTTCTTGGGCCACTTCTATTCATAGTATATATAAATGATATAGACCATGGACTAAAATCTACTGTTTCCAAATTTGCTGATGATACAAAACTGTGCGGAGTGGCAAATGATCACTCAAACCAATTAGATATTCAAGAAGATTTAGATCAATTACAGCAATGGTCTGAAAAGTGGCTAATGAAATTTAACACAAGTAAATGCAAGGTAATGCACATAGGTAAAAATAACAGCAAGTACGATTACAAGTTATTTGGAAATTCGTTAACAAAAGTGGATAGTGAAAAAGATCTCGGCGTAATTATCAGTAACGACCTCAAATCATCCAAGCAGTGTATTTCAGCCTCTGAGAAAGCAAATAAGATTCTGGGATTGATTGCGCGATCTTTTGATTTCAAAAGTCCATCACTCATTAACAAGCTATATAAATCGTTAGTTCGTCCACATTTGGAATATGCTGTTTCCGTATGGTCACCGAATCTCATTAAAGACATTGACAGACTGGAAAAAGTACAACGGCGAGCCACAAAACTGATTCCAAATATCAAAAATAAATCATACGAAAATCGACTTAAGCACATGAATCTGTTTTCCCCTAAAAAAGCGTAGACTCAGAGGTGACTTGATACAGGTCTTTAAGATTTTAAAGGGAATTGACAACATCAAAAGTGACAAAATTTTCACATTGAATGAGAATCAGACAAGAAACAATGGTCTCAAACTGTCCGGAAATAGATTTAATTTGGAAGTAGGTAGAAACAACTTTGCCAACCGTGTAGTTAATGAATGGAATAAACTTCCTGCACAGGTAGTGCAATGTAGTTCAGTTCGAAGCTTTAAGAATCATTTAGATAAATACCTAAGTAAGATGCTGTAATTATTATAATTTATGTTATATTATTTGTTTTTGTTTTGTTATAATTTGTCTGTCTGATTTTCATTTATCATTAGTTATATGTCAATTTATTATCATTTACTATTTACCTGTTTGTTTTGTTATTCAACTATACCAATGCATTTATTTATGTATTTTAATTGTTATTTACATTGTTATAGTTTTAATCTATTATTAATGTTTTTTTTTTTTTTTTTTTTTTTTTTTTTTTTTTTTTTTTTGCATCCGACCTAGATATGGATCAAAAGGTCTCCTGTCGGCATGCTTTGCCTTTGTAATCCTTTGTAAAGGATGAGGTGAAGGCAGTTGTAAAGATGATGAAAGCAGGTAAGGCACCTGGTCTGGATGGATGTCATGCAGAATGTCTGAAAAAGGGAGGTTCAGTGATGGTGGACTGGTTGGTGAGGTTATTTAATGTTTGCTGGAGAGAGGGTAGAGTACCGGAGGACTGGAGTAGTGCCTGTATAGTTCCTCTTTACAAGGGAAAAGGGGACAAGTGTGAATGTAGTAATTTCAAAGGGATTAGCCTGTTGAGTGTAGTAGGGAAGGCTTATGGGAGAATCTTAATTGAGAGGATTAGAAGAAGAACAGAAGGAGTAATTGGTGAGGAACAGTGTGGATTTAGGACGGGTAGAGGTTGTGTAGATCAGATCTTTGTGGTAAGACAGATATGTGAGAAAGCTATAGGAAAGGGGAAGGATGTTTTTTGGGCTTTTATGGATCTGGAAAAGGCTTATGATAGGGTAGACAGAAAGGCACTGTGGGAGGTTATGCAGATTTATGGGATAGGAGGAAAGCTTTTGGGAGCTGTCAAGAGTTTTTATGTGAGTAGTAGAGCTTGTGTTAGGATTAGAAATGGAGAGAGTGAGTGGTTTGAAGTAAAGGTGGGACTTCGTCAAGGATGCGTTATGTCGCCCTGGCTGTTCAACTTATACATGGATGGGGTGGTGCGAGAGGTGAATGCTAGGGTAGTGAGTCAGGGATTGGAGATGGTTAAAGAAAATGGAGAAAAGTGGGAGGTGAGCCAGCTGTTGTTTGCGGACGACACTGCGCTAGTGGCAGGGTCAGAGGAGGGATTGAGGAAGCTGGTGGCAGAGTTTGGGAGAGTATGTGATAGAAGAAAGCTAAAGATAAATGTGGGTAAAAGTAAGGTGATGAGATGTACAAGGGGTGAAAGTGGCAGTAGACTGGAAGTGAACATTAAGGGAGAGCGACTGGAAGAAGTGGATAGTTTTAGATACTTGGGTGCAAGTGTAGCAGGAAAAGGTGGAGTGAAGGTGGAGGTAGAATGTAGATTGAGAGAAGCGAGTAAATGCCTTGGTGGTTTAAAGAGTGTAATGAGGAATAGACATTTGGGAATGGATGCGAAGAGGAGACTGTATGAAGGAGTGATTGTGCCAACAGCACTGTATGGGGCAGAAACGTGGAACATAAGAGAAGAAGAGAGAAGGAGTTTGAAATGTGTTTGTGATGAGGTGTCTGAGAAGTATGGTGGGGGTTAGTAGGCTGGATAGGGTGAGAAATGAGGAGGTGAGGAGGAGAACAGGGGTGAAAAAGGATTTGGGAGGGAGGGTTGATGAAAGAATATTAGGATGGTTTGGACACATGGAAAGAATGAGTGAAGAAAGACTAGTAAAAGAGGTATGGAAGGCAGATGTGGAGGGAGTGAACATGAGGGGACGTCCTAGGATGAGGTGGATGGATGGGGTGAAGGGGGCTTTGGGGAAGAGGGGAATGTCTGTTGAGGAAGGAAGGGAGAGGACGGAAGACAGAGGTGAGTGGAGAATGGTTGTATATGGATGATGTTGTGACTGCATGAGGAGGAATGGGCAGGGGGGTGGGGGTGGGGTAGTATGTGTGAGTAAATTTTGACGCAGCCCGAAGGGATTTCTCCCCGTCCTCGCCTTATATGCAAAGGGGGACGGAGAGGGGGGGTCGCTGTGGATGTACTGTGTCTTGCGACACTGCTTCTGACCCAGGGCGGTGGGCAGGGTGCAGGGATGACCCGTCATCCAGGAGGTGCTCAGATGAGAGGAAGGGTGGGAGGGGTGTGGAGTGTATTTAGGGATGAAATGGGTGGGAGTGTTTTTATGCCTTTCCCTTTTTGGCTATGGAAGGGGGAAAAAGCCTGGAAATGTATGTGTATGTTATGAATTATTTAATATATATAGATATATATAGTTAATAATATATATATAAAAATATAATATATATTTATATTATATATATATATATTATATATATATATATATATATAAATATATATATAATTAATTAATAAATATATATAAAATAATTTATTATATATATAATATATTATTATCTATTATATATATATATATATTATATAATATATTATATATATATATATAAATATCTATATAATATATATATATATAATTTTTTATATATATTATATATAATGTATATATTATATTAAAATATATATATTATATTATTATATATATAAATTATTTTTATATAAATTATATAATATAAATATATATAATATATAGTAATATATATATATATAATCTATTTATCTAAAATATATAATATATATATATATATATAATACTATAATAAAATATATAATATATATATGAATATATTATATATAATATTTATACTATATAATATATATATATATATATATTATATAATCTATATAATATATAATATATATATATATATATATTATATATTAATATATATTAATATATATATATAATATTATATATATATTATAATATATATATAATTATATATATAAATATTATATATCTATTATATATTATATAATATATTATTTTATATTATATATATATATAAATTATATTAAATATTATATATATATATAATTGTATATATATTATTATATATATGTATATATATATAAATATATATATAATATATATTTTTATATATATATATAAATTATAATATATATATTTATATATAATATATATAATTATATATATATAAATATTATATATAATTTATATATATATATATTATATATATATATATAAATATATATTATATATAATAATATAATAATAATATATATATATATATATATATAAAATATATTATATATATAAATATATATCTATATATATATATAAATAAAATATATTCAATATAATATATATATTATAATTATATTAATATATATATATATATGTATTTTTATACTGTATATATATATATATATTATTATATTATTTATATATATATAATATATATGTAAAATATTTATATATATATATTTTTTTACTGATATATATATATATTTAATATTATATTATATAGAATATAATTATATACTGATTTATATAATTAATATATTTATTTTTATAATTACATATAAGATATTTAATTTTGTATTTATTTTTAATCATATTGAATATAGAAATAGAGATATGATATATACGAATATTTTATTTATATTTAGTTATTGATATACGGTATTTAAGATATAGATAGATATTTAAACTATATTTATATACTGATATAATAATTTATACTGATAGAGAAACGTAAGATTTTATATTTACAAAATAGATAAAACTGTATATAATTTATATA
>NC_134788.1:43832518-43848104 GCF_046742065.1 Oratosquilla oratoria | reverse complement strand
TGACCAGTACTCTGCCATTTGGAGGGTGGGCATAAACCAGATTGCCAAAATGATTCTAAACGAATCTTTTTGGCAGTCTGGTTCAACATTTTGTCTGCAAGGAGACATCTTCAGGAGATTTTCCTGAAGATGTCTCCTTACTGACAAAATGTTGAATAAATGAATCATTTTGGCAATCTGGCTTATGCCCACCCTCCAAATGGCATTTCCTTGGCACTTTCTCCTAAGATTCTTTAATGAAGCAGAGAGCATCTTTGATGCTTCCAATATTCCTTCACGGTCATCTTGTCTTTTTGTGTCCTCTCAACCATGTCAGTCAGGGTCGAACATAGATAATACAACTTGAAGGTTTTAATAATTCCTTGGTCATACGGCTGCAGAATGGAAGTGGTGTTTGGCGGTAAGAAAGCGAGCTGGATATTGTTGGAGAGATTTTCTATTGGCGGTGAATGGCTGGGAGCATGATCCAAGATCAGGAGAATCTTGAATGGAATCTCTTCCTTCTCGCAGTAAAGTTCTAACTCTTTCTCCAATTTCCCAAAGTAGTCCTTGAATATGCTCCCCGTCATCCATCCTTTTTTGTTGGAATACCAGTAGTATGGTAGGAAGGTCTAATTTAGTGTGCCATAAATTGTGAGCTGGTGACACGATTTCCTTTTTTGTTTTGGTGCACGAAAAAAACCAGCGTTTACAATCTTAGTGAAAAATTTCAAAGCTCTCATGACTAATAATCAACATCCATACATACACAACTTCAATGCTTGTGGATTTTCCAAGTAGTAGACAAGGGCAGGTTTCTGCTTGCAGTCTCCATTTGCATTGGCACCAAACAAGAGCGTAAGATGATCCACGGAGGCCTTAAATCCAGGTGCAGTCGTCTCCTCAACCAAGATATAGGTCCGGTTAGGCAGGTTTTTTTTTCAATATAGACCTGTCTCATCTATATTAAAAATCTGCTTGGAAGTGTAGCCACCTTCCTCGATGATGGTCTTGAGGGTAGCCGGATATGTTTTGGTTGCTTTCACATCGGCAGATGCAGCTTCCCTGGTCATTTTGAGATTGTGGAAGCCATTATCGTTTCTTGAACCTGGAGAACCACCCAGAGCTGGCATTGAAGGTCTTGGCTTTGTCTTTGGCTTCCTCATTCTCGTCTTGCACATTCTGGTAGAGACTTGAAGCTTTAGCTTGTATGAGGGCCTTGCTGATAGGGACATTATGCTTGTTTTTGTTTTGGATCAATTGTGCCAATAACTTCTCCATCCTCTCCATCTCCATGGATCTTGCTAGGGAACATTGTGAAGAGGAGGAGGCTGATGTACCAGCAACAGAACTGGCTCTGATCTTGTCAGCATTCGCCCTGATGGTCCGCAAAGTGCTCTCATTCAGTCCGATAGCATAAACAATAACAGAAGTTCTTTCACCCCGGTCATAACGATCCAACGCTTCTAACTTCTTTTCTATGGTCACAAGTTTTCTTGATCTCTTTGCTGCACTCTCCTTTGGGGTACCAGGACACTTGGGTGCCATAATACACGAATTTATGTAACACAAAACTTTGATAAAATTGTTTATGAGTTCCACACACTGTGAGGGCTGGCTTCACGCTGAGGACAAGAGGCAGAGAGCGGGAGTGGGGGAGTCAGAGCGTCTCTCCCGCACTCTGGCGGCAAGATATTAAACTACAGTACGCAGGAAATTCAACTCGCATAACATCGGACATTTCGTGTTATCAGAATATATATTAATAAATTTTAAGTAGTGTAAGATCAAAATCGTGTACACAGAACTCGTGTTAACAGGGAGTTGACTGTATATAATATATATATAATATATATATATTATATATAAGGAGGTGAGGAGGTGAGGAGGAGAACAGGGGTGGAAAGGGAGCTGGGAGATAGGGTTGATGAAAGAGTATTAGGATGGTTTGGACACATGGAAAGAATTAGTGAAGAAAGACTAGTAAAGGAGGTATGGAAGGCAGATGTGGAGGGAGTGAACATGAGGGGACGTCCTAGGATGAGATGGATGGATGGGGTGAAGGGGGCTTTGGGGAAGAGGGGAATGTCTGTTGAGGAAGGACGGGAGAGGACAGAAGAGAGGGGTGAATGGAGAATGGTTGTATATGGAAAATGTTGTGATGCATGAGGTGGAATGGACAGGGGAATGGGGGGTGAGGTAGTGTGTGTGAGCAAAAATTTTGACGCAGCCCAAAGGGATTTCTCCCCGTCCTCTCCTTTATATGGGGGGACGGAGAGGGGCGGTCGCCGATTTAATGAAGTGGCCTTGCTGTGGATGTGCTGTGTCCTGCGACACTGCTTCTGACCCAGGGCAGTGGACAGGGTGCAGGGATGACCTGTCATCTAGGAGGTGCTAAGATGGGAGGGAGGGTGGAGGGGTGTGGAGTGTTTTCGGGGATGGAATGGGTGGGAATGATTTTATGCCTTGTCCTTTTTGGCTACCTCCCTGGTAAGGGGGAAAAAGCCTTGGTATATGTATGTATGTACATATAATACATACATATACCAAAGATTTTTTCCCCTTTACAAGGGTGTAGCCAAAAAGAAAAAGGCATAGAAACCACTCCCACCCATTCCATCCCCTATACATTCCACTCCCCTCCACCCTCCTCCCTCCCTCCTATCTTGGCACCTCCCGGATGACGGGTCACCCCTGCATCCTGTCCGCTGCCCTGATTCAGAAGCAGTGTCCACAAGTCACAGCACATCCACAGCAAGGCCGTTTCATTAAATTGGCAACCCCCACTCCCCTCTCCATCCCTCATGCAGAAAAAGAGAAGACAGGAAGAAATCCTTTGGCTGCGTCAAATTTTTTCTCACACATACTTCCTCACCCAACATCTCCCACCCACTCCTCCTCATGCATTACAGTCTCATCTATACACAACCCTTCTCCATTCACCCCTATCTTCTGTTCTCTCCCGTCCTTCCTCTACAGACATTCCTCTCTTTTGTAAAGCCCCTTCACCCCATCCACCCATCTCATCCTAGGACGCCGCCTCAAATTCACTCCTTCCACCTCCGCCTTCCACACTACTTTTACTAATCTTTCTTCTCTCATTCTTTCCATGTGTCCAAACCATCCTAATACTCTTTCATCAACCCTATCTCCCAGCTCCCTTTCCACCCCTGTTCTCCTCCACACCTCCTCATTTCTCACTCTATCTAGCCTAGTAACCCCTATCATACTTCTCAGACATTTCATCTCAAACACATTCAAACTCCTTCTCTCTTCCTCTCTTATGTTCCATGTTTCTGCCCCGTACATTGCTAGTGGCACAATCACTCCTTCATATAACCTCCTCATAGCATCCATTCCCAGGTATCTGTTTCTCATTACACTTTTTAATCCAACAAGGCATTTACTCGCTTCTCTCAATCTACATTCTACCACCACCCCCACTCCTCCCTTTCCTGTCACATTCACACCCATGTATCTGAAACTATCCACTTCCTCCAGTTTCTCACCCTTAATGCTCACTTCCAGCCTACTGTCACTCTCTCCCCTTGTACATCTCATCACCTTACTGTTGCCCACATTTACCTTCAGCTTCCTTCTTTCACACACCTTCTCAAACTCTGTCACTAACTTCTTCAATCCCTCTGATCCTGCTACAAGCGCAGTGTCGTCGGCAACCAACAACTGGCTCACCTCCCACTTTTCTCCATTTTCTTTAATCATCTCTAACCCCTGACCCAATACCCTTGCATTCACCTCTCGCACCACCCCATCCATGTAAAGATTGAACAGCCAGGGTGACATAACACACCCCTGACAAAGTCCCACCTTTATCCTCAAAACATTCACTCTCTCCATTTCTAATCCTAACGCAAGCTCTACTACTCTCATAAAAACTCTTGACTGCTCTTAACAGCTTTCCTCCTATCCCATATATCTGCAGTACCTCCCACAGTGCCTTCCTGTCTACCCTGTCGTAAGCCTTTTCCAAATCCATAAAAGCCCAAAAAACATCCCTACCTTACCTTACCTATTGCTTTCTCACATATCTGTCTTACCACAAAAATCTGATCTACATATCCCCTGTCCTAAAACCACACTGTTCCTCACCAATTACTCCCTCTGTTCCTCTCCTAATCCTTCTCAATCAAGACCCTCCCATAAGCCTTCCAACTACACTCAACAAGCTGATCCCTCTGTAACTACTAAACTCACACTTGTCCCCCTTCCCTTTGTAAAGCGGAAATAATACAGGCACTCCTCCAGTCTGCTGGCACTCTACCCTCTCTTAAACAAACATTAAATAACCTCACCAGCCAGTCCACCATAGCTGTATCTCCTTTTTTCAGACATTCTGCATGGTATCCATCCAACCCAGGTGCCCTTACCTGCTCTCATCATCTTAACTGCTTTCACTTCATCCTTCCCTATTTCTCCTTCATTTTCCTTACTCATCACAGTCATTTTCTTATCACTTCCTTACTGCAACTACCTTTCCCCTCCCTATCCTCCTTCACATTTAGCAACTCCCTAAAATACTCTGCCCACCTTCGTCTCACTGCCTTCTCTTCCATTATTCATCTCTCCATCTGCACCTTTTACCTTTTCTTCTCTACTTGATTTGCCTTCTCTTCCTCTTTTAACTTCCTTCCAAAACATCTTTTTATTACTTTCAAATTTTTCTGTCATTACTCTTACCACATTTCACCTCTGCTCTCCTCTTTGCTTCCTTTATCTTATGCCTTAACTTTCCTTTCTCTTTACTTTGTACCTCTCATACGATTCCCTCATCCTAATTTGTAGCCAATCTAAGAATGCCTGCTTCTTCTCTTCTAACACCCTTCTTTGCTTTCCTCATCCCACCATTCACTACCCTTCTTTCTATTTCCTCCCAACCTTCTTGTTCCACACACCATCCTAGCACACTTTGTGACTCCCTCCTTGAACCATCCCTATCCATCCTCCATTCCTAGTTCTACTCTATCCTTTACTCTCTCCCACTCCTCTCTCAACTTCTTCTTATACTCATTCTCCTTTTTTTCTTCATTTAAGCAGTTCACTTTAAGCACCTCCCTACTTTCTGCCCTTTTCTTCTTTCTCCACCTATTCTCCACTCTCAATTTACCTTCCACCAGGAAATGATCTGATATTCCCCAACTCTCCCCTTAGCACATGTACATCCTTAACTCTTCCTACCATATTCCTGGTCACCACTATATAGTCCATTAATGCTCTATCTGCCACCCTTCCATCCATCACCCTCTCCCATGTGTATTTATGCTTGATTTTCTTCTTAAGCACTGTATTTGCTATCATCAACTGTCTTTCAAGAAACATCTCCACCATCAACTCTCCACTACGATTTTTGCCTCGAACTCCATACTTTCCAATCACTCTGTCAATTGATTCATTTCCTACCCTAGCATTTAGGTCTCCCAATACAACTGCATTGACATTTCTCCCTAATCCCTCTATGCACTCATTTATATCTACCCAAAATACCTCCCTTTCCTCTACGTTCTTCTCACTACCAGGCCCATATGCACTTACAAAAACCCACATCTCCTTTCCCAGCTTCACCTTCATCCACATCAACCTTGATGACACCTCCTTCCTTCCACTCCACTACCCGCTTACTTATCTCTTCACTTACTAGTATAGCCACCCCTTCTCTCCCTCATCCCCTCTTCACTCCTGAGTACCTCCCAGCTATACTCCCAAACTCACAGTTGCCCTTTCCTTTCATTTTAGTTTCACTCATAGCAAGTACATCCATCTTTCTTCTCACAAACATACTGCCTATTTCTTCCCTTTCACTCTCATCTGTACCACATCCACACTTATATATATATATACATATATATATATATATATATATATATATATATATAAAAACTCTATATATATATATATAAAACAATATATTTATGTATATGTGTGTGTCAAGGACTACTATCACACAGGACATGCACACCCAGATCCCTGGGTCCACTAGCGGAGGCCATTGATTTCTTTGTAACCTAACATTCTATATTGGACATATATATATAAAAACTAGAAACCTAACATTGTATATAGGACAAATATATCAACTATTGACTTATTCAATGCAGTATAAGTTAATATAAACTTTTATAGTGAAATAAGAAACTATTCTTAAGGCACTGTTATGCTTTGAAATGCCAATTTTAGCCGGACTTAACAGGTATTATTGTATGAGGTTAGTGGACACCAGGGTTGGCGATTTTTTTTTTTTTTTTTTTTATAAAAATCAATTGTTTTTATTTAAATCAGATTTATTTGAGTTAAATAGATTTTTTTTATAGATTTTAGATATTGTGGGACTGCTATCTGATATGCGATCTGACTGCTAAAGGACATTTTTAGCATATCAAAATAAGGAGCAGTGTTATATAGACTTGCCACAAGTATACAAGGAACGATATAAGCCTACATCTAGTATGTATCACAGTGCAGCCCACAACAAGTTTCAACAAGTTTCTTGTTGAAACTTGTTCTAGGTAAGCAGCTTCTCACTGAGTCAGTTGCTGCTTTGTAATCAACCAGGAATAATGTCTTCTGGACCTGGCAGAGTGGTTCCTTCAGGCAGAAAAAATTATCCTGTCTAAAATTATTTTGAAAAACTACCAACAGCTTCTGGCAAAGGGTACCGAGCTAAATGCAAAGACTGCAGCCAGGAAATACAGGGCATTGTGTCAAGATTAAAATCTCACAGAGATAGATGCCAAGGTCAGCCACAGCATACAGAAGTAATTGATGACCCAGGTAGATAATATTACTTATATTGTGTGCATTTCTCCCTTTTCATACGCAACTATATAAATTTGGTGAACAATGGAGAGAATGGCAATAAAAATGTGAAGGCCTAGAGAGATAATACTTCAACTTCATTACCTCTAAACTTGAGTAATGACTATATCACTATAATATACTGTATCCACTCAACTTTGGGGCCTAGATGATTGTTATTCATTTCATTCAACATTGTGTAATATATTTCATAGGTTCCATTGGAATTCAGCCCAAAGGGATTTAGCCTAACCTAACCCAACTACCGGTAACCCATTATTCATAGTGAATTTAAAAGTGGACTGAATCCTGCGTGAGCTGAATTCCAAGCCCACCTATTTCATATCCTGTTAATTATTTCCAAATAATTTAGTGGCTTGTGTGAATATGATCATTATCTAAAAAAAATAACTACTGTACTCAAAAGTAACCTAAATCACACTGTATTCATTCATTTATTTATTCATTTATAAATTATGCAATATGCTAAAATTTTCTGTTTCCATTTCAGGATCTGTATCAACAGCTTCAATCCCTTCATCATCGGCTCCACTTGAATTATCTGCAAACCTGACTCCACCATTAAAAAGGTCACTATCAGACTCCTCCACAGGCGCCACTTCTGCTAAATCATTTTCATCTAAAAGAAAGTCATTAACATCTCTGGACAGATTTATCATAAAAACTTCAGCCTCTCAAAAGGAAAAGCTCGACAAAGAAGTTGCAAGAATTATATTTGCTACAATTTCACCATTTCGTCTTGTTCAGCATCTTCAGTTTCTCAAGATGGTTCAGAACCTGAGGCCAGGTTATATTCCTCCATCCAGAAAAGATATTGCTGATAAGTACTTGGATCTTGTGTATGAAAAGGAATATAAAAAGTGTGCAGATGACCTGAATAATGAAACTGTATGTCTTTCAATTGATGGGTGGTCTAACATCCATAACAAGCCCATAATATGTGTCACTCTAACAACATCCACTGGTCAGATTTATTTAGTTGACACAATAGACACATCAGTGAAACCTCACACTGCTGAATATCTTCTACAACTTGTACAAAATTCGATCAAGAAGGCTGAACAAGATTTTGGTTGTCACATTGGAAGTGTTGTGACAGACAATGCAGCAAATGTCACCACGATGAGAAAACTCTTGGAGGAATCGAGTGAACCTGAGCATACCGTCCTCACATACGGCTTATACCGTTCCTTGTATACTTGTGGCGAGTCTATATAACACTGCTCCTTATTTCTAAAAATATCCTTTAGCAATCAGATCGCATATCAGATAGCAATCTCACAATATCTAAAATCTATGAAAAAAATCGATCTAAATCAAATCTGATTCAAATGAAAAAAAATTGATTTCTGCATATCAGATAGCAATCCCACAATATCTAAAATCTATAGAAAAAATCTGTTTAAATCAAATAAATCTGATAAAAATAAAAATAAAATGTATATATTTTTCAAAAGGATAAAAAAATTGCCAACCCTGGTGTACACTAACCTCATATGATAATACCTGTTAAGTCTGGCTAAAATTGGCATTTCAAAGCATAACAGTGCCTTAAAAATAGTTTCTTATTTCCCTATAAAAGTTTATATTAACTGCATTAAATAAGTCAATAGTTGATATATTTGTCCTATATACAATGTTAGGTTTCTAGTTTTTATATATTTGCCCGATATAAAATGTTAGGTTACAAAGAAAGCAATGGCCTCCGCTAGCGGACCCAGGGATCTGGGTGCACACGTCCTGTGTAATAGTGGTCCTTGATGTGTGTGTGTGTGTGTGTGTGTATATACAGTATATATATATATATATATATATATAATATATATATATATATATATATATATATATATATATATATATATATTATACATATATATATACTGTATATATGTATACAGTGGAACCTTGCTATTCGTACACAATCCGTTCCAGGAGGCTGTTCGAATGGTGATTTGTAGGAATGGCGATTCATTCTTTCCCATAAGAAATTATGTCAATTGGATTAATCCGTTCCAGACCCACAGATTATTGCTTATTGTAATAATATTTCAAGCATAGAATACATAAAATACAGTGGCGGATCCAGGATAAAAATTTGGGGGGGGGCTAACCTGAATTCCTTCCTCTGAGTAGTCTGATGCATCAGAAGTCTGAGGTATACTTAACTTAATAATTTTTTCAGATTTTTCTGTATGTTAGACATATATAATAAAATGCATATTCGTTTTATATTGTTACACGCTTGTGCTAGTCAGTGATAAGGCACTGGCACACATATACTCTCGTATAGAGAGAAATTATTGCTGGATCCGTATGTAGTGTTAGTGCACATGGACTTATGGAAGTAATAAAAAATAAAAGTAGCTTTAAAAATACAGAAATACAAACAAAAACGTGTATGAACTTCTGAACCTGTTAATAAAAGTATCTAAATTATATTAATAACACACAGCATTGTTCATGGGATCTCACACGAACATCAACCTCCTGTTTTGGGGGGCAAATACATTGATTACACTATTTCAATATTGATTTCATTGTGAACGCCGAGTAGCACCAGGCCGTTGAGGCGATCTTGACCCATATTTTTCCTTAGGTAGGTCTTCAGTCGCTTCAGGGTTGAAAATGAATGCTCGGCCTCTGCATTCGAGACTGGGAGTGTGATCAAAACTCGGAGGAGCTTGTCCAGGTTCGGATACATTCGGGTCTGGGCGTGGGCAAGGGCATCTCCAGTGGATTCGAACTTCATTGTTGTTGAATACCAGCACTCTGCTTCTGCCTTCACAAGGCTCAAGGTCTCGATGTCAGCCTCATAAACCTTTGCCGCTTCCAGTACAGCAGCAACATCTCCGTCAGCGCTGCTGAGCAGATTCTTGATCTTGAAGCCAACAGGAATAGTATCATTCCCGAACCGGGTCTGCAGTTCAGTCAATACATGGTCGAGGAATGGGACATATACAGATCTTCGGTAATACTCCTCAGCTTCCGGAAGGGTAAATTCGCTCACTGCATTTGGCGCTTGCAAACTCGAGGTACAGTAATGGTATCGTGTGATGAAGCAATCTCCTGGAGGAGCCCCTCTGCCTTCTTGAAGATGTTCTGGAAGCTGGTCAGTGCACCTTCCCGGGTCTTGTTTAGATGCGTCACCACATCACCAATCCTAGCGTACGCTGAGACTAGATCGACCATAGGGGACTGCAGGGCGCGACTCAGCTCCACAGTGTGAGCTAGCACAGACTCAGCGACAGCGAGACCAATCAGAAAGCGCGGCTCTCGGATTGCTATTAGTGGTAGTCCCGCCATCGCGTCTGAGTTGCTCTCGTTCTCCAGAAAGACGGCAATAACTGGCAGGAATTCCATAAACACAATGACTGAGTTGTGTCGCTCAACCCATCTAATAGCGCAGAGGCTGACCAGAAAGTACTAAAATCGATTAAATGACATCCTTACAATGATTCATGGAAGAACAAATTTGGGGGGGGCTTCAGCCCCCTCAGCCCCCCCTTGGATCCGCGCCTGATAAAAACTATGAAAAACAATAAATATACAGTACTGTACAGTACATGAAATAAAAAAAAATCTAACTGGACTTTATGTGTACTGAGGTGAGCTGATGGCATAAGTGGAATGTGTAGAAGAGGAGGAGGGATGTTGATGTTACTGTTTGGAAGGGGAGTCACCTTCCATATAAACATCAGGTAACATCCCTTCAGCTGTTTTCTCTCTTTCTGGTGTTCTTTTTTCTGTCTTTTTGCACTAAAAGAATCTTGGGATTCTTTCTTTAAAAACCTGTCCAATGTCCAAGCGCCTTTGACGATTATTAAGAATTTTTCTAGAATGGTCGATAACATTGTCATTGAACAAATTGATGCTCCTGTTGTTGTTGTCATTCCCTAGACTGTCTGTCCGAGCAGTCCCGTCTCCCCAAGGAATGCCACAGCCGAAACTGGGTTTTCCCACAAATCCTTTATAGAGTGTATGTTGTGTTGTTTGCGTGCATGATTGTGTATAATACAGTCTTCCATTATGTGTTGTATGGTATGGGGTGAAGTGTTACATCCTGGGCAGCTGTTCACAATGCGGTCATCCAGCCTCTTCTGGTAGCTTAGAAGTGCTGGGTGGTGGCCGCACTGCAGTCTGGCCAGGTGGACTCTGTCCTTTCGAGGGAGAGATAATTCAGAAGGGTGGATATCAGGGGGTCTGGCATGCAGCAGTGTGTTGTCTTTCAGTGTGTTAATGGAGCGGTGAGTGATATGATTATGAATATGTTTCTGGAGGCTGGTATTTGGTGGTTGTGGAGGAAGAGAAGAGAGTATCTATGTGTGATACAGGTCTTTGGGTGTTGTTTGAATGTTTTTTGGTGTGTGTGTGGGCGTTCTGCTATGTAGCGTAGCGGGTGTGATGTGTTTGTGGTGGCTGCGGCAAGTGTTTGTGTGCCTCTCATGTCAAGGTGGTCCTTGACTTTGAGGACTTTTGTTTCATGGTGTAAATGGTCTGTAGGTGTTGTATTTGTGCAGCCTGTAATTGTTTTTAGGGCTTTGTTTTGTATGATTTGAAGGGTGTTGTGATGTGTCTCACTGAGATTAGGAGCCCGTGCAGGACTCACATAATTCATCACTGATCGTATGCATTGTTTGTATATTGTTGTATTAGTTTCTTTGTTTTGTCCAAATGTTGTTCCAGTGATTGACTTGAGTGTGTTAAGTCTAGGTGTGCATTTGTTTTTTATGTTTGTGATGTGTTGTTTGAAGGACATGGATGTATCGTATGTTACACCAAGAATTTTCGGTGTGTTTGTGTGTGGTATTAGAGTGTTGTTGATGTAGAGATGAGGTATGTATTTGTGTTCTTTTGTCCAGTTGGTGAGAAGTGTTGCTGTAGATTTGGTTGGAGCTATTTTGAGTCTGTTTGTGATGAACCATGTGTTGAGTGTATCAAGGTATGGCTGGATTATTTCTGCAGCTTTGTCTGTGTTACGATGTGTGCATGTGATTGTTATGTCGTCTGCGTAGGAAGAAATTTGTATTTCTGAGGTGTCTGGTGTGGGTAAGTTATGCATGTATAGATTAAAGAGCATGGGGGGATAGAACAGAGCCCTGTGGTACTCCATTCTTAATGTTTCTGATGTGCGATGATTGGCCATTATATGACACGTAAGCATTCCCACCTGCCAGATAATTGGCCAGCCATCTTTTGGTGTTATTGTGCATGTCTGTGTTATATATTCTATTTGTTAGATTGTGGCGGGGGATAGCATCAAAAGCTTTACTAATGTCTAATGTTATAAGAAGTGTTCTGTGGTGGGGCCTATCTGAATTGATGCCATCTAAAATTCTTTGTGTGAGGTTTATCAGAAGAGTGTTTGTGGAGTGTAGTGGCCTAAAACCGTGTTGTGAGTCAGCAAGGGGAATATGTGGTGTGACAAGTTTAAGTATTAGGCAGTGTTAGGATGCCACTTTTTCAACTACTCTCTGTGTTTTCTCCCAGTGATAACACAGTTCTTTAATTTCTGCAGTGGAAATGCTTCCCTTACTACTTTCCCTCTCTGAAGAAGAAGAAGAAAGTTCTTCAACCACTTCTTGCTGCTCCCTGTGCAGTTCTTGGAGTTCTTCAGTTGTCAGCTCATTTCTGTGGTCTTCAACCAACTCCACCACATCATCACTGTTGTCTACATCCAAACCCATGGACTTCCCAATATCATCCATCACTACAGGCTCCGTGTCAAAGCCGTCTCTGGCTGCCACACAGTCTTGCCACAGATTCTTCCAGGCAGAGTTCAGTGTCCTGAAAGAAACTTTCCCCCCCCATGCTTTGTCTATTATCCTCAAGCAATGAAGGATATTGAAATGGTTCTTCCAAAACTCCCAGAGACTTAGTTCTGTGTCAGAGGTCACTTCAAAGCACCTTTGAAAAAGTGCTTTTGTGTAAAGCTTTTTGGAGTTTGAAATGATCTGCTGATCCATGGGCTGGATTAGAGGAGTGGTATGAGGGGGGGCAAAAACCTCACTTGGATGAAGCTGTATTCACCCACCTGATCTCTCTCCAAGCCTGGGGTGTGAGCAGGAGCATTGTCCATTACCAGAAGGGCCTTGAGTGGTAAACTTTTCTGCTCTAGATATTTTTTCACACTTGGGGTAAACACTTCATACATCCGGTCAGTGAAGAACTACCTTGTTACCCAAGCCTTACTATTAGCCCTCCACATTACACTGAGTTTAATCTTTATATCATTATTTTTCTTAAACACTCTTGGGTTTTCTGAGTGGTAGACAAGCAAAGGTTTAATTTTTAGGTCCCCACTAGCATTAGCACACAACAAGAGTGTAAGCCTGTCTTTCATAGGCTTGTGTCCTGGCAATGATTTCTCCTCTTTTGTGATGTTGGTCCTCTTCGGCATCTCCTTCCAGAAGAGGCCAGTTTCGTCACAAGTAAAAACTTGATGAGGAGTAAATCCCTCACTCTCTACAAAGTTTTTAAATTACCCAACAAACTTTTCAGCAGCATCTTTGCTTACACTGGCAGCCTCTCCATGCCTAACAACGCTGTGAATGCCACTTTGCCTCTTAAATCGATCAAACCACCCCCACTTGCTTTAAATTCATCACTTTGTGCACTGGTTCCAGGGCTGTCTCTCTTTAGGTCATCATGCCACCGCTTTGCTTTTTCACAAATTGTTTCAGAAATGCTGTCACCAGCAATTTGTTTTTCGTTAATCCAAACTAACAAAAGTTTTTCCACTTGTTCAATTATAGGTGACCTGTTGACAGCAAGAACGGTCATTCCTTCTGCCACACTATCCTCCTCTATTATGTCTTTATTTTTAAGTACAGATGATACCGTTTATTTCGCCATACCACCATACTGAGTTGCCAGGTCAGAGATACGAGTTCCACTTTCAAACTTCGCAAATGAGTTCTTTTTTCAATTCAATTGTCTTTCTCACTGCTTTCCTTTTAGGCTTGGTTGAATCACTCATCTTTTTTGGACCCATGACACTGTCCGAATCCCAGGGCAAGCATATGAATGACGAGTTGAAATTCACTTGAACAAGTTGGACGAATAACAAGTTGTATGAGTAGAGAGGCGGACGAATGGCAGGGCTCCACTACATGTATATATATATATATATATATATATATATATATTACATATACATATATATATATGTATATATATATATATATATATATATATACACACATATATATATAAGGTTATATATATACATATATATTTACCTAGTTGTATTTTGCGGGAAGGGGAGCTATGCTCGTCTTGTCCCGCCATTGTATCTCGCAGTGTCTAGATTGTTTTTAAACTCATGAATGGTTTTTGCGCATACTATTTCATTATCCAGTTTGTTCCAAGTGTCCAAAACTCTATGTGGAAAACTGTTTTTCTTCAGTTCTCTTCTATAGCTATGTTTTTTTATTTTCTTTCCATGTCCTCTTGTGTTTCTTTTGTCCCAGTCAATAAGTTCTCTCTATCAAGTATCTCTGTGCCTTTCATGATTCTGTAGATGGTCAATAGGTCACCTCTCTCTCTTCTTTGCTCCAGTGTCGGTAATTCCAGTTTAGCCAATCTCTCCTCGTATGATAGGTTTGCAAGTGCAGGTGCCATTTTTGTAGCTGCTCTTTGGATTCTTTCTATTTTCTTTATATTCTTTTTGGTACTGGGGGACCACAATGTCGCCGCATACTCTAATCTAGGCCTTATCAATGTAACCAATATTTTTTTTATCATGTCTTCGTCCAAGTATGTAAATGCCACTTTTATTGATCTTAGCAAGTTGTAAGTCTCCCCGAAAATTTTGTTAATCTGTATATCATAGGACAAGTCGTTCGTGATAATTACACCCAAATCTTTTTCGGATCCTACTTTCTTTACCTCCTTGGTTCCAATTGTATATTTTCCTGATATTCTGTTTTTGTTTTTTCCAAACATCATTATGCTACACTTCTTAGTATTAAAGTCCACTTCCCATTTCTGACTCCAGTTCCATACCCTATTTAGGTCTTCTTGCAGTGCTTCACAGTCCTCATCAGTTTCTACTTTCCTTAACAGTTTGGCGTCATCAGCAAAGAAGCTCATGTAGCAGTTCACGTCCTCGTCCATGTCATTCATATAGATAGCAAACATTATTGGTGCCAGTACAGATCCTTGTGGTACTCCACTGATCACCTCTTTCCAATCTGAATATTTTTCTCTGAGCACTACTCTCATCTTTCTACCAGTCAGAAAGTCCTCCATCCATTTTAGTAGGTTTCCTTGTATTCCTCCTATGTGTTCCAGTTTTTTTAGTAATTTTCTGTGTGGTACTTTGTCAAAGGCTTTTTGCAAGTCTAGGAATGCACAATCAGCCCATCCATTTCTTTCTTGCACTATGTCTATTAGTCTTGAGTAAAAGCATATTAAGTTTGTGGTGCATGATCTTCCTTGTCTGAACCCGAATTGTCTTGGGTTTAATATGTCATTGTCTTCCAGATGTTTTACCCATCTATTCTTGATTATTTTCTCACAAATTTTGGCTATAGTGCTTGTTAGTGATACTGGCCTATAGTTGGTGGGTTCTTCCTTGTTTCCTCCTTTATATATTGGTACAATGTTAGCATTTTTCCAGTCCTTGGGTATCTTTCCTTCTTTGAGTGAGCTGTTTATTAAGATGTGTATTTTGTCTGTTAGTTCTTCTTTGCACTCCTTTAGAATCCAATTTGCAATACCGTCCAGTCTTGATAGATGTTCTGATATGTCTTTTAGTGATGTTGTAAACTCATTC
>NC_134788.1:43825018-43827518 GCF_046742065.1 Oratosquilla oratoria | reverse complement strand
TGGGGAGTGGAATGGGTGAGTGCCTTTGACTTGTCTACCAACTATTTTCAGCTCCATGTAAAAACTGGTTTTTTTTTTAAACTGTCCTTTTTTAATGAAAATTGTCTTTTTTAATTAAAACTATCCTTTTATATGCAATAGACTATGCTTCCCCTTGTTTTCTGCTCTTCTCATGATTTCTGTATCATCATCTGCCTGCAAACATGTTGCATAGCTTGTCTTAGACACAGATATGATAGTGCTAATCTTGAACCCTGTGGAGCTGTGCTAGTCATTACATAAAGGATACCATAACTAGGTCGAATGCAGGAAAAAATTATAATAGTGATAATGAATAGATAAAAGAAAAAAAAATAATATACACAACAATAAATAAAACAAAATAAATACATAGGTATAGTTAAATAATAAACAAACAAGTATATAGTAAATGATAATAGATTGACAGATATCTATTAATATATCAAAATCAAGCAAATAGTAATGAACAAATAATAACATACAAATAAATTAATATAAATGGCAGTCATTACAGCATCTTGCTTAAATGTTTAACTAAACGAATCTTAAAGCTTCGAACTGAACTACGTTGCACTGCCTCTGCAGGAAGTTTGTTCCATCCATTAACTACATGGTTGGCGAAGTCGTTTCTACCCACTTCCATATTAAATCTATTTCCTGACAGTTTGAGACCATTAGTTCTTGTCGGATTCTCATTATAAGTATATTCAGCTGGAGGTCTTCTTGATTTTCTCATCCAATAATCCCAAATGATTATATCTTCCCAACCCTAAATTAAGCAAACCAGTCCTGCTTAACTTTGCCTACGTCTAATTCTTCCGGACAAGAATAAACTAACTTTATTAAAATTACATACCACATGAAACACTAAAGAAAGGATAATTTGAATGAGATATCGTACCATAAAATTACGAAAATGTGGAAAACCACACACAATTAGAAAAAATAGAACGTAACATTTTGAAATACCTGACTTTTACATTGAATCACAGAAACACATGCATTTTCTACACGGAATATGTACACATGCAACTGACGTACGACTTAACTTCGCTACTGGCCAGAAAGTATCGCCGTACCAATGTCACGTTCGGCTACTATGGCGGTTTATGGCATAGAATCCGCCACGTCACGCCATGCTTGAGCACCTTTTTACTTCCCTTCCCATGGTTCACATAAGAACAAAGAAATAAGCACCATACACTAACAAATTGATCAATATTTTGGTTCTATTCCAGTGCCTCTCAAACTCACTTTTTACTCTTTTCGTTTCTGCATTTGAGATGTCTTTTTCTATGCAATGGTTAGGTTAGGTTAGGAGCTACGGGACAACGTCAATTTCATGTTAGATTTCTGTGTTTGAGTGATTCTGGAATTTTACCAATGTCTTAAATGCGCAGAATATATATGTATATAAAAATATATATAGGACGGCGCTAACGAATGGCTTAATGGTTAATTACCGCCAAACCTGGTCTAATGTCGTATTTTCTATAAATTATCGCTTAATATTCAGTTTGAAAGGCATTAATGTTTCCCGATTTATTACGTTGTGCCTGTGAATTTTAAGTTTTGTGGCTTTTGTCATTTCAAGGTCATTTGAATACAGGGAATGACGCAGCCTTTGCCCTTTTATACCAAAACATGTACCGTACTACAAATACAAATCTGGGATTACATGCCATTGTAGTCTTCAATAATCTAAGAAACATGATAATCATTTTGCAAAACTTGATAAAGAGAAAACAACCTCAAACACTAACCTTCACGTACTAAAAGTGCTCCTTCTCTGTTTACTGAATGCATACGCCCTTAGCAACTGGTAACTGACTATCTCTGCCTGTTGTGAACGAAAAACTACATCGGTATCTAAATCCGGTCTGTGATCACGTTTACATATGTATATATATATATATATATATATATATATATATATATATATATATTTATAAACATATATATATACATATATAATATATATATATATACACACACACACACACACACACACACACACACACACCACACACACACACACACACACACACACACGACACAACCTCTCATGGCGCTGTGGTTAGAGCTCTGGCCTGCCACTACGGAGGTCCGGGTTCGACTTCTCGCCCGGGGCTGAAAAAATATCAGTATCGCAGCGCTGAGGGGGGGGGGGGGGACGCTCGTGGGCGGGGAGTTGGGGGTGTGTGTGTGTGCAAGGTCATAGCATTACCCATAGATCGGACCTACGAGCTCTGAGCTCTCTTCCAGGAGGGAAATAGCTGTCGATCACGAGTCAACACGTGATCCAAAGACCAAGTGAATACACACACACACAAACATGTAGTGACGCAGCCACAGGTGGTCCCACACTTCCCATAGTTGGCAAGAGGTGAATATGAGCTAGCCATCATAGGAGCCAGCAAATGGTTCTCGAGCTAGCGACCTCTCTTGCCAACTACGCTGAGCCGCGAGCGACCCTTAA
>NC_134788.1:43707518-43820018 GCF_046742065.1 Oratosquilla oratoria | reverse complement strand
CATAGTGAAAGCGGTGAAGGGCCGTCCGGCCTGACAACCAACAGAGTAGGAGTAGGAGTAAGAGTAATTCTACAACTTCTGTGTATTCTTGATTTCCTTCACTCAGTTTTATTATTTCGTGTTTGTCTTTTAGTTTGTCGTTTACATATCTGTAGAACAGTTTAGGTTGATCTTTGCATTTTGCTATTATGTCTTTTTCATAGTTTCTTTTTGCCCCTCTTCTTATGTCTACGTATTCATTTCTCAGTTTGATGTATGTTTGCCATTTAGTCTCTTTTAGTCTCTTTTCCATCTTTTCCAAGCTTTGTCTCTTCTATCTTTAGCATCGCTACACTTTTTATTATACTAGCACATTATGTACTCCCTTTTCTGTTTCTACTTAGGCACATATTTGTCTGTTCCCTCTTTAAATGTTTCTTTGAAAATGTTCCATTTCTCTCCCGTCTTTGTTTCATCATTTGCAATTTTTCCCAACATGCATTTTGAAAAAAATCTAAGTTTTACAAAATCAGTTTTGTTGTACATCAATCTTCCTTCTCTATGTTTCTCTTTCCTTCTTACCACATTTTGTTCCTTAGGTTCGATCTCTATTAGTATGTGGTCACTCTTCCCAATTGGTGTTTTATAATCTATTTCTTCCACTATTCCTGGTTCAGAGGTGAATATCAAATCTAGTCTCGATGGTTCTGTAGTGACGTGACGCATCCTACGACCCGTCACACACTGAACAAAGAAATCTTCGGAGCTAGCCTTTCCAAGTTCCCGTAGTGCGTAGTTCGCAAGGACGTCCCGACCAGCCAGCGGTCAGCCAATCAGGAACTTGCAAAGCTCCTCACGTTCCCGCCATCCTCCTTTAAAAGGTCGGCGTTTCGCCGAGATGGGCAGAATCAACAGAACAATCACAAACACTCCTCTTAAAATAAACAACACAAACATCCCAGCGAAGGACCATACCCGTGTGCTGGGTAGTACACTTGATAGTGGCTTTACCTGGACCCCACACTTCCGCAAGCAGGGAGCGAAGGCTAGGGCTGTGCTGGGTAAGCTCAGACGCTTCAAAACTGCAACACTAAGAACCAAACGTCGATTGTACCTAGCCCTCGTCAGACCGATTCTGTGCCAATCCCCGGGACTAAGCCAGCTGACATGTGCCACTAATAACTACGAGCATCAGAAGGTTCAGAATGCCGCTGTCCAGTTCATCACGGGCTCGCGATGGAGCGACTTCAGAACCACTGAGTCTCTACACCAAATTTCCAACATCCGTCCACTCAACCAACACAAACACAAACTTCACTCAAGACACCTAGAAAAACTGCACGACAAACACAAACATCTGATACAACATATTACACCTAGACCACACCGTAGAGACTATCTGTCAACTGCGCCCGTCCCACGTGCGGTGTACACGATAAGACGTGTATAACCGTCCTACAAGTAATACACCCCTTCACCAGCTAGACTGGTGATAGCCGCAATAATGTAATAATAATAATAGTAATGGTAATAATGATAATGATAATAATAATAATAATAATAATAATAATAATAATAATAATAATAATAATAATAATAATAATAATAATAATAATAATAATAATATCGCATGTAGCCCATTAACTGACAGGCTACAAAAATATGCAAAGAGCTCAAACCCAACCTGGGGTAAAACAGGAATTCTCATGTATTACCTGGAGCTAATCAGGAACGCCCTCTACACGCGGGAAGTGAAATCTACTCACCGTAAATTACACACACACACCTCTCACAAACATAACCACATCCCACGCACAAACATATACACTTCCTTTTTCTTCGACTAAAATTCGTTTCCTTTCTAACTTTCTCTTATACTACATCTTCTCATTTCAGTTTACCTCCCACTAAAGATTTTTCCGTTTTTCCACCTTTCTCTCCTACTACGTCTCCTACCATTTTCCAAACTTTCGTTGGTGATATAATCTGCTCTTCCTCCCGGCATTGACGCCGCCGTCCAAGCTCCTAGCCCAGTTCTCCCGAGTCACGACAACAAATAAATAAACCCCTAATAGCTTGCAATTCGCTCGGTGGCAATAGCCCTCTTTTATACGCTACTATCTTTTAATTTTCTTACAGACATTCTTCCCCTCCCACAAAACCCGATCCCGCGCAAGCGAGGTGGTCTTTTCTTGGAATCCAGAATCCAGAATCAACAGCGCTCGTAGAGGTCGGACGTCTCTTCAACCAGCTCTCTCAACAAGCTCCAAGAATCCTCGCCGGCCGGTGGTGGCTGGGAGATATATCTCCTAGCTGCTGCCGGTCTGGCATGGCCGACCTCTACGTTGACGTCGGCAGGCGGGTTTACACCAAGACAAATACACACACACATTTCCCAAGTCACGTAAATCTCTGTTTTCAGAGTAGTGCTTGGAAGAAAAGAGGCACACGCACACTTTCTCGCTGGCAAAGCAGAGGCCCAAACCGTCTCTCTCAGAACGCTCAATCTGATCGCAGGCTGGTTGACGGAGAGACTTGGGACACCTCTCTGTCCAACCGGCCCGCAACCTAACGCTGGCCTCTCGCTGACGCTGGTGAGCGAGTTTACACTTCTGACATTTACACACAATTCCCAATCGCGTAATTCTCTGTTTTCAGAGTTGTGATTGGAAGGAAAGAGACCGTACAACACCCGCCCGTCTGCCCCTCCCCCGCACCGCCACTGAATCGACTCTTCCGGAATCCAAACCCAGCCTGGGGATAAACAGGCAACGCTCGCCCCACTTGTGGCTCATCAGGAACGCGCTCGCCAGCGGCGGCGGCGAGGAGTTATCTCCTTGCCGCTGCTGTTCTGGTTACGGATCTCTTCGTTGACGTCGGCAGGCGGGTGTACACCGCCCGTCTGCCCCCCTCGCACCGCCACTGAATCAACTCTTCCGGAATCCAAACCCAGCCTGGGGATAAACAGGCAACGCTCGCCCCACCTGTGGCTTATCAGGACGCCCTCTACACGCGGGAAGTGAAATCAACTCACTTCTCGTAAGATACACACATACACCTCTCACGAACAGAGCCACAACACACGCACAAACATCTACACTTACTTTTTCTTCGACTAAAATTCGCTTCCTTTCTAACTTTCTCTTCTACTACATCTTCTCATTTCAGTTTACCTCCCACTAAAGATTTTTCCGTTTTTCCACCTTTACTACTACGCCTCCTACCATTTTCTAAACTTTCGTTGGTGATCCTAATCCTAACCCCGGCGTCAAGCGCTGCCCTCCAAGCTCCCGGTCCAGTTCTCCTAAGCCACGACAACAAATAAGCCCCTAATCGCTCGCAATTCGCCCGGTGGCAATAGCCCTCTTTTATACACTACTATCTTTTCATTTTCTAACAGACATTCTTCCCCTCCCACAAAACCCGATCCCGCGCAAGCGAGGTGGTCTTTTCTTGGAATCCAGAATCCAGAACAGTAGTTCATCACGGGTTCGCGATGGAGCGACTTCAGAACCACTGAGTCTCTACACCAAATTTCCAACATCCGTCCACTCAACCAACACAAACACAAACTTCACTCAAGACACCTAGAAAAACTGCACGATAGACACAAACATCTGATACAACACATTACACCTAAACCACACCGTACAGAATATCTGTCAACTGCGCCCGTCCCACGTGCTGTGTACACGATAAGACGTGTATAACCGTACCAACCAATAATACACCCCTTCACCAGTTTGACTGGTGATAGCCATAATGATGTAATAATGATAATAATAATAATAATAATAATAATAATAATAATAATAATAATAATAATAATAATAATAATAATAATAATAATAATAATAATAACAATGGTAATAATAATAACAATAATAATAATAATAATAATAATAATAATAATAATAATAATAATAATAATAATAATAATAATAATAATAATAATAATAATAATAATAATAATAATAATAATAATAATAATAATAATAATAATAATAATAATAATGATAATAATGATAACAATAATAATGATAATAATAATAATAATAATAATAATAATAATATCGCATGTAGCCCATTAATTGACAGGCTACAAGCATATACAAAAAACTCAAACCCTACCTGGGGTAAAACAGGAGTTCTCATGCCTTACCTGGGGCTAATCAGGAACGCCCTCTACACGCGGGAAGTGAACTCTACTCACTTCTCGTAAGTTACACACACACACACCTCTCACGAACATAGCCACGACCCACGCACAAACATCTACTCTTACTTTTTCTTCGACCAAAATTCGCTTCCTTTCTAACTTTCTCTTCTACTACATCTCATTTCAGTTTACCTCCCACTAAAGATTTTTCCGTTTTTACACCTTTCTCTCCTACTACGCCTCCTACCATTTTCTGAACTTCTGGTGATATACTCTGCTCTTCCTCCCGGCGTTGACGCTGCCGTCCAAGCTCCCAGTCCAGTTCTCCCGAGCCACGACCACCAACAATCCCCTAATCGCTCGCAAATCGCCCGGTGGCAATAACCCTCTTTTATACGCTACTATCTTTTCATTTTCTTAAAGACATTCTTCCCCTTCCACAAAAACCGATCCCGCGCAAGCGGGTGGTCTTACCTAGGAATCCAGAACAGTACCGACCAGCGCACACAACAACATCTCCTCGTCCAATCTTCTAGCCGTCCCATCGAGCCTCGCCGTCATCATCTGCTACCGCCTCCCTGACGTTAGGCTCCACGTCCAACTACAACCATAAGCTCCACTAAACTGTGTCCTTAGTCCGAGTTTCACCTACATTTCTCACGTGACAGTTCTAGCGTCGCACCTTGTGGCTAATTATCAAAAGAAAGTGATTAGATATTTTGTTTTTCATTTGTCCTGCCGTTGTTCCGAACCAAAAACTACTACAGTTTTTCGTTTTGTCCAAATCTAGTATTTTCTTTAACCCATTGCGTCAATGTGTAATTTATGGTCATATCCAGTAAGACATTTCCCCAGAGTTCGTCTCCACCTCCCATTGTCAATTCTTCCCAATTTACTTCCATTGCGTTAAAGTCACCCAGGTCTTAGTTTTTGGTGGCACATAAACAACTATAAACCTTCTTCAATATCATGACTCCTCCCCAGCGTCGGCGTCAAGGGGGGACTTAGGGGGCTTTCGCCTCCCCAAAAAAGTGGTCAGCTCCCCCCCCCCAACTGAAATGAGCACATTGAACATTTAAAACATTCATTAAGATAATTTTATTAAGTGGAATTTTTAATGGCAAGGGCTAAAAATTTGTCAGCCATCAGCGCTAGCCCTACCATTAACTCCCTCCCCATCTGAAATGAGGGCAATATATGTGTATTATTGCGGCGTTATGCAAGTTCAACTGCTTTCATTATATACGACCCACGCCTCAAATCACCTGTAACCCGTTGTAGAAATGTCACACATTACAGATAGCCTATCTGTAATGTGTGACATATGTAAGGGGTAGCTGAAATGACACTCAGAATAAAAGTTTTAAGTAAGTTTATCAATGCACTAACAGACTTGCGTACACTTCGAAGACGAGAATAAGACTGACGTCGCTTGGGGACGGACGCCAAGATTCGCGGGAAAACATACACAAATCGCATGGTTCGACTACAAAAAACTGCACACGAAATATACAATAACAAATATATATATTAATAAATCAACACAACGGGAAATGTATACATGAAAGGTCTGAGATAGACTATGCAACGAATTAGGGCGTGGCCAGGCGACAATAGTACAGTATTCCCAAAGTATATAGACCAGGGGTTCTCAAAGTGGTCGATCGGAACATCCAAGGGGTCAATGAATAGCCAGGGGGTCGAAAGGGGTTCGATGAATGTTTACTGCTGGAGTAGAAGAGACCATTTAAAAATAATTTCAAACTACAAAATTACACTGTATTAATGGTCATGTGGATTTATATATATATATATATATATATATATATATATATATATATACATATATATATATATATATATATATATATATATATATATATATATATAAATTCGACGCACCCAAGTTATATCACATTTTTGTCACACTCCAAACTTCATCATAGTTCTTAACTCTTCTTAAACTTTTCTTCGCATTCATTCTTATCCTCTACCCACGTTGATTTTTTCTGTCATATTTGAGATGGTGCCAATATGAATGGATTGTATTTATATGGAAAACAAGATATAACTAATATCAATAACTAGTGAGACTGAGTAATTTCTTAAAGACGCAATAGATGATGAAATCAATTCAAACTAATTAAATAAAATATGTTGAAGTTTCAATTTTACAGCTTTCGTTGTCCGTGCAAGTTTGGTGTGTGTTCATAAGCAAGATGCATATTTTAGGCGAAATTGCGTTCTTGGCAACTATAAACTTCAATCAGTTTGATTGGAAACACTTTGAGGAATTTCGTTGTTGTTATTCATGCAGTTTCACTTTGGTTGGTTGTGGGTTTGTTTGTGATTTTGTACATGGTGAGGTTTTTCAACTTGCTGTTTCAATCTTGTAAATCGTTTTCCCCACATGGAGATAATTTCACTTCATGTATCTGTTTTTATATTGTGGTGCTGCTATTGATATATGGGTATTTTTATGCATAATTATACAAAAAACTGTATATGTACTTTCCACTGTTCTTGTTTCGCTGTGAAGTAATTTCACAGTTCCACGAATAACAATACAGGCTCTTGTTTCTTAAGAATGTTTTCTATTCGTTTACTGTAGTGGTTGTTGCTCGCAGCACATTAGCGCATGGGAACCCGCTCGGTTTCGAGTCTAATATTACCAATATTGGATTTTAAACAAATCCAACGACCCTATCAAGATGACACTGTTACTATACTATAAATGTTGTTATTTAATAATAGTGATATTGAGAATGTCAATAATGTTTATATGAATTTTGTGTTAAAAGACAAAGAGGAAAGATAGAAATGTTAAAGAAGAAATATTAATCTCTTCTTAGAGAATTAGAATCAATGTAAAAATGAATAAGCTTAACATATTTTTGTACAAAAGTCATCAAAAGGATGGAATACTTATACAAATATTTAACCTAAGCTAACCTAACCGAACCTAATTCAGTTAAAACCTAACCTAAAGAGAACCTAACCTACCTAATGTATTTCCCAATGGTGACAATTGACGAATGAGTCACGAAGTCTATAAGTGGTCCAAGTCAGCCATTGCTAGCGAGGGCTGAATGAGCCACGAAAATGAACACAATTTCTGATTGTTAGTGAGTTATGTATAGGGCCTATAGTACTTAAAGAAAAATTCGTCCCACCCCCATTTTTAATCATGTGTTCTATTTTTCTGTATAGGTCATGGATCGCTCCCTAATTCCCCACAAGAGGCAACAAGTTAATGACGACGATCAAGAACCATGTACTTCTAGTTCTACTGAAAATCCGGAGTTGGAAGAGAATGTGGATGATGACAGTACCCAGAAAAACACAAGACGTCCTCCAGGGCCAAACTAACTAGCGATAGTTAGACCCATCCTTGACTATGCGGTACAGTTTTGGTCTCCGTCCTACAAAATGGACATAAATTCACTAGAATCAGTACAGAGAAGAATGACCAAAATGATACAAGGACTCGGAAATTTGCCTTACGAAGAGAGGCTTAGGCACCTAAACTTACACTCTCTGGAAAGACGCAGAGTGCGGAGTGATCTAATAGAAGTGTTCAAGTGGATCAAAGGCTATAACAAGGGTAATGCAAACAAGGTCATCATAATAAAACAACAGGGCAGGACTCGCAGTAATGGGTATAAACTGGACAAATTTAGATTTAAGAAGGAAATAGGCAAGAATTGGTTTACAAATAGGGTGGTCGATGAATGGAATAAACTTAGTAACCACGTAGTAAGCGCTGAAACTATCAGTTGTTTTAAAAAACGATTAGACAACTTTATGGATGGGGACGACAGGTGGTGATGGATACGGAGCTGCCTAGTGTAGGCCTTATGGTCTTTTGCAGTCTCCTTTATTTCTTATGTTCTTATGTTCTTAACATCAGCCTGCTGCCAGATAGTGGGCCTACCTGTCCTGATTTGAAGAAATATCCTTCACACATGCAAGGTGGTCAGACAAGATCATTCAATAAAAGATGGCACCAACAATATTCTTGGCTTGAATATTCCGTGGTCAAAGATGCAGCTTACTGTTTTGCGTGTCGTCATTTTACAACTTCCCATCTTGGTCGAGTTGAACAATCATTCACCCACAACGCATTCAAGAATTGGAAGAAGGCAACCATGTCTCTGAAGGCTCATGATACTCCACTTTGTCATAAATTTGCGATGCAAGCTTGGGGAGAATTCAAATTGCAGAAAGTTACAGGGGCAACAATTCATAAAGCCATTGATGCCGGGCATGCCAAGACAGTGGTGGATAATCGGCGGTACATAAAGCAGTTATTGATGTACCTCTCTATACACCATGTCAAAATGTTGCCCAGAGAGGGCACAGAGAAGGGGATCAATCCGACAATCGAGGAAACTTTTTGGAATTCCTTAATGTGCTAGCCAAGTATGATCATACAGTTGCAAAAAAAAAAAAAAAAGTTAACGGTCCGGGGAATGCAAAATATACTCACCACGATATACAGAATGAATTATTTGAAATAATGGCAGGTATGATCAGAAAGGAGGTAAGTGATGAGGTGAAACAAGCAGTGCACTTTGCCATCATGGTGGACGAAACGAAGGATATAGAGAAGAAGGAGCAGATCTCTATTGGTGTGAGGTATCTCCATGATCAGGAACTTCATGAAGAATTCTTGGATTTCACACCGGCTGAAGGCCTTGATGCAGAATCGTTACTCCAGAAGATAAAAGAAACTTTAGCCAAATGTAAAACTGACCACAATATCTGTGTCGGTCAGTGCTATGATGGAGCGGCATTTATGTCGGGTTGCACCAGTGGGGTCTAAGAAAGATTCAGAAGAGATGTTTCACAGGCTGTATATATCCACTGCTATGCTCATAGGCTAAACCTCGTTTTAGTTGACTGTGTAAACAATATAAGGATGATATCTGAGTTTTTCGTCACAATCCAATCACTGTACAATTCTTTCTCCTCGTCGGTGGTGTATCAGGAATTTCTAAAATTCCAAAAGGAGCTGAACCCAGAAAGACCACATATAGAACTCAAACGGTTATCGGACACCAGATGGGCATGCCAACACTCAGCCTGCCAAGCTGTTAAGAGGACCTAAAACATTTAATGGAAGGAGGAAATGTGGACAGGGCCAGTGGAGCAAGGTCACTCACTGCCCTTCTGGATCACCATTTTGTGACGAATCTGGTGTTCATGGAGAGTTTGCTGCATTTAAGGAAAACCTTGTCAGATCAACTCCAGTCCTCCGATCTCCAGCTTGTCTCAGCAGTTGATTTGGTTGGGACAGTGATGTCTAGTCTCACAGAGATGAGAAACGAAGAGAGCTGGGAGCAAGTACGAAATCATGCTGAAGAATTGTGCCATACTGTAGGGATTCGCAGACAACTTGCGTGTCAGAGGCAAAGGGCAGCCCCACGATACTTGGATGAGTTTGTCATAACATCCGGCATAGGACAAGATGATGATTCGAATGACTCCGATGTTACCAAGAGACGCATTTACTACTCCGTGATAGAGAAGTTTCTCAGTGAGTTGAGAAGAAGGTTTTCCGGCGATGCATGTTAGGTACTTATTGGAGTATCTGCCCTCAACCTCAATCATCCAACCTTTTTGAACAAGGAAAAGCTATCAGGAATGGCTGCAAATTATGGGGTGGAGGACAAAGATCTATCCGTAGAGCTGCACCAAATAAGAAGGTTGATTGCCAGAAAGCAGGAGCAGGGAATGGAAGTGGGCACACTTATGCAACTTGCCATCATGCTCCAACCGTACAAAGATGCATTCATAGATTTGCATAAGCTAGTTCCTATTAATGTTACTCTTCCAGTTAACTCAGCATCATGTGAAAGAAGCTTTTCGTGCCTAAAGCAACCGAAAATCTACGTGTGTTACAGTAGCGGTGACAAACGTACCAGTAATCTTGGAGTATTAAACATCAATATAAGGCAGGTAGGGATTGCGTGGATCAGGTTTTTTGCAGTAAGACAGATATGTGAGAAAGCTCTAGGAAAAGGAAGGAATGATTTTTGGGCCTTTATGAATTTGGAAAAGGCTTATGACAGGGTAGCCAGGAAGGCAATGTGGGAGGTATTACAGATAAATGAGATAGGAGGAAAACTTTTAACTCATTCAACTCCGATGACAAGATGTCTTGTCATTTGGTCAAATAAAACAAAAAATCATAAAACACCAAAATGTTTGATCAAACACCAGAAAAATATGACGTCAGTCCTCGCTTCGCTCGCAGCGAAGCGAGGACTGACGTCATATTTTTCTGGTGTTTGATCAAACATTTTGGTGTTTTATGATTTTTTGTTTTATTTGACCAAATGACAAGACATCTTGTCATCGGAGTTGAATGGGTTAGGAGCAGTCAAAAGTTTTTACGATGGTAGCAGAGCTTGTGTTAGATTCAGAAATGGAGAGAGTAAGTGGCCTAAGGTAAAGGTAGGACTTCGCCAGTGATGTGTTATGTCGCTTTAGCTGTTCAATTTATACATAGATGGGGTGGTGCGAGTTTTAATGCAAGGGTAATGGGTCGGCGATTGGAGATGGTTCAAGAAAATTGAAAAAATGGGAGATAAGCCAGTTGTTGTTTGTGGACGACACTGCGCTTGTAGCAGGATCAGAGGAGGGATTGAGGGCGTTAGTGATAGAGTTTGGGGAGGTGTGCGAAAAAAGAAAGTTGAAAATAAATGTGGGTAAAAGTAAGGTGATGAGATGTACAAGGGGAGAAAGTGGCAGCAGACTGGAAGTGAATATTAAGGGAGAGAGACAGGAGGAAGTAGATAGTTTTAGATAATTGGGTGTGAATGTGGCGGGGAAGGGAGGTGTGGAGGTGGAGGTAGAATGTAGATTGAGAGAACTAAATAAATGCTTTGGAGGATTAAAATGTGTAATGAGAAATAGACATCTGGGAATGGATGCTAAGAGAAGTTTGTATGAAGGAGTGATTGTGCCGACAGGACTATATGGGGTAGAAACATGGAACATAGGAGAGGAAGAGTGAAGGAGTTTGAATGTATTTGAGACGAAATGCCTGAGAAGTATGATAAGGCTACTATGCTGAATAGAGTGAGAAATGAGGAGATGAGGAGGAGAACAGGGGTGGAAAGGAAGTTGAGAGATAGGGTTGATGAAAGAGTATTAGGGTAGTTTGGACAGATTGAAAGAATGAGTGAAAAAAAATAGCAAAAGAGGTGTGGAAGGCAGAGGTAGGAGTGAACATGAGGGAGCGACCAAGGATGAGATGGATGGATGGGGTAAAAGGGGCTTTAGGAAAGGGAGGAATGTATGTTGAAGAAGGACGGGAGAGGACAGAAGATAGGGATGAATGGAGAATGGTTGTGTACGGATGATGCTCTGATGCACGAAAGGGAGTGGGTGGGGGATGAGGGTGAAGGGGTATGTGTGAAAAATAGATTGACGCAGCCCGAAGGGATTTCTCCTCGTCGTCTCCATTTCTGCATGAGGGAACGGAGAGGGGGGTGGTCGCTGATTTAATGAAGCGGCCTTGCTGTGGATGTGCTGTATTGTGACACTGTTTCTGACCCAGGGCAGTGAGCGAGATGCAGGGATGACCCGTCATCTAGGAGAGGGATGGGGGTGGTGGATGGGAGTGGAGTATATGGTGATGGAATGGGTGGGAGTGGATTTTATGTTTTTTTTTTTTTTTTTTTTTTTGCTACCTCCCTTGTAAGGGGGGAAAAGCCTTTGGTATATGTATGTATGCATGTGTGTGTATGTATGTATGTATGTATTAGTATTATTATCATTATTATTGTTATTATTATTATTATTATTATTATTATTATTATTATTATTATTATTATTATTATTATTATTATTATTATTATTATTATTATTATTATTATTATTATTATTATTATCATTATTATTATCATTATTATTATTATTATTATTATTATTATTATTATTATCATTATTATTATTATTATTATTATTATTATTATTATTATTATTATTATTATTATTATTATTATTATTATTATTATTATTATTATCATTATTATTATTATTATTATCATTAAAGTAAGGTGATGAGATGTACAAGGGGAGAGAGTGACAGTAGGCTGGAAGTGAGCATTAAGGGTGAGAAACTGGAGGAAGTGGATAGTTTTAGATACTTGGGTGCGAATGTGGCAGGAAAGGGAGGAGTGGGGGTGGAGGTAGAATGTAGATTGAGAGAAGCGAGTTAGTACCTTGGAGGATTAAAAAGTGTAATGAGAAATAGACATCTGGGAATGGATGCTAAGAGGAGGTTATATGAAGGAGTGATTGTGCCAACAGCAATGTACGGGGCAGAAACATGGATCATGAGAGAGGAAGAGAGAAGGAGTTTGAATGTGTTTGAGATAAAATGTCTGAGAAGTATGATAAGGGTTACTAGGCTAGATAGAGTGAGAAATGAGGAGGTGAGGAGGAGAACAGGGGTGGAAAGGGAGCTGGGAGATAGGGTTGATGAAAGAGTATTAGGATAGTTTGGACACATGGAAAGAATGGGCGAAGAAAGATTAGTAAAAGAAGTGTGGAAGGCGGAGGTGGAAGGAGTGAATATGAGGGGGCGTCCTAGGATGAGATGGATGGATGGGGTGAAAGGGGCTTTACAAAAGAGAGGAATGTCTGTGGAGGAAGGGCGGGAGAGGACAGAAGATAGGGGTGAATGGAGAACGGTTGTGTATAGATGATGCTGTGATGCATGAGGGGGAGTGGGTGGGGGATGGGGGGTGAGGTATGTATGAAAAAAATTGACGCAGCCCAAAGGGATTTCTCCCCGTCTTCTCCTTTTCTGCATGAGGGGACGGAGAGAGGGGGTCGCCGAAGTTATGAAACGGCCTTGCTGTGGATGTGCTGTGTCTTGCGACACTGCTTCTGACCCAGGGCAGTAGACGGGATGCAAGGATGACCCGTCATCCAGGAGGTGCCAAAATAGGAAGGAGGGAGGAGGGTGGAGGGGAGTGGAGTGCATGGGAAATGAAATGGGTGGGAGGGATTTCCATGCCTTTTTCTTTTTGGCTACTCCCCGTGTAAGGGTTTAGCCTTTGGTATATGTATGTATGTATGTATTATTATTGTTATTATTATTATTATCATTATTATTATTATTATCATTATTATTATTATTATTATTATTATTATTATTATTATTATTATTATTATTATTATTATTATTATTATTATTATTATTATTATTATTATTATTATTATTATTATTATTATTATTATTATTATTATTATTATTATTAATATTATTATTATTATTATTATTATTATCATTATTATTATTGTTACTGTTATTGTTGTTGTTGTTGTTGTTGTTGTTGTTGTTGTTGTTCGATATCATGATCATCATTTGAAATAAATATCAGTACTACGAGCATAGCTCTCCTCCCGCAAAATATAACTAGATAAATACAACTAGATATATACAAAATCCAGTTCAAACACTACTATGATAATCAGATATTCTCGTGTATACTAGTCTGTGCCCTAATAAATTTGTCTAAGATGTTAAAATTCAAAATGTAATGATTAGATGATGGACCGTCACCATATCGAATTACATTACCATTGATATACGTTGGACTTATGTTATGAATAAATTTGAGTACATTGAGAGAAGATCAAGTCTCCTCCCGCAAAATATAACTAGATAAATACAACTAGATATATACAAAATCCAGTTCAAACACTACTATGATAATCTGATATTCTCGTGTATACTAGTCTGTGCCCTAATAAATTTGTCTAAGATGTTAAAATTCAAAATGTAATGATTAGATGATGGACCATATCGAATTACATTACCATTGATATACGTTGGACTTATGTTATGAATAAATTTGAGTACATTGAGAGAAGATCAAGTACTGTTTAGTAAGACAAGTCATATAATTTATCCCAGAGGTGAAAGATAAACATGAGAAAGTCGGAAGAGGAGTTGTCATTTTAAAATGTGACTTGTGCATGGATGGTGAGTGTTAGATAAATGTATGGTAAATAGGGAGAGGACGAAAACTGATGTTATAAACTAAGAGATAAATGTGTGGTGAAATATGAAGTGAAACTCGTATTTTGGTTTGTATGGTTCCAAAATTTCCAGTTTCATATTCTACGGATAGCGTTTCCAAAACTAGCCTTAGTTTGCCATGATAACTTGAGTATTGTTTTCATGTTTTATACGATTCTGTTCCACTTTCACCAACATTTAGGAATTGAGTTTTAACAATGATATCCGAGTAAATTATTCTGAACATGGCAACAATAATAAAGCGGAACAATTACTTTTTTTTCCAAATTCAGATATACATATTTTTACACGTTGATATAGGAAATTGCTGAAGACAATGGCAGTTTTTATTACTTAACTGAATCAATGCCATATTGTAACTAGTTCACTTAGTACCAAGACTTTACCACCTAGTTGCTTGATAATAGTTCAACCAAAGCTTATCAGGCTAAATATCCATCTAATTAATTACTCTAATCTATACATAATTAGAAGTATTCCACACACTCAATAAAATGAACCAAAAGCTGTAATTAATGGTTGTATATTGGGAGAAGTATCTTTTATGATGAATTTGATCACTGTATATATCTCCAATCCCAAATTATCAACATGAACTCTTAAGAGGAGAACCTTTCACAATGGTCAGGTGATCAAATATACAAAGAGTGGGAAAGTACATTATTACCACAAACACAACCAAAGAGGTACAGATGGAATTATTTTCACTGGGATAATTATTAATAGGGAGGATTTGCCCTGCCATCCCACCAAATAAATCTTCTACACCAAAGGTGCTATTACCCTACAATAATCACCACAGCTATGTGTTTCCAAGATGGTTTGGAAAGGCATCTTGCATAGCTGAATAGTTGGACACTTGCCATTATTTTTAAACATCATAAATAAGGGAGATGAATTGCTGACATGAGATTTCACTACATGCTAATTTTGCAGATAATCACATGAGAATAAGGATCACTTTTGTAGGCGATACATGGACTGAGAGAAGTTTAGATAGAGCAGTAAATAGCAAAATAAACTGGGTGAGAGCAACATCTTGATGCTATTGTCATAAAGTAAATATAGTGACTATAGAATGGTAGGTATTGGTAGATGAGAGCAACAGCACAAATGATATCATAAAGTAAATATAGGGAACAGAGGGGGTGTTGCCAATGAAGTGAAGTGGCCTTGTTGTGGATGTACTGTGTCTTGCTACATTGCTTCTGACCCAGGGCAGTGGGTGGGATACAGAGATGACCTATCATCCATGAGGAACTAAGATGAGAGGGGGGAAGGGGTGGTGGATGGGAGTGGAATGAGTTGGAGTTGGTATGTGCCTTTGACTTGAGTATTTTATATGGGGGAAAAAGCTCTTGGTAAATAGATTGCTAGAAATCTAGTGACCATGGAGTGATAGATTTCACAACTGAATTGAATTTTAGAGCTAAAAGTAAACTTGTCTTCAAGAAAAAGTAATCGTTGTCAAGATTCAAAATAAAGATTAACTTCAGGTGGAAAATAAAAATTGACCTGAAGATCTTGGAAATAATGAGGACAGTGTCAATACTGAATAACACTATACATAAAATAATTAGGAAATCAGTGAAGAAGGTAGCACAAAATATAATAGAGAAAACAAATACTCTTGAGTAACAAATGATGCAGCAGGAAGAGGAATGATGTTGCTTATTCAAATTAGGAGAGATGAAATAAAGCTAAACTGGATAAACATATCAATAAAGAATAAATTACAAAAGCTTGTAAGAGAAAACCAGGACCAAAGCTCACACTTAGAGACAAAACCCCACAATATTTTTAGTATGTAAGAGATATACACATAAGGCAATTTATCAACTGAAAACCTTTAGCTCTTCCTTTTCACAAGAATCTAGTATGACTCGTATCTTGAATGGATTCCATGTCAACTAAGAGTGACAGCACTGAAAAGAGCTTTTTTTATGAACATTCCTGGGATGACAAGGTAAATGTAAATATTGTGAAAATTGCTGTGTTAGATAACATACCCAAAAAGGCCCTTTCTCCATTGTTAGTTGGGGTAGCCTAACCAAGGCCTACAGCTACCCTTCACCTGTCTCACACTCATCCAACACCCACATTTTGCCCCTTCTTTCTTAGTTCATTGTGGATGAAGAATTAGGCTAACAGGTAAAAATTTGAGGACTAGGTTAACTCGGCATAAATACATCATTAGAACATGTCATACCTGTGTTTTTGTTCATGTTAGATGTAACTTGTAATTGTTTGTTAGGAATACCATTGAACTCGGTCATGACAAGCATGCTTTTGATCATTTAGAGTATGATCAGGTTGGACAATTGTGTAAATATATTGACATGGTGTAATATGCCTAATATGAAGTGTGTGTATATATATATATATATATATATATATATATATATATATATATATATATGAATGGTAAGAATGGAAAGACACAATTGGGAACAAGAGACTTTACTCCTGACCGCTTTTGCCTTTGAGGCTTCTTCAGAGGTAATATTTACAGAGAATGAAATCATTGTATTTGTAGGGCAGTTGCTATGGTTTATGAGGGATACGGGGTGGGATTCCATATATTGCTTGGCTTGGTGGTCATGTGGGGTCAGGTGTGAGGTGGGTGGATGTATTTGTTATGTGTGAGCAATTGTCTCATGGCGTATTTGGCGGCATGTTTTGCAATCTTGTAGGTCATTGTGTTGTCAGTAAGTTTTGCCATTAAATGTGCAGAAAGCGCATTTAAGGCATTTTCCTACTAGCTGTTTGTAGTCTCTTTGGTTGATTGGGAGGGTAGTTATCGATGTTATCTTGTTTGAAAGTCTGTGGTATAGAGTTTTTGTATGAGATCAGTGGAGTTTCTAATGTGTGTGTCGCTGATAGTTCCAAGAGCTGATGTAAGGGGTTTGGCTAGTATCTTACATCAGCTCTTGGAACTATCAGCGACACACACATTAGAAACTCCACTGATCTCATACAAAAACTCCATACCACAGACTTTACAAACAAGAAACTCATCAGTCTAGACATCATTGCCTTATACACCCACATATCGCTGGCAGATGCCATTTCAGCCATACAAAGAGTCATAGATACCATTGATGAGACTACCCTCCCAATCAACAAAAGAGACTAAACAACTAGTAGGAAAATGCCTTAAATGTGCTTTCTGCACATTAAATGGCAAAACTTACTGACAACATGACGGCTTACCAATGGGATCACCCCTCAGTGCTATAGCCGCCTGGTTAGCAATGGAAATTCTAGAGCAAAGCAACTACAAACAGTTCCTCCCCGATGGCACCACCTGGTTCAGGTATGTAGACAACTACCTTCTCATCATACCAAAAGACACAGACACTGACATCCTTCTACACAATTTAAACAAATCACACCAGAAAATACAATTAACAGTCAAACAAGAAAACCAGGACTCTCTCTCATACCTTGACACTTTAATCATCAGGAACAGTAATGCAGCAAAATTCAAAGTTTACAGAAAACCCACAAACAAAAACAACTACATATACTACTTCAGTGCCCACAGCGACAGAACTAAAAATGGTATACTAATAGGATTCTTCCTGAGAGCACTAAGAATATGCAGCCCAGAATACCTTCAAGACAAAATAGACCACATCACCACTACATTTAAAACACTTCACTTCCCAACAGGAATCATTGTCCGAGCCCTACACAAAGCTAAGGAAATCAAACAAAGAGGCATCTTGGAACCACAAATCAAAAATGAAAATATCCTCCTCATAGCACCATCATCGGACCTAACTCACCTCCTAACCAAGAAATTAAAACCCGTAGGCATCACAGTAATATCAGACAATCCCACTCAACCCGACAGTATCCTTTACAAAATCCCCTGCTTGGGATGCAACCTTGCCTACTATGGTGAAACGTACAGGGGATTAAAGAAACGCATACATGAACACAAAGCTGATGTTCTTCACCACTGCACAACAAATGCCTGGGTAAACCACATAGATGAAAAACAACATTTACCTCAATGGAACCAAGCTAACATTTTACATGAAAACTTAAACAAACCACAAAGAAAAACATTAGAAGCAATATACATAAACACCGATGATTGCATCAACAACAAAACAGGAGATATCAAGATTGCAAAACATGCTGCCAAATATGCCATGAGACAATTGCTCGCACATAACAAACAAATACATCCACCCGCCTCACACCTGACCCCACATGACCACCAAGCCAAGCAACATACTGAAACCCACCCCGTGTCCCTCATAAACCATAGCAACTGCCCTACAAATACCAATGATTTCATTCTCTGTCAATATTACCTCTGAAGAAGTCTCAAAGGCGAAACTGGTCAGGAATAAGGTCTTTTGATCCCAATTGTGTCTTTCCATTCTTACCATTCATACACCTGTCATGATGTCACGATATACCTCTGTGTATGCATATATTATGTATATATATAAATATATATATATATATATATATATAAATATATATATATATATATATATATATATATAATCTAACAGATAAAAACTAAGAATGTGTATGATATGAAAGAAATGTAAGCTTTTGTCTCTTCAGTATTATTATTATTATGATTATTACTATTATTATTATTATTATCATTATCATTATTATTATTATTATTATTATTATTATTATTATTATTATTATTATTATTATTATTATTTATTTATTTATTTATTTTTTTCTTTTTGCCACCATCACTAAAAGGCAAAAATCAGAGAAGAGGTATAGAAACATGGAGTAATATAGAGTGAATTATTTGAAAAGTTATTAAGGAGGCCCCATTTTAGTTTTGGCGAGGCAACGTATAATTTCTTTGCGAGCTAGAAATTTGTGGCAGGTGCAAGTCCTACTTTCTCTCCAATTCCCAGCAGTGACTCTGACCTGTCCTGACAGTCAAAACACATATAGCAAAGGTGATGGCCTCAACCATATCTTTGTTCCTCCTTGTGTATGCTCCTCATCACCTAAATGCAGAAAGAAAATGGTATAACAAGTAGATTTCCACTAAGATATTTACTTAATAAATACCATAATTCAGTCAGTACATTAATTTTGTAGGAAGTATAGTAGTGTACTATGAGTTGCAAGTGAAGAGGTAAGGTTCACTCATAAAAGTATAAAATGAGGAAAACCACTTAGGGAAGATGTATTGATAGATCTGAAAGGCAAAGGGACAAATTCATTGTAGATTCACCCAGTGTGTACATAAGACATTACTAAAGAATGGTGCTGTGATATTGCGATTATATTTTACAAGAAAGGAGACCAGAAAAGTCTTAATATTCATTATAAAGTTTATTTTCAAATGTACTCTTTTTGAACATTCTTACAAATAGACTAGGTAGAATATAATTATATTCAGCCAAGAGAACAGGCAGGTATTGGATACATTTTTATAGATCTGAGAAAAAACACAGTACAACAAAACTTTGTGTTTTTGTAGATTTTAAGAAAAGCCATTGATATAGTAAAAAAAAATGGCAATATTAGACTATGCAAACAGTGTCAAGTTGATAAATTGTAAGAGTACAGATAGTTTGGTAAAAGAAATGACTGTAATTCTACTGCATATAGATACAGAAAAATTAAAGATTGAGGAATGTGTGGCAGAGTTATACAATTTATTCAAATATTAACAGGTTACCTCGAAGGAATTTTCAGAGATTTGAGTTGGGAGGAAGTGATACACAATGGGGAATATTTCAGTCACTTGAGATTTGTGTGTAGCATTATTCCCATTTAAGAAAATAGTACAAAACTAGAAAGATGATGGATTCATCGTCATTGGCAGATGTAAGTGAGGCAGTATGATTCCCAATAACTTAACTTTAATGTAATTCTAGAATACATTACAATTGTCTTAAGACTTGTTAGCAATTTTCATTTTCAATTGTCTTTTGTTTTCATATCCCTCTGGAATATTACATACTCTGATATAAATAATCATTAGGGTATTGATACTGCTTGAATTCTCTGTAAGCATGTCTTCTTCATGATGCTTTTCTATGTTCATCAAGCTGTTTTGGGTGAGATTATTAGGTCATCTTAAATGGAATTTATGAATACTGTTAGCATATTTTGAATATTTTCCACAGCTGACCTACTGGTTTTGCACCTAATCTTGACCCCCAGTCCATGACCTGAAGCTCTTGTTATAGATCACTAAAATAAGCTTTTCTGAAATCAGGTATTGCAGACATGCAGCTGTCGTTTTGAACCTGATTAGATTATGGTCACTAGACGGAATGCTTTCACCAATTTCTACATCAGTTATCATATTCTTGAGGCCAGCACTCAATAGATCAAGTATATTCTATGTCTTGTGGGTTCTTTTACATGCTGCATTAAACAACTGTTTCAAAAAAGTATGATGAAGTGACTACACTACCATGTATCAATATCATCCAATTAAATGTTAGTAAGATTTAAATCTCCCATTATATTTCAACACATCCTAATTGCAGAAGTTAGATATTTTTGAAACACTGTATCACCTGCTATAATGACTTTGGTTTGTATATCACCACTATGTTTATATTTTGTCTGCTAAGTTGATTGAAACTATTATTTATCATAAGTTACTTTTCCTTCCTTAGTTCACAGGCATTTATTGTGCTTTTGACAAATAATAGAACACTTTCTTGTGGCTTCTATCCTGATTAAAAATTTTGAATCCAAGAATATTAAAACATATATACACCCTGGTCATAAAACAAGCACTCCACAAATGACCACCAAATACTGTATTGCAAACTCTCCCAGACAATATGCCAACAAGTAAATCACTCTCAAGACAAAAGAAAATTTCACTAGCATGTCTCAGTTCAGGTTACCATCCTACATTATGAAAGTACCAGCACAAAACTGGCATGGTAGCAGATTTCATTTTCCCCAGATAAAACCACCAAACAGATGACATGAGCAGCATGAGCATGGTAGCACTTGAACACCATGTACTACACTGCCCAACACTTATCCTTTCCAGACAGCCACACAAAATCTTTTCAATGAGTGATTTAAGAGCTGAATTTGTGAATGTTGCCAACTTCCTGGAGGCTGCAGACCTCCTACAAGAGAGAACTGGGGCAACATACTGATGGATCTCTCTTCCAAGTTAAGTGAATCAATGATTCCTATATTCTTTCCACAGCAACCTGGTGTTCTGTTCCATTCAGAGAAATATTAAATGCCCAGATTTTTATATTCATCCAAGAAATATTAAGTCCTATTGGTGTCACTTCCTCATTCAGTGATTCAAGTATGGGTTCCAGAACATTTATATATTTTGCAAGTAGTGCAGCATCATTGACAAAGTGATTTATTTTCATTCTATGCTAGTCCTGTTTTTACTAGCAACCTCATTTCAATTCATCATTTAATTCATTCTAGCATTGATATGGAACAAGGACACCTTTGGCTTATCCCAGAGTGCATTGGGAAGAAGCTGGGTATAGTACAACCCTGGTTCATTATACTTTTGTTGTCTGAGTACAAATCAAATATGAAACTGATGAATTACTGGGGACTACTACAGCCTCAGAAACTTGTAAGAGTGTATACCTAGCAACTAAAAGAAAAAATATATATTATGAAATCAACATAACCTGTGAATAGCTTCTGTTGAAATTCATCTTTTCATTTGATGTTTGAACTAGGATCCAGTCAATATTGTGTTTGAAAACCAAGCTACTTAGAATGGTGGCTTGCTAGTAGATAATCTTGTATTCTCAACAGAAACACAAAGTAGAGTCCATAGCTGGATTATTTATTGTTACAGCACTGTAATTATTAAGTCATGTCAACTCATTTTTTCCTTCCAGACCGGGGTGATGAAACCATACATCCAAGCTACAGGGATGATACCATTCCATCAGACAGGTATACACAATGGAAGCTATTGGCTATAGCATTCCCCCATCCCCCAACCTCAGCCAGCTACCTGCCAATGCCACAAATTCTCTCTGTCTTCCCAATCTTCAACCAGCTAGTGGCTGTCTTGATTTTAGTCAAGGTTGATGGGAGCAGATTGATTGAGAGAGGGCACTCTGACATCTGTAGTACCTAACCCCCTGCTAGGGAGGGGGGGGGGGTTCAATAATAGCAGTATGAATATTCTGCCAAGGTTGATCTAGCTTCCTCTGCATGTATCACCACACCATCTGTACAAAAATAAAATCCATTCATGACACTAACTGGGAGCTCAGACATTTGAGTGCATTTCAGGCAGGGTGAGAGTTATCTTTAAAGCAATGAGATGCTGCATTTTTTCTGCAGTACCACATATTTAATTTTGTCTTTTAGGTTGTAAACAGGCACTAGTTTGATATGTCATTTCTCTGTGCTAGCCACCTGTGATGTATGACTATTTGGTGAAGAACTAGTGTCCCCTTGATATGGGCTTGGTTTGAAGTCTTCAGATCCCAACAAAGCTTCCCTATTGAAAGGTTTGGACTCACTGTAACCACAAGAAACCCATGGTTAGGTCCAAAGAACTTTTGCACTCTTGAACACCCTACAGTTTGCAAGGCTTTCCAGTAGATGAATGAGAATGTGGCCATTTTTCTTTTTTGAATATTTAGTTGTGGACTATCAGGACTAATAATGCAAGTTATGGCTCTGGAACCACAAACTAGCAATCCTCAGGTTTTTTTTTTATCTTTTAAAGTTCAAGACTATTCAGCTATTACTGTTAAAAGAATTCTAGAGCCATGTTAGATAATATATGCCATATAAACAAATCTATAGATGTCTTTGGTGTTGAAATTAGTCTACAGCCAAGGCATCACTACAGAGTATGTAGTCTAACAATGAATAGAGTAGCATAGAATGGTTCTTTTTAAGATTCAATATCTATCAGGCCCAAAGAGTGTTTTGTATTGGTTTAGTCAACTGTAGACTTGACAAAACCTGGGTATTGCATCTTGGAGAGTATTGCTACCCCAGCTCCAAGACATTTAAGCTCATTTGACAACACTAAGATCCTATCATCCATGGAAAGGGAAAGTTTCCAGGTACTGATTTGAGGTTCATCCCACTACTCAACTTATAAGTGCATAGCTAATATATATATATATATATATATATATATATATATATATATATATATATATATATATATATGTAGGTTTCATTAGGGGACAAGTTTCCCCACATAATGAAGGACCTAATGCCCTTGAAACATTGTACAGGGAGGCGAGACCACTGGGATTCTAGGTCCCCTGGACCAATACCAAGATGTATTTGGGGGTCTTTAGTTTGTTCATGAATGTTGAGGTCTTTAAAAGATTCGCATATCTTGGTAGTGATGTACATAACAATGATGGGTCATGTAAAGAAGTCCTTTGAAAGACCTGCATGGCCCAATCAGCCCATGGTGTTATGGACTCAACCAAAGTAATATGGCATTGTTGATGTTTATACAGGAAGACTTAAGATTCAAATCACTTGTGCTATGAAACATAAACACTGAATTCTGACTTGAAGAGATAGGTCACTGTAATTAGTGTCAAATTCCTTCAAATCATGGGGTATTCCAGGAATGACTTTGTATCTAAGTAGCAACTACTCCATGAGACTCCAATGCCTGTTCTGTTACCATAATAATTAATGAATGTCAATACAAGGGGCATGTGGCTCATTTCCCTAATGTTGATCCCACTCCTAAGGTTATCTCCAGTAGAAACAACCCTCAGTGGAGGAGACAAAGGGGGTGCTCACAGAACTCGTAGCTGGAGCAAACTGACTGATGATGATGTGTTGCCACTCATTCCTCATTATGCTGAGATGAATTGCACAACCCCAATACTGGGACAAGTGTCACAATCAAAATGAGATCCAGGAAAGGACACTGCCTTGCCACCAAATAAAGGAAGCTTTGCCATTCTTCTTGTTTCACATAATGGGAAAATCTGAAACATAATATTTGTAGTGTATGTCTAAAGGGCCCTACACACGCTCAGACTTTTACTCAGACTTGTCTGCGCATACATGCTTTGTGCAGACAAGTCTGAGTAAAAGTCTGAGTGTGTGTAGGGCCCTTAAGATTTCATGTAACATTAGTAATATAATCATGAAAGCTATACATATTTTCAGAGAATACATTAACTGGATTATTAACTGCCATTTCATAGCCATAGATTTAAAAAGAAATTCCATTTTTCATGGAGTTTTATGGTGCTTGATTGTTGGTGAACAACTCGGAATTTGAATTTATATTTTAGAAAATAGAGTGAAAAGTCTTACTTTCTCATGGCAGCACACACCACCTCTCTGCATTAATTTGTTGGTAACCATTGAATTACTCAGATATAGCATGTGATAACATAATTGCTTTCTTGAAAAAATCAATCATGAGATTTTATCTCAACATATCTTAGAGCACTGAATCTTTTATAATATGGTCTCATGTATATTTACTCTAATGAAAACTATAAAAGTAATTACTTGGTGCTTTTATAACATTAGAAATTTCATTAAGTCTACTGTGATTTACATAAGTTATTTGGTTGCAGTCACTTTAGAAATCAAAGTAATATTGACTAACCTTTATTTCAGAAAGTTTGAAGAAATGCAGGGAAACAGAGATATCACATGCGCTTGAATGTATGCGTGGAAGCCTGGAAAAGTACAATGGAAATGCTGAAATCTATGGAAGGAAAGTCCATGAACACACGTGATGACACATTTTCAGTTCCATCTGGTTCAAATGTTTCATATACAATAAACACAGAAAAGGAGATTCATCAGTGTAGTCTTTGTGGTGCTACTTTCTCTGCTTCATCAAGCTTGAAGAGGCATATCATAGCACATACAGGCATCAAACCCCATAAGTGTTCCCTTTGTGAAGCTGCTTTTTCTCAAGTGTCGAATTTGAATCGTCATATTAGGACTCACACAGGCGAGAAGCCGCATCAATGTACGCTATGTTCAACAGCCTTTGCTAGTCAGTCTGCACTCAAAGATCATTACCTGACTCACACAGGTGAAAAGCCATTTCAGTGCCATCTTTGTAACGCGACATTTTCACGCTCGTCTAATTTAAAGGTTCATTTCCGCATACACACGGGTGAACGGCCATACATATGTAAGATTTGTACGGCAACGTTTTGTCACATGGGTGACTTGAAGGGCCATATCATGACCCACACTGGAGAAAAGCCTCACAAATGTACGATTTGCGACGCCGCGTTTTCTCGCGCATCCACGTTGAAGATTCACATTCGTACGCACACGGGCGAGAAACCTCACAAATGTACACTCTGCGACGCTGCGTTTTCTCAGCCGTCTCATCTAATTAGCCACAGAAGGATCCACACAGGCGAGAAGCCTCACCGGTGTAAGCTCTGCGGTGCTGCATTCATCAGGGCGTATCAGTTGAAAGTTCATACACACATACACATCGGCGTTAAACCCCATAAATGTACTCAGTGTGTGGCTGCGTTCACTGATCCTTCGTCTTTGAAAGTTCACCTTAGGACGCACACTGGCGAGAAACCTTACGAATGCACCATATGCACGACCTCCTTTTCATGGGCATCTTCTCTAAAGGCGCACATGCGAACTCACACAAATGAAAAGCTTCTGGAATGCGTACCTTGTGATGTTACAATTACTGAGGGATCTCCTTTTATTGGACATGATATGACTTACCCAGTAGAAAATCTTGTTGAATGAAACTAAAGTTTTTACATATTTCAGTGCTGTCATTTCCTAATATTTCCTATATATTTACATCCTTTGATTCCTAACCAATAATGCATTGTGTAAAAATCTCATATTCCATATTCTTTTAATTTTATGCTTGAGACAAACATATCATGCCTTTGACATTAATCACTGAAGAATTGTAACATTTATTCTTCTCTCCAAAACTAGATCCCCCTCCTCCAAACAAATTCACTGTGTTGAGACATGTAAATTTGAGTAGGCCCACAAAACTCTCTCAAAATTATGGCCCTGTATTTTGTGACAATCATTATTCAAACGTTAATGGTCACCCAAGTGATTGTAATCTACAGTTTGCAAGGCTTTCCATCTACTTATGGGTTTTGGTATTTTCTTAGGATATTAAAAGAAAATACAAAAAGTCAGAGCAAAGCTTAGAAAAGAAATAATATTCCTCTATGGAGATGTACATCACTGTAGAAGCAGAATAGCCTGTTACTGAAAATTTTTATACTCAGACTTTTTGGATGCTTCATAAGAGATAAAAGGTAACAGAGCAAGAATTGACTAGACAAAACTTAGGTTTTGTATAACTTGCAGTCTATACTGAGGTATTATATGATGAGCCAGCTTTTAAAAATGGCGTTATTCCTAATAAGATTATAATCATGTTTCAGGTTGGAACAGACTTGTTATGCATAGTGTATAGCACCATTGCAGATGTATCAAAAGCATTGCCAGTTTTCCTATTACAGGTACTCCTTGTTTAACAACAGTATTCTGTTCCAGTGACCCTGTCATGAAGTGAATTCATAATTAAGAGAGTTATTCTCTTTCTTAACCTATAAAATTCTTAAAATTACAAAAAGTAAGGTAGAATAAAGAAAACTCAAGTTACCAATAATTCTTTAAAGCATGTGGGTTCTAGGAACAACAAATGTAAAATGGTTTTAAGTTATGCCCTGCAACATTTCCACCTAAAAGCAATGTCACTTGATCCTTGAATGCCTTAAACCTGGGCATACTTGTAGCTTCTTTGTGGAGATACATTCTTTCTGGCATTTTTTTCCCCAAAATAGTCCCATTTAAGGGGGTTAACTCTCATTTCGGTGAAAAATACTCTATTTTGTCAAACTTCGTGTGTGGACTGGTGTGGTGTCCCTGAACACCGCGGGACTGGTTTCTAGATGTATAACGCCACCCTTCTCAGGTAATGGCGGGTTGAAAGGGCCAGAGATTTAAAGGTCCGCCCATCAGCCATGTTTTCCTTGTATTTTGTCATTTTTTGTTGTTGTTTTTGAGAATTTTATACTCTGATATTGTTGTACGATAGGTTAGGCAGCAGTCACGACACTCAGTGTGATCGTGAAAGGGTTCAGCGTATGTGTGCGTAATTTCTCCACGTGCTATCCTGTTTTATACATTTCTTGTTTATAAATTTACTACTCCATAACTAAATGTCAGATGTGATAGTTGCTGAAGTATTTTGCTCCATTCTGAACCTGAGAAGTGCAAGAATACTCACCTTAGCAAAGGGATTGTAATGCATGTGTACCATTCATTATGTGAAGGATATAGAAGGTTAGGATTGTTACGATTCTCAGCTGACATGGGTACAAAAGAAATGTAATGAACATCTGCTGCTTACTTCCCAGAAATGGTCAAAGGCTTATGTAAGTAGATATGTGTATTTGATACTCTTTGGAGGCACTTTTATGGAGTAGTGAATATATAAACATAAAAATGCTATTTTCTCAAAACTAGTTTTTTCGCACAAAAGTAACTATAACTTCGTGTGGAAATAAGCAATTTTAATCATTCTTGTTGGAAAATGATCGTGATACTTATATCTAACAATAATAGTAAATTCATTCTTAACCTACTTGATATATATTTTTGACAATTTTTTAAAGTTGTGATTTTATGGTTTTTTTTTTTTTTTTATTGCTGTAAGGCTGACTTTCTTTCTTTTTTACTTATAATTACGAGTATACTAGTCTAGGTACATCTGGATGTCTAACTGTACACCAAAGGAAATCATTATTCTCCTCATACTTTTGGAAAAATAAACGTTATTTAAAAAATAACTCAAAATTGCAAGTAAATCTTGTGTTGTGTAAAACTTTCTAAATGGATTTCAATGAAATTTCTGTCACAGATGCATCCTATTTCCCTGCACATTGTGTTAAATTTCCATTGTCTTACATAAAAAGATAAGGTTGGGAGGACCAGAAATGCATAATCCGATCGAGCGAATCACCGAAATGAGAGTCAACCCCTTTAATCTATGTTGAAAATTTGTTCTGGGTAATATCCTCCATCCTTGATACACTTATCCAAAACATTGATAGATTCTTCTACTGCTTCTGTATCTGCTTTTGCTACTTCACCATAAATACTACAGTTGTACAAATTAAATTGCTGACGAAAGCAGTGGAACTAACCATGGCTTGCCATAAAGTTTTCTGTGCATGCTTCTTCCTCATATAATTTGAGTGTGCTGAAGATGCTGAGTGTCTTTGAATTATATTAAGGCTACTAGGAATTCTTTTGTTTATTTGGTCATGAAACCAAATGGCTAAAAAAATTTCCATCTCATGTATCAGGCCTTTTCACTGCCTTCTTATCAAAGCATTGTAGCTCACTGTAGTCATGGGTGTCTCCTTCACTCATTCCTTGCCCTTTAGGATGGTAGATATCATAGAATGTGTTAAGCCCATACTATTAGTGATTGTTTGAACTTTCCTTCTTCATGTTGCTTGATGATCTTAAGCTTTGTGTCGATATCGATAGCTTTCCTTTCTTGGCAGAAGATCCTTGAAAAGTTGTACTTTTTCTTTTATCTGACATCTTGATGGGATATACGATTATTGAAAGCAAAAAGATACTACACAACCTATTGTGACTAGATGATGTGCACAAAAGACCATTTGAGGTGGAGATATCTGATAAGATGGAGGGTACACTGCCAGTTGCCTCAGCCCAACCTATCGTACACAACTGCAAACACTCATGATTGCGCTACCACTGCACTCTGTATGTGTTGTAACTTTGAGAAATTTTTGTTAAACTAATGTCAAACCGGTTGTAAAGCCATTGTAACACTGAGTTGTCATAAAACAAGTATGAGGAGTATCTGTATAATGGAAGTTTTGTCAAAATGCCAGTTGAATAATGGAATTTGTGAAAAGAAAAAGTGAAAAAAAGCTCTTGTAATTTCAACAATGATAGGTTTTTATATTGTACTCTTAAAATTTTCTCAGCTTTTTGATTGATCTCATATAGATGTGCTTTCATATCACTGAATATTATTCTTTAACAGTAAAATTCATCTGTGCAGTTGGACAATGTCTAAAACATTTAGTTCATTACTGAATGGACAAAAGTTTCAGTGTTTTAACTTGAAGACTTGTAGAGCATGAAATTCAATGTCAGCAGAGCTATAGCAATAGTCTCATGTGTATTAGGTGCTTTAGTGGTTAGCTGTACTGGTCCTCTCTTAACAATTTGCACTGATATTGATGTGGTGGCATAGAGATTCTGTTGTGTATCACATGATATAGTTCATTCAGGCAGCAGGCTGATTCTACCTGTGCATATGAAACATTCCTGTATTAGATTTACAAGGCAGCCACATATCTGTGTTGTAACATTCTGTGTTTTCGCATCAGTTTTGTTTATTATCATTGAATGCCAGCTGGAATTTAATGGCAAGCTGACATTGCTCTCAGTGAATTAGTTTTGAATGTCTTTAGAAAAAACACTAAGTAGATACATTCATGTCACAAGGTAAATATTATGTACACAGTGCATTGTCTATGGGTGTGCTCTGATTGCAGGAACAGGTGATTAGGAGATACCTGAAAGTGGGTGCAATGATGAGGAGGAATAACATGGGGTTTCATCTTATGAAGAAATAGAAACCGAAATAAAAGTAGAAAAAAGGTAGGTGAAGGGCAATGAGCTAGTAGACAAGACAGTTGGGAGAGGTAGTATGAACCTTGGTAACAGTCCTGAAGAGAACAGGATAATGATAATTGTAAAATTATTCAAGTGTTTGAAAAGTATGTCAGAGGTTATGAGGATGGATAGGGTGAAAAAGGAAAAGGTGAGGCAGAGAGTGGAAAAAAGATGGCAGATAGGGTTGATCAAAGAATATCGGGATAAATTGGGCTTATGGAAATAATGAAGGAAAGTGGAAAGTAGGGGAAGGTGGAGTAAACTTGAAGGGAAGACTGACAATAGGATGGATGAATTGGGTGAAAGGAGCCTTGGATATGGTGGGAATGTCTGTTAAGCAGGGAAGGGAGAGGAGAAGAGATAGGTATGAATAGAGAGTGGATTTGAATGGATGAGAAATTGAAGTGCCCTGAAGGGATTATTTGTCTGCTCTGTATATTCTTGAGTGAATGAGGGAGAAGGTCTCTATGTAATGAAGTGGTTGGGGGTAAACCAGCTTCAGTTGTTGTACATCAGTGGTTCTTAACCTGGGGTCCCTGTACCCCCGAGGGATACGAAACCTTAAGCCTGGGGGTGCGAGACATGATAACCAGTGCAATGGTAATGTATATTTACAATGACAAAGCAAACAAGGTTTGTATCACTCATCTTTTCATATATTTGCATTGTATTTGTATTGGATGGGGGTACGAGGACTTTTTCTGAGATATCAAGGGGTACGGGCACTGGAAAAGGTTAACCCATTCAACTCCGATGACAAGATGTCTTGTCATTTGGTCAAATAAAACAAAAAATCATAAAACACCAAAATGTTTGATCAAACACCAGAAAAATATGACGTCAGTCCTCGCGAGGACTGACGTCATATTTTTCTGGTGTTTGATCAAACATTTTGGTGTTTTATGATTTTTTGTTTTATTTGACCAAATGACAAGACATCTTGTCATCGGAGTTGAATGGGTTAAGAACCACTGTTGTGGAGATATTGCCATGCTGTGTTACTTCTGAACTGGACAGGGGACAGAGGGGCTTTCATCCACAAGGAAATAAGTCAAAGGGGAAACAAATGGGTGAAGAATGGATGCCTTGGATAGTTACTCCCTTTTGGAAAAGAGTTTTTAGTATACAGTATTTATTATTATTACTATTGCTGCTGTTATTAATTTATTCTATCTTCATTATACTAGTAGATGATGACATAAACTGAATATTTGTCATTTCAGCACAGGTAGTGTTGTATGATTACAGACTGATATGTGTTATATCAGGGGTGTCATGGAATATACTGTATTTTTAGGAAATGTGAACATCATATCACCCATACTTACTAAGATACTGATATGGTTCAGATTCATGTAAAGACAGTGACCCTATGGCAGAATGTCATGTCTGTTAAGTACTGTACTCTTTTGTAGCATTTAGTTTGTTCAGAAAGTGAACCAAGTAAGGTCTATGTCAGAAATGTGTAAAAGAAAAAAAAAAAAAGTGTTGGACCAATATGAAATTGAAAACACCCCCCTTGCCGGCCAGTACTTTCGCACATATCCATTTTAAGACTGTTGTATCTCATTTTCAGGAAAAATTGCATCTGTGTAGATAGTGGACCCTGGCTAGATTTACATAATGCTTCAGGTTGTAAGCAAGTCTTTAACCAGGTAGATATTATCCCCATCAGCTTAACCCATTCAACTCCGATGACAAGATGTCTTGTCATTTGGTCAAATAAAACAAAAAATCATAAAACACCAAAATGTTTGATCAAACACCAGAAAAATATGACGTCAATCCTCGCTTCGCTCGCAGCGAAGCGAGGACTGACGTCATATTTTTCTGGTGTTTGATCAAACATTTTGGTGTTTTATGATTTTTTGTTTTATTTGACCAAATGACAAGACATCTTGTCATCGGAGTTGAATGGGTTAAAAGAGATTGAATATGGTAAAGGCAAACACAGTTGGGTTTGGAGTTGTGCTTATGGGGTTCCATACCTATATCTCCAGTTTTCAAGTCTGCCCTTAATTTATGCTATTGACCTGGATTATATTTTTTCTCCAGTTTAATTGGGAAATTTATATATCTATGTGGAAAGCATAACTAACATTCCTAGCATCCTTTGAAGAATTTACCTATATACATACATATGTGTGTGTGTGTGTAATATGTATATATATATATATATATATATATATATATATATATATATATATATATATATATATATATATATATATATATATATATATATATGCTAATAAGAACACGGGTACGTGTGTTCACTTATGCAAAGTAGACCACTTAGAAAAAGAAAGTAATGAAGCAGAGCGCTTTTGTATATTACATCTTCAGTGCAAAAAGTACATGTTCTTCTAATGTGGGCAATACCAGTTTTTCTAGTCCCTCCTTATCTTTATTATCAGCCAGGTTAGGGTCATTCTAGTTATCATTCAATCTTTTTTCTGTTTTCCTTACATCTTTCTTTGGATGTGTTGACCATAACACTGCAGATCAGATTCTTTTCACTATATATTCAAAACAAATAACACTTATGTTCCTTAGCAGTTTATATGTCTTTTATTATTCTTGTTATATATGAAGGTACAATAGCGGTGTTACTAGAGATCAGCAAGAAGAAAGTTGGTTCAACATAAGATTGTGATTCCTCAATTATTTGAACTATGCAGGGAATAAGTGGGCACCATCCTCTATCAGAAAATTCTTTCATCTGATTAAGAGTATAGGTACTTTATTGTTTAGTCATATCAAGGGGGTTAGTGTACAAGTCCAGAAACTCCTGATAGACGTATGAGAATTATTGTACCAATCTAGGATGTAGGTAATCTACCTTTCTGTACATCAGCGATGGCAAAACTAACAAATAATTTAGACAGAGCTGTCAGTTCACTACCACCTGAGAAGGACATCAGTATTTCATATACAGGTTAACTGTATAAGAAATGCTGATATCCTGTATGCATTGGGGGCATAATCAGAAGAATGTTTGTCTTACATTCACTTTATTGTGGGTTCAAATCACCCACTCGTCCGATTCCCAGCAGTGACTTAACTGCCCCAAAGGTCCAAGCACATAGGGCAAAGGTGATGGTTTCAACCACAGCCATGCACCAACTGGTGTATGTTCTTCACCTTAACCAGGTTATTCATTGGCTGTCTTCTAGGAAGGATGTCAGTATTTTGTGTACTGTTTCAGTTATTTCTACTCTTCATTGTAAAACATAGAATATATGTGGTAGTCATGCTTGGACGTTTAATAGATCCAAGTTTTGTGATATTGAGTTGTGAATAATCTGAATGTTGTGATAATACTTTAGTTATAGTTTTTAAAAGATTATTTTTGTGATTATATTGCATAGATGAGGATATAAGGTTACTGTAGGACAGGTCATGTGAAAAAATACTTAACCCATTCAACTCCGATGACAAGATGTCTTGTCATTTGGTCAAATAAAACAAAAAATCATAATAAAACAACAAAATGTTTGATGATCAAACAGCACCAGAAAAATATGACGTCATCAGTCCTCCTCGAGGAGGACTGATGACGTCATATTTTTCTGGTGCTGTTTGATCATCAAACATTTTGTTGTTTTATTATGATTTTTTGTTTTATTTGACCAAATGACAAGACATCTTGTCATCGGAGTTGAATGGGTTAATAGGGCAGTGCTCAGTCATATTATGATTAAGAAGTTATCTTAATTTTCATCAAATTTCAGTAAACATTTGTGGAAATGCATTTAAGAATAGATACTGTGTTGAATTTTTAGCAATATAAAATTCACATACCTATTAATATGAATATTCCTTTGTATGTAGACTTGATGTTTCACATCACATTGTGAAAGGGTCAATAGAGTACCACCAATAGTCATGATAAAATTGATTAGAAATATTGTTTGGTTATGTCTCTAAGACCAAGATTGTAATGCCATGTGTCAAAGGAGCTTATAAATTGAATAAAACTGTTTAGATAAGTGATTATTTATTTTTGGCATTGAAACTTTGGTATCTAGGAGTCAATATTCATTGGTAGTTATATATTAAAAGTGTCCTGATTTGTTGCCAGCATGGAACAGACCTAAGGAAATGAAATGTAGAGGGTGCATTCTGACTAATGTTGCTTGCAGGATGGGAGGGGATACATGCTGTACACTACGTTGTGTTTGTGTTCTTCACATGATGTTAGCACTTATGGATCCTGTATTTACCTAGTTGTATTTTATGGGACAGGAGGTATGCTTGTTATGACCTGTTTTCGTATCTCTCTATGTCCAGTTTTTTCTTGAAATTGTGTATAGCTCTGGCATTCACTGTTTCACTGTTTAGTTTGTTCCAGACATGGATCACTCTGTGCGGGAAACTGTTCTTTTTCAGGTCTCTCTGTAACTGTCCTTTAGCTTCTTATCGTGTCCTCTTATTTTTCTCTTATCCCATTTCAATAGGTCTTCTCTATTGAGAACTTCCATCCCTTTCATTATTCTGAAGATGATCAACAAGTCACCTCTTTCCCTTCTCTGTTCCAATGTTGACAGCTGTAATTTCTCCAATCTTTGTTCATATGTCAAGTTTGATAGCGTGGGTGCCATCGTCAGTCATTTGTACAGTGAGGGTGATTTGAGCTTTAAGGGATAACATTTTTCTGAAAATTGCTACTGCCAAATTATTTTATGTAACTTGGAGACCTTTAGGCCATTTTCAGCAACTGAGTCTTGTCCAGGGTTGAAATTTTTAGCATTGCTGCACCGTGAGTCAGCAATCCAACTCTGGTGGGCAAGGAGTTAGTGGTGTGTATGTGCATGTGAGGTCACAGCATTACTCATAGATGGGGTCATATATAAGGTCTGTGGTCTCATATGGGAGGGTAATAGCTGTTGATGATGAATCCAACACATGATCCAAAACTGTGGTGAATCACCTGACAGACATAACAACAAGATTGTGGGAAAGACATGGACTGCTGAAGAAGATAAAAGTGTTTTTCACCATTTGGATGAAGAGATGATGAAAAAAACTTATGGAAACCACAATCACCTTGAAGACTAGAATATGAGTCAGTGGTATAGTCACACAGAGTGAAAGATGTAAGCAAGACCAAGAGCATACAGAGGACAGCAACTAAATTGGTTCCCATTATGGTAAATAAACTATGAGGAGAGATTAAAAGCTCTGGGTCTGCTAACTTGGAAAGATTGAAGAGAGGGTGATATGATTACAATATTCAAGTCACTAAAGGGGATAGGCTACACTGACAGAATAAATCTCTTGATTAGAGATAGAGGTCATGAGAACAAATTAAGAAGGACCACATGTCTAAAGGAAGTGAAGAAATATAGTTTACCATATTGATGTATTGATACTTGGAATAGTTTAGATGATATAGCCTAAACTGGAACAACACATGAATTCAAATCTAAATATGATAACTAGAAATAAAGGATATAGCCCAAGCTGAAACCATGGGACATAAATTTGTTTCTAGGTATGATAGATTGGAGAGTAGATGGGACTAGATGATCATGGCTCCTTGTGTACTACAATTGGGTAAACACACACACACCACTGCACCATTGAGCCTTATCACTCAAACACTGGTGGGCAAAGAGGTGCATGTGTATGAAAGGTGGACTATGGACTACCAGGGACAGACCACCCGTTTACGTGGGATTAGTTTTTGTGGAAGGGGAAGAGAACTCTGTGGGAATATGAAATGATATGTATAAAAGGGGGCTATTGCCAGTGAGCACTTTAAGAGATATCTATTAGGATTTGTATTGTGGCTCAGGATGTATGTGCACGAGACTTGGACATCAAGGCTTGCATCTATATCAACCAAAAGCAGGGAAAGTTGTCATACATATTTATAGAGAAAGGAAGAAACATGGAAAAAAAAATTAATGAGAGATATGCTGAAATGAGAAGATGTAGTATGATAGAAAGTGAATTTTAATCAAAGAAAAATAATGTGTAAATGTTTTGGCATGTGTCCATGATTTCACTTGTGGGAAGTGTTTGTATATTTCCTATGAGAAGTGAGTCAAATTTACATACTGCTATCCCCTACCTTCTCCCTACCATGCACAACAGATATTTAAAATGTATGAAAAAAAAATAATAATAATAAAATAAAATCCCAAGTAAATATGGTAGGTGATGTTCACATGGTTATACACAGTTTCTCATGTATACTGCATGGAGGAAAGGTGTAGTTGACAAATAATCTGTATTTTACCTAGTATTTTGCGGGATGGGGAGCTACGCTTGTGGTGTCCCGCCTTTGTATCTCGCAGTGTCTAGTTTGCTTTTAAACTCATGAGTGGTTTTTGCACACACTATTTCCTTGTCCAGGTTGTTCCAACTGTCCACCACTCTATGTGGAAAACTGTTTTTCTTCATATCTCTTCTGTAGCTATGTTTTTTTTATTTTCTGTCCATGTCCTCTTGTGCTTCTCCTGTCCCAGTTTAACAAGCCCTTTCTATCAAGTATATCTGTGCCTTTCATGATTCTGTAGATGGTCAGTAGGTCACCTCTCTCTCTTCTTTGCTCCAGAGTCAGTAGATCTAGTTTAGCCAATCTCTCCTCATATGTATGATGAGGTCTGGGTGTGATGTCTCAGATTAAGTGTTTGGCATGCAGACTTTTAAGAGTCTTGTGTGTAGTACAGGTACTCCTCGTTTAACGACGACAATTGGGACCAGCGCGCCGTCGTTAACCGAATTGGTCGTTAAGCGAAAGCGTATACATATACGTACATGTACTGTATGTACAATGTCCAGCAATACATGTATCTTTATTTTCGTGTATTTTCCCTCTTTTATACAGTACATTAAAGCTTTATTTACTGTTTATTTACGGTACACGACGTCGTAACTTCGGGGGATTTACGTTAAACGAATGTCATAAAGCCCGTCGTTACTCCGAGTTGTCGTTAACCGAGTAGGTCGTTAAACGAGGAGTACCTGTATGCGTTTGTGTTGGTTGATTGGACAGATGGTAGCTAGGTTAGAGATTTCAAGGTTCTGAATTCACTCCATCGTGAACACTTGATGATATGGACTGTGGTATTCTGAAGCTTTGGGAGGGAGTAGTTGTTTGTGGGCATGTCATCTGGTTCAATCCCAGGAACTGGTACAGTATTGGCCTGACTAAAGCTATGTACAATCGATGCTTAGTTGTTAGTGTTGTGGCTTTGAAGTGCACAGCACAGCAAACTCTTAGCTTTCACTCCCTGTCTGCAGAAGTATGAGGTCCAGGTGAATGTTGTGCTGATGACTTTTTGGTTAACAGCTAACAAAAACAATAAAGCTTCCAGCCAAGTATTCTGCTATGTTTACAAATGAGTCCATTATTGCAATAGTATAAAGACGAATTAATAAAAATAGAAGAAAAAAAAATAATGATAAGATGAAAATATATATGATATTTTTTTCAATGTTTTAATAAGTGAACAGTGAAGGGAAAAAGGCCTATAAATAATACGCATAATCTACTCTATATTCTATATATAAACCCCAGGAATTGTGGCTCGTTTGAGCATTCAAATGAGTAGCAAAACTTGCCATTGGTTCTTCCCAGCAAGTTATAATTTTTTTCCAGCAGCAAGAGTCAGTAGCATGCTACTCAATTTGGATTGCAAAAATCAAAGCGAGTAGCAAAAACAAGAGATATGATAGTGAGACATGCTTCGTGTACCACCACCACCACCTTAACCCATTCAACTCCGATGACAAGATGTCTTGTCATTTGGTCAAATAAAACAAAAAATCATAATAAAACAACAAAATGTTTGATGATCAAACAGCACCAGAAAAATATGACGTCGTCAGTCCTCCTCCTCTTCGAGGAGGAGGACTGACGACGTCATATTTTTCTGGTGCTGTTTGATCATCAAACATTTTGTTGTTTTATTATGATTTTTTGTTTTATTTGACCAAATGACAAGACATCTTGTCATCGGAGTTGAATGGGATAAGAGCCTGGTTGTGTGGGTAGGCTGGCTCTTGCAGGTTATTTGTATGGACAAGATCTGTCCCGTGAGGCACTCCAGCCTTCAGCACTAAAGCCAGTCAACCCCGCCACTTTATTGTTAACTGTCCTCTCATCCAGGTAGCTGTAGAACAAGTGTGAATGGCAAAACAAAGGCGAATTTGTGGTGCAATTTGTACTTTACAGAGGATTACAAAGGCGGAGCATGCCGACAGGAGACCTTTTGGTCCATATCTAGGTCAGATGCAAAAAAAAAAAAAAAATAATAATAATAATAATAATGAATTGATAAATAAAAATATAATAATGTAAATAACAAATAGAATACATAAATGCATAGGTATAGTTAGATAATAAACAAACACGTAAATAGTAATGATAAATTGACATATAATTAATGATAAATGAAAATCAAACAGACAAATGATAACAAAACAAAAACAATATAAAATAAATTATAATCATTACAGCATCTTGCTTAGGTGTTTATCTAAATGATTCTTAAAGCTTCGAACTAAACTACATTGCACTACCTGTGCAGGAAGTTTATCCCATTCATTAACTACACGGTTGGCGAAGTTGTTTCTACTTCCAAATTGCCAGATAGTATCAAATGCCTTCTCCACATCCATGCAAACCATAATGGCCTTACTGGGGCGACCGTAAGGAAGCCTTTTAACTAAATAATCATGGAAATAATGTCGTCTGCACCGTATTCCGGCCGAAAACCAAATTAGCAGCCTCTCAGCACACTCTTCACCTCCGAACGGTAAGTCGACGACAGAGGACATGCTCGACGACCATAACAAAATACTCTTGAAGGGAGATGGGCCGGTAGGAAAGGGGGCGGAGGTTGGTTTCTGGGATTTAGGAATGATGATGGTATGGAAAGTATCCAGAGGCACGTGAACTATTGTATAATGTTACGTGTGGACTTGTGTCATCTGGCATGCGTTTGAGTTGGTGTGCATCAACCCCTGAATGCCCAGAGGACTTGAATTTTAGTGTGGCGACAACCCTTTACTTCTTTCAACATGAACGGGGAGAGGCTCGTCTTCATCTAATTTTGATGAATTATGAAGTGAGATTATCGGGAGTGAAGTCACTATAATCATTCATAAAATAATCAACAGCAGAAGGACATAGTATTACCCATTCATTGAGTTATCTACGAGCTCTTATATCTCACCAGGGAATGTAGTAGCTGTCGATCACGAGTCCAAAACGTGATTGAAAACAGTGGTGAATCAGAAAGGCAGGACACAAAATAGTTTATAGCAAACAAACCATACGAAAGACTAAAAACACAGGGTCTACCAACCTTTAGAGATCGAAGAGAGGTGACATGATTACACCGACAGAAGAGATATCTTGATTAGGGATAAGAGTTTAAGAGGTCATGAGAACAGATTAAGAAAGATGACATGTCTAAAAGACGTGATTTTTTTTCGTATAGATGCCCAAGCACAAATACTTTTTAGGCGATATAGCCCAAATTGGAACAATACGTGAATCCAGGAATGTTATGGGGGGGGGGGGGTTGCAACCCGATAACCTATACTTGAAAGACGCCGATATTTTAACCCCAAGAATAATGCTTGGAGACTGGTCCAGAAACCTAAGTCTGTTTTGCTCGTAATTGTATGTAAACTCATATATAATTCACAAATATAATTTAAATCATAAATTCGTACTACATACATACATACATATACCAAGGCTTTTTCCCCCTTCCAAGGGAGGTAGCCAAAAAGGGAAAGGCATAAAAACACTCCCACCCATCTCATCCCTAAATACACTCCACACCCCTCCCACCCTCCCTCTCATCTGAGCACCTCCTTGATGATGGGTCATCCCTGCACCCTGCCCACCGCCCTGGGTCAGAAGCAGTGTCGCACTAAAGAGTGTTTATCCAAGGAGAATCAAACTCGAGATGAGTGAAAAGATTGTGTCCCATACCCCTGCCCCCCCCCCCTTGTATCCGCGCCTGCGTGAATACAAAGCTAAATAGGGTAATTAGGAATCGAAACCATAATTATGAGTCTATATGTAAGACAAATTGGAGAGTAGGAGACAGGAGGCAATTAACTTTGCTCCTTTCCTTTATATTACAGTTAGGTAAGTATACCTTACGCGCACGCGATGTCTGCAATCTTCCTTATAGGAGGGTTGGAAAAATGAGTTTCATAATCAAATTGGATTTGAGTGAATTCTCTTCACAACATCTCACATATATGGGTTGAGCATCACAAACGTCAGCTTTCCTCGTAAGTTTTTATCGGAGTAATGATGTTTCCGATATAATACAACCTGTATGATTCATTCTTTCCATGTGTCCAAACCATCCCAATACTCTTTCATCAACCTTATCTCTCAACTCCCTTTCTACACCTGTTCTCCTCCTCACCTCCTCATTTCTCACTCTATCTAGCCTAGTAACCTCCATCATACTTCTCAGACATTTGATCTCAAACACATATAAACTCCTCTCTTCTTTTCTTATGTTCCATGTTTATGCCCTGTACAGTGCTGTCGGCACAATCAGTCCTTCATATAACATCCTCTTAGCATCCATTCCCAGATGTCTATTTTTCATTACACTTTTCAATCCATCAAGGCATTTACTCGCTTCTCTCAATCTACATTCTACCTCCACCCCCACTCCTTCCTTTCCTGCTACATTCGCACCCAAGTATCTAAAACTATCCACTTCCTCCAGTCTCTCTCCCTTAATGCTCCTTTCCAGCCTGCTGTCACTCTCTTCCCTTGTACATCTCATCACCTTACTTTTGCCCACATTTATCTTCAGCTTCCTTCTTTCATACACCTTCTCACACTCTGTCACTAATTTCCTCAATCCCTCCTCTGATCCTGCTACAAGCGCAGTGTCATCAGAAAACAACAATTGGCTTATTTCCCACTTTTCTCCATTTTCTTGAACCATCTCCAACCCCTGACTCACTACCCTTGCATTCACCTCTCACACCACCCCATCCATGTATAGATTGAACAGCCAGGGCGACATAACACATCCCTGACGAAGTCCCGCCTTTACCTCAAACCATTCACTCTCTCCATTTCTAATCCTAACACATGATCTACTACTGTCGTAAAAACTCCTGACTGCTCTTAACAGCTTTCCTCCTATCCCATATATCTGCAATACCTCCCACAGTGCCTCCCTGTCTACTCTGTCATAAGCCTTTTCCAAATCCATAAAAGCCCAAAAAAACATCCTTACCTTTTCCTATAGTTTTTCACATATCTGTCTAACCACAAAAATCTGATCTACACAACCTCTACCTGTCCTAGACCCACACTGTTCCTCACCAATTACTCCCTCTGTTCCTCTCCTAATCCTCTTAATCAAGACCCTCCCATAAGCCTTCCCAACTACACTCAACAAGCTGATCCCTCTGAAACTACTACACTCACACGTGTCCCCCTTTCCCTTGTAAAGCGGAACGATACAGGCACTCCTCCAGTTCTCCGGCACTCTACCCTCTCATAAACAAACATTAAATAACCTCACCAGCCAGTCAACCATAACTGTACCCCCTTTCTTCAGACATTCTGCATGACATCCATCCAACCCAGGTGCCTTACCTGCTCTCACCTTAACAGCTGCTTTCACTTCGTCTTTCCCTATTTCTCCTCTATTTTCCTCACTCATCACTCTCATTTTCTTAGCGCTTCCCACTGCAGCTACTTTTCCTCCCTATCCTCCTTCACATTTAGCATCTTCCTCTCACTGCCTTCTCTTCCATTATCATCTCTCCATCTGCACCTTTTACTTTTTCTTCTCTACTTGATTCATCTCCTCTTCCTCTGTTAATTTCTTTCCAAACATCTTTTTATTACTTTCAATTTCTTCTGTCATACTCTTACCCCATTTCACATCTGTTCTCCACTTTGCCTCCTTTATCTTATGCTTAACTTCCTTTCTCTTTACTTTGTGCCTCTCATACGATTCCCTTGTCCTAATTTGTAGCCAATCTATGAAAGCCTGCTTCTTCTCTTCTACACCCTTCTTTGCTTCCTCATCCCACCACTCACTACCCTTCCTTCTATTTCCTCCCGCCCTCCTTGTTCCACACACCATCCTTGCACACCTTATGACTCTCTCCTTGGACCATCCCCATTCCTCCTCCACTCCTAGTTCTACTATATCCTTCACTATCTCCCACTCCTCTCTCAGCTTCTTCTTATACTCACTCTCCTTTTTTCCCTCATTTAAGCAGTTCACTCTAAGTACCTCCCTACCTTCTGCCCTTTTCCTCTTTCCCCACCCATTTTCCACTCCCAATTTACCTTCCACCAGAAAATTATCTGATATTCCCCCACTCTGTCCCCTTAGAACATGTACATCCTTAACTCTTCCTACCATACTCCTGGTCACCACTATATAGCCCATTTACGCTCTATCTGCCACCCTTCCATCCACCACCCTCTCCCATGTGTACTTATGCTTGACTTTATTCCTAAACACTGTATTTGCTATCATCAACTCTCTAGACACATCTCAACCACCAGTTCTCCACTACGATTTTTACCTGGAACTCCATACTTCCCAATCACTCCATCTATTGGTTCGTTTCCTACCCTAGCATTAAGGTCTCCCAATACAACTACATTGACATTTCTCCCTAATCCCTCTATGCACTCATTTAAATCTACCCAAAAAGCCTCCCTTTCCTCTGCGCTCTTCTCACTGCCAGGCCCATACGCACTTACAAAAACCCACATCTCCCTTCCCAGCTTCACCTTCATCCACATTAACCTTGAAGAAACCTCCTTCCACTCCACTACACGCTTACCTATCTCTTCACTTACTAGCATAGCCACTCCTTCTCTCCTTCGTCCCCTCTTCACTCCTGAGTACCTCCCAACTATACTCCCAAACTCACACTCACCCTCCCTTTCAATTTAGTTTCACTCAAAGCCAGCACACCCATCTTTCTTCTCACAAGCATGCTTCCTATCTCTTCTCGTTTACCCTCATCTGTACCACATCCACGCACATTAAAAGACTCAAACCTTAGGGTACTGGTTGGAAAACACCCAGACCCTCTTATGTCTTTTATATATTTATTATTGTTATCATTATTTTTTAGGAATGTCCCCTTTGGTTCTACAGGTAGTAGGACTCCTAATCCCATCCCCCGTCCCGTGTTTTCTTTTTCTTTTTCTTTTTTTGTCGCCTCTTACGACTCAAGTGGGAAGACTTGGTGGTAGCACTCTTTTCCCCCACGACAGGGTAGGAAAAAAATAGGGAAATGAATATTCAAAGAAATGGTACAAGACAGTAACAAGGGGTTGGGGGACAGCATAACGGAGGGACAGTCAGAGTTTTCCTCTAGCACAGACAAAATGATGTGTGGCTCTGGTCCGTATGGGCGCACCATATAGACCCTAAAGTATCAACTGCATGCTACTTTGCCACAATAACATGCAGCCAATACCCCAGACGGGGAATATAGTAGTAACCGTCTAAAATATCTAGCAATAAGAATAGAAATAATAGTACTAAACGGGGATTAAATGAGAATTGCCAAAATGACAGTGAACAAGTTGAAAATAAAAAGAGGTGGGAGACAGAACATAATTAAAAAAAGAAAGAAAAATTGTCTAAAGTAATCGACATTGGAAAAGTTACGCTCCTTGACAATCACTTGAACTCAATCCAGCGGTATCGATACACATCTAAAGTAAACACTGATCAGCTGGATCAGGTGATTTCGATCAAACAAACGAAAATACGGACGGAATAAACATAAAAATAAAAACAGTTTCGTAATTTACAATGACTGTAAATTCAGATCTAGTTTATCGTTTACCTAAGAAGCATTTAATCGTGTATTCTGTAATTTTTAATTTTGTCGTCTCGATGACGGTCTAGTTAAATCGGATCAGATATTGCTTCTAAGTCTACAGGTGGATGTACAAGGTTAATATCTATATTACTTGACTATGTAGACATGTTTTCTCATACGTAATTTTCTTAATGGAACGGTAGATGAGTGTAACAGCATTCCTGAAGATACAGTGTGTACTCATACTATAATTGGTTTCAAGAGAATCTATGGTGAACTAAGATAAAAATGCATAAGCAAGTGCGCACACTTTATGTGCACTAAACACTCACCAGCACATTTGCTAACTGCAATATAAAGTATACTTAAAAAGTGAGAAATATGGAGAGGTCGAGGACTTGTTTTATATTATTATTTAATAAGAAAATCATGAAACAAAACAGTAGGCTTGTTTCATTCCTGTAGAACAACTGTTATATAATCACTACCAAGTAATGAAACCAAGTTTGAGTGAAGGGTGAATGAGGTACAACATTTTTTATTTCTTGCATCAGTAGATGTAGGACACATTATAAAAAGAAGGTGGATGGAATATTTAAGTTGTTCAATATTAGGAGGATAGGGAAGTTTTAACAGTGGCGATGGAATATACCAGGAAATTATGATATAGAGAATAATGATAAGGCTGTAACAAAAGAAAGGATACTAGTTGCACAGAAAGAGATGAAAGCTGGTAAGGTATCTGGGTTAGATGGTTGTTATATGGTATGCCTCACAAAAGGTGTAGATATACTGAAATAGTTGGTTAGATTGATGTAAATCTATGGGAAAAAGTGTGGTTGATTGGAGAAGTGCATGTATACTGACTATACAATGGAAATGGAAATGTGAATGTAATATTTTAGTTTCAGAGAGATCAGTCTATTCAGTGTTGTTAGTAATGTATATGGGCATGTATTAACTGGAAAGATTAGTAGGGGAACAGATAGAGTAATTGGGGGAGAGTTTAGAAGGAACGGATGAATAGATCAAATGTTTGTAGTAAGATGTGTAAGTGGTTCTTGGCACAAACTATTTTGGGGATAGTTATCATAAACTTTAGTATATGACAGGATTGATAAAGGCATTGTGGAGTTCATTTTAATTGTATGGAATATGGCGGAGTCTTGAAGACAATTTTTTACACGAGTAGTAGGCATGTGTGAGTATCATGATTGGTTTAAGGTGAATGTGGGGCTCTGTCACGGCTGTGTGATTTGCTATGGTTGTTCAGCATATATATGGTTAGGATAGCAAGTTAGGTAAATGTGGGAGTCAGGCAATTTTAGAGTCAATATGTAAGATTGGAGGGACATGGGAGGTAAATTGGTGCTTACAGATGTCACTGCACTTATGGCTGATTCAAAGAAGAGACTGCATCAGTTGGCAACTGAGCTTCGAAGGTTATGTGAGAGGAGGAATTTCAGAATAAATGTGGCCAAAAGTGAAGTGATGATGGTGACAGCTCAGATGTGATAATGAAGGGTGAGAGACTTGAGGAGGTAATTAATTTTAAGTCTTTAAGGTTGCATAAGGTAGTGAACATATGAATAGGTGTGGAGATAAATTATAGCGTTATGAAGTCAAGCAAAGTATGGGAGAAGTGAAATGTGTTATGAAGAGATATAGATATGTGGGGATGAATGTAAAGAGAAGGTTATGTCCATGGCACCATATGGAGCAAAGACTTGGAACATAAAGGAGTCAGATATGAAATCAGAATGTGTTTTAATTAAAATGTTTGGGAAAAAAATACAGGAATGGATGGAATGAGAAAGGTAGAGGTGAGGCAGAGAATGGGTGGAAAGAATTACTGAATAGGGTTGATGACAGAATATTAACAGGAGTAAAGAAAACTAGCAAAAAAGAGGAGAAAGCAAAAGCAGATGATGTGAAGTTGACAGGAAGACCAATGATTATTTATGAGGTTCATAGCTTGAGTGAATGGGTCCTTAGATGCATGAGGAATATCTATGAAGCAAAGAAAGAGTACAAAAGATAGTAAATAGATGGAAATATGACATGATCTGAGGGAATATTCTCTTTTATGTAATGTAGGGACCAATGACAGGTACCTGCATATGGTTGTCCTGCAAGATGGACAGCAAAATTGCTCATTTTCAAAATCTGTCAATCTCTCACCTTCATCAGGAGATGCAGCCCTGAGAGGCTTGCACTTGGTCTTTAAACTGGGCCCAAGATCTATCAATTTCAAATACGTTTCTTACACTTTTTCACATATGGAGGGCTGAAAACTGTTGACTACTCTCCTCTCCATACAAATGTAAGCCAGTTATTTTGAAACAGTTCCACATTGATACAATACAGATAACAGTCCATTGTTTCTTCCCAGAGAGGTTTTTGGAAGGTTACAAGGACTGTTTTCAGCCACTGTGGAGCTGTGGATTTTCCATTCAGTTGGGGGGTAAATTTGCTCCAGCTGTTGGACCCTGTGGAAATTCTGTCTTGCTGCAACGTAGCTGGGGGTCAGGAATGACCTCTCATTCATGAATTGCTGAGATGATAGGGTTAAACAGATTTTAATGTGAGTGAAGAGGGCGTGTGCTTTGACTTGAACACCCCATTGTAAAGAAGAAAGGGTTTATGAATTTGCACTTATGGATAATGCCTTTTTCAAAGTTCCTTATTTCCTCTCCTTCTATTTTCATGTACTCATTTCTGGACATGATAGACAGTAAGACAAGCTATGGTAATATGTTTGCAGACAATACAGTGATGATAAGAAGAATAAAAGATGAAGAAAATGTAAATTGGTACACCAAGATCTAGACAATGCATTTGCTTGAAAACAAGTGTGAAAAATCATTGATGATAATTCACCATACTCAGTAGACTGGGGCAAAAATCTCAGTATTTATTCATTTATCTATTTTTGTTTTTCTATCTATTTATTTCTAATATCTTTTAAGGATTATGTATTCAAATATTGTTGTAAGGAGCAACACCTAATTGTCATATTGTTTTTTCTTGTTTTGTTCCAGGAAATAAAGGGAGTGTTTACTGGTAATAGACACATATATTGATAAGTAAAGATGGAAAATCTACATTCTTTGCACGAAAAACATTCAGAACGTAGTGGCACTGATGTTTTATCTTGTGACAATCAAAAGAATATTTCTCTTGCAGCAAATGCTCCTAAGAACTCACGCACTTGTAGAATATGTGATGCATCATTTTCTTATGCTTCTAGATTGAAGCGTCACATTAGAATTCACACAGGCAAAAAGCGTTTGAAATGCAACGTTTTCTTTCAGTTCAAGTTTGAAGGTTCATATCCGCACACACACAGGCGAAAAGCCTTTTGAATGTACACTTTGTGAAGCTGCATTCCGTCAGGCAGTTAACCTTAGAGTTCATTTTCGTAGACATACAGGTGAGAAACTTTGCATTTTCTCACGCATCTTACATGAAAATTCATTTCAGGAAGCACACAGGAGAAAGACTGTATCGCTGTTCACTGTGCGACTTCTCATTTCCAGAGTCCAATGCACTCAAGCGCCACATTCGGGTTCATACAGGAAAGGAGCCACATAGTTGTACCACGTGTAAAGCTTCATTTTCCTCAATATCATCTTTGAACACTCATACCCAGACTCATGTAAAAAAAAAAAAAGAGTTTACAAATGTACAATATGCAAATCTTCATTTTCTAATAAGAATTCATTAACAGTTCATGTTAGAGCACATTGTGATGATAAGAGACAGGAACATAAACAATGTGGACAAGAATATACAGGCAAGAGGCAGTATGAATGCTCACTATGTCTTGCAAAATATTGTCATTCGTCATCTGTCAATAGACACATCAAGACACATTTGAATGAAAAACCTTTCAAATGTGGACTTTGTGGTGTTCTTTTTACTCAGGCATCATCTCAAAGATGCCACAGTCAACGAAAACATTCTGGAGAGGATTCAAATCAGTGTACGCCATGCAGTACAACATCGGAATTTGACCAGAATGTTCCTATTCACACAGGCAAACGTAAGAATCTTCGTGATGGTGGTGTGATTGATGCTGGATTTTCTCAATTATTGCACATAAGTGATTGTAATGGGATCTGTACAAATGACACATATTTCAATAGGGACACAGGAGGAATGCGCCATGGAAACTGTGCTACTAATGAAGTCTATGGAGTAACCAAGTCACAACATAGGCCTCAGTCAAGCAGAGATTCATTTGTTCTTAAAATGGAGCAGATGGGTAGTCAAGAGGCTTACTCTTCGTCTCTTCAGGAAGAGAAAGGGAAGGAAGAAGTGGAGATTAAAGTGGAAGATCATGACTAGTCTGAGGAAATAAGTCAACAGAGAATTAAAAATAAGATTGTGGAATTAAAACTTATGTGGGAATTTAGAAGTGTGAGAAGATTTAGAAGTGGCAGCATTAACTTAACCTTGAAAATTGTCATACTTTTGCTGTATATCAGTGTACACAGTAAAGTTGCTGGATATGGATGTTTTGCACATCATCTGTTTCAGGTAGCTACTTTGTAAAGTAAGCCAACGTTGAAAGTGATCATAATTTTGCTGTATATTGGTGTACACAGTAAAGTTACTAATGTTGCTGGATATGGATGTTTGGCATATAACCTGTTTCAGGTTACCTACTTTGTAAAGCCACTGTGAAAGGTATTTAATGCACAAATTGTATGCAGTCAATATATAGGGGACTAGTCACATGATTTTTATATGATTTAACCCATTCAACTCCGATGACAAGATGTCTTGTCATTTGGTCAAATAAAACAAAAAATCATAAAACACCAAAATGTTTGATCAAACACCAGAAAAATATGACGTCAGTCCTCGCTTCGCTGCGAGCGAAGCGAGGATTGACGTGGCGACTGCCAAGCTTGAAGACCTGGAGCCTTGCCAAAATGCCGCAGCAAGGATTATCCTGGGAGCTCAACCTTGGACCAAGATTGTTAACTCCAGATGGAGGCTTCATTGCCTTCATTAACGTCACGGGTCAGAAGGCTGGAGGTCGACTTTCTTGCCAAGATAGTCCAGAGCCCCAGGATAACTGAGCTGAGTCAGAGCCTTGTGATAGCTCTGGGACGGGTGGGTACTTTTATTCACTCTGATACCTGGCTATCACAGGCGGCTGGACTTCTGGGGTCGTATACACAAAACTTGCTAGCACTAACAAATAGCTGTTAAGGGTAACAAATTCCTGTTAAGGCTAACATTTAGCTGTTAAGCACTAACAGTGGATACAGAAAACTTGTTAGGGCCTTAAAAGTACTGTTAAGGTAAAAGTGCTGTGGAGGACTATTAAGCTCTTAACAAATTCCACTATAGTAGAGATGATGGCGGAGCAACAACAACTACAAAGACGACAGCGAGTTTATCGACAGCGACGGGACATATTTAACGAGTACAATGACGACGAACTCATCAAACGCTTCAGAATGAACCGTGCTGGTATAATAACAAAGGCTGATTTAGTGAGGGACAAACTTCAATCCCAGACACGGACTGAGTACAGTAAATTCAAAGGTTGACGCTGTCAAGAATTTTCCAGTTCCGACCAATGTAGACAAGGTTAGGAGCTTTTTGGGATTAACAGGATATTATAGAAAATTCATTCAAAGTTATGCTGACCTTGCTAATCCACTAAGTTCTTTGTTAAGAAAGGACTCAAAGTTCATATGGGGACCTGCACAACAGCAAGCTTTTGACAAGTTGAAAGAGAAATTCACGAGTTCACCTATTTTAATTTTTCCCGACTATGAAAAAAAATTCATCCTTTGTATCAATGTTGACAACACTGAAGAGTATAAGGAAAACTTTGACTGTATTCTTGCTGAGTTGAATATTAATCTTGATGTATTTTACAGATAGTATTGACCATTTGTATGTAATTGGGATGGGAGACCTAAACAACTGGAACTTGGTGTCAAGCAAATACATGGAAATCTAAAACCTAGGATCTGCTGTGGTCAGACTTGGAACCTTAAGGACCTCACATCTGCGTACACACATGAGTATTGTGATGATTTTAAAGTAATAAGACTGTCTTTGAAAATGAAGTGTGTTGGAAATAATATTGAACAAGAAGAGACACTCAAACTCTAGATTAGTGTGTTTGGCAAATTAATTGCTATTATCTTGGAGAAGATGATAAACCATTGAAAGTTAGTTCTCATAGTGAATTTTCTAATCAATTACATCCTTTCTGTAGACATCTAAGAGAAAGCATGATCTCTTTTGTGTTCCGAGAAGCTTCACATGAATTCTCTGGTTAGGAATGTGTCTGTTATGAACAATTGTCATTACCAACGAATTTTGGTAGACCAAATCCCTCATTATAACATACAAGGATCTCATTACTTGTTTTTCCCTAACAAGACAAAGGTTTCAATCAATTGTCCCGGGTTGAGTCCTAAATTGGATTTGGTTGAAGGTCTTGTCTCTATTCAAGATAACTGCGAATCGCATGCAGACACTATTTCCACCATTTCTAATACCCTTAATACAATGCATTTAACTGATGACACCTACATTTCAACCTTCAACTTCACATTGCCTGAAAACTCTCCTCCCTTGAAAATTAAGAGAAGATCATTGTCAAGATCTCCCTCAAATGATTTACATATACTACCAATCCTTATCATACCTTTGCTTTCAGTGTTAGTGGCAGCACTGATTGCCTTTGTTGTATTCCGGAGATTGGCTCTGTCAAGGGAAATCAACCATGTAACCGCTTAATTCATTTTAGTGCCTTATATATTGACATGCATGTTATTCACATTTATAGGTATTATGTTTATGTATTATTCCCAATTTATTGCATGAATGATGTATTTTGGAGGGTAGCTTATTTCTTGATAACAATTACGCAAGGGTGGATTAGCTTATTCTAGAAATATATTAGCAAGCCCTGTAAGAGGGAAATAAGAAATTGGTCGGGACGACCAACGGTAGCTGCCGAACAGAACGGAATCGACCACTGAGTCCTGAGACGAAGGTGGCAATTACCCTATGATATTTAGCCACAGGTAAAATGCAGCAATGACGACTTTGGGACCTCGCAAGCAACAATCAGCCGTGTCATTACTCAAACAATTGATGCACTATCAGAACCAGATATTGTAACTCAATTTGTAAAATTCCAATTGACTCGCCAAGAAGTGCAAGTAAAACAAGCAGAGTTCATGGAAGACTAGGTTTCCCGGTGTTGTGGGTACCATAGATGGCACAAACATTAGAATTGTGGCTCCAACAGCGGGGGCACCAGGAATTTTTAGTTGGGGAGGCTAAGGGGAGGCTGAGCAAATTGTTGGGGGGGGGGGGCTAATAGTAATATGATAATGCATATATATTATCCTCATTTCAGAAGGGGAGGGGGTTAATGGTAGGGCTGACAAATCTTTAACCCTAGCAATTAAAAATTCCACTTAATAAAATTATTTCAATGAGTGTTTTAAAATTTCAATTTGCTCATTTCAGTTGGGGGGCTGATGGGGGGGGGGGCGGGGGGCTGGCCACTGCCCACAGCCACGACGCTCGATGAGCCCTTCACTCCGGACCTTCTCCCAACGAGACTACACCCGTTCCCTCCGAGCATTTTAACCATTAAACCTTAGATTTAGTGTTATTGTGTGTCTCATTTTCCCTGGCTTGTCCATACCAAACCATACGCACGATAACGTCACGACGCATGCGCAAATGACAAACCCGAAGACAACCCACAATTAATTCTTTCAAAATTAATATTTCTCCTTTCTCTCTACTCTTTATTATCTAATTTTATGTTTTATCTTTTTAATCTATTAATGTATTTCTTCGTTATCTTTTTTTTTTATCTAGCAGTCTCTACCCATGACGTCACGACGCATGCACAAAAGACAACAAAGGCGAAGACGACCAACGATCAACCTGAAATTCAAAATCAATTCTTTCTCCTTTATTATTTAATTCTATGAATTATCTTTTTGATCTAATAATGCATTTCTTTATTATTATTTTTTTTTATCTAGCAGTCTCTACCCATGACGTCACGATGCATGCGCAAAAGACAGCAAACCCGAAGACGACCAATAATTATTTCTTTCAAAATTAATTCTTTCTCTTTCTTTCCTTTATTACTTAATCTTATGTTTATCTTTTTGATCTATTAATGTATTTCTTCGTTATTTTTTCTTATCTAGCAGTCTCTGCCCATGACGTCACGGCGCATGCGCAAAAGAAAACAAACCCGAAGACGACCAACGATTAACCTAAAATTCAAAGTCAATTCATTCTCCTGTCTCTGTTTCCTGTTATTCAATTCTATGAATTGTGTTTTTATCTATTAATGCATTTCTTTATTATTCATTATTTTTATCTAGCAGTCTCTGCCCATGACGTCACGACGCATGCGCAAAAGACAACAAAGCCGACGACGACCAATAATAACCTAGAATTCAAAATTAATTCTTTCTCTTGTCTCTCTTTTCTTTGTTATTTAATTCTATGTTTTATCTTTTTGTTGTATTAATGTATTTCTTTATTATTTTTTATATCTAGCAGTCTCTGCTCATGACGTCACGACGCATGCGCAAAAGACAACATAGCCGACGACGACTAATAATTAACCTAAAATTCAAAATTAATTCCTGTCTCTCTTTTCTTTGTTATTTAATTTTATGAAATATCTTTTCATTTTGTTGTATTTCTTTGTTATCTATTTTTCATTTATCTAGCAGTCTCTCTTTTCTTTGTTATTTAATTCTATGAAATATCTTTTTGATTTATTAATGCATTTCTTTATTATTTATTATTTTTATCTAGCAGTCTCTGCCCATGACGTCACGACGCATGCGGATAAGACAACAAAGCCGACGACGACCAATAGTAACCTAGAATTCAAAATCAATTCTATCTCCTGTCTCTCTTTTCTTTGTTATTTAATTTTATGTTTTATCTTTTTGTTGCATTAATGTATTTCTTTATCATTTATTTTCTTTATCTAGCAGTCTCTGCTCATGACGTCACGACGCATGCGCAAAAGACAACAAAGCCGACGACGACTAATAATCAACCTAAAATTCAAAATTAATTCTTTTTCCTGTCTCTCTTTTCTTTGTTATTTAATTCTATGAAATATCTTTTTGTTTTGTTGTATTTCTTTGTTATTTTTTTTTATCTAGCAGTCTCTGCCCATGACGTCATGACGCATGCGCAAAAGACAACAAAGCCAACGACGACCAACAACAATTTACCTAGAATTCAAAATTAATTCTTTCTACTGTCTTTCTTTACTTTGTTATTTAATTCTATGAAACATATTTTCGTTTTGTTGTATTTCATTGTTATTTTTTTTATCTAGCAGTTTCTGCCCATGACATCACGACGCATGCGGAGAAGACAACAAAGCCAACGACGACCAATAATTAACCGAGAATTCAAAATTAATCCTTTCTCCTGTCTCTCTTTTCTTTGTTATTTAATTTTATGTTTTATTTTTTGTTGTATTAATGTATTTCTTTATTATTTTTTTATCTAGCAGTCTCTGTTCATGACGTCATGACGCATGCGCAAAAGAGAACAAAGCCGACGACGACTAATAATTAACCTAAAATTCAAACTTAATTCTTTCTCCTGTCTCTCTTTTCTTTGTTATTTAATTCTATGAAATATCTTTTTGTTTTGTTGTATTTCTTTGTTATTTTTTTATCTAGCAGTCTCTGCTCATGACGTCACGACGCATGCGCAAAAAACAACAAAGCCAACGACGACCAACAATTTACCTAGAATTCAAAATTAATTCATTCCCCTGTCTCTCTTTTCTTTGTTATTTAATTCTATGAAATATCTTTTTGTTTTGTTGTATTTCTTTGTCATCTATTTTTTTTATCTCGCAGTCTCTGCCCATGACGTCACGACGCATGCGCAGAAGACAACAAAGCCAACGGCGACCAACAATTTACCTAGAATTCAAAACTAATTGATTCTCCTGTCTCTCTTTTCTTTGTTACTTAATTCTATGAAATATCTTTTTGATTTATTAATGCGTTTCTATTTACTTTTTTATCTAGCAGTCTCTGCCCATGACCTCACCCCGCATGCGCAAAAGACAACAAAGCCAACGACGACCAATAATTAACCTAGAATTCAAAATTAATTCTTTCTCCTGTCTCTCTTTTCTTTGTTATTTAATTTTATGTTTTATCTTTTTGTTGTATTAATGTATTTCTTTATTATTTTTTCTATCTAGCAGTCTCTGCTCATGACGTCATAACGCATGCGCAAAAGACAGCAAAGCCGACGACGACTAATAATTAACCTAAAATTCAAAATTAATTCTTTCTCCTGTCTCTCTTTTCTTTGTTATTTAATTCTATGAAATATCTTTTTGTTTTGTTGTATTTCTTTGTGATTTTTTTTTTTTTTTATCTCGCAGTCTCTGCCCATGACGTCACGACGCATGCGCAAAAGACAACAAAGCCGACGACGACCAACAATTTACCTAGAATTCAAAATTAACTCTTTTTCCTGTCTCTCTTTTCTTTGTTATTTAATTCTATGAAATATCTTTTTGATTTATTAATGCATTTCTTTATTATTTACTTTTTTATCTAGCAGTCTCTGCCCATGACGTCATGACGCATGCGCAAAAGACAACAAAACCGACGACGACCAATAATTAACCTAGAATTCAAAATTAATTCTTTCTCCTGTCTCTCTTTTCTTTGTTATTTAATTTTATGTTTTATCTTTTTGTTGTATTAATGTATTTCTTTATTATTATTTTTTATCTAGCAGTCTCTGCTCATGACGTCACGACGCATGCGCAAAAGACAACAAAGCCGGCGATGACTAATAATTAACCTAAAATTTAAACTTAATTCTTTTTCCTGTCTCTCTTTTCTTTGTTATTTAATTCTATGAAATATCTTTTTGTTTTGTTGTATTTCTTTGTTATCTAGTTTTTTTTTTCTCTCGCAGTCTCTGCCCATGACGTCACGACGCATGCGCAAAAGACAACAAAGCCAACGACGACCAACAATTTACCTAGAATTCAAAATTAATTCATTCTCCTGTCTCTCTTTTCTTTTTTATTTAGTTTTATGTTTTATCTTTTTGTTGTATTAATCTTTTTTTATCTAGCAGTCTCTGCCCATGACGTTGTAGTGACGTGACGCATCCCACGACCCGTCACACACATAATTAGCAAGCGTAGCTCGCAAGGACGTTCCGACCAGCCAGCGGTTAGCCAATCAGGAACTTGGAAAGCTCCCCACGTTCCCGCCAGCCTCCTTTAAAAGGTCGGCGTTTCGCCGAGGTGACCATCATCAGTCATCACACTCGGATCAGCACAGCGTTCTCGGCGGACGTCACATCGTGGAAATCCTTCGCGAGTCATCGTGAGTGCATCATGGCGGCCATGGAAGAACCCCCCTAGTACAAAGAGCATTTTTTCCGCCAGCGAAAAAGAAGATGAAGAACCCAGACTCCAGGGCACCCTCCACCGCAGTAAGCGCCTATGAGGAGCTGCCTCTGACGTAATGTCATAAACATACTGGGATCTGTAGTGATGTGATGCATCCTACGACCCGTCACACACTGACCAAAGAAATCTCCGGAACTAGCCTTTCCAAGTTCCCATAAGTTGGCAAGCGTAGTTCGCAAGGTTGTCCCTGCCAGCCAGCGGTCAGCCAATCAGGAACTTGCAAACTTCCTCACGTTCCCGCCAGCCTCCTTTAAAAGGTCGGCGTTTCGCAGAGAAGCTTCTCAAGGCAGACTTAGAGGCCCAGGAACTACCCGTAGATACAGTCCAGCATCTCACTACAAGAGATGTCGTTGCAACCGGGTCAGTGAGAGTAGCCTTCCAAATGAACATCATATTCTCCACAGTGAAACTTGGGTACACCCTTCACCAGGTGGTTCCCTATGTCGCCCCCGTACGTAGATGCACCAGGTGCCAGCTACTGGGGCATACCAGGAAGGATTGTTGACGCAAGGCTCCCCGGTGTGCTCGATGTGGTAAGGGTCACGCCACGCAAGACTGTAGGAAAGTCAACTATTCTACGTCAACTGCAGTGGCAAACACTCCGCAGCGTACCCCAACTGTCCGGAGGTAGCCATCCGGAAAATAGCGCATGAAGTGAAAAACCAGCGCTATACCCACTTCGCAGAGGCTCTGGTCATCGCCAGGGAACGTTGGGAATCCTACTTAAAGGATGAATGGGCGAAAGAGATAGACTTCGCTGCTCCCCCCAGGAACCCAAAACCCCCTGAAAAATGAGGCAAATCTAAACCTTCCCACCCCAACCCCCGACTCCTTGGACGTTGCATCTCCCACCGAAGTCGGCAAGAGCTATATCTCCAACGTACGCTCTCCACCAAAAGAAAATTCCTCAGCCACACCCGGTGCTGTCGTAGCAGAGGGGAAGAAGAACCGCAAAAGAAAGGCCAAGCGCGTCAAACCCACCACCCCAGCGGCCACCACTGAATCCACCTCACCTGAGGACGCTGTCCCCCCCTGCTGAGATGGGAGCAGTTTCCACACAGAGAGTTGGCGAGTCCTCAATACACTCAGCACTCTCCCCCACACCCAAAGATACATCTCTCTCCAGCACCATCGGGAGCCTTCGGTCCTCCGTTAAGTCCCTGCAAGATAATATGGCCCATTCTAACCCACAAGCGGCCAAGTTATTAGACGGTATCTTCGTGATCCTGCGTACCATTTTGGAAATTTCAAATAATGGCTGCGCTTAGGATCATGCAGTGGAACTGCCGGGCGATCAACACCGCCTGGGGCCTTTTAGTGCAACACCTCGAAACCAACTCATACGAAATAATTGCACTATAGTCCTTACTGAAACGTCCCCACTTTCTACCGGCTCTGCCAGGATACCACTACCTTCCGTTTGTAGGGACTGATGATTCAGGAATGATGCGCGTCGCCACTCATGTTTCTTAAGGATTGGCTACTAAGTCCGGGTCGCTACCTGGCCTCTCCCTGGACGAGGGTCACGAGGTGATCACTTCCATCACAGTGGAGGGAGGAGGACCGGAGCGTGCACGTCCTGAACTATCATAACCCTGAAACGTCTCGTCACTTCGAGTGGCTGGGAGCCCTTCCTGATAACTGGATAGTGGTAGGCGATTTCAATCGCCGCGACGCCTTATGGGAAGAGGGTTATCCCTATTCCTCCCCAGAAATTGTCTCCCACCTAGACAAAGCAGATATGGTACTCCTCAACGACGGCGGCGGTCACACTAGGATTCCTGACGACCCGGTACACAGAAAGTCCACCATTGACCTGTCCTTCGTGTCCTCCAATCTAGCGGGGATCACGGATTGGTGAACTCTGAAGGACCCAATGTCATCTGATCACCTCCCCATTAAGATCACCGTCCATCTCACCCCCATTGTCCACCTCTCTCCACCGCAGGGTAAATTCAAACTGGAAAGGGCAGATTGGACTGTGTATCAAACCTTCCTAGTAGACACGAACTTCTGCCCTGACCTTACCAGCTCGGTGGAAGAACTAAACACACTCCTCAACCAAACAGTGCTCGAGGCAGCTCGACATGCCATCCCCGTGACCGGCGCAGGACGCGGAAGGCGAGGTCACCCCTGGTGGAATGACGACTGCAAGGTAGCCGTGGAAAGAAAGAAGCGGGCATACCAACACTACATGACGGACGACTCCGAGGAAGCATACATTGCCATGAAGGAGACGAAGGCTCAGTGCAAGAAGGCCATCATCGCCAGGGCCAAACTTGCTTGCTGGAGCAACAGCAATGACGACCATCAAGATCTCACTGCAGCCTGGAAGCGGTTCAAGGAACTGAAGAGCCGTTACAATACCCCGACAGGGAACCTTACTACCCCTGACGGTAGGGTTCTGTGCACCCCTGAAGAAAGAGCAGAGGGCTTCTTGCACCAGTTTGCTAGTGCAAGCTCCACAGCCAGCCTCATAGAATCACAATGTCGCTTCCGCGAAGGTCAAGACGCCTAAGCAGACCTATCGCCCCCTACAGGGAGAAAAACGGACCTCACCCTCTTCGAGTTACGTTGGGCCCTACGGGCAACCAGAGCCACCAGAAAGTCCCCAGGTGCCGACAACGTCTCCTACCTACTCCTGAGACACCTTTCCCATCCCCTGCAAGAGGCCTTGCTTGCCATATACAATAAGTGCTGGAGGGAGGGTGTAGTGCCGAAGGCCTGGTAGCACGCTATTGTGGTCCCCATTCCCAAAGCAGGCAAGCGCAGGAACCAGATTGCCAACTATAGGCCTATGTCCCTCACCTCTCATATAAGTAAGATATATGAGAGGATTGTGCTAAGCCGCCTCCAGCACCATGTTGAAACTAGAGGAGAGCTACCGAAGCTTCAAGCTGGCTTCAGGAAGAGAAGGAGCATCATCGATCACGTCGTGTGACTCTCGGAGCACGTCCGCAGGGCCCAAAAACACAGAAGAGTCCTACACGCGTGTTTCTTGGTCAGCGGCGGCGCCAGGAATTTTTAGTTGGGGAGGCTAAGGGCGGGCTGAGTAAATTTTTTGGGGGGCTAATAGTAATATGATAATACACATATTTTATCCTCATTTCAGAAAGGGAGGGGGTGGTTGGGCTAGCACTACTCGGCGTTTACAATGAAATCAATATTGAAATTGTCACTTGTGACTCGTAAAAATTTGGCTGAATTATACATATACATAAACAGCTCATTAACTAATACATCAATTACAGTTTGAAGAAACTAAGTGGTTTGCGAGAGTATCACCAATTTGCGTAATCGAAGTTCGAAACTCTGAAGCATCAAATACCAAGACTTGGAAACTCTGAAGCTTCAAACCTCCGAAACTTCGAAACTCAAACTCCGAAGCGCGAAGAGTGGAGGAAGGGAGAATGACCAGAATGGACAGTCAAGAATCGACACAACTGGTGAAAGATTCTGACAGAAATAGACAGTGTAATCAGTGTATTTGCCCCCCCCCCAAAAAAAAAAAAAAAACAGGAGGCTGATGTTCGTGTGAGATCCCATGAACAATGCTATGTGTCATTAATGTAATTTAAATACTTTTATTAGCAGGTTCAGAAGTTCATACACGTTTTTGTTTGTATTTCTGTTTTGAAGCTACTTTTATTTTTTATTACTTCCATGAGTCCATGTGCACTAACACTACACACGGATCCTACAATAATTTCTGTCTATGCGAGAGTATACGCGTGCCAGTGCCTTATCACTGACTAGCACAAGCGTGTAACAATATAAAACGAATATTTATTCTATTATATATGTCTAAAATACAGAAAAATCTGAAAAACCTTATTAAGTATACTCCAGACTTCTGATACATCAGACTACTCAGAGGAAGGAATTCAGGTTAGCCCCCCCCCCCATATTCATTCTGGATCCGCCACTGCATAGGGTTGGGGTAGTGATGTTTATTATTTTCCAAGTTCCCTTTCTTTTGTAAGAGGTTGCTATTTAAGATAGCCTCCTCCTTCCACTTTGCTTTGTACTACTGAAGAGGATTGCAATTAGCAATTGAAATATATAGTTTTGCTTACGCAACGCTTTCTTTCGTCCGACAGTAGTGTTAGTTGTGATGCTGTAAAAGTATTATTTTATTCAATTTTCTTAACTACTAGAAGATGGTCATTAGTTTCTGTCGTCCAAAGGGAGTACTTGCAAAGGATTTCGGTTTTATTTTCTTGTTGAATTGTACTGTAAGATTCTTGACAAATAGGCTGAAGGTCGTACAAGTATTTTAGGGTTATTTTCCAGTGGAAGGGTTTGGCTTTTTTTTTTTTTTTTTTCTTGTGCCTGCCTAATATCAATGTCAATATTGAATTCTGGAATGAAACTTCTGTCCTACTACTCTTGAACCCTTGTTCTAATCTAATACAGAATTTGGTGTGATTATTCTGTAATACAACTATAACAAGTATCTGCAAATTGTAGTCTTACAAGTTGGATGTCAGATAGTACTGACTCCCAACTGCCTATTTTCAATATGTCTCAATAACCTCACCTCCCTATAGAGGTGCAGCTCAAAGGGCCAAACACCGTGTCCAGGCTGAACTCAAAGTTTTTGTAGTCTACTATTGTATTTCCTCCTTTTTACACAAAGAGAGCTGGCAAGCAGCATCTGCTTCTATCTTCCAGCTACAATAATTGGATAGGTACCCACAAATCCGTGGGCAGCACCACCATTGCAGAAGTAATGTTTACACTGCAATCTTTTCCGACGTGCTCGAATGGGTATTTACCCAGTTGTATTTACGGTACCTACCGGTAGTTGTATTTTATGGGAAGGGGAGCTATGCTCATGTTGTCCCGTCTTCATATCTCATTTTATCTAGTCTGTTTTTAAGTATACCTCAGTTTGGCACATGCACATGGTTTTCAAGTTGTCTTGTTCTGCAAGTATATGCCCAGTTCTTAAGAAAAAAAAAAAAATCAGAGCTTTAAATGCAAATTTGGTTATTAGTAGTAGCAAATTAGTTTTCCAAGTGAAACTCTAAAGGTAAGGTACCTATATATGAATATTTTAATGTGATATTCATGTTTTTTAGTTATCAATACGGGATTTTAAGAGTCACTCTGCCAATGCATTACTCAGACACCACTTAATTACTAATCGGATTAAACAAGAAAGCAGCACCAGAAACAAGAGTAATGGTGGTAGTAGATATGAATGAGGCTTTTGTGTCTGTTGACACCTTTCTTCCTGACAATAAGGTTGTCATTGTTATGCATACTTGTTTCAGTCTCACTATGGACTAAAGGGCCCTATTTGATTTTTGTTTGGATTATGTTACATTGTATCTTCTAGGGTTGTGTAAGTAGTGATATTAATTCATATATTATATTTTTCAGGTAACTCAAGAAAGTATGATAGGTTGCATGAATTTTTATGAAGATATCAGTGAAAGAGAGAGAGAGAGAGAGAAGTATGGAAATGTTAGAAGCTGTGAATGGAAAGTCTGCAGAGGGTACGACTAAAAATACACAAATTTCTAGCAAATTTCAAAATGTTTCAAAATCAAAGACTAGTATGTTAGATGATTGTGGGAGTTGTAATGTTACATTACCAAGTTCAAGCAGTTTTACATTCAGAAGTGAAAAGGTACATAAATGTATAACTTAGCAAGCAATCTAAAGGGTCATACGCAAAGATGTGCCGAAAAAGTCACACAGACGTACAATTTGTGATTCTACATTTTCTCATGCAGGTAATCTGAAGAAGTACATTATATTTCCATTCATGCAGGTGAGAAACTACACAAATATGTCCACTTTGCAATGCTACATTTTCTAACTCTGAATATTCATAGTAGGACATAGATAGATAGACTTTATTTGGCAATGAATCAATGTACATGAAGTGCAAATAATGACAAGAACACATGGTTCGAAATAATAAATGCAAATTGCCGAGGATAACACAAAAAGCATGTACGCTTATTTCCATTGTGGTCCTCATCAGGTTGTTGTACAAATGTACTCTTTGTGAAAAATCATTTGCCTTGTCTGCACTAAAAGGACATATTTGGATCCATACACAAGAGAGTCCATACAAGGATACACTTTGTGACTCTGAATTTTCTTTGTTATCTACTTTGTAAATTCACATGCGAAGCCATTCAAATGATAACCCTTACAAATGTATCTGCAATTCTGCATTTACAAAAGCATATCAATTAAAATATCATATGCAGATCCACACAATTGAGAAGCCTTACACTTATACACATCATCATTCAGAGACTAGTATAAGAGAGTTTAACGGATACAGAAATGATGTTACATTAACAGTTCCAAACAATTTTACATTCAGAAGTAAAAAATTGCATTATTGTACTACATGCAAATCCATATTTTTACATGCAAGCAAGGCTTATATGCAAAGAAATTCTGAAGAGAATTCACAATGATGTACAACTTGTGACTCTACCTTTTCTAATACAGGAAATCTGTAGAGGCATATTTGCATTCATATAGGTGAGAACCAGACAAATGTATATTTTGTGTCACTACATTTTCTACATCATCTGATCTGATTGTTCACAGTAGAACACACTCATACAAGAAGCCATGCAAACGTACCCTTTGTGAAAAGGCATTTACTTTATCATCAATTCTGAAGGGACACATTTGGACACATACAGGAGCCTTACAAATTCAAAATTTGTAACTCCTCATTTACTCATGTGGGCAATCTGAAGTCATATCCAAATCCATACAAGTTCTGCATTTTCTTTGTCATCCACATGCAGACACATGCAAGTGAGAAACCTTTCTAAAGTTCTACTTGTAACTCTTCATTTACAAGAGCATATAATCTAAATGCAGATTCACATGTGAGAAATTTTACACATCTACACATTGTGACTATGTTTTCTTGTGAACATAGACTAAAAGATCATGAACAGACACACACAGAAAATATGGCTCACAGATGTATTGTGTGCGACATTCAAGTGATTTAGGGCTTCATATTTTGAAATACAGAACTGAGAAATCACAAAAGTACTTACCTATTGAAATAGGCGATGATAAAACAAGTAGCATACAAGTATCTTTTAAGCCTCATTCAAATGGAATTGAGGCAGAAAATGACTCAAAAGAGAATTTTTATGAAGAGAAATAACACATTCAGATGGCTATGGCATTTATCAAGGAAGATTGTAATGAAATAAAAAAAGAATATATTGAGAAGTAATGGACTTAGAATTGCTTAAGATAATCTTAGATTTTTTGGGCAGGATGAGGTACACATTTGATCTCTTTTGGTAGAAATGTAATGAATATTTAATGTTAATTAATTTACCGTACATACACTAGTGTTGGTATATAATATTACTTTTTAAGTTGTGTCAAGAGACTAAATGTAAAGGTAAGTTATACAAGGTTTCTTTGGTATTTAAGGCTTTATTGCAGATTTCTTATTCATTAAGAGCAGGATCTTTATCATTGTATGAAATTGAATGAAAATTTTGTATAGGTATGGTATCTGAAGACCTAGAAATATTTTTTTAATAAATATTTCATGTGATGAGTATTGTATCTTTAATGAGATGTAATAAAGGGTTAGTCTGACATACTTTTTGGTATTTGCCACTCTCATGCATTATTTCCTTACATATATCAGATATCCAATGTATAGGTAAGTTTGGAATTGTGGAAGTTAGAATCTTTACATTATTTTCTTTGGTATATTCTTACTACTTTTTGATCAGAGAGCATTTGTTGTTCAATTTTTGGTTTGGATTAGGTCATCAGCACAAGTTGATAGGGGCCCAACTAACTTATCTGATCTTGATTCCAGTTCTACTTATTAAGAATCTATTTTCTTGGGGGCAAATTAGAGTTTTCCACACAAGGTGTCACTAAGCAGAAAGAAATGCTACACTGATAGTATTCAGGACTATGAATCTTAAATAATCTAAGTCAGGATTCACTTGATATTAAGATGGGAGTTGATGGAGTTGGGGCAATTCTGGTGATGCAATTTTGTTGATCAAGATTGGAATAGTGGTCAGCGGTACTGGCTCTTTGGTCATTTGGTTTCCTTGGTGACAGTGATAATTTTTCTCACTGATAGGGGTGGTGGCAATCGGTACTGTGCTGTCAAAGCAGATCATTCCCGGGTGTAGGGGAAGGCCTTCAAGCTCCATTCATGGAGAGGTCTTGTACGGGAAGACGCAGATACAGAAAGGATTTGCATTTAGAAGGGGTGCTACTCCCTTGTTTAATGTCTTTTGTATCATTATTTGTGATGTGATAAACAGTGACTTTGCTAGAGGCAGTTACTCGGTCAGATGAGGATGAGAGATGATGTGTTAAGGCATTCAGTCATGTAGGCTGTTGCTAAACTGCACACCTCTGTCCCAGCCTGGGGCAACCACCAAGTCTGCACAGCCTGTGTGCATTGTAACTAGGAGTTTCCAGAAATCACCATCTACTGGTCCCCCTTCATTATTGCTGGTTGACTAGATCAGTACTAAAAAATAAATGGACAATTGAAAAAATGGATAGAAGAAAGTTTCTACAATGAACAATGTCAAATTCATTCTCTACCTTGGACAGCATTAACTTCCATGGAAGGAGTTCCTCCTAGTGGGCACTGTGAGGAGGCAGCAATTAGTCTAGCCCCCTTAAAGGATAGAAGCACAGCTGAATTATTAACCAAGAAAAACAAAAATAGTTTGTAAGCACTTTTAATATTTAACAACATACAGTAGGGAATGAATTGTTATGGTTCTCATCTAATAAAACATGCATATCAAAAATAGTAACAAAAATTCAAGACACCTTGTACACTTTATTAGATGTCAGATTTCTTGTCATCATCCAAATGTTATACATCTACATTACCACATGAAGACTGAATGAGATCTATAGCTACCACAATCTTTCATCTAATTTTGATAAAGAAAAATGTGACTCACTCTTTTCCTTGGCTCTCCTATTGTACAAATTTCTATACCAATTCAGATTTCATTACTTTTTCAAATATTCTTCCTTAATTTTGAACTCCTTTTCCTCCATGTCTATCTATTCATCTGAATTCCTTCTCTGGCCTCATCTGAGCTATTTCTTGACACCTTTATATTACATTCATTTGGATTAGGTTCAAAAGATAATGGGACATCAATACATGTACATTTCTCAAGTTTCTCAATGTGTGCCTTGCAATGTGACTTTCCAGATCACCTTCCTGAGAAAATACACTCACAAATTGTACATTTGTGAGGCTTTCCTTCTGGATGTGCCTGCATATGATCCCTTAATTTGTATTCATGAGGCTTCTCATCTGTGTGGATTTGAATATAACGGATAACAGGCCTCTGTAAAGGAAGAGGTGCATATTGAATATTTGGAATACCTGAGTGTATTGTAATATGAAATTTCAGAGCAGCTGATGTGGAAAATGTTGAGTCACAAAATGTAGATATGTATGGTCTCTCACCAGTGTGTCCAAATACATCTTTTCAGTTTGGATGATGTAGAGAGTGTAGAATCACAAACTGTACAGTTGTACGGCTTCTCACCTCAGTGCATCCAAATATGAACCTTCAAAGTAGATGATGTAGAGAATGCATAGTCACAAAGTGCACAACTGTGTGGCATCTTACCTGAATGTGTCTGAATACAAACCTTCAGAGTAGATGATGATGAGAATTTAGAGTCGCAAAGTGCGTACTTGTAAGGTTTTTCATCCAAGTGCATCTGAATATGAATTTTTAGACAGATGTAGAAAATGAGGATTTACAGAGACATTCATATGTAATGTAGCATCACAAACTGTGCACTTCTATGACTTTTCTTCAATGTGTCTCAGTATGTCTGCCTTCAATTTACCTGTCTGATAAAAAAAAATAAAAGTAAATTTAATATTTGTAAGATTTCTTAAGGCGTGTCATAAACTGGCAGTACTACATAACAACTTTTATGTTCATACTATGTTTTGAATTAAAAATACATTGAATAATGCATACATCACAAACTGTGGCCTTTGAAGATCTCTTAATCATAGGTTCTACCATTTCTGTTATCCTTTCCAGATTAACTTGATAAAAGACTGCTAACTTGTGTTTACTTTGTCTGGAGTGAGAGAAAGAAGCATTTATTGAATACCATCACTCATTTATTAAATATTTTTACATACTCTCCAGGTAATCACCTTTACCAGATTTATCTCATTTCCAATTTATTGGTGCATCCTATTTTATTTTGCCTTTCTCCTATTTGTCTTACTACATTTCCAGATATTCAACACAATCTACTATTTGTTTTTGCTCCAATTGTAATTTGATGTTTTAAATTTGTAGTATGATCTTGTGCAATCAGTCAAATTTATGACACAAAATTGCTCACAAGGACAAAATACAATTAGACTAGTCATTCTCAGTGTATATACTGATGCATACTGCAATGAAACAAATAGCTATGATTAGTCTTGCAGGAGCTGGGCTGTAAGGGACTCATGTAGTAATCTACCTTAATATACTCTACACTCACCACATGCTGAAAAGTTCAATAAACCATACTACCACCTATGTACATATATATGAATAATCAACTAATCCCACATGGTAGTCAAGCCTACTGGAGGACTATTAGAGAACAACATCCTGGCCATTGGCAACACCATAGTAATTTAACCATATTCTCTGCTATCATCTGAGTGGAAACAAACACAAATGCATGTCTCAAACCTGGTTTGAAATTCTGGCTTATCTGTATTTTGACAAATTCTTTTTCAAAACAACTTAAAGTCACTCAGATACGTGCCAACTGCTACCTCAGTACCACCAAGCAATGCTAAGTGTGAAGTAGCAACTGAATGATTTACAATGTATAAGTATTCAGGAATTGTTATACCTTATTCTACCTACTATACTAACAATACCTTTGATGGTAACAGGAGAGGGTGATCTCTGGAAGCCTCTAGTTATAATCAATATGCGGGCAATGCAAGTATAGTGGTTGCTCTATATTGGGATAGAGTAACAGTACAGATTGGCAGACACCTGCATGCCTGAGCAACCCCATTTAGGATCCATTGTACTCTTTCCTTATCTTAAACATAGATCTGCCCATTTTCCACTTGGTTGGAGAGGTACCCCAAAGAAGGTCACCATTACCGAGGGCACTCTACCCCCCCCACCCAAAAAAAAACACATACTCTGACCATCTTCGACCTGACAATGCATTGGTGGTTAACCCTTCTCTCCAACCAATGCAATCATAACCACTACTACCACCACAACATAATGACCACTGACCTTCAGCTATTACTTGCTCCCAGACCACTGACAGACAGCATTCCCAAATTTATTCTACTCCTCAGGACCCCATCTTGACTCTCACAGAGATGAAGTAGACCCCTAGCTGGACTACTCATGATTTCTAGTCATACCACTACTCGTAGACCATCCCTTGTTTTCCATTGTATCTTTAAATCATCTCTTCATGTGGAAAACCCGACCAAATATAGATCCAAACATATGGATTCTTAGTAGTGAAGCTTCAATTCAAAACCCATTGCAACCAAGACAAATCCCTATCAAACCTTGCCAATGCACTAGTCTTAACCCTATGAAACCTTCAACTGTGATTAAAGCCCCATGACTATTATAAAGAACCAGAATTCTTGGAAAAAGTTGCAGTACAAAAACAATAAATGGTGTAAAGATCTTATCCACCATGTTCATCCACAGCCATCTCTACATAAAATATCTCAAATTCCAAATAAGAAAATACTACTCTTGCCCAACATTTTGAACCCTCCTCATCTTTTTTATGACCTCCAAGAATAAATTGAATTGTGTATGTTCACAAAACCTGAACTCAATGTTTATTTTAGATTAACTGTGGCAATGAAGGTTCAAAGGAAACAGCATGCTTTAGGCCTCCCAGATAGCAGGTGAATTTGGATGGAAGCAGGAAGATTGTAACAAAGAATTAACTATAGATCAGCAAGACATGTGTGAGGAAGCAGCCTTAGAACTGCCAAATGTCACAATACAAATATGAACCATGCCTGGTCTGAACCAATTATCGTTTTTTGGGAGGTATGCTCCAACTTCCCATCAAACCATTTAGAAAATATACCTCAGTTAACAATGGGTTAACTACCAATGCTCTGACCAGTAATGCCACCATCTTACATATGCATATACTGCTCAGTTGCTGTGCATGATTCCTCAAATTCCAGTCAAATGTACAAATTGTGAACAGAACCATGCAATGTCCTCTTCATACAGTATACATCTCTGAACTCAAAGTCCTCTGCCTCCAAAACCTGAAGCACTCGAGTATTTCAGTTTTCTTTTATCTCTGACAGTGAGTTTGAATATCATTTCATCAATGTAATAATACACTGATAACCACAGAAAAAATTCTGGTGTTTAATATATTCCCATGATCAAATGATTAGAAAAAAAGGCTTGAACACCATCAAGATTTAGACCAGTGGTTTTCACCTTTTTTTTTGGCTATGCCCCACGTCACCTAATCACCTTTAAGATCCTGATGTACCCCATGTGGTGATACACAATTCTTACAATTTGAAAAATAAACTCCCCATTAGCTGAAATAGTATTAAACAAATAAATGAATCATAAAAAAAATTGAATTAAAAATAAAAACAAAATGATCCAGACTTCCTCAGTTACCCTCCTTAAATACAATGTTATCCACTTGAAAAAAAAAAAAAAAAAAAAAAAAAACTGAATTGCCCACCTGTGGAACATATGCCCAATGTTGAGAAGCACTAATTTAGAGCATGTTATCTACATATTCATTACAAAAATCCTCAAAGTTTATTGCTTGATATTGAACCATTAGGTTAGGATATTAATTCTGTAAGAAATTTACTTCATTCAGGACATCTACAGGACAGAACACACTGAGAAATTTGACTGGGGAAATAAGTATAACAATATGACAATGGAAAAGTTTATGTACATTTTTAACATGACTTCGTTTCACTTCAGCATTGATCCCTGTGACATCGTATGTGCTATCTCTTTCCATTCCAGGAAATGTCATCTATATTGTTATCTATTTCCCGAGGACTTTTCCCCCCTTAAATTGTAGGTAGTCAAGTCAAAAGGCAAGTAACCACTCCCACCCATTCCTCTCTCTAATCTTAGCTCCTCATGGATGACCTGTCATCCCTGTATCCCACTGTATCCCACTGGATCAGAGGCAATGCAGCAAGACACAGTCCATCCACAGTAAGGCCACTTCACTTAATCGGTGATCCCCCCTCTATCCCCTCATGCAGAAAAAGAGAAGATGGGAGGAAAATTCCTTCAGGCTGTGTCAAAAAATAAAATACACTTAAGCACCCCCTATCCCCCTTTCCTTCTTTGCATAACAGTATCATCTATACACAGCAACTCTCCACTCATCCCTATCTCGCGCCTTCTCCCTTCCTTGCTCAACAGACATTCGCCTCTTTCTCAATGCCCCCTTCACCCCATCCATCCCATCCTCTGTCGTCCCCTCAAGTTCACTCCCTCCTCTGCCTTCCATATCTGTTTTGCATTCTTACCAACTTCACTTATTTCATTATACACACTTATTTCAATATACCTTTGATTACCTCCTTATGAAGTATGTTATCAAAGACCAATCTTTTTTAGTTAGCAATTGTACAAATAAATGGTGAGCCCCATAATGGCTACAATAACTACATCAGGTCATAATGACTTTGGTATGAGCATATACTTAATTTGAGCACCTTCATGGAGAAAACCCCACTAGCACATGTATGATACCCTCCCTCGTACTTCCACCATTCACTAACAGAACATATCTTTTGCTTAACCTTTACCATAGAGTCTTTGGTTTCAAGAATATACTTTGAATATATGGAGGTCATGTCTACATGCACAATTACCCATAGAAGTTTAAAGATATGTCTTAATAACCTTAAAGCTAATGCTTGAATACGGTAACTGTTCAATTTTTTTTATATCAATATGGCAATCTTTTAAAATCTTTTTTATACTGATTACATCTTATTCCACATACCTTTTTCACTATCAATACTAGCACACTTCCTCTAATCTCTACAAACCTATATCTTAGGAAGCTGGCTGAAGTTATATTGGTAATTCTCCAAAATCTATGCAAAGTCAGTCCACAGAAGTCAATGGATTCATGACTCTAATCAAAATTATGTAAATAAGAGTGTATATATCCTCAATGTTAGGACTGTTTTTCCAGTCTAAACCTATTTGAGCATGGATTTTTGCCTGTATTTGGACTTGAATTTGATAGAACAAATTAATTGTTTAACGATACAAAGCCAAAGATTTCTCTACTCTGAATTGAATTGTCAGCAACTTATAACAACACACGTGTCTTTGCAGTGGCTTTTGGTGGAGAAACACTTAGGAACAAAATAAAAAGTGTTTTTCTTTTCCCTGGACCTCATCAATTGTAACGGGACACAGGAAATTCAGGGTTTTGAACAGGGTAAAAATTAGAGACATGATTAGACTTTTCAGGAGAAACATTAAGCAGTTGGTGAAATACCAAAATAATTATAATCCTATCATCGTTGGTGTGGATTTATTGTAGGGAAGTTACTGGACGGAAAAAAAAAGAAAAGAAAACAGCAACAAGATTTGATACTTCTTAATCTAACCTAACTGTACATATAAAGGGTATTAGTTTTCATCATTGCCAATGACTGGTCCTTCCAGTATTCCTAAACTATACACAAGGTGCAAACATGATGTAATAATTCTGTAGAACATTTACACTAAAGGTACTCCTGTAATTGACATAATTGTAAAAAGAATTTTGATAAGGAGATACAGGTCCATCCAAGTTATATACAACTTGACTGGGGGATTTTAAGTTGATTTGAGAAGGAAAAGATTTGAATGTCAACAAGGAATATTCTCATCACCCAAGATTTGTGGATGACCTCACTTTAGAAACCGTGGACTTGAAAGATTTAAACGGTGAAAGTCAGTAGGTTTGAAGATAACTAAGAGGAAAAAGTAATAGTGCATAAGTTAAAATCAAGACATATTTTACGCTGGTTCCTGGTTTTCCTTTACTTTTCTTATAAATCACATGAATAAAATCTAACTGATTTAGAAAATCAACAATTTCAGTGACAACTTGACATGATCTATATATGAAAATTTATCATACAAATAATACAAATTTGAACACTTGGAAATAAAGACTGAAGAGTCTATATAGATTGCCCAATTTCTGTCATTTTCATGTCCTTCAAGGGCACTGCTTCTTAATATATATATATTTTTTTGTCAATGCTGATACTCCACATTTCAACTCCACGTCAACCTGATACCTATTCTCCAATATTAACCTTTTGCTCCTGATGTAACTCTTAATCTACATTAAAATGGATAAAACAGGACAGCTATAATCCAGCTGAAGTCTAGGGACAACTTTTCAGTAAATTAGTAAAATATTCTTTCACAATTTGTTAGTTTGATATTTCCCAGGATGCCTTTTTGGATAACTCCCACCCCAAGAACTGGTTTTGACATCATCTGAGGGTACTGAGGCACTACTTGAAGAACATCTTTCTTTTTTTGTGGCTTGTGGGGCTGGTACCTGCTGAGACCTCAACCTTGCTAGTGGTCTGGAACTGTTAACATGAATGCAGGAGATGGTGTCCATGGTATGCCACTACAGTGATGATACCTAGAGGAAGTTGATGTGTCACCACACACTGATGTCCCAGTCACCTCAGATCTGAGATGAGCAGTGGCTAGGATTTATTACTCAGAATGGATGGCCTTTCTAATATCTGAGCCGTGGCCAGTATTTGAACAAATGCCAAAATTTCTATGCAGTTACCAGATGCATACTCTACCAACTGAGCCATGGCAGTACCCCCTGATGTTTGCTGTAAAAATACTTGTATATTTTTACATATTTCTTGTATGGAACATTTGGTAATGTGTTCAGGGTTGTGTGCCCTTTCTACTAGCAGTGATGGGACAAATTTTAAGTTGTCCTTCGCCAAACATGAGCTTATGCCGGAAAGTACTTATTTACAGAAGTTTTTACCCTATGTGCATCTTTTTGAATGGTGGACTAGTAGAAAATAACAAAATAATTAAAAAAGAAATTTCAGGGACTATAGATATTGGCAAGGTTGAAAAGGATTCAATGGAAATATTGAAATAATGATAAAGTCTCAAATTTCACAGACTGGAAACCTGTGGCTCCACAGAAGGCAGCAATTGTCCTTGGGCCCTCCCATAGATATTCCTTGGAAGAAATATTAAATCATTGCGTGTAAATCTGTTTCTGTACCACCAGTTAGGAGAGCAGCAGTTACTAGTTGTCAGCTTTATGGAAGAAAATGGGGAAGGGGAGTAAATGTTGATAGATATCTTGGGCACCCAGTGTCAGCTCCTCAGAGCTGCATCTTTAAATGTAGGTGAGGTTATTAGGTCTTGAGGAAAGGTAGAATGGAGATAAATCTCTGTTCATCATGAAGAATCACCACTGGCAGGTACTTGCCTTCTGTGAGATGAATAATTCTAAATAGAAATGAGGATTCTGTAGACATGAGGGAAGTAACAGATATGAAAAAATAATAAGGTACAAGAATATAGATTCAAAGTATTTGAAATAACTAAATTCATCACAATTTTGTAAACTTGAAATACATAATTTGGATGGAAAAATAGGTTGATATATGAGTTATGAGAGTAGGGAACAAGACTGGTTAGGTTTACTTAGCTGGATATATATATACATTCATATGTATATATATTCACGAGTTTTCTGTCATGGCTAGGTTAAAATTAGATAAACTAACTGAAAGCAAAATGTTTAGTAAATATATTCTAAACACTATCATAATGCTCTCAAATAAAAGGGTTCTCACACATACATATATAACTCACCCTCTGTGGCTGGCTTCACAAACTCTGTACTTTTGAGGTTTCACTATAATATTGTTTATCAGATGCTGTTGAATTGCAATATACTTTTTAGAAAAAATTTCTTAATGCTCACAAAGCTGGCAGACTCCTCTCCAATTTGATTCATACACTATTTGGAAAGAATTCTCTTTTGGGAGCATCATGTAGGTCATCAAATGCTAATCAAAGTGAATTCTTTTTGAGAAAGTACTATTACAAACTTCACATTCTCTTTTGTATGGGTTCTCATGCGTTAACTGAAAGCACTTGTATCTCTAAGAGAATTATCACAAAGTTCACATTTTATTGGTTTCTGCAGTATGTATAATCACATGCCTTTTTAGAGAACACTTCCTGCTAAAAGCACTTCCACAAAGCTCACATACAAACGGTTTTGCTCCTGTGTGAGCCACTGTATGCTGTTTAAGGTCATTCTTTCGTGTAAAAGAAGTACCGCAAAGTTCACATCTGAATGGTTTCTTCCCTGTATGTATCAGTATATGCTGATTAAGGGCACCTTTTGATGTAAAAGCCCAATTACAAAGCTTACATTTAAAAGGGTCTTCGCCTGTGTGGATTACCATATGTGTCCTTAAGATATTTTGTGTTCTGAAAGGAACATTACAATATTCACATACAAAGGTTTTTCCTCTTGTGTGGGTCTTCATGTGCTCATTTCTTTGACCTTTTCTAGCAAAACAAGTGTCACAAATTTCACATTTGAAAGGCATTTCTCCAGTATGTATGACTATATGTTGTTTGAGGGCATATTTAGTTGAAAAACGAGCACAACAAAGTTCACATTTGATAGGTTTTTCTCCAGTGTGGGTCATCATATGACGTTTAAGATCGTATTTTCTTGTGAAACTGGCATGACACTGCTCACATATAAAAGACTTCCTTCTGCTGTTGTCCATCATGTGGTATTTCTTGGGAGTGCTGAGAATGTATGGTAAAAATGGCATTATAACATTTTATGCTAAAGCACAAATATAGGTAATATAAGTTAATATTTGATTTCTGAAAAATTGAGTTAAAATGATATTTTGTGAATGCACTTTTTTTTTTAAGAGATGATCATATTTCATACATAACTGCACAATAAAATTATTGATACTCCTAGAATATTTAATAATTACTATTCAAAATTAGAACTATAACTCTTCATAAGATTTCTACTTGTGATAATACAAGTCTGCATTTACTAAAAGCTTCTTTTCCACTTATATGGGAGTAGTCCAGTCAAAGCACCCACCCTTCATCCATCCCTCACCCATATGTAATGTATTTTAGTTCCTTGTAGATGAAGGTTCATTCCTTTCCCCAACCTAGTGGTTGGGGAAGCAATGCAATACGAGACAGCACCTCCACTGTAGAGCCCAACAGATGAAGCTGGCTTACCCTCACATTTTCATTACATGGCAATTCTCCCCACTCATCCACTTGAGAAAATACTGAGCCCAATCCACATTATTTTCTCACCTACTCACAACCACTCTAGTCATTCATATCTCTTGCCCTCTCTCTTCCCTTGTACCCTAAGAACATTTCACCCCATCCATCTGCCCCAATCTTGGCATTTCCCTCAAATTATTTTTTTTTCCTTGTCTTCCTTCACCCATTCTTTCCATTTTCCCAAACAATTTTTTATTTGTGAGATTGTTGGATGAATGTCCTACCGAAATATATATATATATATATATATATATATATATATATATATATATATATATATATATATATATATATATATATATATATATAATTAAAACAATTTCCAGTTTGCGGTCCCTTTTATATTGTTCCTAAACCCAGTCAACGACTATAATGTCTAACAACTTCCAACTACGCCTGTTTTTCTGAACTATAAGCAAAATTTCAATTGACAATTTATTAATATGTAGGTGCAGATGAATTAGGGTGACGGAGTACCTGTATGGGTGGATGGGGTAGAAGGAGAGGAAGGGACAGTAAGTCTGAGTGATACTGAGTGATAGAAAAAGAGGTTGTCTAAATTAAACGAAAGATTAGGAGAAAGACAGAACTAGACGAGAGGAAACAAATATGAAGGTAATGAGGGAATAAAAACCATTCATTTGTGGGGGAGACGAGCTAAAGGAAGAACGAGGGACAGTGTTGGATGGGTTAATTAAGGGCAAGGAATATGTTTTTCTTATGAATAAACAATATGTTATGATGCTTAATGGTTAAAAAAAAATTAAAAGAGACTATCATAATTTATATAGTACATTTGCAATGTAAACAATCATCGCACCCATCAGACAGGACTTTTCGATTGTAAGGGAGTAGAGATATAAAATCACACATACTGTAATAATCATTATAATGATGAAATTTTACACTGGAAATAGAGAAGCAACATTCTATTTTTCGAACGAATTCATTATATATATATATATATATATATATATATATATATATATATATATATATATATATATATATCTTTATAAATATACATATAAACTGAATGGTTCCCAGGGATCAATTACTATTTTTCTTCAACCGCAAATCACTTTTAGTTCCATGCCATCGCAGTCGAGACTGAAGAATCGCTCGATGGAGGCATCTGTTGGAAATTGAAACGTGGACGAACCAAGGATTTCGAACACAGCTACCTCGTAACAAAGTTACAGTGACTTAATCCAATACGCTATCAAGAGAGATACCTCCATCGAGCGATTCTTCAGTCTCGACTGCGATGGCATGGAATTAAAAGTGATTTGTGGTTAAAGATATATATATATATATATATATATATATATATATATATATATACATATATATATATATATATATATATATATATATATATATTATATATATATATATATATGGAGGGAGCAGGTTCTGTAGACATGCATTGTTAAATTCGATAGAATTAAGGAGGTTGTTAATCTTCTTATGGCTATTTTCAAGCTTTCTAACAAGGACTCGGCCATGTGGGGGATGGGCATAAACCTGATTGCCCAAAAAAATTATTCATATATTCTCAACGTTTCGTCTGCAAGGAGACATCATCAGAAAAATCTGTGACATACAAATTACCGACATATAGAAACAAAGAACAAGGTTATTAACAATGACAAAAATTCACCAATCATGAAAAGAGACATCAATAAAACAAGAAAATAGACATCAATATATCAAATCGTAAACTAACACAGATGCATAGGCCGTTGGGGATCAATACTTACAAAATCAAAGATTTAAAGAAATGACAAAAGATAGCGTGGGTAGTTGACATAATTCGCTTGTTTGCGAAAACGTCGTCATTATATCAGATCCTACCCTGCATGGGTGGTGGAGGGGGAGGGGGTAGTGGGGTGTGACCCATCTTGACAGCGTTGGTATGGGGGTTGGGGTGGGGGTTACGAGGTCGGTTGGAGGGGAGGATGGAGGGAGTGGGTGGGAGGAGGAGGGAGAGGGTGCTTATGACCTTACTTCGTATTGATAAAGGGTGTGGTGGTCACAGGAGGGTTTGGTTAGGGGGAGGGGGTTGGGGGTTCTCCGAAGGGCGAGAACATTGTTATATAAGTTAATGCTGGAAATCATGTTGCATTGGATGTTTATAATAGGGCTATATTCTCTTATAAACATTGCTTCTAAAAGCTTAAGCTTATGTGCATCCCTATTGCTTGCGATTATTCTAGTGTTCTGAACTAAGTACTCACGGGTGGCGGTTTGGTTATGATATTTTCTCAAATGATGTTTGATAGCCCCATTTTGTAAGTGCATAGATATTCTCCTACTGAGACTACATCTAGTGTATCCAATGTAGGATGAGTTACGTGTTACACAGTCCCCGATATCACATTTAAACTCATACACTACGTTGGTTTTAGAAATGGTCTCAGTATTACTATTCAGGTTGTTTTTCATAACCAAAGAGCTAGTTTTTGGGTTGGAGTAGAATACAACCACACGGATTTTCTTCTCGTTAGAGACTGGGTGGCAGTTTTTAGTGATGATATCTTATATGATTTTTTATCTTTCTTTTTTATAAGGCTTAGTAAAGATGTTATGATAATAGATGTTAATCAATTGGGGCATAGAGGATGTTTTGACGTCGTCATCCTGGCATGACTTTACTACAGATACATTGACGACATCTTTGTACGCAGTCAGAATCCCTTCTCGAGAAATTAAGACTGCGCCTACGGGAGGAATCCGGACTTTGCTTCACGATTGAACTGAATAATGACGGCAAACTCCCTTTTCTTGATGTTCTAGTTGATTCTTCATCTGGGGAATTTGCCAGGAGTGTGTACAGAAAACCTACTAACTCTGAAAAATGTTTAAACTATAAAATCGAGTGCCCGACCAATTATAAGATCAGTGTCATTAGAGCTTGTCCGTAGAGCTATCAAAGTTTGTTCTTCATGGCAGGCCCTACATACAGAACTGAAACACATTCGTCAGATTCTTGTAAATAATGGTTTTCCTAACTGTGAGTTTGATTCCATTTGTAAGAAAATGATCTGTGACTACCTTTCCCCTCAAACATCCTCTAAGCCCCAATTGATTAACATCTGTTATCATAACATCTTATCTAAGGCTTACAAAAAAGATGTGCAAAGACTATTCAAGCTTTTAAGAAAAAACTTGATACCGAGAGATACAAAGACGGGTCCTCACGAGCATAGCTCCCTTCCCGTATAATACAACTAGGTGAACACCATGAGGTAGTTTTATTTAATAGGGGGGAACTTCCCCCTTCTGGTGACTTCTAGGGACTCCCTGAAAATTTTGTTTTGTCAAGGGGGTCCTCTCCAGATTATGAAGGTGGCCTCTTTCATTCTCCTCACCAGAAGTACTTAGGAGGGAATAATCTAGCCACCACCAATCTTATTCAGACGAGATCTTCCCCCCATCCATCACCCAAATGTTTGAAGGCAACTTCTTTCTGGCTGTTGCCAGACAATTTCATTCAGCAGAGGAAAACTTTCCAGCACTTAGTATTTAACCTGTAAACAATTGGGAATTATTCCTATGGAGTGTTGTCTGACTGCTACCAGGTGATTTTACTCAGTCAAAGAGAATACCCAGTACTTAGGGGCTATCACCTTGTTCAATATTATTGTCATGTTTTGTAAATTCTTAGTTATTAGTCACATTTTCTTTGTATATGAATTGGATATTAGAAAGGATCTGTCAATATTATTTCAGGTGGTATTTGAAAATACATAAAAACCATCACTTATGAAACATTAGTGATTCTTTTAAGTAAAAAAAAAAATGAAAATCATGGAAGTCACAAATGAGAAGTCCTTGGAGTGTACTCAAAATCGTAGTAGTAGGAAAGAATCAGGTAAGGGACTGCATTTTAGATATCACTACATACCATGGCTTACATATTCTGAAAATTACACCTGAGAAACCTAAGAATTTTGCATTTTTTATTCTTTTACAGACTATGTGAAGCATATTTGGTTACATGGAAATAAGAAGTCTCACAAATGTTCATATCACAACTCAACATTCCTTTCTGCATCTGAGCTGCAGATACATGTTTGGATACACACTTTGCAAATGTTTCTGTTGTGGTGTTTCGTTTCCTCAAGCAGGAGATCTGAAGATACACATGCAGACACATACAGGGGAGAAGCCTTAGAAGTTTTCGCTGTGTCAAGCTTCATTTCCTCAGAGTGGGAATTTAAAGCGCCATTTTCGGGCACACACAGGTGAAAATCCTGGAGCTCTCAATAGAGACCCTACCATATATGGTCATCAACTGATGATGCTTTGGGAAGGCGCCCTATGATGTTGTAAGTGGTCTATCCTCTTGCGTGATGCCTATTTAGTCTTCTTATCATTCAGCATCAGTAGCGGTTTGTGTATAGGCACTGTCGAGCTACAGCAACCCCCATTTTTCACTCGATATTGTCGATAAAGCTCAGTATATTTTTTTTATTTACATTACAAGACTTAAACTTAAAGTCAATAGCCGTCTCCTAATTCATGCTTTACATTATATATAAATTGTTGAGAAAAAATAGTTTCTTATCATTATTTTGTGGCAGAAAAAGATCTGAAGGAGATTAATTGGAGGTTAGAAGAGAAATAGCCCAGTGTAACAATATCTTTACACCTGCACAACAGGTCCGGTACTACGTGAGCGACAATGCTCTTTCTACCCAAGGTCTATATAAACCAGGTCTAACCACTTTCGACCGAATTTCGAGAGTGTTGGGGCAGCGGGCCCGTGACGTCACCGGGCTGGTCAAAGTGGGGTTCGCGCGTCCCATCGCTGATAGTTGTGGCTGGTCCTTTGCTTGGTTATGTTGCTGCCTCCGCTCGCACCGCTCCACGCAATTAGTTATATTCTGGCAATGAAGATCTATATATACCGGTATATATAGATCTTGACAATATGGCTTATCGTGCCATTAAGGGTTGTGGCTCAAACCAAAGAGGAAGTAAGCCAAATGTTAATTTTCATCGTTTCCCTGCAAATAAGAAGGTGTGTGAAAGATGGATTGAGCTGTGTGAAAATCAAAACACTATTAATGTTCAAAATCTAGATTTTCTTGATGATAGCGTTCCATTCTTAAATTTGGGAAGTGAAATGAAAAAAAAAAGAAGGATTGCGCTATTTTGGTGGATACATTGCTTTCAAGTTTCCACAACATGAATTTTATGGATCACATGTAACATCACACAATAATTCATGGAATACTATAGCTAGTTGGAAGTCTGGTGGTTTAATGACATCAAGTGAGAGTTTTTTGTGTGATCTTGAGAAAATGGAACACATGTTCTTTTGTTGCCATGGGCAGAAACCAGGAAACCAGGAACAAACTCCACAGAGAAATTAACAACGCAAATTTGTACATATGTGACATTGCCTCAAGAGGTTATTCATTTTTTGTGAGGACACGCATGTTTTTTTAGCATGCGTAACCTAAATAGAAATATAAGAATTCACAAGAGTGAAAAAAGGAAGTATTCTAAAGTAGCCAAATAAAAGTTGTTACCTGTTATTTCGGTTTTGATATTCCATTATACGTGTGTGAGAGAGAAAGAGAGAGAGAATGTTTACGTACAAGCACACACTAACCATTATCATCATCTTTGACGCCTGCTCCCAGGAGCTCCTGCAATGAGATAACCACGGCAGAAGAGCTTCCATCTCTATCCAAACACACTCTCCTTGCCTGCTCAACAAGATCTCTCAATGGTCTTTCACACATCTCAGTCACTATCCCTCCATCATTTTACTGGAGGTCACCCTTTATCATTCCCCCCACACACCCTATCTCACATACACCCTCGTGGTCATCCTACTCTCTTCCATTCGCTCCATGTAGCCAAACCACCTTAACGTCTATCTCTACTTCTTCAATCACTCTACATTTCTTCCCCTCGCCTTTGAGACCCATTGGAAAAAGCTCATAGACACTTTCATTACTCATTCTATCCATTTTTATTACACCACAAGGACTTTTTCACATAATCCATTTCCACTGCCTGCACTCCAGACCTCTGACTCTCATTCCAAAGCCATGTTTCAATTGCATATGTGAGGGTTGGTACTATTATTGCATTTCTTAAATCCCTCTTGGCCACACACACACACTAATGCATTACAATTTATATGAGGAGTCCCAGCAGCGACAGATGTAGATATAACACACACACACACACACACACAGACACACACACACACACACACACACACACACACACACACACACACACACACACACTGATAATAACAATGAGCTAGAGATAGAGATAACGGGGGGAAAATGTAATAATTCCAGTCTTCCTTAGCGTTTCACATTTTCAGTGTTTCACAAAGAGAAAACGGAAGCAGCCCAATGACGTCAGAAGCTGCGCAGAACGGCTCAAATGGTTAGACCTGGTATATATAGACCTTGTTTCTACCCAAATTGGGTCTGCCCTACATCTATTACAACTCTGACTTACTTCCATTTCATTCTTTCCTTACACTAACCCCATACTCCCCCCTCCCTCCTTTTCCCCCATCTTATCTATCCTACCCTCAAACTAACTAATCGTGCATCTTCTTATCGCGGACAAGCGCATGCGTACAACAGCCAAACACCGCTTCGTTTGAACTGTAAAACTCAAGTATTGTGGACAAATATGATAGTATTAGTCATGATGTGCTAATAATAGTTATAATAATAGTAACGATTATAGTAATAGCAATGATAATAATAATAATAATAACAACATAATATTCATGAAGATAATAGAAAAGCAATAACGAAATTTATGCTCAGCTCAGGAAACAAACCATTAAAAGAAAGAATACTGGAACCAATGTCGTTATGGAATAAATGGAAATCACGATGTCATTCGGGGGTAGAGGAGATATAACGAAAATATATAAAGAAAGTTTTGTGTATATAGTTATCTCGCAGAGCAACATAAAAAGAACAAATTCCAATCTAAAACCTAAGTGACGTTTGATCTGAGGAGTAATGAAATTAGATCCTACGAGCGCCTTTTCTTCATATTATGATTAACCCATACAACTCCGATGACAAGATGTCTTGTCATTTGGTCAAATAAAACAAAAAATCATAAAACACCAAAATGTTTGATCAAACACCAGAAAAATATGACGTCAGTCCTCGCTTCGCTCGCAGCGAAGCGAGGACTGACGTCATATTTTTCTGGTGTTTGATCAAACATTTTGGTGTTTTATGATTTTTTGTTTTATTTGACCAAATGACAAGAATCTTGTCATCGGAGTTGAATGGGTTAAATGCATACAATGTCGCCATTTAAAAGGGGCCGCCCCCGAAAACTCTTTGGGCTTATATCTCGCTTCTGGTTCGTCCAATTGCTTTGAAATTTTGATATGTTGTTTGTTGGTGTAAAGGGATGCTATTTTGCAGTTTGGGGCGAATGGTAGTGGCTGCAAAAGAAAAACGTGTTTTTTTTTTTTTTTTGCCTCAAAATTATTTTTCACTTAATTGTATTGAAAATTTTATCATAGAAACTTTGTTCACCTTTTGTAGGAATTAGTTTTTCAATTTTTTGTTTTGTCTTCGAAGGAAAAACAATAGGGCTCCTGAATCCCGTTTTTTTTTTTTTTTTGACAAATTACAAGATCTAATCCCCCCCCCCCCAAAAAAAAGAAATAATGTTGAAGTAGAAAATGATATCTAACATTAGTTCATCATCTTCTTTTTTTTTATCGATTTTATGAGATTATTTGAAGTGAAAAAAAATAGAGATATCGGTTTCTATATATATTTTTTTTCTTGTCCTACCATGTACATTAATCTGATTGGCAAGAAATTTTCACATATGATTGTGTATCCATTGTTGACTTAGTGGAGAATTATGAGGCATTTAGTCCCCCTTTCTAAAGAAAATATCAATGACTCATAGGTGATAATTTTGGCAGCGATAACACTCTCCCCTTCATCTCTGCTAGTTTCTCCTTGATATAAAGATTCTTGATGACTTTTCTTTGCCTTTCTTGAGGTTGGATATCTTCATTATTGCGGGCTTACAATTGCAGGTAATCTTTCAAGACGAATATTAGAGAAATATTGCAGGAATGCAGCGTAACAACCTCTCCGATGTCTACGTAGGTACTGAGGAGGTCTAGCTAGGAAGACCACACTCTCCGGGGAAGGGATGCCGTTTGTCGAAATTTACTAAAAGAAAATAATTTAATGATAGTTCTACGTAGTTATAAGCATTGAATGATACCTCATTTTCTAGCGCACGCGTCACGCTATGACGCCCAGGTCATTTAAAAATGGCGTCTGGAGGGGAAAGAATTTAATTTTTAGAAAAAAAAAATTCACCAAGTGATAGTTTCGGGTAGCAATGACAGGGTGAGCGATTACAACTGAAACGTGATATTTAAAGAATTTTCGTGAAAATTTCACCGGGGTGGCCCCCCTTGATACAAATGGATTTAAAATGTGCATACACATATTTGTGCATACAGACGGTATGTAATGTTGACAATTAGTTCTCACACTTAAATGTCAATGGCTTATTATTATTTTTTGTTTTCATGTTCTTGTATGCACGACGGAACTATCAAATACAACAGTTTATCAAGTACCAGACCGTAAACTAATTTCCTAAAGAACTTACAAAATATTTTCTTCGGGTCAACAAACTCGGTTGTTATTGACCTACTAAACTCTCCCGAGCAAAGAAACAATTGAGTTACTGACTTATCTTACATAAGGTCGGACGTCATAGAAAGATTCACCATGATTTCGTCCAATTACGAAACCAGAAGTTTATTTAGAAATCTTAGCTGCGATAAGGTATGATTAACTGGCTGACCGAATTGATACATATAATCATAATGGTAACAACCTTGAAAATTATGTCCGACTTTGATCGTGGATTCCATTGTTAAGTGGTCGTATAACACCACTGATCATAGTCATCGGGCACTACCATATACTTATTAATCAAATCAGAATTTGATTGGATGATATTTCATGAGTGCGTAACGATTATTCTCTACTTTCATTATGATACGAATTTCTGCCCAGTTAAACTATACAACATTTTTAAGTCAGGCATGGTAAATATTAAGATGAGCATCACACTGATAATGGCATACTTTTTGTCTTAGGGTTTCATTATAGAACATTGCATTGCAGTTGTTTATAGTGAGAGTTTATACAGAGAGGTATATAATGAGTGAAATATAGCATAATAGATTATGATAGGTTTAAAATTATTTGCAAGAGTCATAGGTAAAAAATAAAGGTTCACATTCTGTGATAGTGCATAATGTACATGTAGTATCAAATACCTAGGTTTATCAAGATTTTTGTATACCCTAAAATCTGGGTTTAGACAGTAGTTTAAGGGGAGCTAAATTTCCCATTATTTTTTAATCCATTGTATAAAATTGCAATTGTACTTGTATGTCTTATCACCTACCCCATTAGGTGTATCAGAAAAAAAATATTTTTTTTAGGAGTTAGGCCATATTTGATATTACAGTTAAAAAAAAAACTGTGTCAAGGGTGAATAGAAATATATCAGGGTGTGTGTGATCTATAAGGAAATAGGCAAGAATTGTTTGACTAATAGGGTGGTCAACAAATAAAATAGACTTAGTAACCATATAGTAAGCGTCGATTGATTATCTTAAATGGTTAGACAACTTTATGGATGGGGATGACAGGTAGAAATGGACATTGAACTGCCTAGTGTAGGCCTTATGGTCTCTTGCAGTCTTCTTCATTCTTATGTTCTTATATAATAGACTCTTTCCCTGAGAAAAGTATTAGTGGGGACCAGGAATGGAGGAAAATATATCTCTTCATATCCCTATTCCCCCATATCAGTCAAAATACTCATTTGTTATGTTCATAAGGCCTCATAGCACCTATACATTAAATGCTATAAGTCATGAATATGTGTGCAAATATAGATGTAGAAAATTCCTTATCAACAGTAATCTGCACTGGTTTTTGATTGAATGATATTTAGAAATCCCCCTCTGGTAAATCTTAAGAGTGCATGAGTGAAATAAAAAAAGTTTAGTAGGAATAAGGGACTTTAAAGTGATACGTATCTCACTAAAAGCAAAAGCATGGAATGAGGCAAATCATATAAAAAATAATGATAAATACAGCTAAGTAAATAATATATATAACTAGCAGAAACATTGTGGAGAATTGTAATGGGATAAGTGGAAAACAATTGGAAATTAGTAATCATGGGCAGTACATTCTTGAATTTAGCAATGACTCTTGTAATAATCCAGTGGGCAAAAGAACCCACAATATATAGAAGTGATAATACATATAGATAATTGGAAGAAATTGAGAATATAGACAAAGTTGAAACTAGACAAGAAGTTGATTGTAGGTATAATAAATTGCTCCTTTACTATATACTGCAATTAGTAAATACATTTAGGTAAATAAACATGCAAATATATTTGCAGATGATACCAGGTCATGGAAAAAGTGAAAATGAGGGTTATAAACTAACAGGGAGACCTAAAGTTTCATGAATGGAATCAGGAGCGGAAAATGAAATTCAATAAAAAGAAATGTGAAATTGGAGCTGGGCAATGAGAATATCCGGAGATACTTATAAATTGCTGAAGAATATAAGAGTAGCACTTCATTACATAAAAGAAAAAAAAATGGAAACCTGATTTGCCTTAGACTGGAATATGCAGGAATGGTGTTGCTTACAACACATAAAGATATATGGTAGGAAAAAATATATATATAATACAAATGGTGGCAATCAAAATGATACCAAGGCTAAACAAAATATATAAAGACTGAGAAAACTGGAACTTCCTACATTAGAAGATCAAATAGAGGTGACATGATAGTGATGTTTAGATCAAAGAAAGTTATAGGGACAAAAGAGACAAAAAGAATTTTCTGATTAAAACTAGATTAAAAGATGTTAGAATTTTTTTCACATTAATGTGTAGATTTATAGAACAAATTGGATGAAAACATTCAAGCCAGCAGCATAAATGAATTTAAGGAAAGTTTGGTTAGTGAAGTCAAAGAGACAGGACACCAAGAACACAGCCCCAGCCCCACATACTACAACTAGGTTAATACAGCTAGGTAATTGTATAAACACACACACTGAGTCTTGTCTCCAAGTCTCCAGTTTATCATAGCCTCAAATTCATGTGCAGTTCCAACTTGGTCTGTATCTTTGCTTTCCAATTATTATACTGTATTTAGATTTGAATATTGTTCCAGTTTGGGCTATATCACCTAACTATTCCAAGTATTTATGCATCTACATGGGAAACTGTTTTTTCACATCCTTTAGACAAGTAGTCTTCCATAATTTGTTCTCATGACCTCTTAAAGTCCTCCTAATACTAATCAAAAGACCTCTTCTATCAGTATAATCTATCCCCTTCAGTGAGTTGAATATTGTAATCATATTACCTCTTCCTTTTCAATCTTTCAAAGTTTGGTGACCCAGTGCTATTACCTAGTTGTACCTAGTTGTATTTACATATTTGTATTATACGGGAAGAGAGCTATGCTCATGGTGACCTGTCTTTGTATCTCTCAGCATCAGGTTTTTTCTTAAAATCTTGAATAGTGTTTGCACACACTGTTTCGTTGTTTAATTTGTTCCAAATATCTAACACTCTGTGTGGGAAGCTGTTCCTTTTCAGATCTCTTCTGTAACTGTCCTCTTTTAGTTTCTTTTCATGTCCTCTTGTTTTACCATAATCCCATATTAACAAGTCATTCTTATCTAAGACTTCCATTCCTTTCATTATTCTATAGATAGTAAGTAAGTCTTACCTCATATGATTTATCTGCCAGGCTGGAGACCAGTTTGATTGCATCCCTCTGTATTTTTTTGATCTTGATCATATCCTTCACTCTGTATGAGGATTATACCAATGACACATATTCCAGTCTAGGATAGATCAGAGCTTCAATGACTTTTTTCATCATTTCTTCATCGATATAGTGAAAAACCACTTTAATCTTCTGTAGCAGTCTATACATCTCTCCCACAATTCTGCTCATATGTCTGTCAGGTGACAGGTTGTCTTTTATCAACACTCCCAAATCTCTCCTTTTTTTTTCGCTTTTGTAATCGAATCACTTTTCAAGGAATAGTTTAAAGATGATCTTTTATAACTATTGACCATTTCCAGTATTTTGCTTTTATCAAGACTCCCAAATCTCTCTCCTTTTTTCGCTTTTGTAATGGGATCACTTCTCAAGGAATAGTTTAAAGATGATCTTTTACAACTATTGCCCATTTCCAGTACTTTGCATTTTTTTTGTATTGAAATTCATTTCTCATTCTTGGCTTCAAGTAAAAACAGTGTCTAGATCTCTTTTCCATTATGTGTGTGTGTGTGTGTAAATTCATAGTATTACCCATAGATTATGCAATATATGAACCCATGATCTATCTGGGAGGGAAATAATTCAGTCCAACATGTGATACAAGACTGTGGTTGTGATGAATTATTCAGAATGGGTGGAAAAGAGTATATGAAGAAAAAGTTAAGTTGAAAGGAATTACAAAAAAATGTTAAATAGAAAAGGAAATTATGAATATACTAAGAAACTAAGAAATACTGGTAAGGGATGTGCTAGATAGAAACATGCCATAGCTGCAGCTGCAGATAGAAAGAAGAACGCATTTCAGGAAAATCAGCCATTCAATACATTGCCCCAAGTTGCTTTTGTATTAGACACATGACTCCCTAGTGTCAGGCAATAGCACCCAGATTGGTCCACAAGTTAATCAAGGAAGGAATATTGTTTTATTGTCTGGGTATGGCTTGGGTGGGGTAGTGTAATATGAAGTGTTCTGTCCCCTGCAATTGTTGCATCTAAGGCATCTTACTTTTGTGGCTAGACCTATTCTGTACAGGTATAATTTTAGTATTGGGTAGTGACCTGAATACAGTCATGCAAGTGTGGTTATTGCTTCTTTTGAGAGGGACTTTTCTGTGGGGCTAATGTACAGTGGGTTGCTGGAGGTGGGAGTTAGGTAGTCAGTCTTGGGGTGTCTGCTTTGTGATCTGAATGTGAATGTTTTTTTGTATGGATGTATTGTGTGGTGTAGTGGGAAGGTTGTATATGTTTCAGTAGTACACTGCTGTTTTTTTTTTCCAATTCATTTACTTGGACTTGTTTGAGGTAATGAGGTGGGTGGGTAGTGTTGAGGGCTCTTTTGTTGAAATGTGTACCTATTATCCTCATGTGATGTTATATGGATACAATTTATGTTTTGTGTATAGGTGTTTTGTTGGAGTGGTTTTAGTGCACCCTGTTATTATTTTCAATTGTGTCTTTTTGTATAGTGTCTTATTTTCTAATTGAGTGTGAGTCTTAAGAACTGTTTATAGATTTTGATTCGAGTTTCCCTCTGCTGTCCGAAGCCTGTAGTTGTGACTGATGTTAGTATGTTAATTTTCTTGTCGGTTTTCACTGTCAAATCTATGATGTGTGGACAGGTCATGTGAATATCAAAAGTAAACCTTATATATATATATATATATATATATATATATATATATATATATATATATATATATATATATATATATATATATATATATATATATATATATATAGTGAAAGGGTCTGTTCATTCAAATTTGCTATTAATGTAACATCACATCCAAAATCTAGTTTCCCTCTAAAAAGATATATAGAAGGACCTAAGGACTGTTTCTAGCTACTGTATGACTGCATGTTTCTTGGCAATGAAAGTAGATAGTTTTGTTTAAACATATATTTGTTAATTCTATTCTTATTCTGCAGGGATAAATGGTGCAGTACATGCATAATTTCTTTTCTAGAAATTCTCATACTAGTCTTCCCTTATCATGCATGTTTTCTTTATTTATTTGTTAAACTCTCTTCAATCATTTGCCTTCATGTTGTCACTTTAACTGAATACTGTTGTATGAAATGCAAAACTGGTTGAATATGAAAAAGTTTAATAAATTCTGATGAAAAAGTCAGTTGTCAGATTAGAAATTGGTAATACAGTAATGCATTTTTTTGTTTTTGTTTTTTGTTTCAGAAACTTGATGGGAATTGGTTTGAAAGTAACTAGATACCAAAAAATCATTTATGGACCACCATAATAATGGAAATGCTGAAATCAAGAAGTCGACCACGTGTTTCAAATCCAAAGACAAGTAAGAGGCCTGGTCAGTGTAGAATTTGTAATACAACATTCACTGATTCATCCAACCTGACGAGGCATATTCGTACACACACAGGTGAAAGACCCCATCAATGTTTCATTTGTGATGCGGCATTCTCTCGATCGTCGCTACTCAAGTCTCATATTCGGACTCACACAGGCGAAAAGCCTCACAAGTGTCCGCACTGTAACGGCGCGTTTGCTCATCCGACGTCTCTTAAGGTTCATTTCCGTATACACACTGGAGAGAAGCCGCATAGATGTGCAATATGTGGTGCCGCATTCACTCAAGCGTCACACCTCATGGGTCATATCAGGACGCATACAGGCGAGAAGCCGTATATATGCAAGATATGTGAAGCGGCATTTGCAGCTTCGTCTGCTCTAAAAGTCCACGTTCGAACGCACACAGGCGAAAAGCCGTACGCATGTTCATTCTGTAAAGCGGCATTTTCTCGTTCAGCTCATCTTAAGGTGCACATTAGAACCCACACAGGGGAGAAACCGCATATTTGCAAAATATGTGGTATCGGATTTGCTCAGACCTCTTCTTTGAAAAGACATTCTGTAGTACATGCAGGTAAAAAGGAGGAGGCTCGGGAAGAGATTCATGAGCAAAAGACAAAAATCAAAATAGAAAAAGTTGTAAATAATGATCATACTAATAGTTATGCAAATAATGTACATGCTGATAAACATATTAACAATTATCAAACTGGTTGTGTAAATGATTATCACACTGATAATCATGTATATGATGATCACACTGGAAGTTCCATAGATATTCCAGGAAAGATAAAAGTAGAGATTAAAGTGGAAGAGCATGACTTGGATGAAGAAATTGTTTGGCAGGAGAACTAGGAATGTTATGATGTAACAGTAGTGTTTATATGATCTCTATGTGAGTCTTCTAGGGACAACCAAGTGTCATTAGATATTTTATTTCATTGATATTTGGTTTGACTTCTGATACAGGAAAATTAAGTTTGATCAGTGTTGTTCCATAGTAAAGTGTGTTTAAGATATATTAACAAAAGTGTTTTGTATAAGAGACAGCTCTTTACATCTAGTCCTGATCCATATACATACTGTATTATATGCAAGGTAACTGAATAATTGTGATAAGATTCAGTAAATAGAATACTCCTACTGGTTTTTAATGAACTTGACATGAAACATGTTTATTAAAAACCACCTTCCAGAGTGTCAGCTCCGTATAACTTTTACTCAGTTATACCTAATTCATTCCTCCATTTACAGTATCTACAGGATAGGAGCAATACTTATAGGATCCTGTCTTTGTGTCTCCAGTGATGAAAATTTTCTTTAGATTCATTTCAATTGATTGACTAGATAGTTTAATGAGAAATTAATGTATCTGTGCAGATAACTTGTGCTGGTAATGCAGTAAAAATTAAGTATTTCAAATATTGACATAAATGGACAATAGCCACTTCTGACCAGGATTAATAATGGCTATAAGAAAGTAATAGTATCAGGTACTTGTCAAGGGATGGAAAATATTGGATTAAAATTTTCATACATATGGTACTTTTTAATGAAGAATAAGTGAAAATGATTTACCATGATTGACACACATTTCATCAGATAACCATATTTAAGATGAGTCAGTCAAATGTTGCATCCCCTCACAATTATGGCATATTAGTTTTATTTTTGTAATAAACTTACCTACTTAAACAATGCAATAATCATAAGTCCTCTTTGACCTGCATCGAATGCTGTTTATTTAATAATTTTTGATAATATTCTGACCTCTCTCCCTGCTCACTTGACTGAATGTTACATGACAAAAAGTGTTCCTACTTGTCAACGTGGTGTTTTGTTATATTTACCTAACCAAGATATATAGAAAAAAGGACTCTGTCAAATTTGACTTTAAATTTGTTATTATTATTATCATTTATTTATTTCTATTAAACTTTGTTTTGTTAAGTTATTCAAAAACAATATAAAGAAATACTGTTTTCCGTACAGATGTATACCGGTAATCTGTATGGACAGCAGTATTTCTTTACATCTTTCAGTAAGCTTGTCCTTTTCTAGGAAATATTGTCACTCCCATCCTAAAATTCCCTATCTATTTTGTCCGTTCCTTTCATTATTCTCCATACAGATCTTGCCGCCTCTCTGCCTTTATTCCTAGGAGTGATCCAGATCCTTTTTCAAAATAATATTCATTAGATTTTCAAGGTTTTATTATTGAGCACATTCATTACTAAATTAAAGGTCATTAGCACTTTCCATAATCCTTTCTGTTTACTGACCTCTGAGCTTTAAATAAAAAGGTATTTCTTTTTCTTTTTCACTGTTTTCACCTATAATAGGACCTGGCAGTTTGATTTTTTTTCTTATTTTGGATGGAAATTTAAAATATGCAGATATAACTGACCTCTGAGCATGATCTGTGATTTGCATGTATGTAGAGAGCAAAATTCCCTCTTGCATTTGTTTAACCCCTTACCCAGCAAGGACGAGTAAACTCATCTTCACCCAATTTTTCTTTATCAGAGTGTGATGAGTAAACTCATCCAAACATGATGTTCCAAAAACACACAGGCGAGTATAATTGTTGAATTTGTGCCCTTCTTGGCAATCAGCAAGTATACTCAGTGAATCGTATATCTCGTAGCTGTGTCTCTTCCACCTCGGTTTACATTTGTTGATAAGGTATCAAAGAAACCCATAGTTTTTGAGTACATACACTCGTTTTTTTTATATATATATGAATTATGCCCAGATATCGAGGTCAGAAGATGAGAATGAATATGAAGCTTCAATTAGAAGCTTGGATACATCAGATGAGATTGCAAGTTCATCTGACAATGGCTATTCTCTCTCAAGTGAGGAGGAGGGTTTACAACATTGGTGTTGACATGTGTCAGAACAAAATATGTTTCCTCCACCACCATGCTTCCCATTCACTGGAAATCCTGGATTATCAATTGTAAAATAAGATATATAGAAAAAGTAAAATAAGTGTGTAATTGCCCTTTACTTTTGATTCTAAAGTTGGAAGAAAAAAAGCCAATAAAAAAGGGAAGACCAATCACATTTTTGCTGGAAATGGTATCTTTAAAATAAAATTTCAAGTAAAGTAATGGTAATAGATAAAAATAAAAAATATTTCCATAATCAGCATGAAAAATACTACAAGAAGCAATAAAAAAATTGTCTTAAAGTTAAATGTTTCCTCCAAAAAAAGTTGCTGGGTAAGAGGTTAACGAGTGCCCAATCAGAGTATAAGTGGCAGTGCCACACCCCTGATTTCAACTAGAGGTAGTGAACTAGTCAGAGGACTGTCAATTATTGGTGATCAGTACTGCCTCTTCTAGGAGTGGTGCCATATTTATGTTTTGAATGTTATTTTATCTATTTATTTTTAGCTTACCCAGTTATGTGAGACCTACCATAGTTGATATGCTGTGTCACAATCTGTGCATATCACTTTACTAATTGACCCAAACCTCCCCTTTATCTGATTCTCCTACCTGATGGGCTTCCCACCTACACATCAAGCAATGTATGAGGCATGGAAACCACACACCAGCCCTCCCTCCCTCTCTGTGCAACACTCAACACCATGAACCCAAAATGAGCCTTGGTAATGCTATGATGAGATGGTCTATAAAGATAGAAGAAGGTGAGGAGGAGGAGCCCATGCCAGGAGGCACATAACAGCAGTTGAAGCCATCACTTGGACTGTTGGGGCAGGTAACAGTCACTGCTGGGTATTGGAGAGAAGTGCAGGATTCAAACCTACATCCAAGCAAATGAAGGAATACCATACTTCTGATTATGCCACAAGTGTAAATAAATGTGTGTGACAAGATATACAATCTATATGTTCAGTGTTGCATGGGATATGAAAATATTGGGTCTCAATCACAAAAAAGAAAATATTGAATTAAATATATATTGATTTACAATATAACAATTTGATTATCACAATATCACATCAGTGATTATGTATGAGGTTTCAGATTTCAGTATGTTAAGATATTATTAATATAGCCTCAGTGGCACACCATATAGTTGTTTTTCTAATAATAAAATGGTGCTTTAATCTTAGTTTGTACAAAGCCTTTCAAATTTACCTAGTATTACATGGGAAGGGAGCTATGCTCGTAGTAACCCGTCTTTGTATCTTTCAGCATCAAGTTTTTTCTTAAAATCTTGAATAGTATTTGCACACACTGTTTCTTTATCTAAGTTATTCCATATATCCAGCACTCTGTGTGGGAAGCTATTCTTTTTCTGATCTCTTCTATAGTTATCCTTTTTGAGTTTCTTTTCATGACCTCTTGTTTTTCCATTGTCATTTTTTAGTAAATCATTCCTGTCAAGGATTTCCATTCCTTTCATGATTCTAAATATAGTCAGTAGATCACCTCTTTCTCCTCTCTGCTCTAGTGTTGGTAGTTCCAATTTCGATGATCTTTGTTCGTATGTTAAATTGGAAAGAGCTAGTGCCAACTTTGTTGTTGCTCTCTGTATTCTTTCTAGTTTCCTTATATTCTTTTTAGTACTGGGTGTCCATAGTGTCGCTGCACATTCCAGTTTTGGTGTAATCAATATAACTACTGTGTAAATGTATAAACCTGGGAGAAAATAAAAACATCCTATTTCACTCCCCTTCTGATCTACATATACACTGGAAAGAAAATTGACTTTGGCTATTTCTGTGTCATTAGCTGAAGGTAGCAAGAGATGGGGAGCAGTCACCAATTGTCAGCCTATGTAAAAATGAAGAGGAAATGCAAAGTAAATACAGAGAGATCTTTGGCCTGATGTAGAGACTGAGTGTCAGTCCCTTAAGGTCACCAATTGTCAGCCTATGTAAAAATGAAGAAGAAATGCAAAGTAAATACAGAGAGATCTTTGGCCTGATGTAGAGACTGAGTGTCAGTCCCTTAAGGTCACCAATTGTCAGCCTATGTAAAAATGAAGAAGAAATGCAAAGTAAATACAGAGAGGTCTTTGGCCTGATGTAGAGACTGAGTGTCAGTCCCTTAAGGTCACCAATTGTCAGCCTATGTAAAAATGAAGAAGAAATGCAAAGTAAATACAGAGAGGTCTTTGGCCTGATGTAGCAACTCACCAATTGTCAGCCTATGTAAAAATGAAGAAGAAATGCAAAGTAAATACAGAGAGGTCTTTGGCCTGATGTAGAGACTGAGTGTCAGTCCCTTAAGGTCACCAATTGTCAGCCTATGTAAAAATGAAGAAGAAATGCAAAGTAAATACAGAGAGGTCTTTGGCCTGATGTAGAGACTGAGTGTCAGTCCCTTAAGGCCACCAATTGTCAGCCTGTGTAAAAATGAACAAGAAATGCATAGTAAATACAGAGAAATCTTTGGCCATAAGACCACATCACACAGAAGAAGGTGAGGGGTTGACAGGATTTGAAAATGAGCAGCAGGAAGGAATGATTCTCTGCTATCCTTTTGGGGTTGGTGGGGGGGGAGGGAAGAATGCTGTCACCATGTTCCCATACATATTATGACAGATGACTAAATAGGATGGAGTAAGGAGATCTGAAATCCCCCCACATTGTATTTTTACCCCATGAAAAGTGAAGGCATAAGAGGGTCTGCGAGGACTTCATCCAGATACCTAGTAATTGGGTCATAATGTTTGGATGTACAAATGTCTTGTTTTTGGGAAGATGGATGAGTTAGCATTGAGTGAAACTAATTTGAAATGGAGTTTGATAGTGTGGTGGGTAGGGTGTCAGGAGTGACAAGCAAATGTGTGAGGGAAGGAGTAACATTACTAGTAAGTAAAGAAATAGGTAATGGAATGGTAGAATGAAGTGTTTTTTTGAGGATAATGTCAGTGAAAGTGAAATTGGGGTGGGAGACACAGATTTTTGTTAGTGCATGCAGTTCTTTTAGTGAAAGAAAGTGAAGATGAGTGGTAGGCTTTTAGGACTGGCATATATGAGTGTATCGAGTTTTGGGAGGAATATAAACATGATGTCATTGGGTGATCTCAATGCTAGAGTAGATGAGCTTATAGATGCAGTAGGGAGGTTTGAGGTGTCAGGTAAGAACTACAGTGGAGAGAAATTGTGGTTAGAAAGGGTGTTGATGATAGCACGGTGTTTTAGAAGAGAGATAAGAATAAATATATGAGAGACAGGGTGGTGGATGGGACGGTGGTCACAAGGGCTTTAATAGACTGTAGTGATAACTAAAGGAAGGATTAAAAGATTTCTGGATGTAAATGTGTTCAAAGGAGAGACCAGGAAATTATCAGATTATTGTTTAGTAAACACGAAATAAAAAGTGGCTATAAAATTGAACGGAAGGAAAAAGAAGGCACAGAAGTGCTGAAAGTGAATGGAGTGGGGAGGACAAGGAGTAAGAATATCAAGAGAAATAGAGGGAACAAAGAAATATGTGCTTAAAGATAGTATGTGGTATGAGGAAGATGGGAAGGAAATGAAGAAGCAGTGAATGTTGAGATGAAGAGGTGAGGCAGTAGTGGAAGAAAAGTGACCATTTGAAAACTTATTACAAAATAAAACTAAGGAAGCATGTGAGAGGTACAGAAGGATGTGAACATATTGCAAGAGGAGGCAGGCAAAGAAAAGAGCAAATGTAAAGAGGCGTAGATGGTTGACAGAGAATTTTGAAGTTCATCAAAAGTTGTCCTGTGATGATACTGTTTAGCTTGTAGAATATCTTTTCTATGTGATCCTTTCCTTCATAGTTGAAGGCATTGAGAAGAGTAAGTCTTCAAAAATAATTTATTGGACCAACCTTTTACTGTAACTTCACAGCATTGACAAAGGGAGAATGATAAGCACATGCAAATTTAATGTATATATACCCACAGATGGGTTCATAAAGTAACTTCTATATAGTTATTTATGAACCAATTACTCAGTCATGAACAAGCCAAGCAAACAAGCTGCTGATTGGCTTGCACGAACCAATTGGCAATGTGTGCTGGTTCCTTGTAAGAGATATAACTTAAAAAATGGTGAGGTATACGTTCTCACTGTTCTCAAATACAAAAAGACTCTTTTCCATTTTCTTAGCCAGGCTCCAGGCTTCGCATCCATATAATAGAATGGGTTTTATATGTATCATATATTCTTAGTTTGGTCTTTGTTGATATGCGTATTTGAGAACAGTGTAGTAAGGAAATTTCTCGTATGGTTACAATGGCGAAGCGTGAAAAGGATTCGATCTGGTCCTTACCCCTCCCACGAGCGTGCTTGGTCGTATGGTAAAAATGAGAATAGGGTTGCAGGTAGTGACCTTCTCAATCTCGAGAACCAGTAAGTGTTCTGAGTTCGTACGATTTTAAGCATCAGTGGTCGAGCGGAGTAAGGCGGCAGTCATGGGGGCCTCTTGTCGTCATGTACAGCGCAGGTTCGAGTCCTTGCGCGATGGTCATAAAATTATCTGATTAATGTCGCTGTCCACTAGCGAATTTCTCGTATATATACATATATATATATATATATATATATATATATATATATATATAGAATTTATATATATATATATATATATATATATATATATATATATATATGACACAGGAAACCCACAGTCGGAGAAAATAATCTGAGGAGGGCTTCAGTTGAAAGCCGAAATATAGGAATCTTCTTTATTCGAAGTTTATTTTCTCCGACTGTGGGTTTCCTGTGTGTCATTTACAAATGTGCCACTACATTTCTGCTCAGAAATATACATATATCCTCAAGATATGGGAAGCTCACCAAGTCCTGAAAGAGCTCAAGGACTCGATTGTCATTACCATCCTCAAGATAGACAATCGCAAGACCTACGGCAACTACCACTTGTACGACAACTGAAAGATACAAATCATAACACCGAGTACCAAACAACTGCTGGTCACAATCGTGGTTCTCGCTACCACGATTTGTATCTTTTAGTTGTCGTACAAGTGTGTGTTTTATCTATCTCATTTTATTGCGTTTATTCTTTGTGAATTTTAAGAATGTATGTGAGATCCATTGTGTACAATTGTTTATGTAAGGTTGTGACCAGTTGTCTGGTTCTCGTAGCCACTGGAGGAGGAGGGGGAGCCCGGGTAGTTTCGGCATCGCAGACTACCTCTCCCAGTTCCAAGTACGACATATACAATAAGCTCTTTGACCACTGTATATCTTCAAACCCCTGAGGACGGTCCTAGGACTAGGACCAAAACGTCGGGTATTAAACCTCCCACTTTGAGTCGTCTGGTGTTTACGCTTCTCCCTTTCAACATGGATCCCAGACTCCAGGTCTTCACACACACACACAACACGGCTCGGTGGCGGATTGGTAAAGCACTGGCCTCACAAGCCAGAAAACCGGGGTTCGATTCCCCGGCCGGGCGGAGATAGGTTGAGTTTGTCTCCTTTCACGTGTAACCCCTGTTCACCTAGCAGTGGGTAGGTACGGGACGTTAGTCAAGGAGTTGTGATCTTGCTGTCCCGGTGTGTGGTGTGTGAGTGGTCTCAGACCTACCCAGAGATCGGCAAATAATGAGCTCTGAGCTCACTGCCGTAGGGTGGTGTCTGGCTGTCTCGACAGAGACTGCAGCAGATCCGAGGTGAACACACACACACACACACACACACACACATATATATATATATATATATATATATATATATATATACATATTGTCTGTGTGTGCGTTTACCTAATTGTAGTATATAAGAAAGGAGCAACGCTCGTTGTGTCCCGTCTCCTGTTCTCTAATTTTCTAACATACCTAGATCCAAATTCATGTACGGTTCCAACTTAATTTATATTTTTGATTTCCAATTACCGTATCTATATTTGAACTCATGTATTGTTTAAGCTTGGGGTACATCACCTTCTAAGCTATTCCACATATCTACATGGTAAACTGTATTTCTTCACATCCTTTCGACTTGTGGTCTTTCTCAATTTACTTCCATGACATATTAAGCCCCTTCCAATGACCAAAATGATACATGGTCGGTGAAATGGCAAATGAACTTCAATATCTCTAAGTGTGGCGTGTTAAACGTAGGGCTACACAACCCCAAAAATAGATACAGCTTAGATAACACGTTTTTAGAAAAATCTGAATGCGAGAGGGACTTGGGAGTTCTAGTGAGTCCGGACCTTAAAACCAGGAAGCAGTGCATTAGCGCCAGAAATAAAGCTAACAGGGCATTAGGTTTCATTGCTAGGACGGTAACAAATAGAAGTGCAGAGGTAATTATCAAACTCTATCTAGCGATAGTTAGACCCATCCTTGACTATGCGGTACAGTTTTGGTCTCCGTCCTACAGAATTGCTCCTGGATGAAGGGTCATCCCTGTCTCCTGTCCTTTGCCTGGGCCAGAAGTAATGCAGCAAGATGCAGGACATCCAAAGCAATCCCGCTTTACTTAATCAGCAACCCTCCCACTCTCCATTCCCTTATATGGAAAATAAAGAAGACGGGGAGAAATCCCTTCGAGCTGCGTCAAAACATCATACGTACACAACCTCCCCTTCCCCCGCCTCCTCCCTTCCTTGCTAAACATAGAAAAGAGCGAATACGGGGAGAAAATCCTCTTCGGGCTCCATCAGTGTATCATCCACACACAGCCATTCTCCACTCATCCCTATCCCCTGCTTTCTCCCCTCCTTGTTCAACAGACATTCCTCTCTTGCTCAAGGCCCCTTTCACCCCATCCATCCATCTCATCCTAAGTCGTTCCCTCGCGTTCACTCTATCCACCTCTGCCTTCCACACCTCTTTTGTTAATCTTTCTTCTCTCATTCCTTCCATGTGTCCAAACCGTCCCAATACTCTTTCATCAGCCCTATCTTCCATCTCCTTTTCCATTCCCACTGTCCTCCTCACCTCATTTCTCACTCTATCCAACCATGTAACCCCTACAAGACTTCTCAGACATTTGATCTCATACAGTATCATTGGCACAATAACCCTTTCATATATTCTTCTATTTGCATCCATTCCCAGGTACCTATATCTCACGATACTTTTGAATCCCCCAAGACATTTACTTGCTTCTCTCAGAACGAGTTATGTCAAATATTATTATTTATAGTAACATGTTCTGATCTTAATTACTGTATATATATTTGTTTCTCTGCATAAGGAGTCATGTCAAAGATTATCATGTTAAGTAATTATGATTTAACATGTCTGTTCTTAGTTATATAACTTATACTTTAAAATTGATGTACATTTTTCAAGAGGATGACAGTGGGATAGGAGGAAAGCTATTAAGAGCAGTCAAGTATTTATACGAGAGTAATGGAGTTTGTGTTGGGATCAGAAATGGAAAGAGTGAGTGGTTTGAAGTAAAGGTGGAACTTCACCAGGGATGTATTATCTCGCTGTGGCTGTTCAATTTATACATGGATGGGGTGGTGCGCGAGGTAAACACAAAAATAATGGGTCGGGGATTGGAGATAGTTAAAGAAAATTGAAAAAGCGGAAGATAAGCCAGTTATTGTTTCCTGACAACACTGCGCTTGTGGCAGGATCAGAGGAGGGATTGAGGAAGTTAGTGACAGAGTTTGGGAAGGTGTGCGAAAGAAGGAAGTTGAAGATAAATGTAAGTAAAAGTAAAGTGATGAGAAGTACGAGGGGAGAAAGTAGCAGCAGGCTGGAAGTGAGTATTAAGGGAGAGAGACTGGAGGAAGTGGATAGTTTTAGATACTTGGGTGCGAATGTGGTGGGAAAGGGAGGAGTGGAGGTGGAGGTAGATTGTAGATTGAAAGAAGCAAGTGAATGCTTTCGGAGTTTAAAAGTGTAATGAGAAATAGACATTTGGAAATGGATGCTAAGAGGAGGTTGTATGAAGAAGTAATTGTACCAACAGCACTGTATGGGGGTAGAAATATGGAATATAAGAGAGGAAGATAGAAGGGGTTTGAATATGTTTGAGATGAGGTGTCTGAGAAGTATGATGGGGGTTACTAGGCTGGGTAGAGTGAGAAATGAGGAGGTGAGGAGGAGAGCAGGGGTGGAAAGGTAGTTGGGCGAGAGGGTTGATGAAAGAGTATTGAGATGGTTTGAAAACATGGAAAGAATGAGTGAAGAAAGGTTAGTAAAAGAGGTGTGGAAGGCGGAGGTGGAAGGAGTGAATATGAGGCGACCAAGGATGAGATGGATGGATGGGGTAAAAGGGGCACTGGAAAAGAGGGGAATATATGTCGAGGAAGGACGGGAGAAGACAGAAGATAGGGGTGAATGGAGAATGGTTGTGTATAGATGATGCTGTTATGCATGAAAGGGAGTGGATGGGGGATGGAGGGTGAGGGGATATGTGTGGAAAAATAAGTTGACGCAACCGAAGGAATTTCTCCCCGTCTTCTCTTTTTCTACGTGAAGGGACGGGGAACGGGGGGGGGTTGTTCGTCGATTTAATGAAGCGGCCTTGCTGTGAATGTGCTGTGTCTTGCGACACTGCTTCTGATCCAGGGCAGTGGGCGAGATGCAGGGGTGACCCGTCATCCAGGAGGACCCAAGATAAGAGGGAGGCGGGAGGGGGGTGGGTGGGAGTTGAGTTTGTGGGGTTGGAAAAGGTGAGAGTGGATTTTATGCATTTTTTATATCTTCTGTATAAGGGAAAAACCTTTGGGATATGTATGTACAATGACAAGAATTGTCATGTAGTTTTTTGTACCTTTCTCGCAATTTTTTAAACAATGTATTTTATATCTGCGTATACGACTACAAATATATATATATATATATATATATATATATATATATATATATATATATATATATATATATATATATATATATATATATATATATATATATCCCCACCCTCACTCATCCATTTGAAATTGCAGCTAATTTCTAGAATTCTAGTTCAAAGAGCGGATCATACGGCAGTGAAAAAGAAAAAATATAATCCAAACTTATGTGCATGGTTTGCAAAATTGACTTAATACTCATCTCACTATCATGGTAGTAGTAACATTCAATGAAATTAATATATCATTGCAAAAGAAATAACGGGTTATTTGGGTTATATTTCTGTTTATGATGGATGAAGTAATGCTATAGGCTAAATTGTAATTTAGTTAATTATATTTTCCTTTAAAACTTCTCTTTGTTTCATGAATATACCGAGTGAGTTTTGCATGGATCTCTAAAATAAATACTTGAAGATGATATTCAGATTAAAGTCACAAAAATATTTTCTTTTCCTGTTGACGTTTCCCCATATAAAAATGGGAAACGTCAACAGGAAAAGAAGATATTTCTGTGACTCTAATCTGAATATCATCTTCAAGTATTTATTTTAGAAATCCATGTAAACCTCACTCAATATATTCATGAAACAAAGAGAGGTTTTAAAGGAAAATAGATAGCTACATTTACTAAGTTAATTGTATTTCTATTTGTAACCCCTCAAATTTTTGGTAAAGCAGGCGTAGTAATCGTTGTTTACATATATTGTACACATTAATGGACGATAAGAAATAGTAATTTTGGTGGTAAAACCAGTTTTCCTGGATTGACAGAATTGTACTGAAGCACTCGCACAGTATATGGTGGATGGACATATATAATGATAACGAGGAACCACATGAATGTGACATTCACAAATAACTTGTGCACTGAAGACTAGCGTTGGTGACTGATGCCTGATAACAATCTCGTGAACTGCTAATCATATTTGCACCATTTATACTATACTTGCACCATTCATTGACTAATTTCTTCGAAATTTTAGGCTTATCGCAAGCCGGACCACTACATACTCAAGGAAAGGCACATCTTTGTCTTAGCTCTCAAATATGACGGAAGTTTATAGCATGGGAAGGATGGGGGTCAACTCGAGACCAACATCAGTTTATATGCTTGCTCTGATGAATGAAAGTGATAAAAAGAAGAGGAAACATGTATGGAAGCGATACTTACTAGCAAGGCAAGAACAAGGAGACTTAAGTGAGTTTAAGAGATTAGTGCAGGAACTTACCCTAGATGACAATGAGACTTACAGAGAATGGATGGTGCTTGATAGGCACCAGTTCTTTGATGTATTGTCAATGATTAGACATTCCATTGATAAAATGGACACCCAGATGAAGTCAGCTGTGACAGCTGAGGAACGGCTAGCCATCACTTTACGGTACTTAACAACAGGTTAGTGTGGAATTATGGGAGTAGATCCAACTCACCCAATTACCAACTTGCCCTGCGAACTCAAACCACCAACTCGCACTACCAATTTGCCCCATAATTACCAATTTGCCCACTGGCTGATTGTGTAGATACTAACTGGCTTGCTGGCCGATTGTGTAGGTACCAACACACCTGCTGTCAATACCACTTGCACCAATTCAAATTCAATTCAAATGACAGACCTTGGACTGTGGAAGTGAACTGACAGGCCTAATTCCTCAAGAACAGACCAAGTAAAGATGAGAGGGCTATAGAATGATGGAAGGAATAGGTTGAGCGGATACAATTTTCCCACATCGGTTGAATCTTGGAGGAATTATACTGACATCAGACTACATAACTATGTCTGATGAATCTTTATTTTATACCTACCAAGATACTAGTGAACAGCATGTACAGACTGGGCATGTGCTAAGTCCTCCCGCACCTTTTGTCATTGGTTGTTTAATTTTTTTCTAGATATTCATCATGACACTCTTTTGAGTAAAGTATATGAGCCATTATCTAAGACAATTCCTAATGATCAAAGTATCTTTGATCTATGAATGTAACCCTGTAAAATAGAAATTTCCATCCCCCCTGTATCGGAAGAGTTTCAGGAGGGTGTGCACAACATCAACATTCATGCACAATGTACACTAGAGAAATCACATTTGAAGTGACAATGAAGGAACAACTGGTACATGTAGTACCATGAGATGGGAAATGCCTTTTCAATGTCGCTTCACTTGCTCTAGGGGTCACATTGGCTTTTCCAAAGAACTACAGATGTGGACAATGGTAGAAACTTGCAAGTATAGGGAATTTGATCAATTCCAAAACACTGACCAGATGAAAAAGGACCAAAACTGATGATGTGGAGCTTCATGTTTAGGGTAAAAGAAGGTACAACATTATCAGTCCTGGGGCGCAAATTGACACAAGGTTTTATTTCTTTCTGTTACAGCCTCATTTTCGAGTGGTAAGTCTTATGCATAAAGTTAACCTAAGTCCATGGTCTAAGGACACCACCCACTCTAAAAAAGCCCGGTGGGCCTTGATACTAGGCCTGTTTTGTGGACTTCTTAACAGACTCCTTTATATGACTGTACTCCCCCCTCCCCCCCCACACACACTCCCATGCCTCTATGTAATAGGGTTCATTCAGATTTTTTTTTTATGGATACAATTTACATATGCATTATTATTATTATAGTATAGTAGGCCTATAGGCTTTACCTCTCCATGCCATCCATGCATCAATTTGTCATTGGGATGTTGAGGGCCAGCCTATCATTTTATTGATGGTAGAAAACTGAATACAATATTGTGGTATGAATTGATAAGTTCATGGGGTGAGTTGGAGGTGCAATTTGGTAATTATGGGGAGAGTTGGACCATATTTGGATTATGTACCAAGCTGTAATATTGTATATAACAATGGTTGGATTGGAATACAATTGCTGTGATCAAACTAGACTGACTTTCACTCCTGAGGTGGTGTTGCGGAGAAAAACAAAACTATTTGGTGCATTCAGAATGAAGGAAAAAGTGCCATCTAGCATGGAGGGTAATTTTTTGTTGTTACAGACAATCTCAGGAATATGAGAAGTAGGAACAAATATGTAACATCTTAAAGAGCCTCTAAGGAGATTGTAACATCTTAAAGAGTCTCTAAGGAGATTCACTTCATATAGATATATGCAAAATGAAATATCCTTGTTATGATGGGTTTAGATATCTTGTATAACCTCCTTTTTTATTTAATTTTCATCAACATGTGTAAATAGTAATTATGATAAAGTACATGAGGTAGCTATACTGCAAGAGACGGAGTATAACTTGTGTGTTTGGTGCTATACCTGACATGTCAGTGTTTTTATCACTCCTCATACATAATGAAATGTCCATGAGAAACCAACTTAAGCTCTACTTGACTTAAAGTAACAGCATATTATTTATTCAGACCTTTTTGGGTATTATTAAGGATGTGCACATGTACACAATATCATTACAAAATTGAATATTAATTTGGTAAATTAAAATCACAATATCAATACAAAATTGAATATTAATTTGGTAAATTAAGATACATGAATGTAATGTTTTTCTTAGCGGTAATCAATGACAAAAAACCTAGCTAAAAGCAAATACACTACCAAGTTGAGCTATGACAATAGGTTTGAGGTGCCATATTTGTGTTGTCTGTCCTGTCTTGTCAATGTCAGTTTGACAATGACGATGGCGACCCAAATGATATATCAATATGATATATTAATTTTATAAATTTGAATACATCAATTTATACTTTTCTTGAAGCAATGAAACATGTCTACACCCCACAGTCTGTTTGGATACCAAAACTGGTTGTCACCGTCCCTGACAATGACCCTGGCACTGGATTACTAAGTACAGGTTAGGTTAGGTTAAAATGGAGCCATTTATCATACTTTGATATCTTAATTTTTTCATCTATCAAAACACACATGTCATCTGGAAGTACTTATCATGGTTCCATTTGGTAGTACTGTATATCAGTTTTAGCCTTTTTTTTTCTGCCAAGAAAAACTTATGTTACGCTGATGTATTGTATTTTTTCAAATCTATTATTTAATTTTCTATTGCTATATAATTTAGGTGTACACTTCTTTCAATTTACCCCTTTTTGTACTGGTGTCTTGCTTGCTTAGCTTAATTTTGTTGTAAATTTACTTACTAGATACCTAGAATGGTTTAGTTAAGGCTTCTGAACATTTGTAAAAAATATATAAGTATGGGCTGACACCTAGATTTTACATGTGAAATAGGTAATATTTTTACAATGAAAGTGTAATGAGAATCATTAATAGTAAAACATGGTTCATTATATATAAGGTACAAGTATCCTATGTACATCCTTAGGACATGATCATTATTGCACTTTATACACAAATGAAAAAGATTAAATGCACTTATAGATAAGCAAGGCCTCCTTTGTATTGCAGTGGACATATTTCAGTAGAGTACTAATCATTTATCACAGAGTATATTTTATCAAGCTTCACAGAAATCACTTTAAGGAGCATAAATTTTTTGTCTTTTTGTATCAGAATTTAAAGTTCCTTTATCCCAGTTGCTGTTGATGAATTCATGTGAATTTAGACAAAATGGAAAGGAAAAACTATCCTATTCAATGAAGGAAGATTATTTCTATTTCAATATTTTGTTATTTTCTAAATGGCCCTTTGACTATTTTCACTTAATTTGTAGGAGCCAACTTAGTAGCACAAACAGGATTTACGTAGCACTTTAAGAACAAAAGTACCCAACTTAGTCAAATGTTTGTTATATTCTAGGAGAATATTAAGGGTTCTGGATCAAGATTGATCTTGTGTACATTATGTATAACATTGTTAAGGTAAGAAATTTTATTATTTTTCCTTTCAACAAAATTGAACAATATACTTTGGAAGAAAATTTTGAATGACAGAAAATAGCCATTCTTTGGTTGCCAACATGTAGTTTAGCTATCATTTGATATAACATTGTTTACTTATCTTGAGAATATTTTTACTATATGGACTTCTACTTTCACTGGATAATCTTTTGTTCCATTTTAACTAGTGTGAAAATAAATGGACAAATGGAAGACCTTAAGGATTATTTCCTAAGGGTCAATTTTTTTAAATTATACTTTATTCATACATATTCAGAAGGTAATGTAATTTTAATTTCTTCAACAATTGAATCATCCTGTACAGCATATTGATTTTTTCTTTTTTGTCTTCTTCTTCGTAGCAGTAATCCATCATTTACATTTTTTTTTTGTTTTTTTTTCAGGAGAAACCCAGAACTCGCTAGCCACCCAGTTTCATGTGAGCCAGAATTTAATCTCTTCAATCATTCCTGATGTATGCAGTGCCATCTACATTGCTCTACAGCCACATTATATGGTAGTTCCCAATACACAGGAAGGGTGGAATAATGTAGCTGATGGATTTAATCATTTATGGAATTTCCCCAATTGCCTTGGTGCCCTTGCTGGGAGACAAATTGTTGTGCAGAATTCTCCCATTGATATGATTATGTTGACTTTGATAGATTCTGATCACAAGTTTTTGTATGTTCATGTGGGACCTGATAATCATACCAGTGAGGAGGGAACCTGGAGTAAATGTAAGCTTTCCCAGGCATTAGAAGAAGACAGTCTCTTTGTACCTCCCTCAGCTAAGTTACCTTTCTCAAACAAACAATCTCCATTTGTCATTCTTGGTGATGACGCATTTCCTTTGAAGGAGTATTTGGTGAAACCCTATTCTGAGGAAAACTTAGGGGGAGAAGAAAGGATGTTCAATTATCGTCTGTCTAGAGCTAGGAGAGTGACTGAAAATACCTTTGGAATTTTGGCTAGTAGGTTTCAGGTCTATAAGCAGGCCATATATAGATCTCCTACATGTACCACCAGAATAGTTCTTGCCACTGTTGTACTTCACAATTATCTAAGTGTGAATTCAAAGGATACCTATGCTCCAGTAAACATACTTGATAGAGAAGACTTGGGTCATTATAAAATTGTCCCAGGTTTTTGGCGTCAGAATGAATGTGGTGGTTTGATAAATCTTCATGATGTACAATACAGCCCAACGAATGCTGCTGTGCAGGTGAGGGACAATCTGAGAACTTTCTTTAACACAGAAGGGTTCCTACCATGGCAGAGAGAAATGGCCTACCTTCATGGATAGGATTTTATGAAGGAATAGTTTCACTGTCAGAGTAGGCCATTTAGATTATCATTGTGTTATTGTAGTTTTAGATACTAGTACCACAGTAAAAATAAGTCTGAAGAAGTTATATTTATTATCCACTTGTTCAGGTCTATCTAATGCATAGAATTGTCAAAGTAGTGTGTCATTTTGAACCATTTCCTCTTTTTCTGTGTTCAGGAGATGCCTGTCTGTGCCTAAAGCAATTACCGTTGACCTATGTACTTGGACTGTTGAGGCAGGTAACAGTCACTGGCATAAATCAGGGAGAAGTGTGGGACTTGAACCCACAACTAAGTGAATACAAGATCAGCACCTGTGTGAGAGAAAAAAAAATGGACATGTTAAATGATGGGTGAGTGCAGGGTTCTCTCCTGAGTATAGGTTGGTATCCTCATCCCTGATTGGGCTAAGTTTTACTTTTCTTCAACTAAATTTCTATTAAAACAGAAGCATAAGCAGAGCATTTACCCATGACAGCTGGTGGGCAATACCATCTTTATTTTCATCGTATTTACCTTATTGTAATATACAGAGGGCAGAATCAGGTAGAGGATAAAAGGTAAAGGGTGCAGGTGGACAAATATTAATGGAAGTAAAGGGAAGATAGTGTTTCAGGGATTTGTTGGATATGGAAGAGGTTAGAGAGACTGACAATGGGAAATGTTAGGAAAATGACTGCTGGGAAAAGAAAATTGTATGGCTGTATAGGAAAAGATTGGATATAAAAAGCATTGAAAGCTGGTAAGGCACCTGGGTGAGATGGGTGTTATGTTGTGTGTCTGATATACGGAGGAACAATTATAGTGGACAACCTAGTGAGGTTTAAAGGGTGCCTATGGGAGAGGATTGGGGGAGTGCTTATAGAGTTCCACTTTACAAAGGAAATGGAGATAACTATGTATTAGCATTAGAAGGATTAGTCTGTTCAGTGTAATTGGTAAAGCATATGGGTGTTAATTGAGAAGAGGAGAAAAGGAAAGGGAGTGTTTGTGGAAGAGTAGTAAGGCAAATAAACAAGAAATTTTTGCCAAAAGGTAAGGATATCTTTAGGGCATTCATGGGACTGGAAAAGGCATATGACATGGTTGATGGGAAGGCATATGGTGTGTTGCAGATATGGGATAGGGGTAAGACTGCTGAGGGGAGTCAAAGGTTTTTACAAGAGTAGTGGAGTTTGTGTTAGGGTAGTAAATGGAGGGATTGAGTGGTTTGAATTGAATGTGGGGCTGCAACAAGGTTGTGTAATGGTTGTATGATAAGTGGTGTAGTACAGGATGTTAATGGAATGATGATTTTGCAGATGGTAAAAATGAAAGGATGTGTTAGATGAGCCAGTTGTTGTTTGTGGATGACATTTTGCTTATGGCTGCGTCACGTCCCCTCTATGGGCCAAGCTAGTTGCAACATGAAAAGAAAAAGAAAAAAGTTAAGGCCATGCACAGTTCGGACGAATGACAGAGTTTGGGCAGGATAATTAAACTCTTTGTTAAAATTGAATATTACACAAATAACACAACATAATTGGGCATAGAATAATAGAATATAGCAATAAATGTTACATAGAATATGCACATGATATTATTTACCAAGTAGAGTAGCTGGGTGTGCACTTGTATGTAGCATGTAGGAACAGGTGGGGGAAATGAAGTCTTGATTCTGGTTGCTAAAGTTGCCCCAACAGTCTTGAGAACAAATGAGTAGTTTGAGGTAAGGCTTATGCACGATAACTTCTGGTAGCTGGGAATATGTAAAATATTGGTTGATATTTCATAGTGGAGAAATAACAGAAAATGTTCACGAGTAGTCCAGCATCAGTCTGGAGATGCCCAAAACAATTCAGAAAAACATAAAATCTGTGCATTTTGTGTGGAGAAGGACAATTGTTGAGGTCCAAGGGACTTGTTTAGTGGAGCTGCTGTAATTGACGAATGTAGAATAATTTCTACGTAGATTCAGATGGGCTCTGGGTGTCTGCTTCTCTCTCTTTTCTCATTTTGGATCTCTATTCTCTTCTTTGTTGATTCTCTCTCCTGGCTCACTCTCTGCTTCGCTTCTTATATGCCAGGAATGGGAGCTGACATTTCTCAAGATGACAAAATATATGTAAAGTGGTAGGGTAAACCACCTTCAACCAATCAGAAAGCAGAATGAGCTTTCCCACCAAATTATGTTGTGTTTCTGAGCTTGGCATGATCTAACAGTATATAACGAGGTGCGCCTCAACAGATGGGTATTATACAATGCTTAACATTTTAAGAAATGCAATTTATATATATGAAATACAGTACAAATTACAACATAGACACTATGCATATTCACGCAAGGCATGCCTTCAGATTACAAACAGGAGTTTTTATTCACACAAAGGCATGATGTAGCACAACCACAGGATTCTATTCACACTAAGGATGTGACAGGCTGGATCAGAGGATGGTCTGAGGCAGCTAGTGGTGGAGTTTGGGTAGAGAAAGGTGAAAGTAAGTGCAGTCAAAAGTGATGAAAGGTAGAAGGGGAAAGGAGGTCAGTCTTAAGGAAGAAAGGCAGGAGGAACTGAAGAATTTTAACCCATTGAACTCCGATGACAAGATGTCTTGTCATTTGGTCAAATAAAACAAAAAATCATAATAAAACAACAAAATGTTTGATGATCAAACAGCACCAGAAAAATATGACGTTGTCAGTCCTCCTCCTCCTCTTCGAGGAGGAGGACTGACGACGTCATATTTTTCTGGTGCTGTTTGATCATCAAACATTTTGTTGTTTTATTATGATTTTTTGTTTTATTTGACCAAATGACAAGACATCTTGTCATCGGAGTTGAATGGGTTAATAGAGTTGGAGGTAAATTTTAGAGTTTGGGAGATAAAACGCATGTACTTCATAATCTTTCCACAACTTGCAAAAAAAAAAGAGGATATACATTCTAAGTCAAAATGTTTGGCATGAGAGGGTTGCAGCAATAAAAAATCCATAATAAACCAAATACAGATACTTGCCCCTCTTTAGTACTTAGTTGGGCACCCTTCTTTCAAGGTGTTGGAACCACTGAGGGTAAGTATTGTTGCAAAAATCTGGGATGGCTGCCTCAAGCTTAGGGATTTATTATGTGTCACATACATACATATACCAAAGGCTTTTTCCCCCCTTACAAGGGAGGTATCCAAAAAACGAAGGCACAAAAACCACTCCCACCCATTCAATCCCCATCACACTCCACCCTCTCCCCCCCTCCTCTTGTCTTGGCACCTCCTGGATGACAGGTCATCCCTGCATCTTGTCCACTGCCCTAGGTCAGAAGTAGTGTTGCAAGACACAGCACATCCACAGCAAGGCCGCTTCATTAAATCGGCGATCCCCCTCTCTGTCCCCTCATGCGAGAAAGGAGAAAACGGGAAGAAATCCCTTTGGGCTGCATCAAATTTTTCTCACACATACTCCCTCTCCCCCATCCCCATGCATTCCACCTCATGCATCACAACATCATCCATATACAACCATTCTCCATTCACCCCTGTCTTCTGTCCTCTCCTGTCCTTCCTCAACAGACATTCCCCTCTTTCCCAAAGCCCCTTTTACCCCATCCATCCATCTCATCCTAGGTCGCCCCCTCATGTTCATTCCATCCACATCTGCCTTCCACACCTCTTTTACTAGTCTTTCTTCACTCATTCTCTCCATATGTCCAAACCATTCCCAGCTCCCTTAGCACCCCTGTTCTCCTCCTCACCTCCTCATTTCTCACTCTATCCAGCCTAGTATCCCCTATCATACTTCTCAGGCACCTCATCTCAAACACATTCAAACTCCTCCTCTCTTATGTTCTATGTTTCTGCCCCATACAGTGCTGTTGGCACAATCACTCCTTCATACAATCTCCTCTTAGCATCCATTCCCAAATGTCTATTTCTTATTACACTTTTTAATCCCCCAAGGCATTTACTTGCTTCTCTCAATCTACATTCTACCTCCACCTCCACTCCTCCCTTTCCTGCCACATTCGCACCCAAATATCTAAAACTATCCACTTCCTCTAGTCTCTCTCCCTTAATACTCACTTCCAGTCTGCTGCCACTTTCACCCCTTGTACATTTCATCACCTTTTACCCACATTTATCTTCAACTTCTTTTGCACACTTTCCCAAACTCTGTCACTAACTTCCTCAATCCCTCCTCTGATCCTGCCACAAGCGCAGTGTCGTCAGCAAACAACAGCTGGCTTATCTCCCACTTTTCTCCATTTTCTTTAACCATCTCCAATTCCTGACCCACTACCCTTGCATTTACCTCTCGCACCACCCCATCCACGTACAAATTGAACAGGCAGAGTGACATAGCACATCCCTGACGAAGTCCCACATATACCTCGAACCACTCACTCTCTCCATTTCTAATCCTGACACATGCTCTACTACTCTCATAAAAAACTCTTGACAGCTCCTAAAAGCTTTCCTCCTATCCCGTATATCTGCAATACCTCACACAGTGCCTTCCTGTCTACCCTATCATAAGCCTTTTCCAAATCCATAAAAACCCAAAGAACATCCTTACCTTTTCCTATAGCTTTCTCACATATCTGTCTTACCACAAAAATCTGATCTATGTAACCTCTACCTGTCCTAAACCCACACTGTTCCTCACCAATTACTCCCTCTTTTCTTCTAATCCTCTCAATCAAGACCCTCCCATAAGCCTTCCCAACTACACTTAACAAACTAATCCCTCTGAAACTACTACATTCACACTTGTCCCCTTTTCCCTTGTAAAGTGGAACTATACAGGCACTCCTCCAGTCCTCCAGCATTCTACCCTCTCGTAAACAAACTTCACCAGCCAGTCCACCATTACTGTACCTCCTTTTTTCAGACATTCTGCATGACATCCATCCAGACCAGGTGCCTTACCTGTTCTCATCATCTTATCAACTGCCTTCACTTTATCCTTCCTCATTTATTTGTCATTAGAGTGCACAAGTTCTCAATGGGGTTTAAATCAGGCGGATTTCCAGGCCAGTCTTTAATATGCACAAAACCAAACCAGGTCTTAACACGTTTAGCAGTGTGGAAAGGCGCACCACCCTGCATGAATAGGTTTGTTTGGCACATCTCAAAACAATCCGAATGATCACTCAGTAGTTGCAAGTATTGGTCTGTATTCATGAAAACATTCCTCAATAGGATCACAATTTCCCCACACCATGGTAACCAAAAGCACCTCAGACCGTTAATTTACCTGAATATTTAACATTCCTTTGGATGAATTTTGTGTCTAATGGATCGCAGTTTGTGGTGATTGTGTGCTGCTGGGTAGAAATAACGAGTTGGCAAATTAACAGATTGCTGCAGTTACATCTCTCTGTAAGGCAGGAAAATCTAATGAGGAAATGCTGTCTATAACTGTCGTTTCGCTACAGTGTACAGCAGTAGAAAAAGAAATTCCGTGTCTGTGGAAAATCTGACCTTCCAATACAGAAAAAGTCGATAGGGAGGCCACGTAAAACTACCCCATGTACTTTGAAGGTGTTCAGGAGGCAGCTGGATAGTAAACCATGTATAAGAGCATCAATATTAAAGAAAAAGAATGCTGTGTTACTGGTTTATGTGTCTGTGAGGAGAGTGCATCGCCATCTCTACGACGACCTGAAGTTCTTGCACCACAACGCTCCTAAGAAACCGATTGTCATCCTTAAGGCGGGGGTGTGTGTGTGCAAAAACTCCTTGGGCTCATATCTCGCTTCTGAATCATCCAATTGCTTTGAAATTTTAATTTGTTGTTTGTTGGTGTTAAAGGATGACATTGTGTAAATTTTATTGAATTTGGGTGGATGGTAGTGGCTAAAAAAATTTATTTGAAAAATTGTTCATATATCTACATTTTGTAGGAATTTTTCAATTTTTTTGTTTGTCTTCGAATGAAAAAAAAAACGATCGAAAAGTTTTTTTTAGGGCTCCTGAATCCCGTTTGTTTTGACAAATAAAAAATCTAATCCCTACAAAAAAATCTATTTATGTTGATGTATAAAATGATCAATTTTTTTTTTTACCGATTTTGTGACATTATTTCAAGTCCAAAAAACAATATTTTGAGATATCGGCTTCGCTTCTATTTTTTTTTCCTTGTCCTGCCATGTGTATTCATCTGATTGTCATGAAATTTTCTCATATGATTGTGTATACATTATTGACTTGGTGGAGAATGATGAGGCATTTGGTCCCCCTTTCTGAAAGTATATATCACTCATAGACGATAATCCGGACAGTGATAACACACTCCCTTTCATCTCTGCTAGTTTCTCCTTGGTTTGAAGAGTGTCGATGCCTTTTCTTTCTCCCTTTACCCTTCTTGAGGTTGGATATCTTCACTATTGCAAGCTTACAATTACAGGTCATCTTGCAAGACGAATATTAGAGAAATATTGCAGGAACGGAGCGTGACGACATCACTGATGTCTACAGAGGTACTGAGGAGGCCCAGTTACGATAAGACCACACTCTGCGGGGAAGGATACCGTTTGTCGAAATTTATATAAAGATTTTTTTTTTTATGATAGTTCTACGTAGTTGTAAGCATTGAATGATACCTCATTTTCTAGCGCACGCGTCACGTTATGACGCCTGAGTAATTTAAAAATAGTGTCGGGGGGGGAGAATTTAATAATAATAAAATCACCAAGTGATAGTTTCGCGTAGCAATGACAGGGTGAGCGAATAAAACTGAAAAGTGAAATTTCAAAAATATTCGTGAAAAATTCACCGGGGTGGCCCCCCTTAAACATAGGAAAAATA
>NC_134788.1:43692518-43702518 GCF_046742065.1 Oratosquilla oratoria | reverse complement strand
ATTTCCGGACAGTTTGAGACCATTGTTTCTTGTCTGATTCTCATTCAATGTGAACATTTTGTCACTTTTGATGTTGCCAATTCCCTTTAGAATTCTAAAGACCTGTATCAAGTCACCTCTGAGTCTACGTTTTTTTTTAGGGAAAACATATTTATATGTTTTAGTCGATTTTCGTATGATTTATTTTTGATATTTGGAATCCGTTTTGTGGCTCTCCAGTGTACTTTTTCCAGTCTGTCAATGTCTTTAATGAGATTCGGCGACCTTACGGAAACGGCATATTCCAAATGTGGACGAACGATTAATGAGTGATGGACTTTTGAAAACAAAAGATCGCGCAATTAGTCCTAGAATCTTATTTGCTTTCTCAGAGGATGAAATACACTGCTTGGATGATTTGAGATCGTTGCTGATAATTACGCCGAGATCTTTTTCACTATCCTCTTTTGTTAACGAATTTCCAAATAACTTGTAATCGCACTTGCTGTTATTTTTACCTATGTGCATTACATTGCATTTACTTGTGTTAAATTTCATTAGCCACTTTTCAGACCATTGCTGTAATTTATCTAAATCTTCTTGAATATCTAATTGATCATTTGCCATTCCGCACATTTTTGTATCATCAGCAGATTTGGAAACAGTAGATTTTAGTCCATGGTCTATTTCATTTATATATACTATGAATAGAAGTGGCCCAAGAACGGAACCCTGAGGAACTCCACTTGTAACATTTTTCCATTTAGAATTTTTTCCATTTAAAACAACTCTCTGCTTTCGATCATTCAACTAATCACTAGTCCAACTTAATAGGCTACCACTTATTCCGTGCGAAGCTAATTTAGTAAGTAGTCTTTCGTGTGGGACGGTATCAAAAGCTCTTACAAAGTCTAGATCTATTAAATCTATATTGTTTCTTTTGTCATAATTCGAGATAACTGTGTTGTAGAATTCGAGTAAGTTAGTCACGCAAGAACATTTCAGTCTGAAACCACGCTGGCTATCATTTATCAAACGGTTACTTTCTAAATGATGTTCGATAACATCTCTGATGATAGTTTCCGTTATTTTTCCTACGATTGAAGTCAAACTTATAGTCCTATAGTTATTTGGTTGCTTTTTGTCACCTTTTTTGAATATGGGAGTAACGTTAGCTAGCTTCCATATATATATATATATACATATATATATATGTATATATATATATATATATATGTGTGTGTGTGTGTATTTATATATGTATATATATATATATATATATATTTATATACATATATATATATATATATATATATATATATATAAAAGTGTGTGTTTCACGGACCGCCGAAATGACAGTCGACGACTCTATCAACCGCGCTACCGAGTCGTGTATGACCGATCTTTGGGTAATACTGTGTGTGTGTATTCACCATAGTTTTTAGATCACGTGTTGGACTCGTGATCGACAGCTATTTCCCTCCCGGAAGAAAGCTCAGAGCTCGTATGACCGATATATGGGTAATGCTGTGACCTTACACGCACACACACACCCAACTCCCCACCCACGAGAGTTGGAGTAGCCACTCGAAGCGCAGCGATACTGAAATAAATTCAGCCCTTGGCAGGATTCGAACCCAGACCGCCGTAGTGACAGTCGGGTCTACCAACCGGGCCACGGAGTCATGTATGACCGATCTATGGGTAATATTGTGTGTGTGTGTGTAAAGAGAGTATAGTTTATTCCATGTTCATATGGGTGCTATTTTGTCTTCGTTTTTTCTTCTTAAAATAATATCGTTAAGTTAAGAGGGTTATGTATCTAAATCGTTGGTAATCTTTTCATGTGTATGTATAGAAAAACAAGTGAGTATATTTTTTTTCTTCATGTTCGTATAAATGCGTGATTCTTATCAGTGTCATTTTTTTGTATTGTATATCTAGTGTTCCTCTGACGTATACCGTAAAGATTTGTTTTCGCCTATTTCCAAAAAGAAACATTCGTGAATGAAGTTGAACGTGCGATAGAGTGGTAATGTGGAATTGTGTACATTTTTAATGTTATGAGTTACAATTATAACAGGGTGTTCGAAGCCACAAGGGTGTTGAAAAAATGTAAACTCTTACGAAGTAACAAGACATTGGTATTGGCTGGACCCAATGAAATATGTAGAATTGTGAGGTATAGAACTCGGACAAACCTTTTTCGGACATTAAGAAAGTATGAAGAAACGTAAGTCATTATTTGAAAAAAGATAAATGGACAAAGGGAGAAATATAATAGAGGGATATACATTTCAATATTGGCACTACAGGCCAAGTAAACACTTGTATTAATTTAAAGGTGATTATCTGTAAGATTGAGGTGGATACATTTTGTACTGTATTTAGAGTGTGATTAACCCACAAATGTCGCATTGGGCAAGATCATTGTTTTAGGAGATAAGGTAAAATTCTATAAGTACTTGAATAAGACCCAATGCACGTAACCTAACTGCAGCATAACCTATCCTAATTCATGATCAGGTCTTAGTTTTTACTGGGAGATGACCATTGAAATAACTCCCCTAGCCCCATCCATAATTGCTGTTGAACAACAGCACTCCCTCCTAGCAAGACTAGCTTGCACATAAAATTAATGGAAGGAGCAAATGATAATAATTGATACTTACATTATGTGGGTTGTTGCCTTCTTCCTTTGAGTTGTAAATCCCCTGTAAGGGAAACCCAGATAAATTTTCTTTATTATTTTGGTCATTAAAATACAATTTCTCAGATTTATGGTAAAACTGTCAATCTTTATTGTCTTAGTTATTAGGATACAATTTTTTAGGAAATAACAAGATATATGGAAGGTAAAACTAGTTACTGTAAGTCCTCGATATATGGTACACATGCATTCCTGAAAACTTTACCACAAATTGAAATTACCATATACTGAACCCATTATAAAATGTAATAATATGATATGTCAGATGTACCTTCTCCCTGCTCTTTCCTCTTCAAAATATCTATCGAATACCGTATCTGTGAATTTTTCTTACCGTAACTAGAATCGAGGGAAGTAATTATCAAATACCATAACTGTGAATTTACTAGATAAAGAATTACCATATAACGAGGACTCACTGTATTCCATCTTGCATATTCATGCATTGGAAGAACCAGTTTCATTATGTTCCTTCATTGTTTATATATTCAGTACTGAGCATGGGGACAGAATCAAGCAAGGTTTCAAGGTGCTGATGAGGAGCATATGCCAGGAGGCACATAGCCACAGCTGGAGTAGTTACCTTTATCCTGTATGCTTGGACTGTTGGGGCAGTAAACAATCACTACTGGTAATTGGAGAGAAGTATGAGATTTGAACCCACAATTAAGTGAATGTGAGACCACTAAGTTCCTGACTGTGCCACCTTCATATGTGGCAAGGTTTTAGAGGATATATATATATATATAATTAAAAGTGATGGCTAGTTTTGCATTGATTATTTTCTTAATGGTATTTTCCATATACCTTATTATAGATTTGTGTTCCTTAGAAAATATATTTATGAGGAACACAAATCTATAATAAAGTATATGGAAAATATCTTTAAGAAAATAATGCAAAATTAGTCATCACTTTAAATGATATATGCATCAGAGAAAAACTCCTGTCCAAATACACTTATGATATATATATAATGTATATATATATATATATATATGTATATATATATATGTATATATATATATATATATATATATATATAATTAAAAGTGATGGCTAGTCTTGCATTTATCATTTTCTTAATGGTATTTTCCATATACCTTATTATAGGTTTGTGTTCCTTAGAAGAGAAATTTATGAGGAACACAAATCTATAAGGTATTTGGAAAATAACTTTAAGAAAATAATGCAAAACTAGCCATCACTTTTAATGATATATGCATCAGAGAAAAACTCCTGCCCAAATACATATATATATATGATATATCACATTAAATTTACCTAAAAGTAGTTGGTGGTTGTCAAGGAAAGAGAAATTATACTTAACGACTTTGAATACAAAGTCAAGTTATTTTCTGAAGATAGTGTAGTGTATTGAAAATATAGAAAACATACTTTATGAATTATGAGGGACTGAATGCATATTTTGAGTGATTAGATTTTTGGATATAAGTAAAACAAAATTAATAGTAAGAGTAATAAGATTTTCTAAAATTATTGTAACTTTTATAAATATGTGTTATGATTAGAAGTTTAAGAATGAAATTGACACAGATGTTTATTTAATATTTCATTTTACTCTTTAGAATCGCAAGAGGATTCAGCAATGTCAGATGTTTCAAATGGAACTGAAATCTCAACCAGTGGGAACGCTAGCAAGAAAACGGAGGTGGAATTTTTGGAAAGAGAAACTGTAAAGACTGTTGCAAGGAAAAGGCATTATCTATGCAAAATTTGTGGTGCTTCATTCTACGGCTCAAAAAAACTTGAAGAACACGTCCGAGTTCATACGGGCGAGAAACCGCATTCGTGTAGTGTGTGCGAGGCTTCGTTCAATAGTACGTCCACTCTGAAAATGCACATTCGAACTCATACAGGAGAGAAGCCGTATAAGTGTCATTTGTGCGAGGCGTCATTTTCGCAGTCGTCTACTCTAAATACTCATATTAGGGTTCACACAGGCGAAAAACCGTATCGGTGTTCCGTCTGCAATGCGGCATTTGCTCGTTCTTCTGGTTATACGAGTCACATGAGGATTCACACCGGAGAAAAGCCGCACAAATGTTCTATTTGCAACGCATCATTTATACTTTCTTCCGGGTTGCGAGTGCATATGAGAGCACATACAGGCGAAAAGCCGTACAAATGTGATGTTTGTGAGGCGTCGTTTTCTCAACTAACTAGCATGAAGAACCATGCCCTGGTGCATACACGCGAGAAGCCTCACAAATGTACGTTTTGCATGGCGTCGTTTGCTCAGGCGGGTAACTTGAGGAGGCACGTACGTACCCACACCGGCGAAAAGCCTTATCGGTGTCTTTATTGTAATTCGTGCTTTTCTCAAACGTCCGTCTTGAAGGTTCACGTAAGAACTCATACTGGAGAAAAGCCGTATAAGTGCCGGCTTTGCGAAAGAGCGTTTCATAGATTAGATAATCTAAAGAGACATACTCAAAGCCACATGGGGATAAAATCTCATAAATGCACGATTTGTGAAGCTTCATTTTGTGATAAACCAGAATTAAATGTTCATATGAGAGTTCATAGAGGTGAAGAACGCTATAAATGTTCTCAATGTAAATATGTTTCTTTCTATTCAAGTAACTTGAAGAGACACCTAAAGGTTCATAACGGTCAACTGTCTGCTGACCATGATTCTGTCGGAAATGCATTGGAATCCAATGAAAGTCATGTACAGAAACAAACCCAGGTACATTCTGAAATAATTCCCGGCTCTCCTAAGGAACATGCTTCAGATAAGAAGTACAGCAGTGGAATTCCTGAAAATAAAGAAGAGATTGATAATGCATCCATTGACCTTTTAAATGATATACTATATGTTCAGGGGAAAGTTAAAGAGGAGCCACCAGACCATTCTGTAAATTGGAATGGTATTTCACATGATCTTGCAGTGGTTCCTGGGGAGATGGTAGAGGTAAAACTAGAGGAACATGAACATGCATGTAATGACAAGAGTTAGGTTGACAACACTTCTCTATGTGAATGTTAAAAGAGTCCACACACTGTTAGTAATACCATCTGAAGTGCAACTTCATAAATTATTGTATGTAAGGTATGAGGTCTAATAGTAACATTGCAGTAGAATTATGACATTCTTCATAGAAAATGGTGTTGTAAAATAGCAAAGGTATATACTGAAAATACAGGGGTGAAGGATGTATAATAAAGGTTATATAATATACCAAGTTTATCATTAAACACTCATGATACTGTCTCATTGTGCTATATTCAAGTATGCCTCTCAGATACCTTGAACATATTAAACTACCCTATAATGAATTCTTGGAACATATTTTCATGAAGTCATAAATCATGTAGAAACAAATAAATACCTGCACACAGTGGTCCTGCAAGGAGGATATTGATTATTTCTGCTGCCTTTAAAGCCCATCAACACCTTCATCTGGAGATGCAAGCATAAGGGGCTGACATTCTCCCTAACTGGTTCTATCATCTTCATTTGTATTTTCTACACCTTATTGCACATAGCTTAAAACCAGTGACTATTCCCTCTTCCTAAAAGCTGGTGATATAGACAAGAGTCAAGTTTCTCCCCACTGAGATCTAGGGGAGGGTCTGAGGATGGTTGTTAACTGCTGTAGGGTTGCAGTTAGTGAAATTTGAGATGACAATTTTAACTTATCAGTTTTATAAGTTGTTTTATGACATACATTTCCTATACAGCCTCAGGAAGAGAATTACACAAAATCCATAGTTCTGAACAATGTAGTATAATTTTGAAATACTATTCAGGGAAGTCTCAGAATTTTTCAGTGTATATTGCTTTCCATAGGAATTGGGATCAAGTGATCCATCACCCAAGATTTCTCTTGCTGGAGAATTATAGCTCTGAGGAAACCACCAATGGCTACTGGGTTGGCTCACAAATAGAAGAGATATTGTGTTTAGGTAAGGTTAAAGTAGGGCAATGAAGGGTGAAATATTCTTTTGCCCTTCCTATTCTGTGTTGGTGCTAATTCCGTTTCAGTGCTGGATGGTGGCTTGAATGCAGTTGTGTCAGTGTGGTTCTTGATTGTAGGAAGGATATTGTTATACTGATGTCTTGGGAAGTCAGGTGGAGAATGGAGTGTCAGAGTTGGTCTTCAATGATTTGTTTTGGGATCTGTGTGTGTATGGGTGTATTGTGAACTACAGAAGAAAGGTTGTAGATGTTTGAGTAATATGCTGCTGGTGTTTTTTATTCAGTTGGCTGTAGTTGTATTATGTGGTGGGAAGGATAGGTTCTTGTATAAAACTGTGTGCCTATCATTTTCATATGCTTCTCTATAGGGAGGATTTTTGTTTATGAGTGTAGATGGTCCCCTTTTCCTTTCCAGAGAGGGAAGACCAGACCCTTTATTCAGTATGTGGATTGGTACCAGACTGCCAGACAGCACCAAATTTAACCCATGGATCATGGCCTCACATCTGGATTTCAACAACGCTGCACTGATCTTGCAGATGCCAGCAGCATTTCCACTCATCAGTCTTATAGTCTGACTTTTGTTGAAAAGGGCAAGGCTTGATTTTTCAGTCAATCGGCAGCCTTCACCCGAACTCCTGCAAGAGGGAACTGGACCACTCAGGGAGTCATCCATGAGCAACTGGTCAAAGTATTAGGGAATGGGACTACATCCCTTCATGTCTGACACTAGCTCCCCATCAGATGTTTGGACTGTACTTCCCTGGGTCAGTTTTAGGTCAGATTTTTGTTGGGGGGGATCAGTAAGATGGCCTGTGGTAATTTATATTAAAATGACCCTCGACATCCTCAATGATTCTCTTGAACCTCATATGAGATTTTTTTCTCGTGTATCGGTCTAGTGCCCATCCTTGACTATGTGGAACAGTTTTGGTCTCTGTTCTACAGAATGGACATCAATTCACTAGAATCAGTACAGAGAAGAATGACCAAAATGATACATGGACTCAGAAATTTGCCTTACAAAGAGAGGCTTAGGCACCTTAACTTACACTCTCTGGAAAGATGCAGATTGTGAGGTGATCTAATAGCGGTGTTCAAGTGGATCAAAGGCTTTAACAAGGTCATCATATTAAAACAACAGGGCAGGACTCACAGTAATGGTTACAAACTGGACAAATTTAGATTTAAAAAGGAAACAGGCAAGAATTGGTTTACTAATAGGGTGGTCGACAAATGGAATAAGCTTAGTAACCATGTAGTAAGCGCTGAAACTATCAGTTGTTTTTAAGAAATGATTAGACCACTTTATGGATGGGGGGATGACAGGTGGTGATGGATATGGAGCTGCCTAGTGTAGGCCTTATGGTCTCTTGCAGCCTCCTTCATTCTTATGTTCACCTAAATCTATACTCTCCTGGGCCTAACCGACGTCTTCTCACTTCTCGACCTTTGATGCTCTCCAATATACTACTCGGAGACTTTCAGAAAGTCCTGTTTGAAGATGCCACACAGTTCTTCAGGGTCCGTACGTGTGCCATGTTCTTCGAATAGTATAAAGATTGCTACCACATACTTCTGGGGACACGCATCATCCATGACCTTTCAGAAATTCTTGTTTGAAGATGCCCCACAGTTCCTCAGGGTCCCCACATGTGTCATGCTCTTCGAACCGTATAAAGATCGCTACCACATCTGGGGACACGCATCATCCATGAGCTTCTCTAGATAAATTAACGTAGGTTACATATCTGGTTTTCCTGGACTTTATACGCAGTCTGAGTATTTTGACCACAACCTATGAACACTACCAAAGAATTTAGCATTCTACAAAACCCCCTCAGTTCAGTAGAATACTCTGAGGAGTAACAAGTATGTGTTAGCTCCGCTGCCACTAACACTTAGTCACTTGTGTTATTCATCCATAGACCCCATGACTCCTACTTCTCTTAAGTATGTTTCCCCCAAATCTTCTATAACCAGTTATTAAAGTTTCTTTATGGTTTGAATCAAAATGGAGAGAAAGTTTTCTTATCTTCTTTTCTTCTAAGAAATTACACTTGGTTTTTCAAGCTACACCAAGGGACTCCCACCCAGGATCCCTGTTCATCCCACCAAGCCACTTCTGCTCCGACGTCACTAATTCAACCAGTATCTTTTTACTTTTCAAATAAGTACCACCCTTTAAGGGCGTGACTTTACCTCCATGCACCAATAATTTTTCTCCTCCACCCTTTTCTCCAATCAGAAAGACTGTTATACTGTCTCAAGCGATACTGTTTACGCAAGCAGTTTGTTGCAGTAGAATGACTTCATGTTTACATTTCGTAACGTCAGCACTTCTCGATATCCTAATCTATAATTACAAACACAAGACGGTAAGCTAGAATATGCAACTCTCTGCAACTTCCACTCGGCCATTGTATCACAACAACCGAATGAAATTTACATATCGTTTCACCTACCCCTCGATCTACCTAAATGTCTACCTCTATCTACCGGCCTCTTACATATGTGATCGATCTCATTTGTCACTCCGGCATTGCTATACGAAATCCATCGATGTGGCTCTCGTCTCTGTGACATATAGGCCTCGAGTTCCACGTCTCCTGCCCATGCCTCCTAAGCCATAACACAATAACTCTAATGAATATCCTTTAAGGCGCTCAGTGGCAATAGTCTCATTTTATACACAACTATCTCTTCATTTTACTACAAAATTCTCTTCCCCCTCCCACAAACACTGATCCCGCACGAGCGGGTGGTCTTCTCTAGTAAGTCCATGGTCCATCAGCAACCGGCGATCCTCAGCCTTTAGGAGAGAGCTGTTATTGTCCCTGGTTCCAGAGCCATGGGATCCAAGATATGTTCAGTCGGTGAAATCTGTCAAAACAAGGGTGATCTCGTGCAGTGGCGAAGCATTGGAGGGCGTAACAAAAAAGAAGAAGAAAATAAATCATTAGCTTATTGGTAATGTAATACCTATATGTTCATTCTGCCACCAACCAGAATTCCCTTAGCCTTTCCCTTTCCCCCACCCCTTCAACAACCACCCTCTCGCAGAGTTGCCAAAGCGGAGCTCCTGTGAGTTAGGGCAGGACTGCATTCCTGATTCACGTTGTGGACACTGGTCGACAACGGTCAAGCTTGGTATAAAACACTTCTTCAAATTCATAAGCCTCAGTAGAAGCATATGATGCAGTAAGAGATATGAAGCCTAAGGTGTGTTTTAATCTCACTATCATACTTTCAACTGAACCTGTATAGCGGCATTAGTTTAGTCTGCTCTATATGTGTATATCTACTGCGAAGTGGGCTCTATCGGTGCAGCCCTATCAGAAATGGGTTTCTTCATCTCAGACGTA
>NC_134788.1:43570018-43687518 GCF_046742065.1 Oratosquilla oratoria | reverse complement strand
ATCCTGCTGATATGTTTGTCAGGTGACAGGTCATCTTTTATAAGCCAACCTGTCACTTGTGTGTATTTACCTGGTTGTATTTACCAAGTTGCATTTACTAGTTGTATTATACAGGAAGAAAGCTATGCTCATGGTGACCCATCTTTGTATCTTTCAGCATAAAGTTTTTTCTTAAAATCTTGAATAGTGTTTGCACACACTGTTTTGTTGTCTAATTTGTTCCAAGTATCTATCACTCTGTGTGGGAAGCTGTTCCTTTTCAGATCTCTTCTGTAACTATCCTTTTTTAGTTTCTTTTCATGTCCTCTTGTTTTACCATTATCCCATATTAACAAGTCATTCTTATCTAAGACTTCCATTCCTTTCATTATTCTATAGATAGTCAGCAAGTGTGTGTGTCTGTGTGTGTGTGTGTGTATTTACCTAATTGTAGTGTACAGGAAAGGATAAAACACTTCTTGGGTCCTGTCTCATATTGTCTAATTTTCTTATATGCCTAGACTCAAATTCATGTACAGTTCCAACTAAATCTATATCCTTGATTTCCAATTATCATACTTAGATTGAACTTATGTATTGTTAGAGCTTGGGCTATATTATCTTCTAAGCTATTCCACATATACATCTATATGGAAAACTGTATTTCTTCACATCCTTGTAGACATATGGTCTTTCTTAATTTACTTCCATGACCTTAAAGCCCTCCCATCTTTAATCAGGAGATCTCTTCTATCAATGCAATCTATCCCCTTTAGTGACCTGAACACTGTAATCATGTCACCTCTTTCTCTTTGATCTTTCAAAGTTGGTAGACCCACTGCTTTTAGTCTCTCCCCATATGGTTTATCTGCCAGGCTGGGGACCAGTTTGGTTACTGCCCTTTGTATTCTCTTGATCTTGCTCACATCCTTCACTCTGTGTGGGGACCATACTACTGATACATATTCCAGTCTTGGACATATCAAGGTTTCAATTATTTTTTTCATCATCTCTGTTATCCATATAATAGATACTACAGTGAGACTACTCATTAACGGACATTAATTAGCTGTGTTTGCGGTGTTTTCACTGTGTTTTTGGTGCTGTTGTTTAGTGCGTGCAATCACAATGCCACCCAAAAACCACTCCTAAACACCGAAAACACAGCGAAAACATCGCAAACATAGCTAATTAACGTCCGTTAACCCATTAAACTCCGATGACAAGATGTCTTGTCATTTGGTCAAATAAAACAAAAAATCATAATAAAACAACAAAATGTTTGATGATCAAACAGCACCAGAAAAATATGATGTCATCAGTCCTCCTCGAGGAGGAGGACTGATGACATATTTTTCTGGTGCTGTTTGATCATCAAACATTTTGTTGTTTTATTATGATTTTTTGTTTTATTTGACCAAATGACAAGACATCTTGTCATCGGAGTTTAATGGGTTAATGAGAGGTCTCACTGTACTTTAATCTTCCGCAGTAGTCCATATGTCTCTCCCACAATCCTGCTGATATGTCTGTTAGGTGACAGGGAGGGAGGGATGGTGAATGGAAGTGGCATATGTGGGGATGGAATGGGTGGGAGTGGTTTTTATAAATTTGTTTTTTTGGTTACTTCCCTTGTAAGGGGGAAAAAGACTTTGTATATATGTGTATGAATATACAAATATACCACTAGATTGGTTTCCCTCTTTTACTTTCTTGTATTGACTAATCCTAAATCCAAAAAGTTTGTTAGTCTGAAATACATGATTTACTATTACCTTCAGGTACTATGGATGTTTGGGATCCTCTATAGGAGTGATCCATGTTAAATGATTGAATGATTAGAAACTTATATTATGTGACCTGTTATACATTCATAGGAAATATAATGCATGTCAACTATATTTAATTCTATTGCAGATACTGGAGGAGTCAAGTCTTTGAAAAATTACTTGACATATGTAGTACTGTACATAGCCAGATGCATATCAGTAAAACAACTTTGGTTTAACAGGTAAGACATCTTTCAGGAATGATGTACTGTTGGATACATTATAATTTTATAAGACTTTCTTATGACACCAATATTAACTTAAATTAATAATTAGGCTCTTCTTTCCTGCCATTCTTGAATTCCAAACCTCTGCCCTATACAGTTTCATGGGCACAATTATCTATGTAGTCTTTTCTTTCCCTTCATGCCCAATTTTTTCATGGCATTGTTCACTCCTCCCAAGACATATACTTGCTTTCACTCTGTGATCTGTATCCACCATGTTCCTCCAGTCCCTGCTACGTATCCTAAATACTTAAAACTCTTCATTTCCTCCAGCATCTTTCCTTTAAGACTTACCCCAACTCACTGTCACCCTTACTCCATATACATCTTGTTACCCTACTTTTGGCCACATATAATTTCAGCTTCCTCATTTCATATATATTCTTCAACTCTTCCATTAGCTGCCTCAGATCCTCTTTTGACCCAGCCACAATTTACCTTCTTGTGTTTTATGGGATGGGAACTATGCTCATAGTGACCCATTTTTGTATCTCTCCATATCAAGTTTATTCTTGAAATTGTGTATAGTTCTGGCATTCACTGTTTCTCTGTTCAGTTTGTTCCAGACATCGATCACTCTGTGTGGGAAGCTATTTTTTTTTTTCAGGTCTCTTCTGTAACTGTCTTTCTTTAGTTTCTTTTCATGTCCTCTTGTTTCTCTTTTGTCCCATTTTAATAGTTTGTCTCCATCAAGAACTTCCATCCTTTTCATAATTCTTAAAATGGTCAACAAATTGCCTCTTTCCCTTCTCTGCTCTAGTGTTGACAGCTGTAATTTCTCCAATCTTTGTTCATATGTCAGATTTGATAGTGTGGGTGCCATTTTTGTCACTGCTCTTTGGATTCTTTCTAATTTTCTTATGTGTTTTTTGTTGTAGGTGCCTACAGTATTATCTGCAAACAACAACTGGCTTCTTCCATTTCCTTCCATTTTCACTTACTGTTTCCAACCCTCCACCCATCACCCTTGCTTATACCTCCTGCACCACCCCATTCATTCAGCCCCACTTTCACCACAAACCACTTTCTCCATTCCCTAGCCTAACACAAGCTCTACTACTTATGTAAAATGTAAAAACTTTTGACAGCCCACAAATGCCTTCTCCCTATTATATATCTGCAATACATTTCACATTGCTTTCCCATCAACCTTTTCATATGCCTTCTCCAAATCCATAAAAAAATCCTTACAATCATCTCTACCTTGTACCAAAAACTTCTTGTGTATTTGATTTACTACGAACTTTTGATCCACATACTCTCTTCCTTTCCTAAACCTACACTGTTCTTCCCCAATTACTCCCTTTGTCCCCCTCCCATAAGTTTTTCAGACTACACTTAATAGGCTGATCCCTCTAACGCTACTATATTCATACTTGTACCTTGTTCCTTTATCTAATGGCATTACAAGCACTCTTTAATTACTCTGGCACATACCTTGCCCTTAATCACACCTTAAACAACCTCACTAGCTTGTCCACTACAACTGGTCTTCCTTTCATCAGGTACACCATGTGACACCCATCTCACCCAAATACCTTACCGGCTTTCATCACTTTCAGTACTCTTTGTATATATTTTTGATGGGGCACTACTTATTTTATTGAATAGTTTCACTTTTATAATTTTCTTTAATTATTATTCTATTTGTAAAGTTATTCAGTAGATAGTCATAGAAAATTATCGTTATTTGAATGAATTTTCCTTCCCGGTTGTTTTATGTTTGATGGTTAAGCATTTTGTCTCTGCCCATGTTTTACTTGATGAAATGTCTTGTTTCTTCAGTGTAAAGGTACTTCATTCACCATGAAATTCCATTTCATAAATATTAAATGTTGGTCATGTCCTGCATAGAATATCAACAGAATAAGTATTGTGTATGTGAACAGTCAGTCTTTTCATTGAGATCTCCAAGAAAAGCAAGATTTAGTGAAAGATGAAACTATGCTTATTTAAGACAGATTCTTATCATGGTGCAATGTAAGTGTCTGTATGAAGGTTCACTTTGTGTATTTTTATGATATGTTTGTCAGGCAAGGGATATTATATTAGGTAAAATGATGCTTGGAGAGGGTAACTATGAAACTTCCTCAGTTCAGATTTACATGTAAAATTTGATTGTCTGACATATGTAATTGTCAAGGAAGGCAAGACTGCATACACAGAATTTAATATTAGTTTTTCTAAGAGAAGTACTATTGTGCTTTAGATATTCCCTTTTTCAAAACATGCAGTATGAATTACTCCATGTCAGTGACAAACTGTAAGCACCTGCAAGTTTTAGTCCTGAAAGATAGACATTGGAACATAATCCTTCTTGCCATTCTCAAAACCTGTCAATACCCTCACCTACATCTGGAGCCTTGCACATCCTCCAATCGACTGGTACACTTCTTTCCTCTAGATGCACATTAAACAGTTTGTCAACTTCAATTCCTCCACCTTTTCACATAAGAAGTGATGAGAACTAGTAACTGCTCCCTTTCTATCACTATAAGCCAGTGACATTAATATAACACACAGTCCATTGTTTCAAGATATTAATGGGAAGTGCCTGGAATCATTGCTACCTACTGTGGGGCCATGAGTATCCAGTCATCGGAACTCTACAGTAACCATTACATATTATTATGACTGCTTCTTCACTGTCAAGAAATAAATGGATTGAATTTTTTTCTTCTGAAGGTTGATGACACTCTTAAGAAATCGTATTATCTCTTGTATTATGTATATATGAAAGTCTAAGGAGAAAACATTAATGAAATTGTTTATTTTCATATTCTTCAAAGGTACAAGAAGAATCAACAATGTTCGACCCTTCGTATGGAAATGAAGCACCAGCAAATAGAAACACTACTAAGGAAGGAACAGTGAAGTTAGAAGATATAAATAGAAGACCAGTAACAACTGCATCAGGAAATGAATCCTCTTCAAGATCATCTTCTGTAAATACGGCAGATAAGCCCATTGCAAGGGAAAGACTTTATCCGTGCAAATTTTGCAAAGCTTCATTTTATACTTCGAATAACCTTAATGAACACATTAAAGTTCACACCGGGGAAAAACCCCATTCATGTAGCATGTGTGAGGCGACGTTTGCTCGTGTCTCCAATCTAAAGATGCATATTCTGACCCACACAGGCGAGAGACCGTACCAATGTAACATATGCGAGGCATCGTTTACTCAGTCATCTACCCTAAATGCTCATATTAGGGTTCACACAGGTGAAAAGCCGTATCGTTGTTCTATTTGCGGTGCAGTGTTCGCCAGGTCTTCTGGTTACACGAGGCATATGAGAATTCATACAGGCGATAAGCCGTACAAATGTTCAGTTTGTGACGCTTCGTTCACTCACTCCTCTGGACTGCAGGTGCATATGAGAGCTCATACAGGCGAAAGGCCGTACAAGTGTCATGTCTGCGAGGCTTCGTTTTCTCAGTTGTCCAGCATGAAAAAACACGACCTGGTGCATACACGTAAGAAACCTCACCAGTGTACCTTTTGCTTGGCGTCATTCACTCAAGCAGGGAACTTAAGGAGGCACATACTCACTCACACAGGTGAACGACCTCATAAATGTTCTTGTTGTGATGCCTCATTCTCTGAATCAAATGCCTTGAAGGTTCACATGAGAATTCACACAGGAGAGAGGCCGTTCAAGTGTCAACTTTGTGACGTAGCATTTCATCAATCGTTCAATCTTAAGAGACATATGCAAACGCACATGAAAGTGAGGTCTCATGAATGCACTCTTTGCGAAACTTCATTTTCTGATAAGTCAGAATTGAAACTTCATATGAGAATCCACAGAGGTCAAGAGCCTCATCATTGTATTCATTGTGGCTTTGCTTCCTTTTATCCTAGTCAATTAAAGAGGCATCTAAAAACTCATGCTGGTCAAATGTCTGTCGACAATAATTCTGTTGAAGTTGCCTTGGAGTCCAATAGAAGTCGTACATCAAGACAAACCCACTCGCATTCAAAAATCATTCCACAGTCTTCTAAAGAATGTGTTTTTCCTGAGGATTACGGTACTAAAATCCGTGAAGGTAAAGATGAGATGACTATGGGATGTTTTGCTCCAAATAACCTCTTTAATGATTCATTAATATTTCAAAGAGAAATTAAAGAGGAAACGTCAGCAAACACTGAAAGTTTAACTAGTATTTCACATAATTTTGCAGTTATTCCGGGGGAAATGGTAGAAGTAAAACTTGAGGAACGAGAACGTATACTTAATGACATCAGTTAGTGGGTTAGCAAAATGTCCCTATACAATTGTGTTCATAGAGGTTGAGATGGGGACTGAAACGATACTTCAAAATGGGAGTTAAATAGTGTGTAAGTTTTAATGATAATTATTACAATAGAATTAAGACTATGTTGGTATGAAATAGTGTTGCAAAAAATAAAAGGGAAAAAGAATGCATAGTAAAGCTTATATTATCATGTTGATTTTATTATCAAACCCCACTCCTTCAAGAGCCAACACTGATGAAAAGAAAAGGATTAACCCCCAAAGGTATAATGCCTCGAGACCAGAGCAAAGCATCCAATTAGCTTCCAGATTGGATTAAAAACCCTCACCTATACATGGAGGTCCAGCCATAAGTACCAATATCTGATTTCCTAAAATAGGCCCAATCCTTATTCACTTCATGCTATTTTCTTAGAGTGGCACACTACCACCTGCCCTCCCATGTCTTCTACAAACCTAGTGATCAATCCATTACCCCAGATCTTTCTTTAGAACCCCCATGTCTCCCAGCTAACTGATAACAGCCATTAAGTTACTCAAGAAGTGTTGTGTTGTTAGTATGGCTAGGATGGGGCAGTGTAAAATGATGTTCACTGTCTTCTTTGTGATGGTTTGCTTCTGGGGCCTGTCTATGTTTGTATTATTTCACTGCTTGATGGAGACCTGAACATAGTCATGCTTGTGTGGTTCTTCTCTAGGAAGGAATTTTTCCGTGGGACTCGGTGTGGTTGAATTTGATGTAGTAGAGAGTTTGCGGCTTGGTCTTGAAATGCTTGTTTTGAGATCTGAGTGTGAATGCATTTTTGTGTGGATATATTGTTTGGTGTAGGTGGTACATTGTTGTAAATGCTTGAGTAGTATCCTGTGGCAGTAGCTTTTTGTGTTCACTTGGTCGTGCATGTGCAATGTAATGAGATGGGCGAGTAGAGTTGAGGATTCATACACAGTACCCCATGTTCAAACCCTACCAAATGTATTAACTACAACCAAGACCATCCTGCATCATCCTCAAACTACAGAGTATACCAATTTGGAAGATTTCTCTGTCTCAAAGACATTGAACACATCAGTCTGGAAAGACCTAATATGATCCAGGATGAGTAGACATGGAATAGTATGTAAAAAACCTTCGATCAGATGGAATCCCCAGTAGTTCTACCCAAATAATCACACTAAAAGGAGAACATTCAGATGATACGAGAACTCCCTCCACCTTCCTCGCCTGTGTCACTAGAAACCCTAACTCTTACCCTTCACACCCTCTCCCTATTGGGAGTGCAAGAACCTCCTCTACATTCCCCAGTCCCATCCAGTCCACCAATACCTTCACCCATAAACCAATTCACCCCCTCCTTTGACTCATTCCAATACCTGTAAAGACTCGGCTCTCTTAAAACCATGGAATACATTAACCCATTCAACTCCGATGACAAGATGTCTTGTCATTTGGTCAAATAAAACAAAAAATCATAATAAAACAACAAAATGTTTGATGATCAAACAGCACCAGAAAAATATGACGTCGTCAGTCCTCCTCCTCGAGGAGGAGGACTGACGACGTCATATTTTTCTGGTGCTGTTTGATCATCAAACATTTTGTTGTTTTATTATGATTTTTTGTTTTATTTGACCAAATGACAAGACATCTTGTCATGGGAGTTGAATGGGTTAAACACACCATTGGAATCCCCCAAAGCGCCAACAAGCCATTCCATCTCTAAACAAGTGAAGTAAATCTCCCCCATTCCCACCTACAATATCCATTAGAGCACTTGCATATGCGTGGCGACAAGCCAAAATTGAGCCTTTTTTTTATGGATTTTGCCAAAAAACTCTCAGGTAACCGATTTGGCCCAAACGTACTCCAGATAGAGACAGTCGTGCACAGAGCACTATGAGGTAGACATGAGGGTCCTGGGCCGAAAGGCGCCAAATTTGAGCCTTTTTTTTTCTGATTTTCCACATTTCCCCTTCTGGCGCCCGTACATTTGGCCTGAGTGGTGTCCAAGTGCAATCCACGAGAGCCCTGGCGGCCCTCGACCTATAGGTGAGATGGTGTCACAATCAGAGTAGATGACTTAGCTCCGAAATAACTCGAATCATCAGGTAACCAGTCTAGTCTACACTTACCCCAGAAGGAGAGAAACGTGCACAGAGGAATACGACCTAAGGGCGTGTGCGTGGCGACCAGCCAAGTTGTCTTTTTTTTTCGATTTTTTACCTACAGATTTTGTCGAAAATCATCAGGTCACCGACTTGGCCCAAGCTCACTACAGAGGGAGTCGTGCACAGAGTATTGCGAGGTAGGCGTGAAGATTCTGGAGCCAAGGGCGTGTGCGTGGCGACCAGCCATATTTCAACTTTTTTTTTCTGATTTGTCACGGTTCACCACCGGCGCCCGTACCTTTGGCCTGGTGGCCCTTGACATGAGGGTGAGATGGTGTCCCAATTGGATCAGGGGACCAAAATAACACAGAGATTTTGCCAAAAATCGTCAGGTCACATATTTGGCCCAAATTTACCCCCAGAGGGAGAGAGTCGTGAACGAAGCATTACGAGCTACTACTACTTGACCCAAGGGCTTGTGCGTGCCGGCAAGCAGCCAAATTTGAGCCTTTTTCAGATTTTTACACATTTCCGTCAGGAGGCATGGTGGTCCTTGAGCTGTGGGCCAGATGGTGACCCAATCGGAGCAGATGATCAAAGTGACCCCAAAACAACTCGAAGGGGAACCTGTAACATATGGTGTATGTTGTTCGGACTAGGTGACGTAGGGAGAAAATGAATCTGATTGGCTTATGCTTTTTGTTCTTGTTAACGGGCCTGCCTGCTCTGGGCAGGCAGTATATATACGCGGGACTGACCCGACGCCATAACCCGACTTGACCTAACGCGGTGGTCCTTACTGATCATTGTCAATACCAACGTCAGGTCCTAGTACTACCCAAGTCCCGATCTACCTGTGGGATACAAGTACACCACCTTACCCTCCTCCCCCCTTGCGAGGCGCGGGGAGGCGTTAGATCTCCCGAAGGGGGGGGGGGGCGCAAGTGGGAGAAAGAAGGTGGAGGTGGCGCTGTCTGCGACGGCGACATCAGTTGTGACATTCAAAGGATTACAAAGGCGGAGCATGCCGACAGGAGACCTTTTGATCCATATCTAGGTCGGATGCGAAAAAAAATCATATTTATAATAAAACAATAAATAAAAACTATAACAATGTAAATAACAAATAAAATACATAAATAAATGCATAGGTATAGTTAAATAAAAAACAAACAGGTAAATAGTAAATAATAATAAATTGACATATAACTAATAAGTCGTAGCGACGTCGATCTGCGTTGATCATAACGTCGGGCGGGGAGGCGGTCATGAGTGACGTGCCGCAGCAGCGGTGGCTGTGTTGGTTGTAGCGGTGACTACAGCGGCAAGTAGTTCCGGAGTAACAAAATCCACGTCCGGAACAGCGTCCGTCGAAGCTTGTCGATGAGCCAGGGTTGGCCAGTTGCGCTCGTGTCAAAAACTCCCAGGGTAACCAATGTAACAAACGAGTGTGTTACTTGGGCTAGGTGACATTAGGAGAAAGTGATGGGGCGTTTGGTTTGTATACTTTATTCTAGTGAAGGTACTTGCGTAGGCCTAAGGATTGACGTGTATGATCAACGGAGGGGTGGGGGGGTGCTACAGGCCGCGTAGGCTTAGTGACGCGTAACAAGTTGAGTACGGAGAATAGCTAACTAGCCTGCCTTCTATGGGCAGATATATGTGTATATATATATATATATGCAGGACTGACCCGACGCCATGACCAGACTTGACCTAATTGCGGTGACCCTTTCTGGGCTTACTGACCATCGTCAATGCCAGCGTCAGGTCCTAGCACTACCCAAGTCCCGATCGCATACCTGTGGGGTATATGTACGCCAAAACCCCACGGATTATGGAAAAAAAGAAATTGTCTGGTCACCAAACGTATCCCAGAGAGAGTCGTTCACAGAGGACTGCAAAGTAAACATGATGATCCTGGACTCAGGACGTACACGTGGCGACCAGCCAAATTTGAGCCTTTTTCTTCTAATTGTTTACATTTCTGCATATGGCGCCCGTACCTTTGGCCTGAGTGGTGTCCAAGTGCAATCCACAGGAGGGCTGGTGGCTCTCGACCTGTGGGTGAGATGGTAGCCCGTTTGGAACAAGTGACCAGAATAACCCCCCTCCCCCCCCCAAAAAAAAAGGAATTTTGGTATACATGTATAATCGGTTCACCGATTTGCCCCAAACTTACTTCAGAGGTAGAGAGACCTTGCACGTTGCACTGAGAGATAGACGTGATGATCCTGGACCCAAGGATGTGTGCATTGTGATCAGCCAAATATGAGCCTTTTTCCGATTTTTTTTTTTTTTTTTTTTTTTTTTTTACATCGCCTCTGGCTTCCGCACCTTTGGCCTGATTGGTATCCAAGTGCAATCCGCAGGAGGCTTCACGGACCTCGGTCTGTGGGAGAGATGGTAGTCCGGTCGGATGAAGTGACCTCCATTATCCCCCCCCCCCCCCAAAAAAAAAAAAAAAAAAAAAAAATATATATATATATATATAATAATAATAACAATAATAATAATATCAATTAATAAAAAGCAAAGAGGTCCACGGATTTTGGCAAAAATCATGTTCATAGATTTGAAACTTGAATGAAAAAAAAAGAAATTAAAAAAGACCCTCTGGCGACCCTCAAAAACACCCTCGCGACCCTGGGGTTGGGAACCACTGCTCTAGAGGGAGAGAGTCGCACTCCAGTAATGGTGCACAGACATTGCAAGGGGGGGGGGGCAGGTGCTTTGGGCTGGAAATTGACCACTTTGTCACCCCCGCGTCCGTCGTCTCCTCGCCTCTTATAACTTCACTCTTTTGGCATCATTCGTATTTGGCGACTATCCGGTAGGGTGCAACACAATTTTCCACATTATAATTTCTGAATGGTAAGAAAATGTGAGACATAATTTTTAATTCATTTTTATATATTTTTGAGAAGGGCACAGGGCAAAGGGGCAGGTGCTCACCCCCCACCAACCCCCTCTGCCTGTCGTACTCTATGCACTGATAGACGTGATGATCCTGGACCAAAGTGCAAGTGCGTGGCGACCAGCCACAGTTGAGCATTCTTTTTTTCTGATTACAAAGAATTACAAAGGCGGAGCATGCAGACAGGAGACTTTTTGGTCCATATCAAGGTCAGATGCGAAAAAAATTATAATAATTATAAATGAATAAATATGAGCCGTCTAAGTGCAATCCACAATCCTGAAAATAAATGCAGAATGAAGCAATCCATCTTTTCCCTTTGTTATTTAATTTTCTGTTTTATCTTTTTGATCTATTAATGTATTTCTTTATTATTTTTTATCTACCAGTCTCTGCCCATGACGTCACGGCGCATGCGCAAAAGACAACAAACCCGAAGACGACCAACGATTAACCTAAAATTCAAAAACAATTCTTTCTCCTTTCTTTCTTTTCTTTGTTATTTAATTTTATGTTTTATTTTTTTATCTATTAATGTATTTCTTTATTATTTATTGTTTTTATCTACCAGTCTCTGCCCATGACGTCACGACGCATGCACAAAAGACAACAAACCCGAGGACGACCAACGATTAACATAAATCCAAATTAATTCTTTCTCCTGTCTCTCTTTTCTTTGTTATTTAATTTTGTTTTTTCTTTTTGATCTATTAATGTATTTCTTTATTATTTATTTTTTTATCTACCAGTCTGCTCATGACGTCACGACGCATGCGCAAAAGACAACAAACCCGAAGACGACCAACAATTAATTCTTTCAAAATTAATTCTTTCTCCTTTCTCTCTTTCCTTTGTTATTTAATTCTATGTTTTATCTTTTTGATCTATTAATGTATTTCTTTATTATTTATTTTTTTATCTACCAGTCTCTGCCCATGACGTCACGGCACATGCGCAAAAGACAACAAACCCGACGACGACCAACGATTAACCTAGATTTCAAAATTAATTCTTTCACCTTTCTCTCTTTTCTTTGTTATTTAATTCTATGTTTTATCTTTTGATATATTAATGTACTTCTTCGTTTTTTTTTATCTACCAGTCTCTGCCCATGACGTCACGACGCATGCGCAAAAGACAGCAAACCCGAAGACGACCAACAATTAATTCTTTCAAAATTAATTCTTTCTCCTTTCTCTCTTTCCTTTGTTATTTAATTCTATGTTTTATCTTTTTGCTCTATTAATGTATTTCTTCGTTATTTATTTATTTTATCTACCAGTCTCTGCCCATGACGTCACGGCGCATGCGCAAAAGACAACAAACCAGACGATGACCAACGATTAACCTAAAATTAAAAATAATTCTTTTTCTTTTCTCTATTTTCTTTATTATTTAATTCTATGTTTTATCTTTTTTATCTATTAATGTATTTCTTTATTATCTATTTATTTTATCTACCAGTCTCTGCCCATGACGTCACGACGCATGCACAAAAGACAATAAACTCGAAGACGACTAACGATTAATTCTTTCAAAATTAATAAATTTTTCTTTCTTTCTTTTTTGTTGTTGTTTAATTATATATTTTATCTTTTTGATCTATTAATGTATTTCTTTATTATCTATTTTTTTTTCTCTACCAGTCTCTGCCCATGACGTCACGGCGCATGCGCAAAAGACAACAAACCCGCCGAAGACCAACGATTAACCTAAAATTCAAAATTAATTCTTTCTTCTTCCTTTGTTTTCTTTGTTATTTAATTCTATGTTTTATCTTTTTGATCTATTAATGTATTTCTTTATTATTTTTTTTATCTACCAGTCTCTGCCCATGACGTCACGACGCATGCGCAAAAGACAACAAACCCGAAGACGACCAACAATTAATTCTTTCAAAATTAATTATTTCTCCTTTCTCTCTTTTCTTTACTATCTAATTCTATGTTTTATGTTTTTGGTCTATTAATGTATTTCTTTGTTATTTTTTTTTATCTACCAGTCTCTCCCCATGACGTCACGACGCATGCACAAAAGACAACAAACCCGAGGACGACCAACGATTAACATAAATCCAAATTAATTATTTGTCCTTTCTCTCTTTTCTTTGTTATTTAATTCTATGTTTTATCTTTTTGATCTATTAATGTATTTCTTTATTATATATATTTTTTATCTACCAGTCTCTGCCCATGACGTCACGACGCATGCGCAAAAGACAACAAACTCAAAGACGACCAACAATTAATTCTTTAAAATTTCTTTCTTTCTCCTTTCTCGCTTTTCTTTATTGTTTAATTCTGTGTCTCATCTTTTTCATCTATTAATGTATTTCTTCGTTATTTATTTTTTCTATCTACCAGTCTCTGCCCATGACGTCACGACGCATGCACAAAAGACAATAAACCCGAAGACGACCAACGATTTACCTAAAATTCAAAATTAACTATTTCTCCTTTCTGTCTTTTCTTTGTTGTTTAATTCTGTATTTTATCTTTTTGATCTATTAATGTATTTCTTCGTTATTTATTTTTTATCTACCAGTCTCTGCCCATGACGTCACGACGCATGCGCAAAAGAGAACAAATCCGAAGACGACCAACAATTAATTCTTTCAAAATTAATTGTTCCCCTCTCTCTCTTTCCTTTGTTATCTAATTTTATGTTTTATCCTTTTGTTCTGTTAATATATTTCTTCATTATTTTTTTTTATCTACCAGTCTCTGCCCATGACGTCACGACGCATGCGCAAAAGACAACAAACCCGAAGACGACCAATGATTAACCAAGAATTCAAAATTAATTCTTTCACCTTTCTCTCTTTTCTTTGTTATTTAATTCTATGTTTTATCTTTTTGCTCTATTAATGTATTTATTCGTTATTTATTTTTTTATCTACCAGTGTCTGCCCATGACGTCACGGCGCATGCGCAAAAGACGACCAATGATTAATTCTTTCAAAATTAATCCTTTGTCCTTTCTTTCTTTCCTTTGTTATTCAATTTTGTGTTTTATCTTTTTGAACTATTAATGTATTCCTTTATTATTTATTTTTTATCTACCAGTCTCTGCCCATGACGTCATGACGCATGCGCAAAAGACAACAAACCCCAAGACGACCAACAATTAGTTCTTTCAAAATTAATTATTTCTCCTTTCTCTCTTTTCTTTATTATTTTGTTTTTGTTTTATCTTTTTGATCTATTAATGTATTTCTCCGTTATTTATTTATCTACCAATCTCTACCCATGACGTCACGGCGCTCTGTGCCTCCACCCAAGATCATCAATCATCTTACTCACTCTGCACACTCCCCCTAACACCAAGGTGACCTTCTGGAGTCAGCATGGAGTGAGGTCTTTAAACCCCATCATGTGCAAGGACCACATTGCTTTAGCACATTGCACAGTGTTAACTCTTTCATAAACAGATGTAGTGACCTCATTCCCGACGAAACTGTTGATCTCTCTCAGTTAGATGAAGATGATCCCCTTATCTGCCCCCATCGTTTTGGAGGAGGTAAAGGGGGTTATCTCGGCTTTAAAACTAAAATCCCCTGGCCATTCAGGCATCGATGCACACATACTCAAACATATGCCAGACAACATAATCTCACACATGACGACACTATACAATAGCTCACTAGCCTCTGGTACTTCCCACTATTCAAGGCCTCCCTCACCATCCTCATTCCTAAACCCCAGAAACCCGCCTCCGCCCCCCTTTCATACCGGCCCATCTCCCTTCTGGAGTACTTTGGTAAGGTGTTTGAGCACGTCCTCTGCCGCCGCCGCCTGACCGTGTACCTAGAGACGGAGAATGTGCCGAGGGATTGCCAATTTGGTTTTCGGCCGGGGCGCGGTGCAGACGACGTAATATCCATAATCACTTAATGGGTTCAAAGACCGCCAGACAAGGCCATTTTGGTTTGTAAGGATGTGGAGAAGGCATTCGATACTGTCTGCCATGAAGGCCTTAAGTACAAATTGTATCACAATTTCGACTTTGCCCTGCCGTTCACAAGGTTGCTCTGCAACTACCTGGACGACAGGACAATAAGAATAAAGTGGCGGGGCTGTCTGTCCCAACCTTTTGTGCCGAAGGCTGGAGTACCGCAAGGGTCAGTCCTTGCCCCCACTCTGTACAATCTATATACGAATGATCTGCCAGAGCCAGCTTATCCACGCAACCGAGCTCTAACTCTTTCGTATGCGGACGACATTAACCACATCAGCAGACACAAAACGCTGCAGGGAGCGTTACACGTAATGCAAAACATCCTAGACGGGGCACACGCGTGGGAGCAACAGTGGCGCATTAAGACCAACGCGTCGAAATGCAATGCTGTATACTTCTGCTGCAAGCGAACCAACAGAACAATCACAAACACTCCTCTTCAAATAAACAACACAAACATCCCAGTGAAGGACCATACCTGTGTGCTGGGTAGCACACTTGATAGTGGCCTTACCTGGACCCCACACTTCTTCCCCAAGCAGGGAGCGAAGGCTAGGGCTGTGCTGGGAAGGCTAAGACGCTTCAAAACTGCAACATTGACCACCAAATGTCGATTGTACCTAGCCCTCGTCAGACCGATTCTGTGCCAGTCCCCGGGACTAAGCCAGCTGACATGTCCCACTAATAACTACGACCATCAGATGGTTCAGAATGCCGCTGTCAAGTTCATCACGGGTTCGCGATGGAGCGACTTCAGAACTACTGAGTCTCTACACCGAATTTCCAACATCCATTCACTCAACCAACTCAAACACAAACTTCACACAAGACACCTAGAAAAACTGCACGACAGGCACAAACACCTGATACAACACATTACACCTAGACCACACCGTACAGACTATCTGTCAGCTGCGCCCGTCCCACGTGCGGTGTACACAATAAGACGTGTATAACCGTACCTATCAATAATTCACCCCTTCACCAGCTTTGACTGGTGATAGCAATAATAATAATAATGACAATAATAATAATAATAATAATAATAATAATAATAATAATAATAATAATAATAATAATAATAATAATAATAATAATAATAATAATAATAATAATAATAATAATAATAATAATAATAATAATAATAATAATAATAATAATAATAATAATAATAATAATAATAATAATAATAATAATAATAACAATAGTAATAATAATAACAATAATAATGATAATGATAATAATATTGCATGTAGGCCATTAATTGACAGATTACAAGCATACACAAACAACTCAAACCCAACCTGGGGAAAAGCAGGAAAAGCTCATGCCTTACCTGGGGCTAAACAGGAACGCGCTCTACACGCGGGAAGTGAACTTTACTCACTTCCCGTAAGATACACACACACACCTCTCACGAACATAGCCACGACCCACGCACAAACATCTACACTTACTTTTTCTTCGACTAAAACTCGCTTCCTTTCTAACTTTCTCTTATACTACATCTTCTCATTTCAGTTTAGCTCCCATTAAAGATTTTTTCGTTTTTCCACCTTTCTCTCCTACTACGCCTCCTACCATTTTCTGAACTTTTGGTGATTGTAATCTGATTGTAATCCCGGCGTCGGCGCCGCCGTCCGAGTTCCCAGTCCACTTCTCCCGAGCCACGACCACCAGCAGCCCCTCATCGCTTGCTTAATCGCCCGGTGGCAATAGCCCTCTTTTATACACTACTATCTTTTCATTTTCTTACATTCTTCCCCTTCCACAAAAAAAAAAAAAAAAAAAAAAAAAAAAAAAAAATCCCGCGCGAGCGGGTGGTCTTTTCTTGCAAGTCGCAAGTCGCAGAACAGTACCGACCATCGCACAAACATATCCTCCTCCAGTCTTGTAGCCGTCCCATCGAGCCTCGCTGTCATCAGCTGCCACCTCCTCTCTGATGTTTGGCTCCCCGTCCAGCTCCACTAAGCTGTGGCCTTAGTCCAAGCTACACCTATATTTCTCATGTGACACTTCTAGTGTCGCACCTTGTGGCTAAAAAAAAAAGAAAAAAAAAAAAGAGAGAGAGAGAGAGAGAGAGAGAGAGAGAGAGAGAGAGAGATTATATATTCTTTTGTGTTGATTTTTATTTGTCGTTCCGTTGTTCCGAACCAAATACTACTACAAAGTGGTGACCCCTGTGAAGGACAACCAGAATTATGGAAAACACACAAGTGAAACTTCCCAGTTTCTCCCGTGACTTGGAGAGCTGGCTAGTTCACACAGAAGCCTATTTAGCCACTGAAGGTAACGTGTCGGACCTCCAAGCCTTCGCCGCTCTACCAACGGACGTCATCGCCCTTGTCCGTAACGTCGTTTCCTCCCCTCCGCAAGAGGGCAAGTGTTCCGCCCTCAAGACTGCCTTACGGAAGCTATACACCAGGCCCGACGACCAGCTCTACCGAGATATCCAGCATAGTGAACTCGACGACATCACCCCGTCACAATTATACACCCGTATGGCCGCCCTCAACACCCGGGCAAAGGTGTCATTGCCCAAGGAACTCCTCCGCTCCATTCACCTCTCCAAGATGCCGGACGCCCTCCACTTACACCTGGAAGCTCTAGCCGGCGATAAGGACGACGAGCAATACTGCGAAATAGCAGATAGATTGTACCAGCGTCATATCTCGTTACAACTATCTCCGTACAACGTCCGGTCAGCCACCAGCTTACAGCGCAGCGACGAACCAGTGCATAGTGTTCAGTGTAGTGACAACCCAGGTGTTAGTGACGATAGTGCTGTGAGTGAAAACATTCCCGTGTCATAAAGTGCCAGTGACCAAAGTGTGCAGCAGCTACGACAGGAAGTCGAGGACATGAAGACTTTGCTCAACCAGTTTTTAGCCGAGAAGGGAAGCCATCAACCACCACGTAGCCCCGCTCCACGACAGGATACTACCTCCTGCTGGTACCATACCCGCTTCGGAGCCAAGGCGCTCAGATGCACACAACCATGCAGCTGGTCGCAGGGAAACTCCAAACGCGGGGGTCGGTATGCACACAGTGCTGCCATCTGGTGAGGTAATGCGTGCTTACTCCCATTGTTAAGAATTTGTGCTTTTATGGTGAACAAACTCGTTGAATTGGAAGAGGGACAAGTGGCTGAAGACAGAGGAAGAAGGAGAATAGTTGCCAGTAAGGAAATTCACCACCAAGGGACTATCAGAAAGCTTCGCTACAATGAATAAATTCCTGAAACAGTTGGAAGAAATGGACCCCAACTTCAAACGCTTTACAAGGATTGAAAGGATGATATACGATGCAGTGTGTCCATATTGTGAAATTTATGAAGAGAGAGAAAGAAGAAGAAAAAAAAAAAAGCAATCAATCCAAACGAAGCTTACTATGTTCATGAAACGCACAATTCCACCAGTCACTCCAGCCATTACCCCTGCTGCCACCTTACCAACCGTTACCCGACCCCTTACAACACTGACTGTTACCCCTCTTCCCACCACCCCTCCTCCCACGCACCCAAGTTATATCACATTTGACCTTTGTCACACTCCAAACTTCATCATACTTCTTAACTCTTCTTAAACTTTTCTTCGCATTCATTCTTATCCTCTACCCACGTTGATTTTTTCTCTGTCATATTTGAGATGGTGCCAAACTGATTGGATCGTATTTATATGTAAAACCAGATATAACTGATATTAATGACTGATGAGACTGAGTAATTTCTTAAAGATGCAATAGATGATGAAATCAATTCAAACTATAAAATAAGATAAATTGAAGTTTCAATTTTACAGCCTTCGTTGTCCGTGCAAATTTGGTATGTAGTGTTCATAAGCAAGATGCATATTTTAGGCGAAATTGCGTTCTTGGCAACTATAAACTTCAATCAGTTTGATTGGAAACACTTTGAGAAATTTCGTGATTGTTATTCATGTAGTTTCAATTCGGTTGGTTGTGGGTTTGTTTGTGGTTTTGTACATGCTGAGGTTTTTCAACTATTTCAATCTTGTAAATCGTTTTCCCCACATGGAGATGATTTCACTCTTTGTATCTGTTTTTATATTGTGGTGCTGCTACTGATATATGGGCATTTTGTGCATAATTATACAAAAAACTGTGGACACACCTATTCAACTTGCCATCATGCTCCAACCGTACAAAGATGCATTCATAGATTTGTATAAGCTAGTGCGTACTAGTGTTACTCTTCCAGTTAACTCAGCATCATGTGAAAGAAGATTGTCGTGCCTAAAGCAACTGAAAACCTACTTGTGTAACAGTAGCGGTGACAAACGTACCAGTAATCTTGGAGTGTTAAACATCAATTCCCAAAGAGCAAAGATGTTAGACAGGGATATGACTATCGATACATTTGCTGCCAACCATAGGAATAGGCGTATCATTTTAAAGTAGGTGGAACGATGTATTTCTTGAGATATACCATCGTGAATTTATCTTCTTTTTTTAACTTTATCTGTTTATGGTTGAAATCCATGAAATGTCAAAACATCAAGGATTTACTGGCTTTTTCATATGAAGGACACTGAATAAAGAAAACATGTATTTCTATCTGTTTTTAAAGCTATTCTTCAGGAACAACTTGCAACTAAGTTTAGCAAGAGGATTTTTGTTATTGAAATATATAAATAGTTTCTAGGGAAGTGCTTATGTTTCAAAAGTGTTTGTTCAGCTATATATGAATTTCATTTTCATTCATATAAATGTTTTACAAAACCTTTTTGTTTTTGTTTTTATTTCAATTTTTGTTTATTCGACAATTGAAGAAATATAGCCTACTTCAAGTAATGTTTCATGAAGCAATTTACACAGACGTATATGCTACATTGGTAAGGGTGATTAGATGCCAGGGCCCACAATACTATATAAGAAGTTTTTGAATTTCCACATTGGCCCTGAATTTCCTATGGCATGTACTGCATAATGAACTGGTCACGGTAAAAATATACACTTGATTTCCTTTCTTGCCCAATTACACAATTTGGTGATTGACAGACAATAATACCCCATTCATAGACATTTAATCCAGCTCAAGAAACCCCAGTCACAGCATGCAGAGCATGTAAAGGGGTTTTGATTACAATCCTGCCCAAAGTACCGTGTACTTTTTTGCAACCTAAGTGGAATAGCAGCTCGGTGAAGTGATAATAATAGACCTCCAGCAGTGGGTTTGGAAACTCGATATACCTCACTCGAACAATAGATAAGTGAGGTTAGAAAATCAACTTCTTTACCGGGATCGAAACAGCATGGTATGCCTCCCATGTTCAGATGTACGTGAATGATCATAATCTGAGTTTATTTTCTGAGACCCCCCCCCTCGTCAACATGTCTAGTCCCTCCTCAGCCCCCAACAAAAAATCCTAGCAGAGCTCCCGTCAGGGCGGTTCCCGTGGACCCCAGCAAGGACCCTCCCTAGGCCGGCCCCTTTGACCCAATGCCGGACCTTGGACTACGCCTTTCGGATTGCCGCTAATGCGGAAATTATAGTACTACAAGCCGCCCCAAAATTTTGCTCAGCCCCCCTTAGCCTCCCCAACTAAAAATTCCTGGCGCCGCCGCTGTCCCGGTTGTCGACAAATGCCCATCCATTGGCCTTACAATGGTTTGCCAGCCTGCAATTCATTGCAATAGCCCTGGAATGCCGCATGTCTCCAACTTTACGCCTCAGAAGGATTCCACATACAACAGGAACACCTCCTCTATTTCTTGTCTTGTCTAGAGCATCCCGGAACCGCGCAAGCAATTCCTCACTCCCTAACTTACCTATATCATTGCCCCCGGCACTTAAGCAAACTACAGGGTCCTTACCTTCCCCTACTAAACACTCTTCAATCCTATCTCTAACATCTCCTATCCCCGCGCCGGGGAAACACACCTGCGTCCTATGTTTCCTATCTTTATAGCAGAAAGCCCTGTCTAAGTACTTCACTTGACTGTCTCCTACAACCAAAATCTTACCTTTGGGCAGGGATCTAGCGTCTGCCCTTCCCTTCTTCTCTTGAGTTTTATTTGCTTCTTCCTGCAGATTCGCTAGTGCTTGAAACGAGTTCTTGCAAGCGAGCGGGGCTGGTGAGGACGTTTTTTTTTTCACTATTTCGCATCTTGTTTTTCATCGTTATCCATCCAAGCTCATAGCTAGTTTTGTCTTCCGTATTTTGGGCCTTCGAGTGGAGAACACGATTCTCCTCTTTAAGGCACTTTACAGCATCCTCCAAGACTTCAATTCTACTAAGTAGAGATTGTGTCTCATCGGCGCTGAACACGGTAACACAACCACTCGCCATATCACTATTTGAAGCAGCTACCCGGATGACCTGACCTGAGTGACGACTACTGCTCAACTACATACCAATTGTCTGATGCGTTTCTATGTCCCCATTCTGACTTTGTTGTGGCTTGGGCATTCGATATGCCCCTATGGTTATGGGTTAACAAGTATCTTTCCAGCCTGAGTCATAACAAGTGATAACTAATGCCTAGGATCTCCGTAACTGCTTCACGTAACTGCTGAGTAAGTTGTTACCTCCTCCCCCTCCTTTTCATTAATCATCTTATTCCGATACAGTGCCTTAACATTTAATTTTCAGTATCAAATATTAAATGCAGTCATAATTCTAAGAGTCGAAAATTTACCAACAATATCTAATTTTGTGAGAGTGTTGTTTAAAGTCTTGCGGGAATAAGCGGGACTAGCAGCCATATAGAATTCATTCAATCTAAGTGTTTAGCCCACAATAATGGATTCTATCAGTGGTTAGGATTTGATTGCGTTTCTTTCCACTCCTCCAGACTCATTTTGTTCGTGTATCGTAGCAACTCTCGCTCAATTATCGGAGTATTCGTCCTTACCCAAGTTTTATTTCATTTCGTTCAAGTATCTTTAGTTGGATGCCTGTCTCAATCGAATACTCCATCCAAGTATTCAAGTATCCATTCAAACCTCTATATGAAGTATGGCTCACTATCAAATCAATTTCTGTATAGACGAGCATCTTTTCACACGAATAAAATCATGGGCTAGATTGATAACAGGAATCAGAGGGACTGTTTGCGTTATCGAAGGGCTAGTCTTGTTTAAACCCACACGTCTTAGTCTATCAACAACTAGTTACGACTAGTTCTCAAGTCTCAGTAAAATGTTCAATTTGGAAGATTTTGTGGCCAATCCCTCGTATGTAACCTTACAGGAACAAGTTACAAAGGATGATTGGAAGGACATAGCAAGATACTATAACATGGACATTCAGTCCTCAAAGCCCAAAAGCATAATAAAGAAAATAGTGGTAGAACAGCTGGTTCAATTAGGAATAATAGAGAACGTGGCCATTGACACATCGACTACCCCCAGTTTAACATTCCCTAAAGACCTGGATGGAGCAACGGCCAGGTCTATTAGCCAGTGGCGATTCTAGGACTATGAAAGTAGGAGGGTCAGTTCAGGGCAAACATAGATGTGAGGGGGCATAAGAGGTTAGTTGCAAGCAAAATAAACCTTCACGGGTGGGGAAGTTCAGGAATATATATATATATATATATATATATATATATACATACATACAAAACTTATTACATATAGAGGTATGAAGGCAGTTTACGAAGGCGCATAGTCGACTGACACTAATAAATCTAAGAAAGATAGGGGTGTAGGGAAGATTGTAAGACATATAGTTTTCCAAAAAGACTAAATAATCCTAGCTTCAAAACGGGACAGAGCCAAATACGGATCCATAAGTGATTTCAATCTCATTTTTATGCACAATCACTCTTAAAAGTTTTTGGATAAGATGAAAATAGGATATATATATATATATATATATATATATATATATATATATATATATATATATATATATATATATATATATATATATATATATATATATATATATATATATATTATTGTTAATTTCGTGCCCATACTTATTCAAGACACTAAATTTGAACTAGTCGAGTGGGTAGTGAGTGCTAGTCCTTCTTACAGACTTTCTGCCACTGAAAAGTGGGTTATGCAGTACTATCTCCTATAGACAGACTGGATTCATAACGCTATTCTCGCCATCTTATACACAACCTAATATGAAGTGCTATAGAAGCTCTTTCCACCTTACATTCCTGATAACCACTTACCCACAAAATCTACTCACAGATCTTCCAACATCAAATATATCCCTGTCATGTTAGTATACCCAGCATCGAATGAATTGACAAGGCATCTCGAGATGCAGTAGAGCTCCTGTTTAATGTTTCCATCCCGATGGATACCTGCAGTAGTCGTTTTCTTTTTTCTTCGGTCGATTAAACTTCTGACATAAATGCTGGCAGTAACAACCAACAAACCATTTGAAGACAAGCACGTTGTATCCGCCCGTGGCCCACCTCTCACTAGCTTATTCGACGCCTTGAGATAGTATAGATATGCTAAGAACTTATCCATGGACATCTCATAACCAAAATACTCGTTTACTTACCATTGAAACAACACCAATGGCTACGAAAACACGTTCTAGCTAAAGCTTTATTTTGTACTCTAGGCAAAACAATAAGCTGTTTAAAAGCAAACTTGTACTTTTAATCATATTGGTTGACTTGTTATAATGTCTTCACTTACGATATTCCGCAGCGTTTAAGAAGTCGTCATATTTCATATGTCAAGAATATCAGCCCTGTTGTAATCGTGTGCATTGTAATTGGTTCATGTGAACGAAACAAAAAACAAACAAACAAAAAACAAGGACCCAACAGTTTATATATTAGTGGGCTGGCAAGCCAATATTTTTTGGAGTAGTCACTCTATATCACTGTTAAGTGTTCACGAACCTTGTGGTCGTTCTCTGGGGCCGGTAGCAGAACGGGTGTGCAAATGCCATTGCATAATATTTTGTCTTACATTTTATTGATACTCAAGCTCATTCATATCTAATCCAGATTTAAGGTGAGTTTTATTCATTACATATACAAAAAAAGCAACAGTATTAGAAAAAAAATAATATGAAAAAGGAAAAGACATGGGTCGAGTCTATGGCAGTGTATGTAAACAAAGGTTTGTCCATAGGTAGCAGTCCTGACTGTTCATCAAATCTTCAAAGTGAAGTGTCATGCCACATTAAAGTCGATTTTTTTCATAGAAACTTGAGAATATGTATATATGTAATTAATTTTTGCTACTCTGTGAGAATGAAAACAGACGTGTCCTGTAGTAACGTTACTATGTTCGTAACCTAAAAAAGTTTGCTATTAGCCATGTGTGTCATACTTGCCTCTAGTGCTTCTGATTTGTAAACTCATGAGCTGTAGACCAGATGAAGATTAATCTCATACATTCTTAAATGTAGAACTTCACACAGTAATCAGCCTCACCATTTATCTATTTACGTCTGAGGAGATATAGTTCCAGTAAGGGAATTACTTTTAGTAACAGTAGTCAGAAACAATGTTTTTCAATATATCAACAAGGCTATTATGTCACAACTGTGAGCATGCACCATTATCTACATCAAACTTACCTAATTGTATTTACCTAGTTTTAGTATATAGGAAAGTAGCAAAATACAATGGGTCCTATCTCCAACTCACCAATCTATCATACCTAACCTCAAATTCATGTATGGTCACAAGTTAGTCATATACTATTCCAGCTTAGACTTTATCACTTTCTAAGAAAGTCCAAGTATATTTATATACATATACACACACACACACACACATATATATATATATATATATATATATATAGATAGACAAATTTGTATCTTCACATCCTTTAATTTATTCTTATAATGAAAAAATCCCACCATTGGAGAAAGTAAACAGACAAAGAATAAAAATAACTGTATATATTGACCACTCTCTGTGAAGAGGACCACAGAGAGTGGTGGAAATATACAGTTGATTCTATTCTTCATCCATTTACTTTCTCCCACAGTGGGATTTTTTCATCTTACCTATGTGGCATGACATAGTCCCCCTATATTCATGACATCATAAAGCCCTGTTATCCCTAATCAAGAGCTCTTTTCTTCTCATTGTAGTCTAATTTAATTACCTGAATACTGTAATTATGTCCTTTCTCTTTGATCCTGCAAAGTTGGCAGTTCCAATGCTTTTGGTATTATTTTAGTTGTGCACACCTACATGATATAGCATTAGAAAACTAAATATTTGTAAATTATAATTCATGAACGTAATATGCAATTTTCTTGGAAATAAAAAACAAAAAACCTTGCTACAAACAAATCTACAAATGAACGAAGCTATTAGGATATGGCCCAAACGCCTATTTAGTCTGTTCAGTTTAGTCACATTCAGTTTAATGATGGCATTCATGTTTCGGACAAGGTATTCTCGAACTCCAGGGGACGATAATAAGCACTTCCATGGACTTTATGAGAAAACACTGGACTCTGCCATCATCTGTTAATTGCCTGAGATGCAATAATAATCAGGCCATCAGCATCAGTGACAGCGACAACGACCCAGATGATCTTTAGAATTTGAGGTACTGAATTACTAAATATAGGTTAGGTTACATAGATTAGTTATGTTAGGTAGTTTAGAATAGACAAATTTGTCATCCTTTTATTTCTTCGACCTTGATATCTATCAAAACAAACATGGCATATCATTCAACTGCCATGACTTTGTTCATTAGTAAATAAGTTTCAGGATCTTTTTTGTTATTGATTTCTGCCAAGAAAATTGCATATTATGTTGATGTAGATTGAGAGAAGCGAGTAAATGCCTTGGTGGATTAAAGAGTGCAATGAGGAATAGACATTTGGGAATTGATGCTAAGAGGAGACTGTATGAAGGAGTGATTGTGCCAACAGCACTGTATGGGGCAGAAACATAGAACATAAGAGAAGAAGAGAGAAGGAGTTTGAATGTGTTTGAGATGAGGTGTCTGAGAAGTATGATGGGGTAGAGTGAGAAATGAGGAGGTGAGGAGGAGAACAGGGGTGGAAAAGGAGCTGGGAGATGGGGTTGATGAAAGAATATTAGGATGGTTTTGACACATGGAAAGAATGAGTAAAGAAAGACTAGTAAAAGAGGTGTGGAAGGAGTGAATATGAGGAGACGTCCTAGGATGAGGTGGATGGATGGGGTGAAGGGGGCTTTGGGGAAGAGGGGAATGTCTGTTGAGGAAGGACGGGAGAGGACAGAAGACGGGTGAATGGAGAATGGTTGTATATGGATGATGTTGTGATTGCATGAGGTGGAATGGGTGGGGGGATGGGGGTGAGGTAGTATGTGTGAGCAAAATTTGACGCAGCCCGAAGGGATTTCTCCCCGTCTTCTCCTTGTATGCAATGGGGGGACAGAGAGGGGGGGTCGCCGATTTAATGAAGCAGCCGTGCTGTGTCTTGCGATACTGCTTCTGACCCAGGGCAGTGGACAAGGTGCAGGGATGACCCGTCATCCAGGAGGTGCTAAGATAAGAGGGAGGGTGGAGGGGTGTGGAGTGTATTCAGGGATGGAATGGGTGGGAATGATTTTATGCCTTTTCCTTTTTGGCTACCTCCCTTGTAAGGGGGAAAAAGCCTTGGTATATGTATGTATGATGTATTATAATTTACAAAAGTAATAATTTTCTATTGCTATATCACATAGGTGTGCACTCCTAAAAACTTACCCTGCTTTTAGTCTCTCCTTGTATGGTTTATCTGCGAGTTTCAGTGCCGTCCTTTGTATTTACCTAATTGTAGTATACAGGAATGGAGCAATGCTTGTTAGCTCCTATTTCCTACTCTCCAATTTGTCATACCTGGCCTCAAATTCATTGTTCAGTTTCAACTTAATCTATATTCTTCATTCCCAATGATCATATTTTGATTTGAATTGATGTATTGTTCTATCTGGGGCTATATCACCCTCTAAGATATTGCATCTATATGGAAAACTGAAGTTCTTCATATCCTAGAGACATGTGGTCTTTCTTAATTTGTTCCCATAACCTCCTAAAGCCCTCCCATCTTAAATTAAGGGACCTTTTTTTCAATGTAATAATGAAACCATATCATCTAATTCTCGTCAATATTTCAAAGTTGGCAGGTTCAGTGATTTAAGACTGTCCTCTTATGGTTTATCGGCCAAGCTGGGGACCAGTTTGGTTGGTACCCTTTGTACTCTCTCAGTCTTGCATATATCCTTCAGTCTTTGTAGGACCATACCACTGATACATATTCTAGTCTTGGACAGATCAGGGTTTTGATGAGTTTTTTCATCATCTCGCCATCCATATAGAGAAAAGCCACTATAATCTTCTGCAGTAGTCCATACATCTCTTCTACAATACTGTTGATATTCCTGTCAGGTAACAAGTCTTTTATCAACACTCCCAAATCTCTCTCCTCTTTTGCTTTTATAATTAGTTCACTTTGCCAAGTAATAATTTAATGATAGTCTTCTACCACTATTTTCAATTTCCATTACTTAGCATTTTTTTGGTGTTGAACTTTATTTCTTATTGTTGGTTCCATGCAAAAATAATGACTAGATCCTCTTACAAAAATATACAGTCCTTGTTTTTCACTTTTTTCATAATTTTATGTGACCTGCAAATATGTTGGCTTAGCTTGTACCTTCCGTTATGTCACTGACATACAATAGACAACAAACCTTGTGGAACTCCACTCATTATTGCTCTCCATCTTGACATCTTATCCAATACTACTGTCCTCATGTATCTTCACTTCAAAAAATACTTTCAAGTAATTTGTCTCTCAATCCTCCAACATGATACAATTTCCACATACTGTGTATGTTTCTGTATTGCTTTTCTGTACCTTTGAAAATGTCTTAATAGACGAAAACATTTGGTATCTGTTTTTTCAATTTCCCGGGGGTTTCTGCAAAAATAGTTCATCACATATGTTTTGTGATTTCTTTGCATATTGTGTATGTATATGATGTATCTTCATATAATTTCTTAACTTACCTAAGTTAATCTAACCTAATGTAGCCTAACCATACATGTCTTAATATGCATATGCAGTATGGCACCAGCACAAAATTATGAGACCACAGAACCTGTGATGCAAGTAGATTTTTAAGCATGAACAAAAAAGTTGAAATGGTTTACCATATGAAAATATACAGTATTTACCTAGTTGTAATATACGGGAGGGGAGCTATGCTCATGGTGACCCGTCTTTGTATCTCTCCGCATCAAGTTTTATCTTAAAATCTTGTATAGTGTTTGCACATACTGTTTTGTTGTCTAATTTGTTCCATGTATTAATTGCTCTGTGTGGGAAACTGTTCCTTTTCAAGTTTTTTCTATAACTATCTTTTTTCAGTTTTTTTCCGTGTCCTCGTTTTACCGTTGTCCCACACTAACAGGTCATTCCTGTCTAAAACTTCCATTCCTTTCATTATTCTGTAGATAGTCAGCAAATTTCCTCTTTCTCTTCTTTGTTCCAGAGTTGGTAGGTTCAGTTTGGATAGTCTTTGCTCATATGTTAGTTCGGCGAGAGTCGGTGCTAGTTTGGTTGTTGCTCTTTGTAATCTTTCTAGTTTCTTAATATTCTTTATGGAACTGGGTGTCCAAAGTGATGCTGCGTACTCAAGTTTTGGTCTTATTAGTGTAGTTAGTATTTTCTTTATCATTTCTTCATCCATATAAGTAAATGCCACTTTGATTGACCTCAATAAATTGTAGGTTTCTCCGAATATTTTATTTATATGCCTATCAGGTTTCATGTCCTTTCCAATCATCACTCCAAGATCTTCTTCAGAGTTTTTTTTTTTTTTTTATATTTTCTTCTCCAATTCTGTAATCTTTTGATATTATGTTTTTGCTCTTTCCAAATTACATTATACTGCATTTCTTTATATTAAATTTCACTTCCCACTTTTGAGTCCAATTCCATATCGTGTCCAGATCTTGTTGCAATGAGTTGCAGTCCTCTTCCGTTTTTACCTTCTTAAGTAATTTTGCATCATCTGCAAAAAAATTTATATAGCATTCCACACCTTCATTCATGTCATTAATGTATATGGCGAACATGATCGGGGCCAGTATTGATCCTTGCGGGACACCGCTTTTTACTTCTTCCCAGTTGGAGAATTTTTCTCTAATGACAACTCTCATTTTCTTCCCAATCAGGAAGTCTTTCATCCATTCCAATAATTTTCCTCTGATGCCACCCTTTGATTCTATCTTATTTATTAACCCCTTCCATACAGTACCGCACACGTAGGTGTCATGGGGAGCGAGTGTATTCGCGAGGCTGCCATATCAGGGTCTTGATTATATTTATTGTAGTCGCCCCTCCATAATGACATTCTTTCTAATTCTTTTGTGATCGCATTTTCTATGGTTATCAAAATTCACGGGTGAAGAGAGAACGATCGATATAAGCGGTGACTATATTTTATGATGCGAGTATTATTACGACACGTCGTACGGCTGGCATTGGCTGCTGCCACCGAGATCTAAGTCCATGACGCCTACGTGTGCAGCACCGTATGGAAGGGGTTAATTTCCTATGAGGTACCTTATCGAATGCCTTTTGCAGGTCCAGAAAAGCACAGTCCGCCCATCCATCTCTTTCTTGTATTATGTCTACTAATCTTGAGTAAAAGCAGATCAGATTTGTTGTACATGATCTCCCTTGTCTGAATCCAAATTGATTTGGGTTCAGTATAGATTTTTCTTCCAGGTATTTAACCCATCTGTTTTTGACAACTCTTTCACAAATTTTTGTTATTGTGCTTGTTAGTGAGACCGGTCTGTAGTTAGATGGATCTTCTTTATCACCTCCCTTATAAATTGGTACAATGTTTGCCTTTTTCCAGTCCAATGGTACTTTTCCTTCTTTAAGTGAGGATTTAATTATATTATATATTTTGTCAGTTAATTCTTCCATACATTCCTTCAGTATCCAGTTTGCAATTCCGTCTGGGCCATGTGATTTTCTGACATCAAGGATTTTAATTTGATCACTGATTTCTTTTTGTGTTACGTTTATTTCTTTCATTGCTGGGGATAATTCTCTCTCTCTATCTACACTGTTAGGCGAATTTTCTATTGTGAATACTGATCTGAAGTGGTTGTTCATAATTTCAGCCATTTCCAGTTCTTCTGTATATTCCTTTCTATCTTGGCGCAGTTTTTCTATTTCTTGTTTGTTTTTCAGTTTTCCATTTACACATTTGTAAAATAGTTTGGGTTCTTCCTTACATTTGTCTGTTATCTTTTTTTCATAATTCCTCTTTACATCTCTGCGTATTTTTACATATTCGTTTCTTAGTGTGATGTACGTTTGCCATTTGCTTTGTTTCTTATCTCTTTTCCACTTTTTCCAAGCTTTGTCTCTTTTTTCCATAGTTTCACTACATCTTTTGTTGTACCAACTCTTTATGTATGCATTTTCCATTTTTTGTTGTGGTACATATGTGTTCACTCCTTCATTATAAATTTCTTTTAATATGTTCCATTTCTTCTATCCCAGTATCTTCGTTTTGGAATTTTTCCCAGTTTGCATTGCGAAAGAATGTTTTAAGTTTCTCAAAGTTTGTTTTGTTATACATAGGTCTTCCTATTCTATGTTTATCATTTTTGCTTTGGTCCATTTGTTCTTTCAATTCCATTTCTATTAGTACGTGGTCACTTTTTCCTATCGGAGTTTTATAATAATTTTTTTCAATAATCTCAGGTTCTGTCGTAAGTATTAAGTCCAATTTTGAGGGTTCTTCAATTCCTCTGTATCTAGTATTTTCTTTAATCAATTAGGTCATTGTGTATTCAGTGGTCAGGTCAAGGAGTACATTGCCCCAGTGTTCCTCTCCCCCTTTCACTGTCATTTCTTCCCAGCATATTTCTTTTGAATTAAAGTCACCCATAATTACTGTATTTCCTCCATCTTTCAGTGTTTCAATTAATTCATCTTTTGTATCTTCTAGTAACTCGGAATGATCCCTTTCTGTCCAGGCTTGTGTTTTAGGAGGTACATATACCACTGCAAATTTTCTTTTCTTCATTTGTTTACCTTCGACTTGTACTATAATTGATTCTACATTGTTTTTTCCTTCAGTTATTTTAGTTACAATCAAATCTTTCTTGGTCAATATTAGAACTCCTCCGCCCTGTTTGTTCTTTCTATTCTTTGTCCAACAGTTGTATACACCTTGTCCCACAGTGTGGGGTGTTAGGGTGTACTTTAATTTGGTTTCTACAATTCCCATTATGTCTGGTTCTTCTAAGACTAGATAATCGTTTAATTCGTTTATTCCTGAGATTATTCCATCTATATTTGTATACGCTATTTTTAGTTTCTTTTCTCCTCCTCCCCTTCTGTCTTCTTTGTTTCTATTTTCCCTATATATCTTTTTCTCAGCTTCATGTCTATCACTCTCCAAAAAAACTCCTCCTTTTCTTTTTCAGTTCTATTCTCATTCTTTTCATTCGCCTCATTCCTAAGTTCTTTTTCTTTCTCTTTTTCTTCCTCACTCATTTCTTTTTTTATCCATATATTTTTGTACTGTTCGCTATTTGCTAATCTTATTGTTCTAGATAATATTTCTTCTGCGCTTGATTGCGATCTAAGTTTAACTTTTAGTGGTCTATACTGTTTATCTTTAGAGTACCTGCCCATTCTATGGGTTTCCTCGATTTCTTGGTCCCAGCCTAACTCATCTGTTTGTAATTCTTTTAGTATTTCTTTGGCAATCTCTTTTTCTTCCTTTTCCCTCTGATATCTTGGTACATTGTGCTTTTCTTTAATGCCATAGATTACTATACACCTTTTTCTATCCACTGTGTCTCTAACTAGGTTACTTTTCTCTTTAATAATCTGAATTACAGTTTCTTTGGTATTATCTTTTACTTGTTCCATTATTTTCTTTAGGGATATTTCTTGACTTTCATGTTCAATTTTCCACTGTTTTTTATTTCCTGTAGGTCATTCTCCTTGATTCTTTCTTCCACCTTTTCAGTCACTTCCTTCATTTGACTTTTAATTTCTCGTTTCAGAGCCTCGTTCCTACTATTATCCTCACTTTTCAGCCTCTCATTATCACCCTTAAGCTGTTTTAATTTCTTTTTCAACTCGTCTATCTCCCTATTGTTCTCTTCGTCAGCTTTTCTTAGGTTTGATACTTCCTGGTACATTATCTTGTATTCACTTTTGAGCTCTAATAATTCATCTACGATGTCATTTAAATCTCTATTCCTCATTATATTCCTGTATCTGGGTTCTCTATCCATCTCTACTCTAAGTAATCCATTGCCTTCTCTTTCAAAACTGGAAAATCTACTTACGTCCAACCTTTGGTGTTCTCTAGGTGTTGATGCGAAGCATGAATTTTTTCTTACTACCCCTAATGGTGTTTCGATTTTTGTTTCTTCCAGGCTTCTTTTAGTGGAGTCTTTAGCTTTAGGGGTTTCCATTTTGAAAAAAAAAAAAAAAAAAAGTTAAGCGGAGATACAATTAGACCTACATCATTTTACCACGAATACACAGCCCCTGCCACACCATATACAAAACAACAAGGCCGACGCTGTTCGTTTCCAATTTCTTGTTTATATTTTCGCTCGTAAGCCAGCGCTCCGAAAATATGTGCTGCTCCGTTCATGGGATGATGAGTGCATATAAGTGTCACTAATATAGAAATTGAATAACATTGGTATTATTTCTCCCTGATAATTTGGAAGTGAATTTATTTCCTGGGAAAATAGATCTTGAAAAATAATATAGATTGAATATATAAATGAATGAAATGAAATGAATGTGAAACCTGACAAGTTCTGAAGTTTCCAATATCACTGCAATATATAGAAATCATCATACAAAGAACCTATTATTACAAGAATTCAATGTCTGAAAGTCAAATTGGAAGAGATAGTATTTACACAGATATATCAACAGGCCCTTTCTCCCTTACAAGAGAGGCAGCCAGCCAATGCACACACACCTTTCACTCCTGCCACTCCTATCCAACACCCATTTGTTTTTATTTTTACCCAATCTTGTGGATGAAGGGCTATCCCTGTCCCCTACCCACTGTTCAGGTTCGAGGCAATGCAGCAAGACACACCATCTATACAGTGGGCAGGTCCAACAGCCAAAGTTGGTTTATCCCCACTGCTTCATTACATGGTAACCCTCACCCCTCATCCACTCATGAAAATACAGAGTAGATAGGAAGAAATCCCATAAGGTTGCATCAGTTCATCATCCATTCACAATCACTTTAGTCACACCTATCTCTTGTTGTCTCTCTTGGTCAACAGACATTCCCCATGTACCCTAGGTACCCTTTGCCATAGCTAAAAGACAGGGTAGTATGAGAAAAATTAATTTCTAAATAGGGGGATAAACAAAACAATCTTCATTTAAGGATATAAATGTACCTAGTTTTACCTAGTTGTATTATACGGGAAGGGGAGCTATGCTCGTGGTGACCCGTTTTTGTATCTCGCAAGATCAAGTTTGTTCATAAATTGCTGTATTGTGTTTGTGCACACTATTTCTTCATCCACTTTGTTCCATACATCTATCACTCTGTGTGGGAAGCTGTTCTTTTTCAGGTCTCTTCTGTAGTTATCCTTTTTGAGTTTCATTGCATGTCCTGATATATTTGTATGCATTGTTGTATTACTTGACTGCTGTGTAGAAGGATATGAACAGTAGTATTTTTTCATGTAATCCTACAATATGAACCATTGTAAGGGGAATACAGATTAGAAATAGAACAAATCAATAGGGATGTCTCATTTCTTGATGAAGGGCTTTCAAACTGTCAGGTTATCATTTGAGAATTATATGTACATTGTTTTTCAATTACAGATGGAAGAGCCAGTCAGCACTGAAAATAAAGTGAAATGTACTGTAGTGAGCAGGTGAGTGAGGAAAACTATGGCTTTTTATGTAATTTTAGAGATATGTTCATTGATGAGTAATTTTTGTAAATAGACCCTTTTCAGTAGTTTTCTTGGATTTAATATTTCATGATTATTATTTATACATTTTTTTCAGCATGGAATCTCCTGCATCGTCCAGTGATAATGAAGAAACCAGTATTCTGGCTGAAGAAATTCTCAATAAGAATATAAATGATAATTCAACTTTAACTCAGGAAGTTAATGAGAAAAACTTCACTTCGAAAGATGTAGGCAAACACCCTAGCCAACATAAAAAATTGGATAACAAAGATAATAAAACTCATGTTTGTTCAATTTGTAGTAAGGTATTTATTCGCTATGGAAATCTGAAGGAGCACATGTTTGGACACACTGGGGAGATGCCTTATCCCTGTAATGTCTGTAATACAGCTTTTTCTAGAAAGAATGCATTAACCATTCACATGAAAAGGCACATGGGCATGTCCCATATATGTTCAGTATGTGACAAGGCATTTTATGAAGTAGACAAACTGGAAAAACATATGGTAACTCATAGTGAAAATCCATACAGTTGCTCTCACTGTGACATGGCCTTCTCTAGCAGGACATTCCTGAAAAGACACACAGAAACTCATGTTGGAGAAAACCACACAAAGACCCAACCTTGGGAAAGATCTCATAAGTGCTCAATTTGTGATTCTGCCTTCAGTACCCGAAGAGAACTGAGGGTGCACACCAGGATCCATACAGGAGAGAAACCGTACAAGTGCCAGCTGTGCATGACCTCGTTCAGTCAAAGTGGTCACCTCAAGACTCACATCATGACCCACTCGGGGGAAAAGCCGTATAAGTGTAGCCGTTGTGTCGCTGCCTTCACCTGCTCCTCTTCCCTAAAGACCCACTTAAGGACTCACACTGGAGAGAAACCCCACCAATGTTCCTACTGCAGTGCCACATTCTCCCGCTTAGATCACCTCAAGTACCACGTCTATAAACATACAGGTGAAATGCCTCACAAATGCAAGGATTGCAATGCAGCCTTTGCTCGGCGGGAGGGCCTGAGGTTACACATGAAGGTACATACTGGGGACAGACGCTACAAATGCTCATACTGCAGTGCCAGTTTTACTCTGATGATTCATTACAAATCTCACCTCAAAACTCATTCAGATGAAGATCCCCATACAAGTGATGCCACCTCTTCTAACAGTAGCACCTTTGATTCACATAAGGAGACAGACCAGGGAAACTAATCAAACAAGTGCAAGTTTCGTGATCCTGTGTCTAATCAAAAACTGGCACTGAAGCATCATTTAGAGACACAGAAAGTCTGCCAGCATGAAGAAGAAGAGGACTCAATTTGAAGAAGTAATCAAAAGTGATGATGGTCATGATACCTCGGAAGATTCAGTTTCAATTGGAAGTCCAAAAACAGTGAATATCAGTGAGCAGAGATTTAAAATGGAGGAAGTTCTAATCAAAGTAGAAAAGGAAGATTCAGTTCCCAACAATGAAATATCTTATTTTCAAAGTGATTGCATTAAAATTGAGAAGGAATAGATATTGGGTCCCATGTCTTTCAAACATTGGAGAATGGAAAACAAGTTGCTTCTGTGATTGGCTGTATTCAGAAAGTATTTATAAACTTTTTCATGAAGGTGATGGAAGGGGAGAAGAGACTTGGAATATAAGAGAGGCAGAAAAAGTTTAAATTTGAGGTGAAGTGTTTGAGAAATTTGTTAGAGGTTACAATGTTAGAGTGAGAACTGAGGTGAGGAGAAAATTAGAGATAGAAAGAATTGGCAGATTGTGCTGATGAACAATTATTGGTATGGTTTGGGCTCATGGAAAAAGTGAGTGAAGAAAGTTAAGCAAAAAGAGTGTGGAAAGCAGAGATGGGTGGAGCAAACCTAAGGGGATGACTGAGGATGAGATGGATAGAAAGGAGCTTTGAGAAAGAGGGTAATGTTGAGTAGGAAAAGGAGAAGGCAAGGAATAGGGGTGAGTGGAGAGTAGTTGTGTATGAATGATATTTTGATGCTGCCTGAATGGATTTCTCCCTGACTTTTCTATATTCTGCTTAAGGAGACAAGGAGTGAGGGTTACTGTGTAAGTGAAGCAACCCTGGTGTGGATGTACTATGTCTTGCTGCATTGCTTCTGACCTAGGCAGGAGACAGGTATGATCATTCATTCATGAGATAAGATGAGAGGGTGGTGGATGGATAGGGGTTGGATGTGCCTTGACTAGCTACTTCCCTTACGAGGAAGCCCCTGACATATAGACAACAAATTACTGTACTGTTGGTCCTAAGTGTTTCAAACATTGGAGAATGGAAAACAAGTTGCTTATATGACTGGCTGTACTCAGAGAGAATATAAATATTATCATGATGACAATAAATTACTAAACAGTAATATAGTTACTTTTTTACATCCTAAATGCTAGAATAGGTTATCAAAAGGTACATATGGCATAAGGAATTTGATGAAGGCTGGTATATATATTGTGATAGGTGGTCCTCTAAAACAGTGAACCAGGAGACTGCAGACTCCTTGGGGACTGCAGAAACCTAGCATGGGGTCTGCAGGATTGGGGATTCAGCAAGTTACAGTTGATGCTGTCACTTTTTATTATTTCATTTTCCCATTAATATATCCATGCATTCATTCAAGATAGAGGCATCAGCTTAAATGTAGTCTAAACACTGGTAACATTACACCTGTCAATGTTGGGAAAATTCAACACATATCTCCCTGACTTAACTGAGGAGTGGGCTGCTTCTTACCAGTGGACAATCCCTTCATTGAAAATATGGAGATGAAGCTCCCAGAAGTCTCAGTCAAAATGATAAGAGTGCTCATTGACAAATCATCTGATGGTGCCATAAAGACTTGATCAAGTACATTGCCACCAGAAACCTGGTCTCAATGATTTCATGAGTTCCTGATTTCTCATGGAGGAGCTATGAAAGTGGTGTTACCTTTGACCACCACTTATTAATGTGAGTAAAGCACCACTGAAAACTAAGTATAATTAAAAATTAAGGATCAAAGATGACATGTGTAAGTTTATCTGGAATACCCACATATAATAGTAATATCATTGCCAGCAGTCATCAGCAAGTATCACATGAAGTGAAATATAAACATAATTTACAGACAAAAAGTTAATTGTTCATTAACAAAATTTAATTATGGAAGCTATATAAAAAGACAAGTCATATAAAGGATGGTGTTATTTGTAAATTCAGTTTTCAGTCAATTAGAGTTTTCTTAGAAGTAAAGTTTACTCGACCATTTCGTAAATATACACCAATTTTTTTTTTTGTCATGTTTAACATTGCAAACAATCTGATAATAAACACTAATCCCTGTGAAAAGAAAACACCAACAATTCATACAAATGTAAAATGACTATATCCTATGTAATCTCGTATCAAAGGATCCCCTGAATATACAAAATGAAAAGAATGCTCAGAAACACCTTGTAACTTAAGTTAGATTAAAGAGAATGCAAATGATAGTTGCTGAGAGGACTATGTATAAAGTAATATGATAGAAAATTCACCAATTCTTCATGAAGATTACCTCATTACTCCACGAATGATGAAGGAATATGAAATTTCACTTTTATTGTTCTGTTTTATTGAACATGTAATTTATGTGTTACAAAACCCACAGAAAAATATGTTACCTTTATGAGATCAATAAAGATTGTAGATAAACAGTACAAGTACAAGTCTCAAATCTTCCCTACATCTGGTTTCATAATTTTTATATCAAATATTATTGTAACTATTCTCATCTCTAGTGTGAGCAATCTCAGTTTTTCTGATCTCCAATCCAACACTTCATCTTAACTGTTTGCATAATCCTATCATTCAGGAAAGCCTTTTAACCTTTAACTCCTACATTTTCCAGTTTCCAAATTAATCTTTTGTGTGGTATCTTGTCAAAAGCCTTTTCCAGGTCTAGATATATACAATCTATCCATCTTTTGCAACACATAAACTGTGCTATACATACAGTAGAGGAACAACTTCACTAGAGCAGACAAAATTGGTGCCATTCTGTGCAGCTGGATCACTGAGGCATTGGCTCTAACAGGAGTTTGGTGAGTAGGAGGAGGGATGGTCGCCTTTCAAATGAAGTGGCTGGCCCTGCTGTGCATGTGCTGTGTCTTGCTGACCTGGGCAAGGGACAAGGATGATCTCTCATGTAGAAGGAGCTAAAATAGAATGGAAATGAATGATGGATGGGTGAGGGTGGGTGCATGCTTTAACTGGCAACCTCCCTCATAAGGGAGAAGCCTATTGATATATAGATAGTAACTGGCTGTGTAAAGTGAACCATTGTAAGGGGAATACAGATTAGAAATAGAACAAATCAATAGGGATGTCTCATTTATTGATGAAGGGCTATCAAGCTTTGTCAGGTTATCATTTGAGAATTGTATGTACATTGTTTTTCAGTTACAGATGGAAGAGCCAGTCAGCACTGAAAATAAAGTGAAATGTACTGTAGTGAGCAGGTGGGTGAGTGAGGAAAGTTATGTTTTTTTGTGTAATTTTAAAGTAACTTTTACAAATACTCCTTTTTTACTAGAATTAGTTTCTTGAATACACACACACACACCACACACACACCCGACTCCCAGCCCACAAAAGTTGGAGTAATGTTTCGAGTCATTACTCCAACTCTCGTTATGCGGGGAGTTGAGGGTGTGTGTGCATGTAAGGTCAAAGCATTGCCCATATATCAGTCATATGAGCTCTGAGCTCTCTTCTGGGAGGGAAATAGCCCTCGATCACGAGTTCAACACGTGATTCAAAAACCATGGTGAACACACACACACACACAGGAGTGGAAAAGTATGTCCCAAGACAAAAACAAGAAAAAGAATATGTAAAGTGCTGGTACAACAAAAGTTGTAGAGTGTTATAAGACAAAAGGGACAAAGTTTGGACCAAATGGAAGAAAACAAAAGACCTGAAAAATGGAAAATATATACTTGTTATAGAAATGAATATGTACAAGCGTGCAGAGAGGAAAAGATGTCATAGAAAAATGTAAAGATCAACCAAAACTATTCTACAGATTTGTAAACAACAAACTGAAAAACAAACAAGACTTGGAGAAATTAAGACAAGGAGTTGAATACACAGAGGAAATAGAAATGGCGGAAATTATGAACAAGCATTTTAAATCAGTGTTTACAAGGGAGAATATACAACCGGAAGAGATCGAATGGAAGTAGAAAGTCCCCCCTATGAAAGAAATAGAAGTAACAAAGAATGAAATAATGAAACACTTGAGTAATCTTGATGTCAGAAAATCGCATGGACCAGATGAAATAGTAAACTGGATTTTGAAAGAATGCAGAAATGAACCGGCAGACAAAATACATAGCATAATAAACAGTTCCTTGAAAGAAAGGAAAAGCTCCAGAAGATTGGAAAAAAGCAAATATAGTACCTATATATAAAGGAGGTAATAAAGAAGACCCTACCAACTATAGACCAGTCTCTCTAACAAGTACAATAGCAAAAATTTGTGAAAGAATTATCAAAAGTAAATGGGTAAAATGTTTAGAAAAAAAAAAACAAAAAAAAAAAACAGCGTGCTAAATCCAAGGCAATTTGGATTCAGACAAGGACAATCATGCGTCACTAATTTAATATGTTTCTATTCAAGGCTAATAGATATAATACAAGAAAGAGATGGATGGGCTGATTGTGCATTTCTAGACCTAAAAAAAGCTTTTGACAAAGTACCACATAAGAAGTTGCTTAAGAAATTAGAAACTGAAGGAGGAATACAGGGCAAACTGCTTAAATGGATGGAAGACTTTTTGCAAGAAAGAAAAATGAGAGTAGTGATAAGAGAAACACTCAAAATGGGATGACGTAATAAGCGGTGTTCCACAAGGAACAGTTCTGGCCCCAATAATGTTTGCTATATATATTAATGATATGGATGAAGAAATTGAAAGTTATATGAGCTTCTTTGCAGATGATGCAAAACTATTAAAAAAAAGTGAACACGGAAGAAGATTGTGAGTCACTACAGAGTGATCTAAATAAAGTATGGGAATGGAGTAGGAAGTGGGAGATGGAGTTCAACACTAAAAAGTGTAGTATAATGGAATTTGGAGAAAGCAAAAACAGAATAACAGGATCATATAAATTGGGAGAAGAAGGAATAAAAAAAAAAGTAGAAAATGAGAAGGACCTGGGAGTCATAGTTATGAATATGTCACCTGAGAAACATATACCCGGTAAATAAGATTTTTGGAGAAACTTACAATTTAATAAGAACAATTAAAGTGGCATTTACATACCTGGATGAAGAAATGGTGAAGAAAATTCTAATCACTCTGATAAGACCAAGATTGGAATATGCTGCAACGATGTAGTCACCAAGTACAAAAAAAAATGTATAAAAAAACTTGAAAGAATACAAAGAGCAATTACAAAATTGGCACCAACAGCCTCAAAACTATCATATGAAGAGAGACTAGCAAAACTTGAACTACAGACACTAGAGCAAAGAAGAGAGAGAGGAGATTTGATAGCTATTTACAGAATCATGAAAGGCATAGAAATTATTGATATAGAGAATCTGATAAAATGGGATGATAGAAATACAAGAGGACACGGAAAAAAAATCAAGAAAGACAGCTACAGAAAAGATCTGAAAAAGAACAGCTTTCCTCACAGAGTAATAGACAGTTGGAACAAGTTAGATGAGAAAGTGGTGTGTGTAAAAACAATACATGAATTTAAGAATAGTTTAGGTAAAATGAGATATGAAGACGGGACACCATGAGCATAACTCCCCTTCCCATAAAATACAACTAGGTAAATACACACACACAAAAACATCCAAATGGCAAATATATATAAAACATAGGAACGAATATATGAATATACGCAGGAAAGAAAAAAGAAACTATGAAAAAGATATTATAGACAAATGTAAGGATCAACCTAAACTCTTTTACAGATATGTAAATGATAAATCAAAAGACAAACATGAAATTGTAAAACTGCGTGAAGGAGATAAAGAATATAAAGATGACAAAGAAATGGCTGAAGCTATGATCAGACATTTCAGGACTGTTTTTATAATTGAGAGCTCACAAATTTGGGAAAATTGACAATGAGAAAGATCCCCTAAAATGAAAGAAATAAAGATAATGCAGAAATGAACAAGAGACCAAATAAAAAACCTATATGTAAGGAAATCACATGGACCGGATGAAATTGCAAATTGGATATTGAAAGAGTGTATAGATGAACTAACAGATAAACTATACAAGATGATAGACTTTTCACTCAAAGAAGGAAAGGTACCACAAGATTGGAAAGATGCAAACATTGTACCAATATATAAAGGAGGAAACAAAGAAGATCCTACAAACTTCAGACCAGTATCCCTTACAAGCACAGTAGCAAAAATGTGCGAGAAGGTTATCAGAAGCAAACAGATCAAACACTTGGTAGAGAATAAAATATTAAACCCTAAACAATTTGGCTTTAGAAGTGGAAGATCATGTACCACAAACTCAATATGTTTTTACTCAAGATTAATAGAGATAATACAAGAAAGAGATGGCTGAGCAGATTGCGCCTTCTTGGACTTGCAGAAGGTTTTTGACAAAGCACCACATTAAAAAGCTAATAAGAAAAATTGAAATAATAGGAGTAATACAAGGTAAGCTACTGGAATGGATGAAAGATTTCTTAAGTGAGAGAAAAATGAGAGTGGTACTTAAAGACAAAAACTCAAACTGGGAAGATGTGATAAGTGATGTCCCGCAAGGCTCCAATTTGGCTCCTTTAATGTTTGCCATATACATAAATGATATGGATGAGGGAGTGAAGTGTTACATGAACTTCTTTGCTGATGATACCAAATTACTCAAGAGAGTAAGCAGAGAAGAAGACTGCAGATCTCTACAAGAAGACGTAGACAAAATATGGGAATGGAGTCAGAGGTGTGAAGTGAACTTTAACATTAAGAAATGTAGTATAATGGAATTTGGAAAAAGCAAAAATAGAATATCGGGTCCTAAGAAATTGGTACCAAAGAAGTAAAAAAGAGTTGACTCAAAAAGGGATCTGGGAGTGATTATCTCAAGTGACTTGACACCTGATAAATATGTCAATAAATTAGTTGGAGAGACTTTTAACTTATTAAGATCAATGGAAGTGGCCTTCGACTACATGGATGAAGAAATGGTAAAGAAAATAGTGGTTGCAGTGATAAGACCTAAATTATAGTGTGCTATGACACTATGGGCACATAGTACAAAATAAAATAAAATAAAATAAAGAAATTAGAAAGAATTCGAAGAGCAGTAACAAAATGGCACCTACACTGTCAAGTTGGACATACAAACAAATACTGGATAAATTACAGAGAAGAGAAAGAGGTGATTTGTTGACCATTTCCAGAATTATGAAAGGGATGGAAGTTCTTGATAGAGACAACTTATTAAAATGGGACAGAAGAGGAACAAGAGGACATGAGAAGAAGCTAAAGAAAGACAGTCACAGGAGAGATTTGAAAAAGAATAGCTTCCCACACAGAGTGATTGATGTCTGGAACAAACTAAATGGGGTGAGTGCCAAAACTATACAAGATTTTAAGAACAAACTAGATGCAGAGAGATACGAAAACGGGTCACTACGAGCATAGCTCTCGTCTCGTAAAATACAACTAGGTAAACGCGCGTGCGCACACACACACACACACACACACACACACACACACACACACACACACACACACACACACACACACACACACACACACACACACACACACACGGCTATAGAAGAAATATGAAGAAAAACAGTTTTCCACATAGAGTGGTGGACACTTGGAACAAACTGGACGATGAAATAGTGTGCACAAAAGCCATTTATTAGTTTAAGAGCAGAATAGACACTGCGAGATACAAAGGCGGGACACCACGAGCGTAGCTCCCCTTCTCGCAAAATACAACTAGGTAAATAATACACATGCACACACACACGTCGGTCGAAGTGACAGCGAAGTTTGGAACTCCAGGAAAACTTCAAGTTACATCGATCTCAACAACGAGGGAGTAACTTTGTTGTATTAATAGGGAAGGGGAAAGCTCGTGGTGTAGGGGGAAGGTAAAGATAAAAGAGAAAGAGAGGGATTACTGAGGAAAATGGAAGGAAATGAGGAAAGGGACGAACGGGCCCCGGATGTTAGAAGGGGCGTAAACAAAAGTGGCGCAGAACACAGACGAGGAAGAACGAGGAAGCAGAAGTTTCAAAAGCAGAAATATAGATAGTAGCAGCTCAATGGAAAGATATGATAACTGCTTTTATGGATTTAATGAGGGAGGAGGTGACAACCTCCCCCGACTAATAAATCTAGAGAAACTAAAAATATGAACGAAGCATGGGAGGTTAGGTTTGACTAATCAACACTAGTTACCCAAAGAGTTGATAAACTGGAAGAACTAAAGAAGGAGAATCAAAACCTAATTAAAGAAACAGAAGAATTAAAAAGACAGTTAAAAGAAGTAAAAGATGAGAATGAGGAATTGAAGAATAATAATAAATATAATAAAGTTCATAGCAGAAGAAGCACAGGGTTGGAGAAAAGTCCAACAGAACAACAAATTTGTATTTAGAGATATAGTGACACAACAGGTGAAAGAAACTAAGGACACAGTTATTAAAGTGATGAGAGAAAAGGAGAATATAGTAGGAGACTTAGCAGACAAAAATAAATGTATAATTATATTAGGGATGGAAGAGAAGCATAATCCAAATAGGACCACAAGACTAAAAGAGAAGGAAAAGGTAAACAAGATATTAGAAGTAGTTCAAGAGGATGGACAAGAAACAGGGAAAGAAATTGAAGAAATAAATAGAATAGGGAAATGCAATACAGATAAGATCAGACTAATTAAGATCAAAATTAGGTCACAAACGACAGCAGAGAATATCTTAGCAAAAACAGGTTAACTCGCAGACAGTGATCAATATAAACAGATATGGATAAAAAGAGAAATAAAGTGGAAAGAGAGGATGAGAAAACAAAAAAACTAGAAGCTAAGAAAAAAAATGAGAAAAGAACAGATGGTTTTGAAAATGAACTAATTATGCGTAGGATTGAATTGAAACTAATCAAAGTAATATGTTAAGCCTACGTTTTCTACGTGTTTAGTTTAACAAAGGGCATCCAAATTATATATATATATATATAACTTAAGGGTTTCGTATGATCTAAACCAGACACTACTCAAAAACTTTAATCCTCTCTTAAAATTTAATATACAAATACAACTTTGTTCATTATATTTTCCTTTGTACTGGTCGTCTCATAATAGAATATATTTGTATCAGTAGAATTCCCTTGGTACATCAAGACTTTGAGTTTGCAGTAGTGTTTTCATTATTGGAACGGAGCATTCTGATTAGCCCAAATCTCGGTAGGCTTTACGTGTGTGTGAGGTCACTGATTCTATCTACATTTGATGCAAGAGGAAATAATAATAATAATAATAATAATAATAATAATAATAATAATAATAATAATAATAATAATAATAATAATAATAATAATAATAATAATTTTATTTGGCATTGAATCAATATACATGAAGTGCAGATAATGAAAAGAACCCATAGTTCGAAATAACAATTACAATTGCCGAGAATATATATATATATATATATATATATATATATATATATATATATATATATATATATATATATATATATATATATATATATATATATATATATATATATGAGGAACTGAGTTACAAAGGTCTCCGTGTACCACCAACCCAAACTTAAAATAATAAATTATAGCATGACTGCCTCATTGTCAAAAGCGGGTTCCTGGGTATATTGTTGAAAACATTGTACAGTAAGAAATTAAAATGTTTCGATGGAAATAAGTAAATGTAATGAAATGTGATTGTAGGAGTGGAAGAGACGAGCTAGAGAATTCTTCAAAAATCTATACATTCACATGCTTTATGAAAAGATTTGTTTATCAACAGAAAAATTGATGATGGACGACTTTTAAAGAAACCGGTCTAACAAACATTGCTTCCACCACATATAAAAACAAAAGAGAATCACCAAAGCTATCCAAATATAAATTTGAATCGCAGTTTTACGTTTAAGTTTGGTTCGATTCTATCACACGTAGACAATCAAGGAAAGGTATTAAAACATATTTGCACCGTAAAATCAAAACATCGGCATAATGTTCAAAAGTTTAATCGAAAACTTGATTGTGTGATCCCGTAAACAATATCTTTGTCTTGATTATGCTCGTAGAAACCCCTACCGATTATTTACCTTGTAAATAATATAGAAATGCGTCCTGATGTGGTTGGATGTTATCATAAATAAATAGTAATGACAAATAAAAGAACCACTGAAGTAACTGAAACAAACTAGCGACTTCGTGTATGAACTGGTTTCAATCAGACTGGAGAGAACCATGGAAGAGTTTTGTCTTTGGCAAAAGGGGTTTCCTTCCCACCTAGGTCAGTGCAGTGTAATTAGTGTGTCGTTCTGATTTTATTTTTTTATTTTTTTATTTTTCGTTGTTAATAAGATATGCAAGGAAGTTTGATTGTACTAAATGATAGATTTGTGTGTGGGAGGACTGTGGTCATGACTGAGGTACTCATTCTTAAGATGGGTGGGAGTGGGGTTGATTAAATGCTTTTTGTGTTATCCTCGGCAATTTGCAATTATTATTTCGAACTATGTGTTCTCATCATCATCTGCACTTCATGTATATTGATTCTTTGCCAAATAAAGTCTTTCTATCTATCTATCTAAATAAGTCTCTATCCAACTGAAATGTTAGAGCAATATACCCACTTTATCCCTCATAATCTACACCTATGCCAGTGTCCATTTACATACTTTTTTGAATAACGTCAAAATGGTTTATTGAGCAAAGGAACCCCAGGAATAGTGGTTGGAAAGAATCAAAATAACCTGTTTATTCTTGTGTCCCCATACATTATATTTTGTACAATATCTGTTGGATTTATTTAGTAGAGGGTCTTATGTTCATAAAACTTTGGGTTATATCAAACTTCTGAAATGTTTGTGTTTATGCATGATAATAGTCAATTAAATTTTTACCATGTGAACATAAAACTGATGCTGTACACTTTGCAATGATTTATGTAATCATTTCCACCACAAACCACCAGATAGCCTAATATTTTCAGTTTGGGGATGGCTTCAATATTTCAGACAGTTTATCTGGCAGAAAAAAAAAGAAGGTTTATTTAGTCATTATGAATCCATTGCCGAACAAAGGCCTCGCCCATCCTCTTCCAAGTAATGTGCTAACCTCACCTTTATTAGTCCTGCAAAGTTTTCAATCTCAAATCTCCACCTATCTGGTCTTTTTCCATGCCTGCCATCTTGTGACACCTAATCAGTAACACTTGTTTCATCTGCTATCCTGTCAAGCTTTTTCCGCTCCTGTATCACTCCACAATACCTTTCACTCAAATCTGCTCACTTATCCAACTCACCATCTTGCCCTTCATTGCTTGCTTAGCATTGATCTCTATATACTCCGTGTATATTTAACAGAAAGGATTTGTCTCTCATAGTGCTATGCTCTACTGATTCTACTTCACATGGATACCAGAAAGGCTTTAGTAATTATCAATCAATATTAGACCTATGTATAGGAACCAAAGGTAGGTACCTCTAAAAAAAAATGTCAGAAAAATCATCTTGCTACCTGTCTTCAAAACCTGTTAATTTCACCACCCTCCCAACTGGATGCAGAACATTTCTCTGTACTTTTTCTTTTTCACATGAGGAGAGATAACAACTGAATATTTGTCCCCTCTTCCTATTAATCTAAGCCAATGATATAGAAGAAAAAACACTAATACAATACAGATAAGTCCAAATTTTCCTCCCAAAGAGTTCTATATGAGGTCCCAAGAACCAGTACCAGCTTCTGTGTAGCTCAGTAAAAAGTTGAAGTAACAGTTATCATGTGTTTACTCTTAACTTTTGAAGATTCAAATATAGACTAGGGAAAGATTTGTTTGAAATTGAACCAAGAGAACAGACAGGACATGGGTATTCCACCATAAATCACATACAGACAAATAGATTCTTATATCCATCTTGAAGGACCACTACACGAAGGTAACCATCATTTGTCAAAGATATTGTAATAAATGTTTTTGACAGAAATGAAAATAGGATGCCAGCAGCTAGAGTAAAATGATAGGTGCCCCCAATATGAAAATATATACATGAAATAAGTTTAAACTTTTCACAATGAAAGATACTACATACAGCTGATCAAAATGTATGGCAGCAGAGTAGAAATTTAAGTGTTTACCTAGCTAAACCCATCAGCTATTTTTATGCAGAAACTGAAATACTCATAAAACAACGCTTTACAATTATATGTACACTAATTTATGCCAGTCTTTGCATACATCACACTTCATAATTCAGCATCACCCAGCAGAATTATAAAAAAGAATTGTGCATCATTCTTCTCACACATATCCCTAGGCCTGCACATGGGCTAACAAAAGCACATACAGAAACAGATCATTAGACAAATACTACAAAATCAAATATCCAAAGCTAAACCTTGCACCCATAGATATAAATCCAGAAGAAATCATATCAAGAAATATGAGTCATTGTTGCCAACCACAATTTGAGTCACCTTTCAGTGCCAAAATATTATTACTGGCAACATAAAATTTGTATGATTCTGAACATCACATGCCCCAGATGATTATGTCTTACTGTAAGACTGCCCCACAGATGTACATACTGGTACATATACCAAGGCTTTTTCCCCCTTACAAGGGAGGTAGCCACAGATGTAGGGAATGAAAACAAGCAAAAATAATTCTTGTGCAGTGTCCATTAGATATTTCTAATACTTTCTTCCTCTGTTGCAGATGGAAGAGGTCCACATTACTGAAAATATAGTAGAGGATGTCATTAACAGCTACTGTATGAAGAAATATTCGGAAATAAGATGGTGATCCTAAAAAAAAAAGTTTATACTTTCGTGCAAATCTTGAGTGATGAGGCCATCTCCATGAATGTCCTTTGTTCTGCCTGATTCATTAGATAAGGTAAAGGTCCATCAAATGGAGTGATTCATGATATCAGTAATTATTGAGTTATTATTCCAAGTTTCTTATTCCACCATGTGGTCAAATCCTGCCAAGACCATCGATAAGTGCAGTAATGCCTTTCCTGAGGAAAGGAAAGATGAAAACATTCCGGGAGAGGTGCCTTTGTCTAAAACAATTCATGAGAAGCTTCTGGTAGAGACCAACATAAGGGATCAAACTGAAAAGTGTTTGATCTGCACAACTTCATTTTCACATGCAAAGGATCTTGAGGAACACATGAACACACACTTGAATGAGAAAACTCGGTACTGTTCACTGTGTGACATAAATTTTGATGATACAAGTAGCCTCATACTGCACATGAAGATACATGAAGATAACAAGCCACACAAATGTTCCCACTGTGGTGCTTCATTTGTTTGGAAGGGTCATCTAACCAGGCATATAAGGACACATACCTCAGAGAAACGGCACAAGTGTTTACTATGCTGTGCTGCCTTTGCCCATCCATCTAATCTGAAGCGTCATTTGTTAATACACACGGGAGAAAAGTCACATCAATGCACAGTGTGCAGCTCTGCATTTTTGACAAACCAAGATCTAAAAACTCACATGAGATCTCACACTGGGGAAAAACCATACAATTGCAACATTTGTGGGTCTTCCTTCCCTTATTCCTCAGGTCTGAGAGGCCACATGCTGAGACACAAGGGAGACAAGCTTCATAAGTGTTTTATATGTGAAAGTGAATTTTACACTGCTGCAGAGCTTAGGTCACATCAAAGAACACACACAAAAGAAAAACCTCACTCATGTACCCTTTGTGATGGAAATTTCACTTTGTTAAGTAGTTTGAAGGACCACATGAGAACACATACAGGGGAGAAGCCGTATGAATGTAAACTTTGCGATGCAGCATTTGGCAATAGAGCATCCTTGAACAAGCATATCAAGAGGCATGAAGGCCTGAAACCACATAAATGCTCCGAGTGTGAAGCAGCATTTTATGAAGTGGAGCAGCTTCGATATCACACGAGGATTCACACAGGAGACAAGCCTCACAGTTGCTTGCGTTGTGAGGCAGCCTTTTCTCGCCTCAGTGACCTCAAGAAGCACATCAGAATCCACACAGGGGAGAAACCATTTAAATGTCAGCTTTGCTTGAGGTCATTCAGCCAAGTAGGTCACCTCAAGACTCACATCATGTCTCACTCAGGTGAAAGACCGTACAAATGTGATCATTGTGATGCTGCATTCACCACCTCAGGAAGTCTCAAGTCCCATTTAAGGACCCACACAGGAGAGAAGCCTTACAAATGTTCCTTCTGCGGAGTTGACTTCTCCCGCTCCGATTATCTGAGGTACCATCTCAGCAACCATACAGGCGAGTTACCTTACAAGTGTCAAGAGTGTGGTTTAAATTATGCTCGACCTCAATCGCTCAAGACCCACCTGATGAGGGTACACTCAGGGGAAAAACCCCATCAATGTTCACATTGCAGTGCTGCTTTCACACGTTCGGATCACTTGAAATCTCACTTGAAATGTCACACAGAGGAAAATCCCCACAAATGTCAAGAGTGTACTGCTAGCTTTTCCCGCATTGGACACCTAAAGTCTCATATGAAGAGACATGCTGATGAAGAACTGCATAGGTGTACACACTGTGGTGCTGCCTTCCCTCAAGCAGTAACTCTCGAGCACCACCTGAACACACATGACCAGAAAAACAAAAGGCCAAAGATAGAAGAAGTAATAATTAAAGAAGAAAAAGGTGGGGTCTTAGAGAAGGACATTTCTTCCACAAATAGAATTTTAGATTCTAAAGACTACAGTCATATTAAGGTTAAAGTGGAGAAGGACCAAGTCTTAGACTATTAGTTGTTTATTCTTTCATGATGAATATTTGCTTATCTTTGAAGGTCCAGGCAGTATTTTGTTAACTACAGAGCTTAGGAGTGCAGCATAATGAGGAAATTCCTAATCATTGCATTATTTCTTAGGCAGACTAATAACTTTGTACAATTGAAGTTTTAAAGATGACCAAAATTCTCATTTTGCTTGGAATGATAGGAGAGCTGATAGGATTTGCTTTTAGGTTCTTAAATTTGGGTAGCTTTGGAGAAACTATTAAATCCTAAGAATTCTGAATGGACTTTTTTCATCTAATTTCAACTCTCTGTATACATATGTGATTTAGTAAATACTTGAGTAAAACTTGAATAGTTTAAGTATCCTCCATTACCTTTTTGTCACTGTGAATTCATTCACAAGTATAACTTGGTTACTGAAGTTTGCAGTCACTTACTCATTTAGCTATTCCAATAATGTCAAGATTATATAAGTTGTTTATAAAATAAGGAGTTTCAGGTCCATAGGTTGTTAGATACACAAATAGTCTCCAATTATTGTAATGGTAATCAAGATCATATGATTACTGTAATAGCAGTCATATTTAGTACATAGATCAGTGGGGGCTTTGTTTTCTACTGTAAAAACATTCCAGAAGACTTGTTCTGTGCACAGAATGAGTGATGGTTTTTGCTATAAAATGTATCCAACATCCGTGACTGCATAGAATACACCATATTTCTCTGGTAAGATTATGAAATTTGTACATCCAGATTAGAATTGATTTGGAATGGCAACTGTGACTTATAGTTAATGTTGAATGGAGACTTTTTAGAAATATTAGCTCTATGATAACAGGTACCAGTAGTATTTACATCTGTATCACTAGTGGGAAGAACAGTTGTTATGATTCAGAATTTGTCTCATGGTTTTTTGTTGTATCAATATTGTTTAGTGTGGGACTTCATACTACAGTGACATAATCTAAGCAAGGTGCAGTGGATTATTAGAATTTTCAGTTATTGTATATGTGTATATATAAATTATATATATTGATGAGACATTCTGACAGGTTGACGTAGGTGGAGTAGGCAACACAGGAGTCTAAGTCTTGAGTTTATTCCTGACTAGTTTTGCAGATATGCTTTTTCAAAGCATACCTATGAAATTAGTCAAGAATAAACTCAAGACTAAGACTCCTGTGTTTCCTACTCATATCTATATATATGTATATATTTAGGATGAATGTGAATGGGGTATCTGATTTGCATACTAAATGCAGTGTCTTCATTCATTTATCTATATTTTATTTTTTCATTCATTTTTTTAAGAAATTTATTCTCAATACATGGAAACAGTAGTAGAGACATGCGGTTGAATATGCGATTGATAATTTGGTCATGGATTGCAAGATGATGAGAAAGGCAATGTATGTGAGTGTTGAGAGAGGCAAAAGAGAATATAATGGAAAATGATCTTTTACAGCCAAATATGAAAGTAGAGAAGTTTAGTCATAAATGGAAAAAACAAAGTGAATCTGTTGGGCTTTTTTCATCCAGACACCTGCAGGACCTCGGGTAGCTGTGGCCACTGGTTCAGCTCAGAAGTCACTCAGTGAAAAGATCCTTTGAAGTTGTCTTTAGGGGCTGAGGGACAGGTGTTCTATGGCCTTTGTGGGATCATGCACAAAGATGTATTGTGGAGTGTGAAGGTAGGTTGTATATGAGGAGAATACTGCTGAAGGGATTTTGTTGCATGTGGTGGGCTATGTCTTATGTGTTGGAGAGCTCTTATGTAAAACTGAATACCTATCATTCTCATGCCCTTCTTTATAGGAGAGATTTTGGTTTTTGAATATGTTCTAGTGGTGTTGTGATGTAGCTTGTTATTACTTAAGGCCATATTTTGTAGTGTATGTAAACTGTTATTTATTCATGCTGTGGATGTATGTTAAATGTTGTTCATATGAGTTGTCTAAATGTTGTTGTTAGTTTCTTTTTATTGTCCAAATTTTGTGCCTGTGAAAAATGCGAGTATATTCAGTTTCATGTTTGCCTTCATTGTGAGTTTCAGCTTATGTGTGAAGTGAAGGTCATGTGGATGTCAAATTTAATGCACAGTATTTTCAGATTTTTGGACAATGGAAGGGTTTTCTCAAAGTCAGACTTGGATTTTTATTGGATTCATGAAGGTCTACAATACGCAGTGTCACTGAGCTTTTGAAGGAAGGCTAATATGTTTGCATGTCTTTGAATGTTGTTTTGTAGTAGTAATGAACAATTGTTAAGTTGTCCTTATATATGAATGGCTTGATGAGCTATTGTGAGTAGAGGGGTAATTTATGAAAAGGATGAATAACAATAGTATTGCACCCTGAAGGACCATATCATCGTGTGAATAGGTGCTCTATTATTTCTATAGATTTAGCATCAGACATGGGACCATTAGTTGACAGCACTTTGAAACTTCACCTACATATACATAGAGCTGCCAACAAGGCTTCAAACATTACTTTGAACCAGTTGAAGAGTATTCAACTGAGGCTCCTCACCTATCCTCTTTCCATCACACACATCTATCTGATAATTAAGTTCACTTCAGTTATTTAGCATACCAGATATAAAGGAGACATCACATTGTTGAAAGGGGTTCAACATTGTTGAACTAAGCAAATCTCTAGATTTTACAACATGAGTGGCTTCCTGGCATAGAGTTGTATTCATTATGTGTGTAGATTACTCAGATCCAACCTGATCAAGATATGGAAAATATTCAGTGGTCAATCATCTATCTGTCAGTGTTGGATGCTAGGATACAGGGACACATTCTCAAAATAGTTCATTCCTGTATTCATACTGTTTTTTATCTTTTCTCTCTCCTTCAATCAGTCATTTACATTTGAAAAACCTATAACCTTACCATCTTTGATTGTGTTGACATGACTCTTTCCAGATTTAAAAGGTTATACACTTGGGTGACATTATGAATATTCATACACCATTGGCAATGTGCCAAATGCTTAAAACACACTTTTCACAATATGTTTTGTATTTATCCTCTCATAAATCACCTAACACACTGTAGCATGATTGCATGTTTGGGTCTCCCTCATCCTGGTAAGTCCTGATGGTTGTTCTGGTCCTGGAACAATCTGCATATTCTGGCAGCTACAAAGTTTGGATGCCATTACCTATCATTAGTCCTTCAGGTATTAGGAGAAACAATGTATTGGGAAACCAAGGAAGAAATAAAATTCTAATATGAGAAATGAATGGAAAGGCATGGGAATGGGAGAGTTTGAAGATGATTGGGAGAAATCAGTGACAATGAAATGGTACAGGATTTATGTGATATGAGAGATGGATAGGGGATGATGAGGAACCAACTGATGAAACAAAAAACTGGAATGCAGATGAAGAAGAAGAATGCTAGAAGTTAATATGAAAGGATAGTTTGAGATATTGAAGTTAAGTGTGATAAAGTGGCAAAATGCAAACTCAAATTTTGCACTGGTCATGTGGCATTGGCATAGTTCATCAGTCTTTTCTGAATTCAGTCTTGGTGCCACCCAAGTTGGAGATGGTTGTTTTTGAAGTGAATGACCTTAAACAACAGTATAGAGTATAGGTATCCCTTATCCTCTTACCTACAAGCTCTCAGAAATGACTGCTTTCTTTCTAAAAAGTTTCATATGCTACATATTCCTCATAATTCAGTAACACAACAAAATATGGCCTCTTCCATCATTCTATTACAAGATTTAAATTTGTCTCCAAAATATAAAATCACTATCAAAAGGAATAAATTTCTATAGTTCCTAGGCAATTAAAAGAAAATCCCCAGATATCTTAGAGTTTATTCAGGCTCACATAAATATTCTCTATACATTTAAGAATGAGTACTCTGGAAAAACTCACATTTCATCAGTGATCTTGGAAATCATTCTATGCAATTCTTCAAGATTTGTCTCCAAAATATAAAATCACTATCAAAAGGAATAAATTTCTATAGTTCCTAGGCAATTAAAAGAAAATCCCCAGATATCTTAGAGTTTATTCAGGCTCACATAAATATTCTCTATACATTTAAGAATGAGTACTCTGGAAAAACACATTTCATCAGTGATCTTGGGAATCATTCTATGCAATTCTTCAAAATTCATGGCATGGTGTAAGCACAGTCTTACCATCTTATCGCCATCATTATCAATTGGTAACAAGTTCCATCTGTTTGTTTAACTAATGGATATTCCCAACCATGAAACTTAAATTATATATTGCCTCCTGTCCCTTGCACTCAATAGAAATATTCTTTTTTGTGATGAACTGCCATAGCACTACAAATGCTATAGTATACATTTGTTCTCAAAAACATGAGCTTCCATAACAAATACCCTCGTACATTTAAAAGCACAACCACGTAACTATGACTAATTCTGCAAAAACATGACATTTTTGGCTCCTTTTTTTCATTATCTTTTCGTGAGACACTGTAGATTAAGTTAACTTTTATTTAGTCTCACTAGTTTATCTGTTCCTTTACATTTGGGTAAATAATCTACTGCTTAAGGGTAATGTCTAAACACATGAACTCAAAATGATGCACTGACTACTGATAATGAGGATGAAATTTTAGAGTATTTCCAATATAAGGTTTTCAAAAACTTCAGTATCACATTTAATGGCTCACACTACATCTTTCACTTTGTGTTTTGACATGAGTCTGGAAAGACGATTGAGAGACTCACTGAATCTACATATGAAGACTTTCACACTTGAGAGTTATGTGCTTGTTCATTTTTATGAGTCATCATATGCCCATTCAAGCTACTTAAATGGGGAAATGAAGCTACACACTGACTGCATTGATATGGTCTTTCGCCTGTATGGATACGAATGTGCTTGTTGAGACCCCCCGAGTCTGAGAATGAAACTTGACAAAAATGGCATTTGTAGGGCTTCTTGCCTGTATGGACCCTGAGATGAGAAGTCAAGCCATCGGACCGGGAGAACGTAGCCCGACACAGAGAACACTCGTACGGCTTCTCTCCTGTGTGAGTCCTAATATGCATCTTCAAATTAAATAACAAAGAAAACGAGGCATCACAATGAGTGCACTTGTGAGGCTTTACGCCTGTGTGAGTACGAATGTGCATTTTCATATTACTTAAAGAAGAAAACGAAGCCTCGCAAATAGTACATCTGTGAGGCCTCTCGCCTGTATGTGTTCTCGTATGTTTTTTCAGACTATCAGAGTCGTAAAACGAAGCTTTACAAAAAGTGCACCCGTACGGCTTCTCGCCTGTGTGGGTCCTGAGGTGTCTCTTCAAGTGACCAGACTGAGAATATGAAACTTTACAAAGAGAACATTGGTGAGGTTTTTCGCCTGTGTGTGTCAAAATATGCCTTTTTAGAGTTGTGGACTGAGAAAACGAAGCCTGGCAAAGGCCGCATCTATGAGACTTCTCTACCCTCTGCATCCTCTTCATCTCATTTATATGACTACTCTCAGAATATGGAGCCTTATTCATAGCTGCGACAGTTTCTGTATGGGTATCTAAAGTAAATGGCACTGAAAAGGAATCAGGAAGAGCGTATTTATCGTTATTCATACTACTAAAGTCGGCACATGAATCTTTGCTCATACCAGTTAGAGTCTCCATATGGGCATCTAATCTAAATGGTACTTCATATACATTTTTGCGAAGAGTACATTTATTTTCACTGACACTTTCAGACTCTGAACGCAATGCCTCATTCGTGCTTGTGGTAGTATTCATATGAGCATCTACGCTAAATGGTACTACAAATATTTTTTCTTGCAGAGTATATTTATCCTCATCTGAACATGCTTTACTTATTTCTTTGACAGATCCCACAGAAGCATTTGGACTAAATGGTAGAGCAAGTAATTTTTCATGCAAACTGCACTTATTATCCATACTGTTACACCCTAAATATGAAAGATTACTCCTACTTGCAACAGCCTCCATGTGGTCATCTGAACAACACTGTAAAAAGAAAAAGCATTATTTTCTCACTGTACATTAATCCCTAATAATATTGCTAGGCTCACAACATGAGGTCTCATTCATAAGAGCAAGTCTTTGTGTAATATTTCAAGCTAAATGACACAGAAATCTCACTGGGAATAATTTGTGGCTTACCAAATTCAAAATATGGTTGTTCACGTAAGATGTAGTAATTTATCACTGCTTTTGAAGATCTACTACCTTATTAGGCCTTGGGGCAAAATGTAGTTAGGTCTAATACTATTGATAAATCTTCTCAAGATGTTTCAACTCCTTTATACTGCTTGCTATCCCAACCAAACTACAGATAATTCCAATTCTGCAATATACTCTGAACCTTTGGGTGTTAAAAAAACAAAAAAATATATGAATATACATGGTAATTGTCTTGCTGTTCTAGGTGTAGTGACAAAAAGGCAATGCTCGCTGTCTCATGGCTCTATTTCATATCTTTGACAGGTGCCAAACAACAAAATAAGAAAGTAATGGATAAATAGGTTAATGAAATTATTATTACCATTCTTCAACTCAGACCTATCCTAGTTCATTACCCACACATTTTCTGTATTTATTGTCCAGGGCAGTGGACAAGGTGCAGGGATGACCCATCATCCAGGAGGTGCTAAGATGAGAGGGAGGGTGGAGGGGTGTGGAGTGTATTCAGGGATGGAATGGGTGGGAATGATTTTATGCCTTTTCCTTTTTGGCTACCTTCCTTGTAAGGGGGAAAAAGCCTTGGTATATGTCTGTATGTATTTTCTGTAGTGTAACATTCTTTCTGAAGAAGGACCATAGTGCGAAACTAGTTAAAGAATAGACTCTCGTTCTATTTGTGTGTTTTCCCCTCTGCCTCTCTCACAACCTGTCAAGATGTCGTCACATTCTTCAATATCTTCACACAAATTTATCTCCTAATAAGCAAGTTATCATGAAGTTTGGTCAATTATATAAACTGCTGACACACATAAGAGAGTCTTTTCACATCATGAACAAAGATGACTGAAATTTTTTAAAGAGAACCTGATCCAACTCGGATTAGAATATAAAGCAATTTTGTGGATCCCCACACAAAAAGGGCAAGATCAAGGGAATACAAAGAACAGCAACCAAAGAGTTCCCACAGCCTAGTAGACAAACTGTACGAAGAAAGGTTAGAAAAACTGGATCTCCCTTCATTGAAAGATAACACTGGTTCATAATGAAAAGATGGAAGATATTTGAGATGAAAATCCATGTGAACAAGTTGGAAAAGACAGCAAAGGAAACATGGACTGGAAGAGAAGCATTTATTCCTGATGTTTCGTCTATTTCCTTTGAGAAACTCAATAGACGAAATATCAGGAATAAACGCTTCACTTCCAGTCCATGTTTCCTTTGCTGTGTTTATGCATATTTGGGATGGGAAAGCAACAAAAGATGAAAATAATAAAAGTAGATTAAAAAATTAGATAAAAAGATACATCATGGATATCAAAACATTCATTTTCATGTGGACACATCATCTCTTGAAATAATGTACAAGAATAGTATATACTGAAAAAAAATCTGAATCTAAGTCTGATAGATGGAGAGATGAGTGTAGCATTTTTCCTGTAAATTACCATAAGGTAAATGAACATTAACAATCTAGTATCAACATTTAAGTACTATTCACTAATCTGAGAACTAATGCAAAAGGCTGTTATTATTGCGGGTCTTTCATTCAGTAGTATAGTACAAGAATATATACTTTAATCTCCTGGCAGTTACATCTCTTGAAAGGGAGATCTGGGACAATCAGTTGATAGATCTCATAAATTTCTAGAACTTAGAATCTACTCATTACTGAAAGCACATGCTCCTAAGAATGATGTTGGATGTGAAATGGAGATCTAAGGTCAGTATCAAACACTGAATATAGATATGTCAATACCCTACAAACTATACAGAGTAAAGAATTATAGCAGGATGCGCCAAAACCTCCCCATTAAAGCATATGCATACCTAAAGATTAATGTAAGGGCAAAGACCAGTGTCAAGCAATGTGGAGCTGTGGGTTAGAATTCTAGCAACAATTTTTTATTTCAGGAAACTGTAGTTTGATATAATTAATACCCACCTCCTTAGAAAATACCCTATCTTATAAATGCCAACTTGACATAATCTCATTTGTCTATGTTTTCACCTTGGAAGCATATGCACAGGGTATATGAGTGGACTCGATAAAAAAAAAATCTGGGTTCCTAACTTGACAAAAATATGAAGGGGGGCTACTAATTCACTGATACTCTGACGACATTCATCTTAATATGTTTATCCGTCTCTTAGTGCAGTCTTTTCCTCTTCACCTTTCATGAATCATCTATTCAATTCACAAGAGTACACTCATACATAACAACCATGGTTTCCTGACATTCTATTTGCTTCTTTGGGTTTATGAACAGAAACAGATGGATGAATTTATTACAAACCAAAATAATTTTAACATGCTATTTTATATTTTTCACCCATACTTTCACCCACTCCAACTCATAGATTATAATGGTACACAGCACCAAACCTCCACATGTGGTACAATATCTAATTCCATTGGGTCACCCAGGCCCTTACTAATGCCTAGTATTTGATATTCTATAAAGTCTTTATTGAAATATGGTACCCAGGTCCCAGTACATTATTCCCTGCCTAACAAACGGCATTGAAATGAACCACAATACTTACCATCCAATACCAATAACCAATTAAAACGATGGAAACAGGAAATACTGTAGTGAAAATCATGACCACCATCCAATGACAGGTTACCTTGCACTGTTTCAGTTTGGTTACATTTTCATCTGCTGTGTCGTATCTGATTTAATATTTTGTTAATTCTTAGTTTCAAATTAATATCGATTTTTACCAGGGCATACTTTATCTATTGACACCAGCACAATGATTGCAGTGTGTTCACACGTTGTAATTTTTCCGTAGATAGCCTATGTGAATAATTCTGGACGAATTGTGTTCACATGGTCTCAAAATATGCGTGCACTGTCATTCTCTGCCTCCAGTATCCCAGTCAGATCATGCCAAACTCGACAATATTTACATGGTCTCCTTGTATTTTAGCGTCCTCTGAACCTGATATACTGATCAGGTGTTAGGAAACAATTAACTCTCCTAGGAATACATCACAGTAAGAATATTGGACGTGTATTCCATCCATTGAATTTTAGTCTATGCCTTTCTGGTAAAGGTCATAATTGAACACTTAAATTGTTCAATCTTACGATTCTCTTAATATTATGCCATCTAGGGTTTTATACGGATACTATCAATTCCACTTATAACTATAATAACTAGTATACAATAGGACATATAGGGAAAACAGATTAAGCGCGTATACAAGGACTGTGTCCAACAGTACTGTCCTACAAATGGCAGAGTTACCGGTTTTGACGAATGTTCTAAAATCGTGTTATTCCTACCACGAGTCTTACTTTTTTCAACCTATCTGCTTGTGACATTCCTTTAGCCGAATAAACTTGTCTGGTATAAGCTGAGATATTATTTCAGTGTTTATTATCGTAACAAATGGATTAAGCGATATTGTCCTAATTACTCACAGTATCGTACTTTATACCAAACATAATTCTAGCGACTGGCATATCGTAACGGATGGCTCACGGTTATGAATTATAGACTACATTTAATTCCAAAATGTTTCATTCGCAGTTCAGAAGCATTTGTCTGTGCAGAAATTATTTCGATTATATTATAGTGACCCTTTTCTGATCAATTTGGCATATTAGATAATTTGATTCCAAGACCAGTAAATAGACTAATCCGTGAGGCCCTATTTTCATGGACGTCGGGGGTGTGGGTGGGTGGGTAGTCCCCCTTCCCTAGAAATCTAGAGTATGCTTGAGAATTTGCCGGTCGACATGTATAATTTCGTTAGATTATCGTTTAATAGTTTATCATTGCATAATTGATGAAAATCAAAATGTAATTCGTGTAGATAATATAAATATATGCTTTTGCGGCCTATTTGAAATGTGTATATTGATATAACCCTATACTTTTAGCCATAGGTATAATATCTTTAATTTTGCCGCCACCGTCCCCCCGACAATAAATAAATAAATAAATAAATAAATGAAAAATGAAATAAAAAATCTTGCAAGCACCCCTGATTATGCTTACACTAAGAAAATAAATATATTTCTAGTAGAGTTCTTTCAGTACCACAAGCAACTAGTTCAAAGGCACGAAAGAGAGGAGAAATTCCTCGACGTTTTGATTAGGCATTGCGAAATTTGTCTGGTAATGACACATAAACATAACAGTAATATGGGTAGTGTCTGTGAGTGTTTATTGCGTAACGTTTGAAATAAATTGCATGTCTCAAGGAACCCATGCACAATATCTATCTATCTATCTATCTATCTATCTATCTATATATATATATATATATATATTCATACATATATATGTATATATATATATGTATATATATAAAATCAGGTAGGACGTTTGGTCACATGACGTTACGTCACATGTGTGTGCGTATTCACTTGGTCTTTGGATCACGTGTTGTACTCGTGATCGACAGCTATTTCCCTCCTGGAAGAGAGCTCAGAGCTCGTAGGTCCGATCTATGGGTAATGCTGACCTTTCACACACACACACACACCCAACTCCCCGCCCACGAGAGTCAGAGTAACGACTCGAAGAACAACTACTATTACTTTCCTGGATAAGAGCTCAAAGCCCATGTATGTCCCGATCTATGGATACTGATGTCACCTTACACACACACACACACACACACACACACACACACACTCGGTGGCGTAGTTGGTAGAGCGCTGAACTGCCACCATAGTGGCCCGCAGTTCTTGGTTCGAATCCTGCCCAGGGCCGAAATTATTTCGGTACCGTTGCGCTTCGGGTCGTTACTCTGACTCGTGGGCGGGGAGTTGGGTGTGTGTGTGTGTGCAAGGTCATAGCATTACCCATAGATCGGACCTACGAGCTCTGAGCTCTCTTCCAGGAGGGAAATAGCTGTCGATCACGAGTCCAACACGTGATCCAAAGACCAAGTGAATACACACACCTCGTGGTGCTGTGGTTAGAGATCTCGCCTGCCACTAGGGCGGTCCGGGTTCGTCTCCCGCCCAGGGCTGAAATAATTTCAGTATCGCTGCACTGCGGGGTGTTACTCCAACTCTCGTGGGCGGGGAGCTGGGTGTGTGTGTGTGTGCGTGTAATGCCACAGTATTACCCATAGATCGGTCCTACGAGCTCTGAGCTCTCATCCGGGAGGTTAATAACTGTCGATCACGAGTCCAACACATGATCCAAGATAATTCTGAATCACACACACACACACACACACACACACACACACACACACACACAGATATGCAACTCCTTGCCCACCAGAGTTTGAGTGCCGGTTCGCAGTGCAGCGATGCTGAAACCTTTGCAGCCTTGAGCGGGACTCGACGCGATTCCTTGTAAGAGCTTTGTACAGTGCTGTGTACTAAGATTAACAGACGACAGATATAGAAGAAAAGAGAGAGATATTCTATTCACATAGAAAGAAAATCATAACTGAAGCAAAATAAATTGTCGTAAGAAGTAGAAGTTTGACTGCAATATGCAAAGTTATCTCTTCGGAGGCATGGGGCCTGAGGACTGAAATTATGTGCGACAGACAAGGCACATAGACAGTGGCAAGCTAGGTACGAAAAGCAACGTTACTAACGAAGAGACTGGTGATTAGAATTATTTATTAATTACATTATTATAGTTTGAATCTATTCATTTATTATAATTATTATTATTATTTTTTTTTTTTGCATCCGACCTAGATATGGACCAAAAGGTCTCCTGTCGGTATGCTCCGCCTTTGTAATTAGTGCAAGATACTTCATCTAAAGGACTTACTGCAAGATACGGTTACAAGACTGGTGCATCGAATTACAGAACTACGTAGTGCACATCCTAGTTATGCTGTTCATGCTGAATGAGGGTACGAACTACCAAGGTCTAAATATACAGGTCAGACCGTTTGAATTCTACTGCGCAGCTTCTGACGTCATTTGGCTGAGTCCATTTTCTCTTTGTGATACACTGAAGAAAACTGTGAAACGCCAAGGAAGACAGGAACTATAATATTTTATATATTATATATATATATATATTATATATTCATATATATAGACAGGAACTATAATATTTTATATATATTTATATATATATTTTATATAATATTTGTCAGAATATAACTAATTGCGTGGAGCGGTGCGAGCGAAGGCAACGTCATTTTCGAACGGCGGACCAGCTTCAACTGACAGCTATAGGACCCGCTAACCCCACTTTGAACAGCCAGGTGACGTTCACGGGCCCGCTGCGCTAACTCCCTCGAAATTCGGTCGGAAGTGGTTAGACCTTATATTCTTAGATCTTGCGAACTACAAGCAACGGGGCACACAAAATTCTAGGACTGATTGCGCGATCTTTTGACTTCAAAAGCCCATTTATTATCAAGACGCTATATAAATCGTTAGTTCGTCCATATTTAGAATATGCTGTTTCCGCATGGTCACCGAATTTCATTAAAGGAATTGACATATTGGAAAAAGTACAACGGCAAACCATAAAACTGACTTCAAATATAAACAATAAATCATACGAAAATTGACTAAAACATATGAATCCATTTTCCCTAAAAGAGCGTAGACTCAGAGGTAATTCGATACAGGTCTTTAAGATTCTAAGGGGAATTTACATCATAAGTGACAAAAAATTCACACTGAATGAGAATCCGACAAGAAATAATGGTCTCAAACTATCAGGAACTATATTAAATTTGGGAGTGGGTAGAAACAACTTCGCCAACCGTGTAGTTAATTGGAATAAACTTTCTGTCTAGGCAGTGCAATGTGTTTCAGTTCGAAGCTTTAAGATTCGTTTAGATAAACACCTAAGCAAGATGCTGTATTGTCTTCCATTTAATTTATATTGTTTATTTGTTTATTATTATTTGTCTGGTTGTTTATTATTATTAGTTATTTGATTATTATCTGTTGTTAGTTACTTGTCCATTTATTATCATTTACTACTAACCTGTTTATTATTCAAATTTACCTATTTACTTTTATTATTATTTATATTATTACTTTTCTATTGATTTGTTTATCATTGTTATAATTTTTCGTATCTGACCTAGTTATGGACTAAAAGGGTCTCTTTTCCTCTGCTCCCCTATTTATCCCTTCTACCATCTAGGTTTAATATCAGGCTCCATCTACCCACCTTACACCACATATTTCATTTAATGAACCCAATAACAACCACTGCATCCCTCCAATTATTGACTATTGCATCTATATCAAAATACACACCCTTCCCTCTTCCGTCGCCATTTACATAGACTCATACTCCCAATACCGAAGTTGCTAAATATACAAAATACATACCGTGAGAACACCAGAATTATTCACAATCTAATAATCCTTACTATTTGTCTAATAATGCGTACCCTCACAATCAAAAAGCAAACTTCCGACTACAAAATCTTACCACTACTGTACTCAGTTCTTTCACCTCTGCATCCTTCTGTCTTCTTATGGTCCAAGCACACGAACACCCTATTCACATACACAGCCACTCCATTAAGTTTCAATGGATTTCTTCATAGATAGGCATGAAAAAATCCCAGTGTAGTTATATTCACAGCACACTCTTCGGGAAGAAATCACCGTCCCTCCCTCATCCACCCAGGCACCCAAATATATTTTCACATTGCAAAATTAAATGGAACTCACCTCTATAAAGATATATTTTCCACAGTACCCTAAGTCTATCTAGAACAGACCCCCCCCACCTCCGACACACACACGCCCATGGCCCCGGTCCCACCCTTTCCAATAGGACCCTGGACAGTGCCATAACCTGTCTCCATATAGGCCATAGATGCCTGGTCTTACATTTGTTCAAAACTTACACTTCCTTCTCATCGAGCCCTGAGCTCTTGTGACGTGGCGCCGTACAAGAAACCATAGATCAATTCGTCCTCTGATCCTCCAAATTCCATCCTTATCGAGCCAAATTACGATCTAGCCTTATGTACCTTGGCATCCGATGCCTCATTCTTATCACTTGACGAGGAGAAAACAACAAGACGGAAAAGAGTACTAAGGCATACTATTACCAGTTCATCGGACAAGCCAACCCAAACGACTTTGAAACCTATCTCCCAATGCGTTTTCAATGGCAGGATTAATTGGATAAATTTCCACAAAACCCTTAGAATCAAAGAAGAAGAACAAAGGTAAGTGAAGGTGTTAGATATTTGTATGCCACAGAATTATTTCTACATTGATTAAAATTTGAATATTCAGGACATTCATGGATTTTCTGATTTCTTTGTAGAGATAAGTGAAATGTTAGGCTAGTCATAGAATATACCATATGCACCTTTTCTGAATTTAATGTAGAAAGATACTTGAATGAGTGTAATGAATTCACTATATGGTAACCACAGTAATTTTGGAATAGTACCTGCTAATATTGTAATAGCAATTTAAAGTATTTTAGTCAAGCATGTGATAGCTGAACATGAATTAAATGTAGAATTATGCATTTTTATCAAAAAAATATTTTTTTAAATGTTTTTTAACCATCTATTAGTTCTTTTCATGCACAGGAAAGAGGTACTCCCATAAGTCTTTTTTCCATCTATTGTACTTTCCTTTACTATAGATTCATGTACAGTTTTAGTTTTAGCTATCTTATCTCCAAAGTTATACCAGGAATTGATGAATCTGAATGGAGAAACCATTTCACATCCTTCAAACTTGTGGTCTGATTCAATATGTTTCCATGATGCCTTCCCATCTGTGCCAGTTTTGTCCACCCCAGTCAAAAATCTGTACACTGCAAACAGATCGTCTCTCTCATTTCAGTCCTGTAATGATGGCAGGTCTGGTGTAGCCTTGGTGTAGCCTGTAGAGCATTAAAACTAAACTCCTTATACATCCCAACTAATTCAGATAGTTAACCTATCCTAACAAGACCTACCTGACCAAGTCTTACAGAGAAAGCTTTGCCCCCTAAACCCACCCCGGCCTATCTGAAATCTCTGGCTAACCTAACATGCATTATTAGTCACAGGTGATAGATCTCTTGTATATCTTATCCTAATCCATAATTTCTATACCCTGTGGTATGTTCTTTAGACATAATCTTACTGATGCCAGGAATTCTTATCCTAGCCCTGTAAATCCACAGCATAATGTTTCACTTACCAAACAGATATTTCTTGAGGCTGGGCAGAGCACTGCATGTGTGGTGCATGATATTTAACCAGTAGATGATGGCAAATATCATTCTTAGATATTTTTCTGGCTACCACAAGTGAATTTATTAGACTATCCACTACTTGAGAGTTAAATGTTGTTTTAATTAATCTATAGAATGGGATAATTGTTCTAAGAAAATGTTTGCTTTAGGGCAGTTTTATTCAGCCAAAGTGAAGTATCCACTTATATATATTAAACTAACCTTTATTACACCTATTGCCAGAAATCCATCACTTTATATCCTATTCCACCTTTCAAGAGAAGAATAAGCAAAGAATATTAATAGGATGGGGATATAAATTAAAATTACATAATTCATAATGTAAATTATATATATATTTTGAATTGACAAGTGTGGGAATATGGGGAAAGGTAAATATAGACCTCTGGGAGAGCTTTTCAATTGGTTTTGATTTATGTATTTCATAAGAGTTAGTGCCATGAGTTTCTGTCGGTTTGACTGGCCCTCAAGTTCACTAGTTGTCAATTTTGCATTGTGACAGTGTGTGGTATCTGGCCCCTCTCCCTCTTTGCTAAGTTTGTCATCTTATTGGAAGCCACTGCCATTACTTGTGAGTTGGTGTCACACCATTGGTTGGTTGTAGTATTTCTTCAAGTTGGAGGGATCATCAGGCTATGATTGGTTGGTTCCTCTGTCATGTTGTAGCCTGTTCCTGTGGTGTGGCTGTAGTTGGTAGACTCCATTGGTGATTAATTCCATAACCTGTGATGCTTTTTTTTTTCAACCCACCTGTAAGAGTCTCTTTGTTCTTTTGTCCTTATTTTATGCCAGTGTACTGGACCATTTCCAGTCTGGTATGTGTCCCATGTGGTCCACATGAGCCACCATCACATTAGACATTCAGTGGTGTCTTAAGTCTACCCTATGTTCCCTCAGGTAATGTCTTGCTCTCTGCCTGTTTCATCCACATAGACCTTGTAGCATGTTTCACATGGGACATAGTACACCATACCAGCTGGGTTGGTGAGTGTTGGCCTGTTCAGTTTAAGCAAAGTGTGCATTTTCATACCACAAGTGCCAGTCTGTCTTGTATTGGACTCTCTTAATATGTCATTATTGATGGGAATGTCCTGGGATAGAATGACATATGTGGTGTCCATCTGATTTCATGAGCTTTGTTCTGTAGATAGAGCAGGAGTTCACTTGGGTATTCCAATCTGCATGGTTTCCCTGATGTGGTTGAATTATTGTAGGAATTTTAAGTCACATGGTGTTTGGGAAAAGAAGAGAATTGTTTTGTCCCAGCTATATGGTGAATTGTATTTTGGGATGTTTGTTGAGTTGTTGTAAGGTGTGGTTTATGTCTGGTGTAGTGATATTGCTACAAGCAACAAGATTACAACAACATGCTTCCCGAAATACAGTTGAAATAGCATAATTCTCATATATAGCAAGTTAATTGTACTTCGCTGGATACATATTTTTGAAACTGTCAGAAGGGAAGAATGAGACCATTTTTCTTACATCCAAAGGAGAAATTTTCACTTCCTGATCTGGCCACTTTTTTTTTCAATCCCCTTTTCTCTCCATACACTTCTTTATATTGTTTCTTGTTTCTCATTAAAGATAACCATAAATCCTCAGAGCACACAGGAGCCACTGGGCATTTTTAATAATAAAAACCTGCCATTAAATGAAAATGTCAGGCTATTAGTCAACATACATATTAGGCAAATAATCAACACACATATAATGTTCACAATTCACATGAGGAACATTTTAATAAAGGAAGCAGGGATGACTGCAGACACACATTTTGGGTGTCAGGAAGAACATTTCAGCTTAATATACAACCAGCTCATACCATGCACCTACAGCCTAATTAAGATTCCAAATTTGAAATTAGAGACAAATATATATAGAAGTTTCTTTAGATAATGAAGTTCATAGAGGAAAATTATTAGAAACTGGTGTTCAGTTCTTCATAACTGACAACAGTTTCTTTAAGAAGCTAGGTTATATAATCTGTTTAAGATGTGGAAACTTTATGGATTGTAGAACTTTGTTTCACTGTCAGGCTAAAGCAAGAGTGAATTGGACTTATAAATTTTATTGTCTTCCTCAGGCTACAAGAGTTGCACAGCAATGCCATTCAGTAGGAATAAACTGTTCTTGAAGGGAAGCAAAATAGAAGAGTTCGATGTATGAATCTTAAGTTCTGATTCAAAATCTTGTCTCCAGGCATTATATGCAAGAAAAAATGTAAAAAGAAGCACCTAATTGTAAAACTTGTTTTTCCCTACTCAATAGGTGAATGCTCATATACAAGTATAGGTGAAAAAAACTCATATAATACATCCAGTTTGAGGTATCATTTTCTCAGCCATAGTTTGCTACAATGTAGTTTGATTCATCTAGATGACAAATCTCAATTTTATGTGCCTTTTTCTGACCCTCTTACTTAATTTCACACATTCAGATTAGTACTCATGAAAAATCACGTGAATTTGTAGGATCTCCATTTTTTATGCTGGAAATATGAGTCAGCATATTTTCATTCACAATGGTGAGCCTCATAAATGTAATGGTTGTGATTCATCCTTTTCTGAAGCTATTGACTTAAAAAAACATATGCAAATTCACACAGGAGAGAAGGGTTACAAATGCACTATATGTACTGCTTCATTTAGTCATTTCTATCACTTTAAGCGGCATATGTTAACCCACACAGGAGAGAAACCGCATAAGTGTGGTCATTGCGAGGCATCATTTTCCCAATCGGGTAATCTAAAAAGACACATGCGGATACACACCGGAGAGAGGCCTCATAAATGCATATTGTGCGTTGCGACATTTTCCGATTCTCACCATCTGACACAACATATGCTGACTCACACAGGGGAAAAGCCGTATGAGTGTAGCCTCTGTGAAGCTTCATTTTCTCGAGCGGGTCTTCTTAAATGTCACGTACGCACTCACACTGGCAAGAAGCCGTATCAATGCACTCTATGTCAAGCTTCATTTTCACAGTCAAGTGGTCTGGCAAAGCATATACGGAGACACACAGGTCAAAAACCGTATAAATGTACGTTATGTGTCGCTTCATTCTCTGCTCCTCATCATCTAGCACTGCATATGCTAACTCATAAAATGGAGCAGCCTTACAAATGCATCCTTTGTGAAGCTTCATTTAATCAAAGTGGCCTTCTTAAGAGCCATATTTATACTCACACTAAGGATAAACCCTTTCAATGTTTTCTTTGTGAAGCTTCATTTCCAGTGACTGATTCTCTGAAAAAACACATTCGGACCCACACTGGCAAGAGGCCTTACGAATGTAGCCTTTGTGTAGCTTCCTTTACCCAATCTAGTTCTCTGAAAAAGCATATGCGAATACATCCATCCCTCAACTTAACGGACAAAAGGGGAGAACATCGCTCCAATTAATGTAATGAATTCAACATGTGTACTATACTTTGAAATCAGACTTACCAAGGCTTGTCAGAATGATTTCTTGATATGCCATGATTATATAGTGGGAGGAGACCCAGAAATTTGTTCTATGTCACTGGTTTTATCTCTGAGAGGGATGAGTAAATTCCAATCTTAATTGGTATCTGGGAGGCAGATAAGAAATAGGTTACCAATAGTTAGGTGGTATTAGCTTGTGAATTATCACTAGAAGAAAATTCTTCAGGATCAAGCATTGTTTAAAAGGCAAAAGTAGGACTTTACCTGTATTGTATGGAATTTTTATCATGATATTGAATCCGGTGCCTTATCGTTGGAACTAGATTGGGTTAGATGATAGCTGAATCAAGATGGTTAGCATAGGTGTAGGAGGCTATAACCGCATAACTGTCATTATTTTCATACAATCCTTGTGCTCATGATCCCCATGGTAGGCTGACAGAATAATTGTTCGCACACCCTTATCATCAGCTTCACAGGTGAGGTTGGCACAGTACATCTTCATATCTCATATGAGGTATTCCTATGTGCATTATTCTTACATAGGCCATTAATCTTCATGGATGTTGTGCAGGTTTCCATAGATCTTGCTCTTATTTGATTATGCCATTAAAACAACTCTCTATCTTGTTACTCCATAGGCTAGGGTTTACTTTTTAATGGATAATTATGTATGATATTTCACCTAATATATGCACATAAGACAGGGTAATATTTTTGGCTTTAGCTAAGCATTTCACATTTTGTTCAATTATCTAATGTGTATAATGGAAGGATGAGATTTATACATTTTCATAAGGCCTTCCCTGTTAACACTGTATATATTCTAACTCTGCCAGAACTCAGGTATATTTAATTTTGTATTAGTGGAAGGAGATATGGGATAAATTCATACCTCAGTTTCTTTAGAGCTGAAGTGAGCAATAGTTTGGGGACATGGTCCAGTTGCTCAAGGGGAGGATGTGTGTGTATGTATTTACCTAATTGTAAAATTAAAGAAAAGAGATATACTTGTGGGGTCCTTTTTCTGTCTCCATTGATCAAAATTGTTGTTAGATTTGTTTATGAATGCAACACAATATGGTTTGGTTCTGAAGGGGTCTCCAACCACACCCTTGGCCATGGGTGGGCAACCTCTTAAACCTGTGCCAAATGTGACATGCCAATGGCTTCTCACCAGCATGCGAAACCAAAGCTCACTTGGGAAAACAATGAAATAGATAAACTGCCAACTTGTTTACTGAGATTTGTATTTCAACAGAATATTTGATCAATTACACATGTATATAAATATTCACAAAAACTTTGAAGCCCGGCTTACAACAGTTTTGTTAAAAGCTCATGGGAACATTAGTGTTTTCCTGATTAGTTGTTGCATCATTTGCCAGGTGGCTAGATGTTGGGTGACTTCTATATCATAATTTCATATATTTTGTGTCTCATAATAGAATAATTGGTAATTAAAATCCACATTCAGCTACACAAATGTTCAAACTTATGCTAAATAGAATATAATTGTCACACCACAGCACAAAAAACTCTAGTTATTTGAAATAATTATCTGCATTAGAAATATATATATATATCAAGTAACGTAGGTGTCGTAACACACGAATAAAATAAAACTTAAACCCACTCTCGGAGAAAGATAAGCTGAGATACAGAGTAAAACCGTATATTTCGACCACTGACTGTGGTCCTCTTCAGCAGTTACAATTATAGGGTACATAGACAAGAGGTTATATACAGAGGAGGAAGGAGCATTGGGGGACTCAGTAAGCCTCAGGTCACTTGCCCCGAGTGAGGTCGGACGTTACGTCCTGTAGAGATGAACTTGTCAACCACCATACTAGTTATAGCATCAGGTGACCATTGACCTTTGGATGTATTATAATTAGGAAACTTTTTTATTAGTGCGGACTCAATAATATTTCTTTTGAAACTACAAATTGCATTGTACACTTTAGCATGGGTTCTAACCTTTCCCCGGTGTTGGAAAACCTACATGGAATACTTCGAGTGCCTACTTTTACCTAGTATCAAACCAGCCGACATGTTCTGGTTCAGATATGTAGATGATGTTTTCACTATCTGGGATGACAAATGGGGCTCTTTCAATGTTTTTCTTGATAGTCTTAACAATTTAGCACATAATATTAGATTTAAAGTAGAATGGGAAATTGAAGGAAGAATACCTTTTCTTGATATTTTAGTGATCAGATGTCCAGATAATTTGTCCTTTACAGTATATAGGAAGCCTACTCATACGGGCAGTTATTTACATTTTTTCAGTAATCATCCGGATAATATAAAATATAGTGTTGCCTCGGGCCTTTACTTAAGAGCTCTTCGGATTTGCAGCCCGGAATTTCTCAACTCAGAAATTGAATCAGTGCGCACTCAATTATTAAAAATAGGCTACCCAGACTGGTTTCTGACAAAAGCCCTCAGCAAAGCCAAAACCAGTTATTTTAGAACAAACAATTCCAACACAAAATTTGTCTGGGAAAAATCAAATATCAAACTCCCTTATAACGAATCCATGCATGACGCATCTAAATTATTACCTAGGAACCAAATCAAGGTCACTTTTAGTTACCCAAATAATATTTTTAAAAAAGTAGTAAATGTCCATCATAGAACATCCAATAAGGACATATCTGGAGTATACAAGATACCATGTCTCGACTGTGATAAAGTGTACTGGGGACAAACGGGACGTGATCTATCCACTAGGATCAAAGAACATAAAAATTCTATACGATACGGCCAAGAAAACTCAGCTGTATTCCTCCATTCTAGCCTTTTAGATCACAGAATAGATTGGAGGAATGCAGCTACAGTGTACAATTCAAATTGTAGTTTCAAAAGAAAAATTATTGAGTCCTCACTAATAAAAAAGTTTCCTAATTATAATACATCCAAAGGTCAATGGTCACCTGATGCTATAACTAGTATGGCGGTTGACAAGTTCATCTCTACAGGACGTAACGTCCAACCTCACTCGGGGTAAGTGACCTGAGGCTTACTGAGTCCCCCGATGCTCCTTCCTCCTCTGTATATAACCTCTTGTCTATGTACCCTATAATTGTAACTGCTAGAGAGGACCACAGTCAGTGGTCGAAATATACGGTTTTACTCTGTATCTCAACTTATCTTTCTCCGAGAGTGGGTTTAAGTTTTATTTAATATATATATATATATATATATAAACAAATTGAATGTTACTGTTTAGCATATTCACAATAAACATAAGTTTGTTAAAATTTTGGGAAATTAAGAATTATTGACTGTATTTGCTGAGGTTGAAAAGGAGTCTGAATTGAGTGACTATATAACAGCTAGAATTGCATATAAGTAAAAATTACTAAATTTTACATCATTCAGTCTGCCATGACGTACAAATCACACTTACAATATTCTTTGATTTTAAAGTTAAAGTTGCTGGATTTCAGTTCCGATATCAGTCTCAAAGACTCTCCTCAGAACATCACCCAAGGCAAGCCTCAACCCCCCACTGTATTGTCCAGCCTCAGCAGTAACGTTCCCAGTAAACAGCTTAAGCTCACCGGCCTGGATGGGTCTTGATCTGCTGACTCCGTGACTACAAGGCCAGTGCGCTACCACTGCACTAGCCTTTCCATTTTTTTTTTTTTTCTACACTTAGAAAGATTCCCCCAATACTTATAATATATTAGATAATAATATGTTCCCAGCAAATTCGGTTGATACACAAGAAACTTTTAGCATAAAAGATTAGGTGGTTTTGGCACATGCACTTGAAAAAGTTGCCCAACCATGCACCAGGCATTTACTGATGAGTCTAACTACACTGAAACATATGTCATCCATTTTACACATTCAAGCATCTTCAAATACATACTCAGAAACAATACAGGTACTTTATAAGGAAAATTAGTGGTCAACAAAATTTATTAAAATACCTGTCTCACAAACAAAATCTGGTGAACTTGATAGAATCTTTTCTGCTGATTTCAATTATGTTTTCAGATTTTTTCTATCAGGCATAGTTTTTCTGTGATGTATTAAAATTTGAACAATTATAACTAATAAATGAGGCTGATATTTCAATTAAACTTATCTTTAAAATGTAGAAATGTATGATTTTTGAGTGTATTTTGCTTCTGGGAGATCCCTTTTTAGTGTCCATCACAAATCAACCAACACTGAAGAACTGCACTTTCCTTGATACTGGGTTTCCATCTTCAGAATGTCCTAGTGAAACCTCTCACCATGCTCGTCACTGATGGTGCCAAGATTTCCAAGTGAGATTCTAGGAAGTGGATTTTTAGGCTCATATTACATCCCAAGGCCTTGTAGGATGTCGGGAGCTCTTTTATGATTTCGGAATACGGTAGTTATTTGCTTTGTGATTCCCCAAAAACTCTGCGCAAACTATCTTAAGTGACAGCCATGTAGCTTTTTTAAGATCATTCAGCTCTTCCATCAAAAGTCTGGTCTCTCAACAGCTCCCTAATCTGTGGGCAAAAAAAAAAAAAAAAAAAAAATATTTTTGATTTTTGCATCACTTACTCTTGGAAACTTATTTTTCAAATATGTGAATCCCTTTCCAGTTCTATCCATACCTTTATCAAAAATTTTCATCAACCCTGGCTTAATATACAAAGGAGGTAGATAAATTTTCTCTGAATTAACAAGAGGAGGATTGACAACATTCTTCTCTCTTGGGGTCAGAGATTGTATTGGCCACACATTCTTTTCATAATGATTTTTCTTATCCCAAATGTTCCACTCACAGAGAAAACAACAAAACTCTGTGTAATCCAGTTGCATTCCAAGTAAAAGTGACACAACTTTAGGTCACCACAGATATTTTATTCATGTTCTTCGTGCTTAATTTTTTGCAATGGAAGCTTCATACTCTCATATATTTCCTTCAGGTTAGCTGCATGGACCAAAGGAACAGAAGGAAACTTATTTCCATTGTGGAGCAAAACAGCTTTCAGGCTTGAAAGAGTCAATAAACAAACTTCACTCATTCCTGCCATATTTATGGTTAAGTTCCTCCATAACAGAATATACATCATTGCTAAACACCACACCATCCTCTAGTGAGAAAAACTGTTCAGAATCATAATGCCACTTACAATAACAACCAACTTTGGATTATTCCAGGAGAAGATTCCAGCCCTTTAACCTGGAAGCAAGAAGTTCAGATTGCTTTTTTGAATAGCTTAAATACCGCACAAGATCTTTCAGATCTCCCTGACTCAATAAATGCTGTTTACTTGAAGAACAGATTGGTTGAATGTCCATGTCTTCGGTTTCTTTTTCCATAACCTCAATTAACTCATCATCACTTAGTTCCATATGTTTTGAAGGGACAGGTACAGGAAAGTCTTGACTGTGAGGTCTCATAGCAGATGATAATTTAGGATATTTTGCAGTATTCTTGGATGTTGATGTTATACCTTTTTTATATATAATGCAGAAGTAGCAATCTGAAGTATGGTCTTTTGGTTCTCTCCAAACCATAGGGATGGCAAAAAGCATATGGCGTGAATCTTTCGCCCATGTAGTGAGAAGTATGACACAAGTTACACAACACACATGAGGGGCTCCAGCTTTTATCCTGGTCCCACACTTTGCAGTCAAAATAATGTTCATAACACTGTAATTAATGGGCTAAAACACCGTCTTTGTGACTTGAATGTCAATACACTGCGAAGAAAGCAAAAAATGTCTGGGTGGTTTATACAGTTTCTTGGCATTGTGAAGTTGAACGGCGGGTACGCTACTGTACAATGTCTCAAACTTATTGCCACACGTATGCACTACACAACCTCACACTAACACTTCACAGTACTGTCAAACGTATAACAATCTCACCCAGTGTTGCCAATAGTGCTGAACAAATACCTTTAATTTCAGTACCGGATTTACCGGTAAAAAACAATGCCGTTACCGGGATTACCGGTAAAAGACTCGTGAGGCAGTAGTGACGTCCCAAGTTCGAGTCCCTTTATGACTTAAATCTTTAAAGAAATTTCATCCTACTATGGTGTGAAATCACAACTCAAGTTTTGTAACGTTGTCACTAAAAGTCCTGCCTGCACCACGAACGGGCGAGGGAAGCACCAACCTACCTCATATGCCTACTGGTGCTGTAGGCAAAATGTAAAAAAAAAAAAAAAAAAGAAAAAAAAAAATATATATATATATATATATATATATATATTGTGTGTGGGTGGGTCTTTTCAGTTTGTCGATACGAGGAATTTTTCGATGAAACTGTCACAATATAGTTTTGTATGCTAATTACAGATTTTTTTTTTTTTTTTTGAGAAATAAAAGAAAATGCCGAAACAACTGTTTTGAATGGGAACTAGTTAACATGGCGCATGGCTTCACATATTTAAAACTGAACAATAACTGGTGCTTCCTGGCGCCATAGGTAAGACAAAAAGATATATAAAAAAAAAATCCAAGTGTAAGCTGCGTATATGTGACTGTCGGTGTCGGGACAGCGAGAGCGGTGAAGTATTTGCCGGTACAGTTAATGGTGAAAGCCTCCGGCTACTAGTCTTAACGGTAAATATTTTACTGGCAACGCTTAATGGTAAAAATTTACCGAAACCTTAGCGTTACATACTCGCTTAATGGTGAACGTTTGCCGGTAAATTAGCGGGACACAGGTAGGCCTACCGTCAGTACCACCAAGCCGAGACGCGCTTACCGCTTGCTGCTGCTGCTGAGTGTTATGGTATAGCTTATCGGTTAACGGAACCTTAAGGGTTGATTCACACTATCGGTCCGGTCGCGCTCCACTCTCGCTCCGCTCCGGTTCTGAGGTATTCAGGGTTGATTCACACTATCGGTCCGGTCGCGCTCCGCTCTCGGTTCTGAGGTATTCACACTATCGGTCCGCTCTCGTTCCCGTCATCCCCCCTCCCTCGACACCAGTAGAAGTCTTACCATCAGTTACGAAGGATGTGTGACTTTTCTGACGCCGAGTTGGCAATAATCGCTATTGCACTTGATGACGAAGAAGAAGGGGAAAAAAAATAGGAAAAGAAAGAGATTGTGGGTTCATCCTATGTTGCAAGATAGGAAGACTGAAGGAGAATTTCATACTCTATATCCTCGTCTTATTGATGATGAGAGTAAATTCCACAGCTATTTCAGAATGAACAAAGGAACATTTGAGAAAATACTATCCAAAATTGAGGATGACTTGAAATGTACAAGAAGATGCTGCACTTCCTGGCACTGATGTGCTTGCACCATACGTTATAGTGGGAGATGAGGCTTTCCCGCTGAGGAGAAATTTGATGAGGCCCTACCCAGGTTCACAGACTGAACATAAGGTAGAGAAGAGGATTTTTAATTATAGATTATCTAGAGCCAGGAGGATAGTTGAGTGCACATTTGGTATTCTAGTGCAAACCTTCAGAATATATTTAAGGAAACTTAAAGCTATGCCTTCTAACGCTAATGCAATCATTACAACATGCATACTTCACAATATGATACACCCAAATGCTGTTGCATTACCAGATACTGTTGTCATGCCTCCATCAAACACAGTACGTCCAATGAGAGGAAGAGGGGGAAATGCTACAAAGGAGGCTTTTGGCGCGAGAGAAACACTGAAAGATTATATCAGCTCCCCAGCTGGTTCAATGCCTTGGCAAAATGATAAAATATAAGTAGACAAACAAACTTGTGTAGGAATATTTGTTGAATGAGCTAAGGAGATGCATTTCCGCAGTGGATAATAGGTTGTTATTATACATATGGAATTTCTTCGGTTAATAATGTGTATTTTTTTCTCTCAGTACCTTGGTAATATGATAAGTATGCAAACATTATCACTGTAGTGCAGCGAAGTCAGGTCATACAGCTCTGGTTTACCTTTTGACTAATTCTATTAACATTTCATCTAAATCCACAAAATTAAAGTAAGTTTTGTAGGTTATATTTTATTCAGTTGGTGCTTATGAATATCCTCGCTGTACGCATTGTCATTGTATCAGTGATAGATAAAAAGAAAATGTATTTTTATCATTTTTCTAACTTTCTCATGATCCCATTGTGGTGTTTCCTTTGGATTATCCATGGTTTGGTAGGACAGAAGGTAACACTACTTGCTTATATGAAGGCTGAATCTCGACTGGAGTGGAGCAGGAGGAGCAGGACCGTGGCAACTGAGTTCACACTGGCGCTCACAGTTCAGTCACGCTACGGTCTCGCTCCAGTAAAAATATCTTTTGACGGAACCGTGACCGGAGCGAGACTGGAGCGAGAGCGCCAGTATGAATGCTTCCATTGAAATTAATGAGACAATATTGGACCGGACCGAGAGCGGAGCGTGACCGGACCGATAGTGTGAATCAACCCTAACGGTACCAGAATTTTTACCGGTAAAGTATCGTTAAGGTTGTTACCGGTAACTTTACCAGTACCTGCCCACCAATAGCTGCCAATCGCTTGATTGAAATTTATGCCACGTAACACATGTAACGTAACATACCGTGGGACACAAACACTGTGGGTGATGGGGAATTTTTTATTTTTAGATTCTGCATACTAAAACATACAAGATACAGCCATTTTTTTTTTCTTGGGACAAATTCTTTGTTGCCCAGTGTTATCATACTCAGAAACAATGCATGTACTTTATAATGAAATATGAGGACGCAATAAAAGTTATTTGGGTACAATATCATGAGGTAAAAAGCACCTTGTTGATTTATGGTCAAATGTTGAACTGAATTATTGAAAATTTGGATAACATGAAAATTACATAATATGACTGAAAATCCTGTGAATCACAACTATGTAAATACTAGATGTATTATATGAAGCAATAAAATGCTGAATGCTGAAATGAGTTTCAATGCCAACTCGTATACTGGCTTTCATACTATCAGTACATATATATGTACTGATAGTATGAAAGCAAATCACTTGTTGCAGTGAAGTCTTTTGAATGAATCTGGCCGTCACGAAGTTTCGTGAAGGTCCCCCTTTGATCACGAGAACTGCATGCTACCGTTCTGCCACGTAGACCATCTTAAAAGATCAGATGTAAAATCATCTCTTGGTTTGGAAACTGCAATCTGCCGTCAGATATCCCCCGTTCTACACAGGTTTTAATGACGTCAGTCCTCCTCGCTTCGCTCGCAGCGAGGACTGACGTCATATTTTTCTGGTGCTGTTTGATCAAACATTTTGGTGTTTTATGATTTTTTGTTTTATTTGACCAAATGACAAGACATCTTGTCATTGGAGTTTAATGGGTTAACCATAAGGGCATATCGAGTGCCCAAGCCACAATAAAGTTAGAATGGGGATATAGAAACGCATCAGACAATTGGTATGTAGTTGAGCAGTAGTCGTCACTCAGGTCAGGTCATCCGGGTAGCTGCTTCAAATAGTGATATGGCGAGTGGTTGTGTTACCGTGTTCAGCGCCGATGAGACACAATCTCTACTTAGTAGAATTGAAGTCTTGGAGGATGCTGTAAAGTGCCTTAAAGAGGAGAATCGTGTTCTCCACTCGAAGGCCCAAAATACGGAAGACAAAACTAGCTATGAGCTTGGATGGATAACGATGAAAAACAAGATGCGAAATAGTGGGGAAAAAAAGTCCTCGCCAGCCCCGCTCGCTTGCAAGAACTCGTTTCAAGCACTAGCGAATCTGCAGGAAGAAGCAAATAAAACTCAAGAGAAGAAGGGAAGGGCAGACGCTAGATCCCTGCCCAAAGGTAAGATTTTGGTTGTAAGAGACAGTCAAGTGAAGTACTTAGACAGGACTTTCTGCTATAAAGATAGGAAACATAGGACGCAGGTGTGTTTCCCCTGCGCGAGGATAGGAGATGTTAGAGATAGGATTGAAGAGTGTTTAGTAGGGGAAGGTAAGGACCCTGTAGTTTGCTTAAGTGCCGGGGGGCAATGATATAGGTAAGTTAGGGAGTGAGGAATTGCTTGCGCAGTTCCGGGATGCTCTAGACAAGATAAGAAATAGAGGAGGTGTTCCTGTTGTATGTGGAATCCTTCTGAGGCGTAGAGTTGGAGGCATGTGGCGGCATTCCAGGGCTATTGCAATGAATTGGAGGCTGGCAAAACATTGTAAGGCCAATGGATTGGCATTTGTCGACAACCGAGACAGCAGCGGCGCCAGGAATTTTTAGCTGGGGAGGCTAAGGGGGGCTGAGCAAAATTTTGGGGTGGCTTATGGTACTATAATTTCCGCATTAGCGGCAATCCGAAAGGCGTAGTCCAAGGTCCGGCATTGGGTCAAAGGGGCCGGCCTAGGGAGGGTCCTTGCTGGGGTCAAGGTGAACCGCCCTGACGAGAGCTCTGCTAGGCTTTTTTGTTGGGGGCTGAGGAGGGATTAGACATATTGACGAGGGGGTGGTCTCAGAAAATAAACTCAGATGATGATCATTCACGAACATCTGAACATGGGAGGCATACCATGCTGTTTTGATCCCGGTAAAAAAGTTTATTTTCTAACCTCACTTATCTATTGTTGGAGTTAGGTATATCGAGTTTCCAAACACACTGCTGGAGGTCTATTATTTTCACTTCACCGAGCTGCTATTCCACTTGGTTGCAAAAAATGACACGGTACTTTGGGCAGGATTGTAATCAAAACCCCTTTACATGCTCTGCATGCTGTGACTAGGGTTTCTTGAGCTGGATTAAATGTCTATGAATGGAGTATTATTGTCTGTCAATCATCAAATTGTGTAATTGGGCAAGGAAGGAAATCAAGTGTATATTTTTACCGTGACCAATTCATCATGCAGTATATACCACAGGAAATTCAGGGCCAATGTGGAAATTCAAAAACTTTTTATATAGTATTGTGGGCCCTGGCATCTAATCACCCTTACCAATGTAGCAGATACGTCTGTGTAAATTGCTTCATGAAACATTACTTGAAGTAGGCTATATTTCTTCAATTGTCGAATAAACAAAAATTGAAATATAAAACAAAAACAAAAAGGTTTTGTAAAACATTTATATATAGATGAAAAACAGTTTTGAAACATAAGCACTTCCGTAGAAACTATTTACATATTTCATTTGGCAAAAATCCTCATGCTAAACTTAATTGCAAGTTGTTCCTGAAGAATAGTTTTAAAAACAGATAGAAATACATGTTTTCTTCATTCAGTGTCCTTCATATGAAAAAGCCAGTAAATCCTTGATGTTTTGACATTTCATGGATTTCAACCATAAACAGATAAAGTTAAAAAAAGAAAAACTCACGATGATATATCTCAGGAAATACATCGTTCCACCTACTTTAAAATGATACGCCTATTCCTATGGTTGGCAGCAAATGCATCGATAATTAATCATATCCCTGTCTATTATCTTTGCTCTTTGGGAATTGATGTTTAACACTCCAAGATTACTGGTACGTTTGTCACCGCTACTGTTACACAATTAGGTTTTCAGTTGCTTTAGGCACGACAATCTTCTTTCACATGATGCTGAGTTAACTGGAAGAGTAACACTAGTACGCACTAGCTTATACAAATCTATGAATGCATCTTTGTACGGTTGGAGCATGATGGCAAGTTGAATAGGTGTGTCCACAGTTTTTTGTATAATTATGCACAAAATGCCCATATATCAGTAGCAGCACCACAATATAAAAACAGATACAAGAAGTGAAATCATCTCCATGTGGGGAAAACGATTTACAAGAGTGAAAAAGTTGAAAAACCTCAACATGTACAAAACCACAAACAAACCCACAACCAACCGAATTGAAACTGCATGAATAACAACCACGAAATTCCTCAAAGTGTTTCCAATCAAACTGATTGAAATTTATAGTTGCCAAGAACGCAATTTCGCCTAAAATATGCATCTTGCTTATGAACACTACATACCAAACTTGCACGGACAACGAAGGCTGTAAAATTGAAACTTCAATTTATTTTATTTAATAGTTTGAATTGATTTCATCATCTATTGCATCTTTAAGAAATTACTCAGTCTCATTAGTCATTAATATCAGTTATATCTGGTTTACATATAAATACGATCCAATCAGATTGGCACCATCTCAAATATGACAGAGAAAAAATTAACGTGGGTAGAGGATAATGAATGCGAAGAAAAGTTTAAGAAGAGTTAAGAACTATAATGAAGTTTGGAGTGTGACAAAGGTCAAATGTGATATAACTTGGGTGCGTGGGAGGAGGGGTAACGGTCGGTGTTGTAGGTCGTGGTCGGGTAACGGTTGGTACTAAGGTGGCAGCAGGGGCAATGGTGGGAGTGACTGGTAGAGTTGTGCGTTTCATGAACATTGTAAACTTCGTTTGGATTGATTGTTTTTTTTCTCATCATAAATTTCACAATATGGATACTCTGCATCGTTAATCATCCTTTCGATCCTTGTAAAGCGTTCGAAGTTGGGGTCAATTTCTTCCAACTGTTTAAGGAATTAATTCATTGTTGCGAAGCTTTCTGATAATCCCATAGTGGTGAATTTCCTTACTGGCAACTATTCTCCTTCTTCCTCTGTCTTCAGCCACTTGTCCCTCTTCCAATTCAACGAGTTTGTTCACCATAAAAGCACCAATGGGAGTAAGCACGCATTACCTTACCAGATGGCAGCACTGTGTGCATACCGACCCCCGCGTTTGGAGTTTCCCTGCGACCAGCTGCATGGTTGTGTGCATCTGAGCGCCTTGGCTCCGAAGCGGGTATGGTACCAGCAGGAGGTAGTATCCTGTCGTGGAGCGGGGCTACGTGGTGGTTGATGACTTCCCTTCTCTGCTAAAAACTGATTGAGCAAAGTCTTCATGTCGGCGACTTCCTGTCGTAGCTGCTGGACACTTTGGCCACTGGTACTATGTGACACGGGAATGTTTTCACTCACAGCACTATTGTCACTAACACCTGGGTTGTCACTACACTGAACAATATGCACTGGTTCGTCGCTGCGCTGTAAGCTGGTGGCTGGCTGGACGTTGTACGGAGATAGTTGTACCGAGATATGACGCTGGTACAACCTATCTGCTATTTTGCAGTATTGTTCGTCGTCCTTAATCGCCGGCTAGAGCTTCCAGGTGTAAGTGGAGGGCGTCCGGCATCTTGGAGAGGTGAATGGAGCGGAGGAGTTCCTTGGGCAATGACACCTTTGCCCGGGTGTTGAGGGCGGCCATACGGGTGTATAATTGTGACGGAGTGATGTCGCCGAGTTCACTATGCTGGATATCTCGGTAGAGCTGGTCGTCGGGCCTGGTGCAAGGTCAATACATATAGGTCTGCCAATGTGAAATCGGGTGAGGTGTCTGTGACCTCACCTGAGCCCCTCTTGAGCAGTAGGGCTCAACTAGGCCCATCCATACCTCATTCTCCGTTACTAAGTTTTTCTTCCCTACTTGTTCAGATTTAAGTGACTATTTCCAGTTACAATATAAATTAATTAATTTCTAAGTACTGTCGATATTATATGGAAAATTCAATTTAAAATAAAACTATATATATGAATGAAACTTTATTGAGACAACTTCTTTGGTAACAAATATTAAGCCATATGCCGTAAAGTATGTTTTTAATTTCTATCTTGTAAATATACACAGCAATAAATCACATTACAAACTCTTTAAATGAGAACCTGCACCCAGTGAAATCATGAAAATGATATGTTTTGAACAAAGGAAAGTGAATTCAGATGTTGAAGATTCTCATAGCTGTATTACAATTTCTTAGTTTTACGAGCCTCACTTCTGCATTCTCTTTGTTTTTTCTTTTCCAAAACTAGAAGGTTATTGAGATGCCTCATTCTAAAGTACAAGGAAATTTTAGCAAAAAATGCTATGACATCTTTAGGTAAGTCAACATTTGCACTTTCAAGATCAGAAGTGAGAGTTTTCAAACAATTGGTTCCTTCTGTAAGGTCTTCAGAATGTAGAGCCTTGAACACCTCTCTCATGATTGTTAACTGGGAAAAGAAATGATCAGAAGGAATATACAGATTACCTCTATTTACCATATCTATCCATGTCTTGTGTGAGGATGGCTGATCACATACATTTTTCCGTAGCCGAGGGTACTTTGAAGCAAATTTCTTTACTATATAACCTCCTATGTATCGCAATGACTCTTCTTCAATTACTGTTGCAACAGATTTTACTCCATTTTCAGATATTTCCACCTCACTCATGTTTCCATCTATGTCAGCATCAACATCAGTGTTATCAGACTGCAAATCAACATCCATGCTTTTAAAAACGAGACTAGTTAAGCATATTTCCAATGCTAGTTTTCTCTTATTAGATGTTTCATTTATATCTTGATTTATCCCCTGACTTGAAAGGCAGTCATAATCGTCATCCTTACTCCTGGAATTTGTTTTGTCACTAACTAATGCGACTTCTTTCCCAAGCAACACCTTTCTCAGCCTGAATTTAAAATCTACAGCATTTGGGTGCTCGAATGGACCACTCATTTGTCTAATGCACCCGAAAAAATGCTCAATACAATCCTGGTTAAGCCTTTGTGTGATTATGTATTTAACATCGTATAATCTTCAACATCTGAATTCACTTTCCTTTGTTCAAAACATATCATTTTCATGATTTCACTGGGTGCAGGTTCTCATTTAAAGAGTTTGTAATGTGATTTATTGCTATGTATATTTACAAGATAGAAATTAAAAACATACTTTACGGCATATGGTTACCAAAGAAGTTGTCTCAATAAAGTTTCATTCATATATATAGTTTTATTTTAAATTGAATTTTCCATATAACATCGACAGTACTTAGAAATTAATTTATATTGTAACTGGAAATAGTCACTTAAAACTGAACAAGTAGGGAAGAAAAACTTTAGTAACGGAGAATGAGGTATGGATGGGCCTAGGTGAGGTCACAGACACCTCACCCGATTTCACATTGGCAGACCTATATGTATTGACCTTGGCCTGGTGTATAGCTTCCGTAAGGCAGTCTTGAGGGCGGAACACTTGCCTTCTTGCGGAGGGGAGGAGACGACGTTACGGACAAGGGCGATGACGTCCGTTGGTAGAGCGGCGATGTACGCGCCGAAGGCTTGGAGGTCCGACACGCTACCTTCAGTGGCTAAATAGGCTTCTGTGTGAACTAGCCAGCTCTCCAAGTCACGGGAGAAACTGGGAAGTTTCACTTGTGTGTTTTCCATAATTCTGGTTGTCCTTCACAGGGGTCACCACTTTCTAGTAGTATTTGGTTCGGAACAACGGAACGACAAATGAAAATCAGCACAAAAGAATATCTAATCTCTCTCTCTCTCTCTCTCTCTCTCTCTCTCTCTCTCTCTCTCTCTCTCTCTCTCTCTCTCTCTCTCTCTATCTATCTATCTATCTCTCTCCCTCTTTTTTTTTTTTTCTTTTTTTTTGTAATTAGCCACAAGGTGCGACACTAGAAGTGTCACATGAGAAATATAGGTGAAACTCGGACTAAGGCCACAGCTTAGTGAACCTGGTTAGTTGTAGCTGGACGGGGAGCCTAACGTCAAAGAGGCGGTAGCAGTTGATGACAGCGAGGCTCGATGGGGCGGCTAGAAGACTGGACGAGGATATGTTGTTTGTGCGCTGGTCGGTACTGTTCTGTGACTTGCAAGAAAAGACCACCCGCTTGCGCGGGATCGGTTTTTTGTGGGAGGGGAAGAAGGTCTGTAAGAAAATGAAAATATAGTAGTGTATAAAAGTGGGTTATTGCCGCAGGGCGATTAAGCGAGCGATGAGGGGCTGCTGGTGGTCGTGGCTCGGGAGAAGTGGACTGGGAACTCGGACGGCGGCGCCGACGCCGGGATTACAATCAGATTACAATCACCAAAAGTTCAGATAATGGTAGGAGGCGTAGTAGTAGAGAAAGGTGGAAAAACGGAAAAATCTTTAGTAGGAGGTAAACTGAAATGAGAAGATGTAGTAGAAGAGAAAGTTCGAAAGGAAGCGAGTTTTAGTCGAAGAAAAAGTGAGTGTAGATGTTTGTGCGTGGGTCGTGGCTATGTTCGTGAGAGGTGTGTGTGTGTATCTTACGGGAAGTGAGTAGAGTTCACTTCCCGCGTGTAGAGCGCGTTCCTGTTTAGCCCCAGGTAAGGCCTGAGCTGTTCCTGCTTTTCCCCAGGTTGGGTTTGAGTTGTTTGTGTATGCTTGTAGCCTGTCAATTAATGGCCTACATGCATTGTCATTGTTATTGTTATTGTCATTGTCATTGCCATTGTTATTGTTACTATTATCATTATTGCTATTGTTATTGTTATTATCATTATTATTATTATTGCTATCACCAGTCAAAGCTGGTGAAGGGGTGCATTATTGATAGGTACGGTTATACACGTCTTATCGTGTACACCGCACGGGGGACGGGCGCAGCTGACAGATAGTCTGTACAGTGTGGTCTAGGTGTTGTATCAGGTGTTTGTGCCTGTCGTGCAGTTTTTCTAGGTGTCTTGTGTGAAGTTTGTGTTTGTGTTGGTTGAGTGGACGGATGTTGGAAATTCGGTGTAGAGACTCAGTAGTTCTGAAGTCGCTCCATCGCGAACCCGTGATGAACTTGACAGCGGCATTCTGAACCATCTGATGGTCGTAGTTATTAGTGGGACATGTCAGCTGGCTTAGTCCCGGGGACTGGCACAGAATCGGTCTGACGAGGGCTAGGTACAATCGACATTTGGTGGTCAATGTTGCAGTTTTGAAACGTCTTAGCCTTCCCAGCACAGCCCTAGCCTTCGTTCCCTGCTTGGGGAAGTGTGGGGTCCAGGTAAGGCCACTATCAAGTGTGCTACCCACCACACATGTAGGGTCCTTCACTGGGATGTTTGTGTTGTTTATTTGAAGAGGAGTGTTTGAGATTGTTCTGTTGGTTCGCTTGCAGCAGAAGTATAGAGCATTGCATTTCGACGCGTTGGTCTTAATGCGCCACTGTTGCTCCCACGCGTGTGCCCCGTCTAGGATGTTTTGCATTACGTGTAACGCTCCCTGCAGCGTTTTGTGTCTGCTAATGTGGTTAATGTCGTCTGCATACGAAAGAGTTAGAGCTCGGTTGCGTGGATAAGCTGGCTCTGGCAGATCATTCGTATATAGATTGTACAGAGTGGGGGCAAGGACTGACCCTTGCGGTACTCCAGCCTTCGGCACAAAAGGTTGGGACAGACAGCCCCGCCACTTTATTCTTATTGTCCTGTCGTCCAGGTAGTTGCAGAGCAACCTTGTGAACGGCAGGGCAAAGTCGAAATTGTGATACAATTTGTACTTACGGCCTTCATGGCAGACAGTATCGAATGCCTTCTCCACATCCTTACAAACCAAAATGGCCTTACCAGGGCGACCGTCTGGCGGTCTTTGAACCCACTGAGTGATTATGGATATTACGTCGTCTGCACCGCGCCCCGTCCGAAAACCAAATTGGCAATCCCTCAGCACATTCTCCGTCTCTAGGTACACGGTCAGGCGGCGGCGGCAGAGGACGTGCTCAAACACCTTACCAAAGGACTCGAGAAGGGAGATGGGCCGGTATGAAAGGGGGGCAGAGGCGGGTTTCTGGCGTTTAGGAATGAGGATGGTGAGGGAGGCCTTGAATAGTTGCGGGAAGTACGCAGAGGCTAGTGAGCTATTGTATAGTGTCGTCATGTGCGAGATTATGTTGTCTGGCATATGTTTGAGTAGGTGTGCATCGATGCCTGAATGGCCAGGGGATTTTAGTTTTAAAGCCGAGATAACCCCCTTTACCTCCTCCAAAACGATGGGGCAGATAAGGGGATCATCTTCATCTAACTGAGAGAGATCAACAGTTTCGTCGGGAATGAGGTCACTACATCTGTTCATGAAAGAGTTAACACTGTGCAAGGTGCTAAAGCAATGTGGTCCTTGCACATGATGGGGTTTAAAGACCTCACCCCATGCTGACGCCAGAAGGTCACCTTGGTGTTGGGTGGAGTGTGCAGAGTGGTTAAGATGGTTGATGACCTTGGGTGGAGGCACAGAGCGCCGTGACGTCATGGGCAGAGATTGGTAGATAAAAGAATAAATAACGAAGTAATACATTAATAGATCAAAAAGATAAAACATAAAATTAAATAATAAAGAAAAGAGAGAAAGGAGAAAGAATTAATTTTGAAAGAATTAATTGTGGGTCGTCTTCGGGTTTGTTGTCTTTTGCGCATGCGTCGTGACGTCATAGGTAGAGGCTGGTAGATAAAAAAATAATAAAGAAATACATCAATAGATAAAAAAGATAAAACACGGAATTGGATAACATAGAAAAGAGAGAAAGGAGAAATAATTAATTTTGAATTTTAGGTTAATCGTTGGTAGTCGTCGGGTTTGTTGTCTTTTGCGCATGCGCCGTAACGTCCTTGGCAGAGACTGGTAGATAAAAAATAAATAATAAAGAAATACATTAACAGATCAAAAAGATAAACATAGAATTAAATAACAAAGGAAAGAAAGAAATGAGAAAGAATTAATTTTGAAAGTATTAATCGTTGGTCGTCTTCGGGATTGTTGTCTTTTGCGCATGCGTCGTGACGTCATGGGCAGAGACTGGTAGATAAAACAAATGAATAATAAAGAAACACATTATAGATCAAAAAGATAAAACATAAAATTAAGTAACAAAGAAAAGAGAGAAAGGAGAAAGAATTAATTTGGATTTATATTAATCGTTGGTCGTCTTCGGATTTGTTGTCTTTTGCGCATGCGCCGTGACGTCATAGGAAGAGACTGGTAGATGAAACAAATAGATAATAAATACATTAATAGATCAAAAAGATAAAACATAAAATTAAATAACAAAGGGAAAAGAGAAAGGAGAAAGAATTAATTTTGAAAGAATAATCGTTGGTCGTCTTCGGGTTTGTTGTCTTTTGCGCATGCGCCGTGACGTCATGGGCAGAGACTGGTAGATAAAAAATAAATAACAAAGAAATACATTAATAGATGAAAAAGGTAAAATATAAAATTAAATAATAAAGAAAAGAGAGAAAGTAGAAAGAATTAATTTATTAATTTTGAAAGAATTAATTGTTGGTCGTCTTCGGGTTTGTTGTCTTTTGCGCATGCGTCGTGACGTCATGGGCAGAGACTGGTAGATAAAAAAATAATAAAGAAATACATTAATAGATCAAAAAGATAAAACATAGAATTAAATAACAAAGAAAAGAGAGAAAGGAGAAAGAATTAATTTTGAATTTTAGGTTAATCGTTGGTCGTCGTCGGGTTTGTTGTCTTTTGCGCATGCGCCGTGACGTCATGGGCAGAGACTGGTAGATAAAACAAATAAATAATAAAGAAATACATTAATAGATCAAAAAGATAAAACAGAAAATTAAATAACAAAGAAAACAAAGAAAGAAAAAATAATTATTTTTGAATTTTATGTTAATCATTAGTCGTCTTGGAGTTTGTTGTCTTTTGCGCATGCGTCGTGACGTCATGGGCAGAGACTGGTAGATAGAAAAATAAATAACAAAGAAATACATTAATAGATCAAAAAGATAAAACATAAAATTAAATAACAAAGGAAAGAGAGAAAGGAGAAAGAATTAATTTTGAAAGAATTAATCGTTGGTCGTCTTCGGGTTTGTTGTCTTTTGCGCATGCGTCGTGACGTCATGGGCAGAGACTGGTAGATAAAACAAATAAATAACAAAGAAATACATTAATAGATGAAAAAGGTAAAATATAAAATTAAATAATAAAGAAAAGAGAGAAAGGAGAAATAATTAATTTTGAAAGAACTAATTGTTGGTCGTCTTGGGGTTTGTTGTCTTTTGTGCATGCGTCATGACGTCATGGGCAGAGACTGGTAGATACAAAAATAAATGATAAAGAAATACATTAACAGATCAAAAAGATAAAATACAGAATTAAACAACAAAGAAAAGAGAGAAAGGAGAAATAGTTAATTTTGAATTTTAGGTTAATCGTTGGTCGTCGTCGGGTTTGTTGTCTTTTGCGCATGCGCCGTGACGTCATGGGCAGAGACTGGTAGATAAAACAAATTAATAGCGAAGAAATACATTAATAGATCAAAAAGATAAAACATAAAATTAAATGATAAAGAAAAGAGAGAAAGAAAAAAGAATTAATTTTGAATTTTAGGTTAATCGTTGGTCGTCTTCGGGTTTATTGTCTTTTGTGCATGCGTCGTGACGTCATGGGCAAAGACTGGTAGATAAAACAAATAAATAATAAAGAAATACGTTAATAGATCAAAAAGATAAAACAGAAAATTAAATAACAAAGGAAAAAGAGAAAGGACAAAGTATTAATTTTGAAAGAATTAATTGTTGGTCGTCTTCGGGTTTGTTGTCTTTTGCGCATGCGTCGTGACGTCATGGGCAGAGACTGGTAGATAAAAAATAAAGAATAAAGAAATACAATAATAGATCAAAAAGATAAAACATAGAATTAAATAACAAAGAAAAGAGAGAAAGGAGAAAGAATTAATTTTGAATTTTAGGTTAATCGTTGGTCGTCGTCGGGTTTGTTGTCTTTTGTGCATGTGCCGTGACTTCATTAGCAGAGACTGGTAGATAAAAAATAAATAACGAAGAAATACATTAATAGATCAAAAAGATAAAACATAGAATTAAATAACAAAGGAAAGAGAGAAAGGAGAGAGAATTGATTTTGAAAGTATTAATCGTTGGTCGTCTTCGGGTTTGTTGTCTTTTGCGCATGCGTCGTGACGTCATGGGCAGAGACTGGTAGATAAAACAAATAAATAATAAAGAAATACATTAATAGATCAAAAAGATAAAACAGAAAATTAAATAACAAAGGAAAGAGAGAAAGGAAAAATAATTAATTTGGATTTATGTTAATCGTTGGTCGTCTTCGGATTTGTTGTCTTTTGCGCATGCGCCGTGACGTCATGGGCAGAGACTGGTAGATAAAACAAATAAATAATAAAGAAACACATTAATAGATCAAAAAGATAAAACATAGAATTAAATAACAAAGAAAACAAAGAAAGGAGAATGAATTGATTTTGAATTTTAGGTTAATCGTTGATCGTCGTCGGGTTTGTTGTCTTTTGCGCATGCGTCGTGACGTCATGGGCAGAGACTGGTAGATAAAAAAAATAAATAACGAAGAAATACATTAATAGATCAAAAATATAAAACAGAAAATTAAATAACAAAGGAAAAAGAGAAAGGAGAGAATTAATTTTGAAAGAATTAATCGTTGGTCGTCGTCGGGTTTGTTGTCTTTTGCGCATGCGCCGTGACGTCATGGGCAGAGACTGGTAGATAATAGAAATAAATAACAAAGAAATGCATTAATAGATGAAAAGGGTAAAACAGAAAATTAAATAACAAAGGAAAAAGAGAAAGGAGAAAGAATTAATTTTGAAAGAATTAATTGTTGGTCGTCTTCGGATTTGTTGTCTTTTGCGCATGCGTCGTGACGTCATGGGCAGAGACTGGTAGATAAAAAAATAAATAACGAAGAAATACATTAATAGATCAAAAAGATAAAACATAGAATTAAATAACATAGAAAACAGCGAATTTTGAATTTTAGGTTAATCGTTGGTCGTCCTCGGGTTTGTTCCCTTTTGCGCATGCGCCGTGACGTCATGGACAAACTGGTAGATAAAAAAATAATAATAACGAAGAAATACATTAATAGATCAAAAAGATAAAACATAGAATTGAATAACAAAGAAAAGAGAGAAAGGAGAAGGAATTAATTTTGAAAGTATTAATCGTTGGTCGTCTTCGGGTTTGTTGTCTTTTGCGCATGTGCCGTGACGTTGTCGTGGTTTTGGTTCGGTATGGACAAGCCAGGGAAAATGAGACTCACAATAACACTAAAACTAAGTTTTAATGGTTAATATGTTCGGAGGGAACGGACGTAGTCTCGTTGGGAGAAGGTCCGGAGTGAAGGCCTCATCGAGCGCCGTGGCTGTGGGCGAAGAGCCACAGGAGGGAATGAGACGACTTGCTGGCGGCTTGCTGGAACGAAGTGGTCCCGAGGCAGCTTTCAGGAGAGGACTGGTCCCGAGGCGCCTTGCTGGAGAGAACTGCTCCTTGGAGTTGAGCCCGGGAGAGAAGTCGGTAGATAACTCAGTAGAGATCTATTAATGTATTTCTTTATTATTTATTTTTGTATCTACCAGTCTCTGCCCATGACGTCACGGCGCATGCGCCAAAGACAACAAACCCGAAGTCGACCAACGATTCTTTCAAAATTATTTTTTTCTCGTTTCTTTCCTTTGTTATTTAATTTTATGTTTTATCTTTTTGATCTATTAATGTATTTATTCGTTATTTACTTTTTTATCTACCAGTCTCTGCTCATGACGTCACGGCGCATACGCAAAAGACAACAAACCCGACGATGACCAACAATTAACCTAGAATTCAAAATTAATTCTTTCTCCTTTCTTTCTTTTCTTTGTTATTTAATTCTATGTTTTATCTTTTTGATCTATTAATGTATTTCTTTATTATCATTAATTTTTTTTTCATCTACCAGTCTCTGCCCATGACGTTGTGGTGACGCGCCGCTGGTCAGCCAATCAGGAACTTGGAAAGCTCCCCCCACGTTCCCGCTAGCCTCGTTTAAAAGGTCGGCGTTTTGCCGAGATGAGCAGATCTCTCTGAGAATCAACTCAGCGCTCCTAGAGGTCGGACGTATCTCCACTCCACTCCAGCTCTCTCAACAAACGCCCAGGAATCTTCGCCGGCCGGTGGTGGCGAGGAGATATATCTCCTTTGCTGCTGCCGGTCTGGCACAAGCCGACCTCTTCGTTGACGTCGGCAGGCGGGTTTACACCAAGACAAATACACACATTTCCCAAGTCACGTAATTCTCTGTTTTCAGAGTAGTGCTTGGAAGAAAAGAGGCACACGCACACTTGCTCGCTGGCTTAGCAGAGGCCCAACCCAACTCTCACTCAGAACCCTCATCTGATCGCAGGCTGGTCGACGGAGAGGAATGGGGACGCCTCTCTGTCCAACCGGCCCGCAACCTAACGCTGGCCTCTTCGCTGACGCTGGCGAGCGAGTTTACACTTCTGACATTTACACACAATTCCCAATCACGTAATTCTCTGCTTTCAGAGTTGTGATTGGAAGGAGAGAGATAATACAACACCCGCCCGCCTGCCTCCCCTCGCACCGCCACTGAATCAACTCTACAGACCTTCAAACCCAACCTGGGGAAAAACAGGCTACTCAGGCCCCACCTGTGGCTTATCAGGAACGCGTTCTACACGCGGGAAGTGAACTCTACTCACTTACCGTAAGATACACACACACACACCTCTCACGAACATAGCCACGACACACGCACAAACAACAACACTTACTTTTTCTTCGACTAAAATTCGCTTCCTTTCTAACTTTCTCTTATACTACATCTTCTCATTTCAGTTTACCTCCCACTAAAGATTTTTCCGTTTTTCCACCTTTCTCTACTACTACGCCTCCTACCATTTTCTAAACTTTTGGTGATCCTAATCCCGGCGTCGGTGCCGCCGTCAAAGTTCCCAGTCCATTTCTCCCGAGTCACGACCACCAACCGCCCTTAATCGCTCGCTAATTCGCCCGGTGGCAATAGCCCTCTTTTATACACTACTATCTTTTCATTTTCTTACAGACAGTCGTCTTCGGCAATGTAATTACAAAAGGCACCGCTCACAAAAGAAAATTGGTGAGTACTGTTCACTTTCCGTGCTCGGCGCTAACCGGGTACGGACCTACACTTGGAACTTTTTGAGAAAGGTCGAGATTCACTGCCAAGGCCGTTAACGAACTTTGAACCCCTGATAACAACCTCTCGGTCATTAAAGCTGCAAACTTGCCTTCAAGCGGCATGTGCGCGTTAGCTATTGAATGCCCCTGGCTGAGCGGAACCATAGATAAGAATGACATGGCGACTCTACGTATGGACTTGGCATTGGCAGCAAGTGAAGAAGATGAAGATGACCTAGATAGTAAACCATCCGGGAAGAGGAGAAACTGTCGACGAGGACGAATAAATGATGAAGGGAGGAGAATTCTAAGCACTAAACGACAGAGGAAAAGAAACGAAGAACAAGACATTGAAGAACAACAAGATGATGATGGTATTGGACGTAGCGCCAAAGAGTTGGAAATGGAAGGGACGTATGGTGAAAGAAAAAAGACCATATTTTCCCAACAATCCTGAAATGGACAAGAAACTACAGTGTGCTGTTAGGCTAAACAAAATGCATCGAGAATTTCAAGTCCTGTTTAAAGCAAATAAGCACAGAGCGTGCATAACTGTAAAGAACGATGGAGCAGTCAGTATACTAAGCACCAGGGGATTTGAGAAAGTGATTATGGAAGTTACTAAGGACAATGAAAAATACACAAAAGTTATAGTATTCCAATATCCAGTGTGCATGGATCCGGAGGACTTGTTAGCTGATGAAAGGGTTGTGACCACAACGAATGTAGGTGCTTTTACTTATGTTGCTTGCTGTTACACAACACTGGAAATCACTCATTTGTTTTTCTCCTATTAGAAAGAAGATTTTAAGATTATCTAACTTTGTCTGAAAGTTTTTGATAGCCAAGAAGCTAGACCAGATTTAAAAGATGTCATCTTCCATAAAGATTTAACTGTTTAACCATGAAGAACTACCATTCGATGTATTTGTTTGAAGCACACTCTAGCCCAAGGGTGGGGAACCTTTTTGTGCATGAAGGCCACCTTACAATTCATCGTCCCACATAGAGGCCGCACTGAACAAATTATTTTTGTTTTCAATTATTTCATCCCTTTTTAGGGGACGGTGTAAGTTTTCCACCCCCCTCCCAAAAAATTCAGTTTAAAATATGTTTTTAATTCTAAAAATATACAAATGCCTTTACATGTTGCATGCTTTAACCCATTCAACTCCGATGACAAGATGTCTTGTCATTTGGTCAAATAAAACAAAAAATCATAATAAAACAACAAAATGTTTGATGATCAAACAGCACCAGAAAAATATGACGTCGTCAGTCCTCCTCCTCGAGGAGGAGGAGGAGGACTGACGACGTCATATTTTTCTGGTGCTGTTTGATCATCAAACATTTTGTTGTTTTATTATGATTTTTTTTTTTATTTGACCAAATGACAAGACATCTTGTCATCGGAGTTGCATGCTTTAAGTTAAAATTAATTGGGTTCTGAGAAAAATCGTTCCAATTTCTGGGTCTGACATCACTGAACACGATTAACTTTGCTTTCGTCTATGTGTGTGGTGTATATTATAAGTTTCAGGTGTATAATGATTTCAGACTTAAAACATATTCAAGGTCTTTAAAAAAAATGTATATCAAAGGCCACAGAAGGCCGCACTTGATGGCCCGGAAGGCCGCAGGTTCCCCACCTCTGCTCTAGCCACTCAGGATATAACTGATGCTGACAAGAAGAAAAATCAACAGTTTGTTTGCATATGCACTAAAATGTTTGGAATTTGAGCAAATTTGACTGCTCCAGACATGCCAACTACAAAGATATATGATGAGCTTAAGAAAAATTTTATCAGTAAGCTACCATATCACCAAAGCTGGTGTTCTTTTGAACAACAGTGTAAAGTTGAAAAAGAAACGGTGAAAGAGCTATATGCAGACCTGAAAAGACTGGCAAAGGATTGCAACTTTGGCGCTATCTTTGATGCCAAACTGCGAGACCAACTGTTTATGGCAATTGATAAAGAACCATACTTCAAATATCTACTTACTGAAGACTCAAAACTAGAAGTATTGACATCTTCAACACTCCTAGACCACATTCTATTACTTGAGAGCTCACATGGGGGAAGGAGAGATGACACACTACACCAGTTCATCAGGTACACCTGTGCATAAAGTGCATAGCAAGGCTGTGTCAAAGTGTAAGCATTGGGGTTTCCTGCATTCAAGTTCTGCTTGTAGGTTTAAAAACTTGGCATGTCTCTTTTGTGGTCGCAAGGGTCATTTAGAAAAAAAAAATGTAGATTTAAGCAAAATGATTCATACAAATCCAATAATACTTTGAAGCAAAATAGCTCTAAGAGTTTTAAGAATAAAAATGTGAAATCAGTTCCTGCACCTGAACCAGTGCATGAAGATGAGTTAGAACAGTAGTGTAGTGCTTATAATGTTGTTGATAAAAACATGTTGCTGAAAGTTTCTTGTAATTGTTTAAAATCTGTTGAACCAGAAATGTACCAGTTTGTGTTAAATGATAAATCTATACCTTTAGAGATACATTCTGGTTCATGTGTTTCACTGTTAGGTGAGAATTATGACAAAAGAAATAATATAGATTTAATATATTTAGACTATACAAAAGCTTTTGATACCGCCCCCCATGAAAGACTACATACTAATTTAGCTTCACACAGAGTAAGTGGTAGCCTATCAAGTTGGACTAGAAATTGGTTGAATGATCAAAAACAGAGTTGTTTTAAATGGCAAAACTTCTACATGGAAAAATGTTATGAGTGGAGTTCCTCAGGGTTTCATTCTTGGGCCACTTCTATTCATATTATATATAAATGATATAGACCATAGACTAAAATCTCTTGTCTCCTAATTTGCTGATGACACAAAATTGTGTGGAATGGCAAATGATCACTTAAATCAATTAGATATTCAAGAAGATTTAGATAGATTACAGCAATGGTCTAAAAAGTGGCTAATGAAATTTAACACAAGTAAATGCAAAGCTATACACATGGTGAAAATAACAGTACGTACGATTACAAGTTATTTGAAAATTCGCTAACAAAAGTGGATAGTGAGAAGGATCTTGGGGTATTATCAGTAACAAAAATCATCTAAGCAGTGTATTTCAGACTTTGAGGAAGCAAATAAGATTCTAGGACTGATTGTGCGATCTTTAGACTTCAAAAGTCCATCACTCATTAACAAACTATATAAATCATTAGTTTGTCCACATTTGGAATATGCTGTTTCTGTATGGTCACCGAATCTCATTAAAGACATTGGCAGATTGGAAAAAGTACAACGGCAAGCCACAAACCTGATTCAAAGTATCAAACATAAATCATGTGAAAATCGACTAAAGAATATGCATCTGTTTTCCCTAAAAAAGCATAGACTCAGAGGTGACTTGATACAGGTCTTTAAGATTCTAAAGGGGATTAACAACATCAAAAGTAACTAAATTTTTACACTGGATGAAAATCCAATATTGTTTCTGATAATGCTGCTTATTTTGTTTCTGCTCATATCAAAGAGTTTTATGAAAGGAATGGACATGCCAGTATGTAAAACAACTAAAACAAAGGAGGAAGAGAACATGCTATTAATAAGCAAAATGCTCTTGATTATGTAGAAAGTAGATTTGAAGTTGGACAAGCATTTTTGAAAAATAAATAAATAGATAAATAAATAAAAAAAACTTGGTTATTAGGCATTATTATTGAGGTTGCAGGTGCCATAAATCATGCTGTAAAACTTTCACTGAAAGTGGAAATTTAATTTGATGTAGACATTGTGATCAATTGAAAGCTAGGTATACTATTGAAAATGAAAAATCACCAGTTTCTTCATCCTGTTTGATTGTCAAATAGAAAATCCATTTGTGAATTCAAATACTAACATTAATGTTGGAAATGGTGAAACTGTAAATGACTGTTACCAGTGATACTATTTCACAACCTGCAGTTGCCACTGAAGTGCTTCCAAATGATAATTTTGACAAACCTATTAAGGAACCATATATTCCTACTGAGCCAGTATTGAGAAGGTCAAATAGGTCAGCAAAACCTTGTAATAGATTAACTGGATCAATATAATGTTTTTATGTTTTGTCCAAACCCAAAAAATAAGAGGGGAGGAATCTGTGGTGTACTCAGATTAAAACAATGTTTAAGTTCATGGCAATATGAGCCTTTTGCTTTTGTTTTGCTGATGGTTTTGTAAGCTTTGGGCATAAACAGAAAGTCTTATATGGTGTTGTGGCAAGCATGCATTTGGTTTATCCTTCCTAATTTAAGGATATTAATAAAGAAACTGATTGACACACATGGGAATACCTAAGATATAACAGTAGGTCAATGGTAACACTTTCATAGCTCCTCCATGAGAAATTAGAAACTCACAAAATCATTGAGCCCAGGTTTCTGGTGGCACTGCACTTAACCCATTAAACTCCGATGACAAGATGTCTTGTCATTTGGTCAAATAAAACAAAAAATCATAAAACACCAAAATGTTTGATCAAACACCAGAAAAATATGACGTCAGTCCTCGCAGCGAAGCAAGGACTGACGTCATATTTTTCTGGTGTTTGATCAAACATTTTGGTGTTTTATGATTTTTTGTTTTATTTGACCAAATGACAAGATATCTTGTCATCGGAGTTTAATGGGTTAATCAAATCTTTTTGGTGCCATCAGATGATTAGTCAATGAGCTCCTCTTACAACTTTGACTATGAAGCTTCCAGGAGCTTCATCTCCATATTCTCAATGAAGGGATTATCCACTGGTAAGAAGCAGCCCACTCCACAGTTAGCTCAGGGAGATATCTGTTGAATTTGTCCAACATTGACAGGTGTAATGTTAACAGTGTTTAGACTACATTGAAACTGATGCCTCTATTTTGAATGAATGCATATTTTCATGGGAAAAAAAGTGACAGCATCAATTATAACTTGCTGAATCCCCAATCCTGCTGAACCCCTGCTAGGCTTCTGCAGTCCCCAGTCTCCTGGTTCACTCTTTTAGAGGACCACTTATCACAATGCATATACAAACCTTCATCAAATTCCTTATGCCATATGCACTTTTTGATAACCTATTCTAGCATTTAGGATGCAAAAAAGTAACTCTTACTATATCAGTGTTTAGTAATTTATTGTCACCATGGAAATGTTTATATTCTGAGTACATCCAGTCACATAGGCAACTTGTTTTCCATTCTCCATTGAAACACATGAGACCTAACAGTACAGTAATTTGTTGTCTATCTATATGCCATAGACTTCTTCCACATATGGGAAGTAGCTAGTCAAGGCACATGCAACCTGATCCATTCCAAACCCATCCACCACCCTTTCTTTCCCTCTCATTTTATCTCCTCATGGATGAAGGATCATCCCTGTCTCCTGCCCATGTTGGAGGCAATGCAGCAAAACATAGTACATCCACAGCAGGGTCGCTTCACTTACATGGTGACCCTCACTCGTCTCCTTATGCAGAAAATAGAAAAGTCAGGGAGAAATCACTTCAGGCAACATTGATATATCATCCATGCACAACTACTCTCCACTCACCCCTATCCCTTGCCTTCTTTCCTTACTTAACATTCCCCTCTTTCTTAAAGCCCCTTTCCATCCATCTCATCCTCAGTCATCCCCTCAGGTTAACTTCATCAATCTCTGCTTTCCATTCTTTTTGCTAACCTTTCTTAACTCACTTCATCCACGTGCCCAAACCATCCCAATAATCCTTCATCAGCCCTATCTGCCAGTTCTTTCTATCTATAGTCTCCTCCTCACCTCATTTCTTGCTCTAACCTTGTAACCCCTACCATATTTCTCAGACACTTCACCTCAAACACATTTAAACATTTTCTTTCTGCCTCTCTTACATTCCAAGTCTCTTCCCCTTTCCATCACCTTCATGAAAAAGTTTATAAATACTTTCTGAGTACAGCTAATCACATAAGCAACTTGTTTTCCATTCTCCTATGTTTGAAACACATGGGACCTAACAGTATCTGGAATCAATATCTAATCCTTCTTAACTTTAACATGATCACTTCGAAAATGTGATATTTCGTTGTTGGAAACTGAATCCTCCCTTTCTACTCTGATTAAAACCTCCACTTTAAACCTCTGCTCACTGATATTCACTGTTTTTGGACTTCAAGTGGAAAGTGAATCTTCCAAGGCACCATGACCATCATCACCTTTGATTACTTCTTCAAATTGAGTCCTCTCCTTCTTAATGCTGGCAGACATTCTGTGTCTCTAAATGATGTTTCATTGCCAGCTTTTGATCACAAATCTTGCACTTTTTTTTTATTAGTTTCCCTTGTCTGTCTCCTTATGTGAATCAAAGGTGCTACTACTAGAAGAGGTGGTGTCACTTGTATGGGGATCTTCCTCTGAATGAGTTTTGAGGTGAGTCTTGTAATGACCCATCTGATTAAAACTGGCACTGCAGTATAAGCATTTGAAACATCTCTCCACAGTATGTAATTTCATGTGGCGCTTCAGAACCTCCCGCCGAGCAAAGGCTGCATTGCATTCCTTGCATTTGTGGGGCATGTCACCTGTATGACTATAGACATGAAACCTGAGATGATCCAGCCGGGAGAAGGTGGCACTGCAGTAGGAACATTGGTGGGGTTTCTCTCCAGTGTGTGTCCTCAAGTGGGTCTTGAGGGACGAGGAGCAGGTGAATGCAGCGACACAACAGCTACATTTGTACGGCTTTTCTCCTGAGTGGGTCATAATGTGGGTCTTGAGATGACCACTTTGACTGAAGGAGGTCATGCACAGCTGGCACTTGAATGGTTTCTCTCCTGTGTGAATCCTCGTGTGCACCTTCAATTCTGTCCGGGTACTGAAGGCAGAATCACAGAATAAGCATTGATGAGATTTTTCCCCAGGTTGGGTCTTTGTGTGGTTTTCTTCACTGTGAATTCTTATGTGTCTATTCAGGGATATCTTGTAAGAGAAGGCCCTGTCACAGTGAGAGCAACTGTATGGCTTTTCATTATGAGTTACCATATGTTTATCCAGTTCGTCTGTTTCATAAAATTCCTTGTCACATACTGAACATATATGGGACATGTCCATGTGTTTTTTCATGTGAACGGTTAATGCATTTTTTCTTGAAAAAGCTGTATTACAGACATTACAGGGATAAGGCATCTCCCCAGTGTGTCCAAACATGTGCTCCTTCAGATTTCTATAGCGGATAAATACCTTACTACAAATTGAACATACATGAGTTTTATTATCTTTGTTGTCCAATTTTTTATGTTGGCTAAGATGTTCACCTACATTTTTCGAAGTGAAGTTTTTCTCATTAACTTCCTGAATGTAAGTTGAACTATTATGTATATTCTTATTGAGAATTTCTTCAGCCAGAATACTGGTTTCTTCATTATCACTAGACAATAAAGGAGATCCCATGCTGAAAAAGAAAAAAATATATATACAGTACACAATTCTATTGAATAAGGTCTATTTGTAAAAATTACTCATCTAAAATTACACAAAAAGCCATACCTTTCCTCACTCACCTGCTCTCGACAGTGCATTTCACTTTATTTTCAGTGCTGATTGGCTCTTCCATCTGTAATTGAAAAACAATGTACATATAACTCTCAAAAGATAACCTGACATAGTTTGATAGCCCTTCATCAAGAAATGAGACATCCCTATTGATTAGTTCTATTTCTAATCTGTATTTCCCTTAAAATTCTTCATATCATAGAATAACATAAAAAAAAATACTACTGTTCTTATCTTTCTACACAGCAGTTAAATAATACAACAATGTATGAAAATATATCAGGCTATCTATATCCTTAAGTGAATACTGTTTTGTTTGTTTATCCACCTAATCATTTAAAATTAATTTTTCTCATACTACCCTGTCTTTTAGCTATGGCAAAGGGTACCTTGTGTTGACCAGGCAAGAGAGGACAAGAGATAGGTGTGAATAGTGATTGTGATCGGATGATAAACCAATGCAACCTTTACAGGATTTCTTCCTATCTACTCTGTATTTTCATGAGTAGAAGTGGGGTGAGGGTTACCATGTACTGAAGCAGTGGGGATAAACCAACTTTGGCTGTTGGACCCTGCCCAATGTATAGATGCTGTGTCTTGCTGCATTGCCTCGAACCTGAACAATGGGTGGGGGACAGGGATAGCTCTTCATCCACAAGACTGGATAAAAGTAAAAACAAATGGGTGTTGGATAGGAGTGGGATGGGTGAAAGGTGTGTGTGCATTGGCTGGCTGCCTCTCTTGTAAGGGAGAAAGGGCCTGTTGGTATATCTGTGTAAATACTATCTCTTCCAATATAACTTTCAGACACTGAATTCTTGTAATAACAGATTCTTTGTATGATGATTTCTATATGTTGCAGTGACACTGGAAATTTCAGAACTGATCAAGTTTCACATTCATTTTATTTTATCTATTTATTCTATTCTATTTTTTAAAAGATCCATTTTCCCAGGAAATAATTTCACTTACAAACTATCAGGGAGAAATAATAACAATGTTATTCAATTTCTAAATTAATGACACTTATATGCACTCACTGTATAATTTCATATTGTAAGCCATTTCAACTTTTTTATTCATGCTTAAAAATCTACTTGCATCACAAGTTCTGTGGTCTCATTAATTTGTGCTGGTGCCATATTTCATATGCATATAAAGACATCTATGGTTAGGTTACATTAGGTTAGATTAATTTAGGTTAGGTAAGTTAGGAAATTACCTCAAGATACATCAAATGCATACACAGTATGTGGAAATTGTATCATGTTGGAGGACTCAGAGACAAATTACTTGAAAGGATTTTTTGAAGTGAAGATACATGAGGACAGTAGTACTGGATAAGATGTCAAGATGGAGAGCAATAATGAGTGGAGTTCCACAAGGTTCAGTGGTTGCACCAATCATATTTCTTGTCTATTGTATGTCAATGACATGACGGAAATGACAAGCTATACCAACATGTTTGCAGGTGATGTAAAATCATGAGAAAAGTGAAAAACAAGGACCATATACTATTGTACGAGGATCTAGACACTATTTTTGCATGGAACCAACAATGGGAAATAAAGTTCAATACCAAAATATGCTAAGTAATGGAAATGGACAATAGTGGCAAAAGACCATCATTAAACTATTCCTTGGCAAAGTGAACTTATTATAAAAGCAAAAGAGGAGAGAGATTTGGGAATGTTGATAAAAGACCTGTAACCTGACAGGAATATCAGAAGTATTGTAGATGAGATGTATGGACTACTACAAAAGATTAAAGTGGCTTTTCTCTATATGGATGGCGAGATGATGAAAAAACTCATTAAAACCCTGATCTGTCCAAGACTGGAATATGCATCAGTGGTGTGGTCCCACATAGACTGAAGGATATAGGCAAAATTGAGAAAGTACAAAAGGTACTAACCAAACTGGTCCCCAGCCTGGCAGATAAACCATAAGAGGACAAACATAAATCACTGAATCTGCAAACTTTAAAATATTAAATAGAAATAGGTGATATGGTTACATTATCCTCATCACCAAAGGGGACAGAAAAGGTCTTTTGATTAAAGATGGTAGGGCTTTAGGAGGTCATGGGAACAAATTAAGAAAGACCACATGTCTCTATGATATGAAGAACTACAGTTTTCCATATAGATGCAAAAATACTTGGAATAGCTTAGAGGGTGATATAGCCCAAGATAGAACAATATATAAATTTAAATCAAAATATGATCATTGGGAATCAAGAATATAGATTAAGTTGAAACTGAACATGAATTCAAATCAAAATATGATAATTGGGAATCAAGAATATAGATAACGTTGAAACTGAACAACAAATTTGAGGCTAGGTATTATGAATTGGAGAGGAGACATGACCCAACAAGCATTGCTCCATTCCTGTATACTACAAATAGGTAAACACAAAGGACGGCACTGAAACTGGTAGATAAACAATATGAGAAGAGACTAAAAGCAATGGGTCTGCCAACTTTGAAAGATCAAAGAGAAAGGATATGCTTACAGTATTCAGGTAATTAAATTAGACTACAATGAGAAGAAAAGAGAGTTTAATTAGGGATAACAGGGCTCTATGAAGTAATGAGAATAAATTAAAGGATGTGAAGAAACTTGGACTTCCTTAGAAAGTGATAAAGTCTAAGTTGGAATGACATATGACCAAGTTGGTACCATACATGTATTTGAGGTTAGGTATGATGAATTGGTGAGTAGGAGATGGAACCCATTGTTTTGCTCCTTTCCTATACACCAAAACTAGGAAAATACAATTAGGTAAGTTTAATGTAGATAATGGTGCATACTCACAGTTGTGACAAAGTAGTCTTGTTGATTTAGATATTGAATAACATTGTTTCTGGCACCTGTTACTAAAAGTAATTCCCTTAAATTCTTAATGGAACTGTATCTTCTCAGAGGAAAATTGATAAATGGTGAGGCCAATTACTGTGCGAAATTCTACATTTAAGAATATGTGAGGGTGATTTTAACCTGGTCTTCAGCTAATGGGTTTACAAATCAGAAGTACTAGACTCTAGAGGCAAGTATAACATACTTGTCTGATACGCCAACATTTTTATGGAGCATAGTTACAACAGGACACGTCTGTGTTAATTTTCACAAAGAAACAAAAAGTAATCATATATATAGATATTGTCAAAGTTTAGACAAAAAAAAATCGACTTTAATGTAGCATGACACTTCACTTTGAAGATTTTATGAAAGTCAGGGTTGCTACCAACGGACAAACTTTTGTTTACATACACTGCCATGGACTAGACTCATGTATTTACTTTACCATAGTATCTATTTTTTATATAATGCTGTTGTTTCTTTGCATCTATGATGAGTAAAACTCACCTTAAATCTGTATTAGATATGAATGAGCTTGAGTATGAATAAAATGTGAGACAAAATCTTATGCAATGGTAAGGGAAACGCCAATGGCTATGTACACACTCTCAATTATACATTGGCACACACGGTCAGCCAAAGGGAACGACCACAAGGTTCATCAGCACTCACAGTGACATATTTTGGCAGCTCCAAAAGCTATAGGCATGCCAGCCCCCTAACATATAAACTGTTGGGTCCTTGTTTTTTCTATTTCGTTTACATGAACTAACTACAGTATACACGATTATAACAGGGTTAATATTCTTGACATACGAAATATGACGACTTCTTAAAACGATGCGGAATATCGTAAGTGAAGACATTATAACAACAGGTCAACCAATATGATTAAAAGTTATGACAAATTTGCTATTAAATATCTTGTCTTTCTTTTCTATGACATTTCCCATACCAAAAGAAATCGACTAATGTCTACGCACCTCGTTATGGCGAATATTGTTTTGCCTTCCGTACAAAGTAAAACTTTAACTTGGACGTGTTTTCGTACCTCTTGTTTTATTTTTTTCAATGAAAAGTTAGTAAACGAGTATCTTGGTTATGAGATGGCCATGGATTAGTTCTTAATTAAGCGTATCTGTACTATCTTAAAGCGTCGAATAAGCTAATGGAAGGTGGGTCGTGGGCGGACAAGATTTGATTGTCTTCAAGTAATCTGTTGGTTGCTGCTGCCAGCATTTATGGCAGAAGATTTGTCGACCGAAGGACAGGGTAGAAGACTACTGCAGGCATCGGGATGGAAACACTAATCAGGAGCTGTATTGCGTACCTGAATGCCTTGTCGATTCATTCGATGCTGGGGATACCAATATGTGATGGATACATATTAGACGTTGGAAGATCTATGAGTGGATTGCGTGGGTAAGTGGTTATCAGGAATGTAGGGTGGAAAGCGCTTCTATAGCACTTCATGAACCAGAAGTTATTATATAAGGTTGTTTATAAGATGGTGGGAATAACGCTAGGAATCCAATCTGTCTATGGTAGATAGCACTGCATAATCCACTTCTCAGTGGCAGAAAGTCTATAAGAAGGACTAGCACTCCCTAGAACAGACGACTGTGATGTGCTTCTCAGTTTGGATCTCACTATATGAAAAAGACATTATACCAAGACATTATTCCCTTGCTACATACATATCACTCCTCTTCCATGTGATGTTTTTATTGTTTATTTTCCTTGTATAAATATTATGTACAACAAAAAATGAATTTCCTCACAGATACAGATGTGTCAAGACTTTTCACATATCACCCATCCATTAACTTCTCTCGCATAATACTGTTTACAAAACTGATTTCCTCAGATATAAATCTCTTCAAACTGTTTATTTTATTCATGTTCCATGTCATATTCAATATCTGGTAGTAAACCCTGTTCATGTTGAGTAGTTTGTAATTATTATTTACCTTTTCTATATGATAGCATTCTTAAAATATTTTGTACAGATAGGATGAACTACAATTCAACTCTATGCATAATCAGTTTACCTCTTCAAGCTACCTGCCATATAGATCTTTCTCTTATTCTCACTTATGGGTTATTACCACATCTCATTATGGTATGCACATTGGTGGCATAATTGGAAATGTACTAGTCTCACATTTGGTTAATTGTAGGTGCCAATCCCACACTCCTCTTTAATTCTTAGAGGTGACTGTTACCTGCCCCAACAGTTCAAGTGCATAAGGTAAAGGTGATGGCTTTAGCCACAGCTATGTGCCTTCTGGTGTAAGTTTCTCATCACCACCCTCTCATTGTAGTACTGTATGCAGTGTCACATCCATCACAAGGAATCTTGTTGTTGTTGTTGTTGTTGTCGTTCCCTAGACTGTCTGTCCGAGCAGTCCCGTCTCCCCAAGGAATGCTACAGCCGAAACTGGGTTTTCCCACAAATCCTTTATAGAGTGTATGTTGTGTTGTTTGCGTGCATGATTGTGTATAATGCAGTCTTCCATTATGTGTTGTATGGTATGGGGTGAAGTGTTACATCCTGGGCAGCTGTTCACAATGCGGTCATCCAGCCTCTTCTGGTAGCTTAGAAGTGCTGGGTGGTGGCTGCACCGCAGTCTGGCCAAGTGGACTCTGTCCTTTCGTGGGAGAGAGGATTCAGAAGGGTGGTAGAATCTTGTAAACAATGCTGGTGTCATTGTTTGTCTTAGTGTTCCTCTTTGTGGGTAGATGTCCAATCTTTAATTCATTGTTATTCACTACAGTACAGGGTGGGGCACAAAAAGAGGGACAAAAGTAAAGACTTATATTTTCTAAAGGAATAATTGTTTCTTTTTCTTTTTCAGGTGAGTTATATAGCAGGCCTGTAAGTTTTATCTGATGTGAAGATGGGCCACTACGAGCAGTTTTTGGTGTAAGGGAGGACAAAGATTTGGAACTGTATTTTCTAACAAAGTCACCTACACTTGTTCAGAGGAAATATCGTTGTGAATATCCTGGGAAGAAAATTCCCCATTGCCATATGATCACATGTTTGGTAGAAAAGTTTAGAAATAGTGGAAGTGTGGTTAACAATAAGGAAGGCCATTGTGGCCCAAAGCTCACATTGAGGATACCAGCTCATATTCAAGACGTCAGGGACCACTTGGAACAGTCACCCCACATGTCCACAAGAGAGCATTTACAGGAAATGGGTATCTCTAGGAGATCTATGCACCAAATTATCCACAGTGATTTGAAACTGTTTCCCTACATGGTGCAGATTCTTCAACTACAAACTCAAGAAAACAAGACTGAACACTACGACTTTGGCCAGACGACAAGTTAGTGTATTGGGAATGACCCTCAACTTTTGGACTGAGGTGCACTTCCATTTGAGTGGGCATGTGAATAAGTAAAACTCTAGGTTTTGGGCCAGTGAACAACCTCATGAACATGTTGAAAAACCTCTGAGTGTAGAAAAAACGATGGTATGGTGTACGCTTGGAAAGAATGTTGTTTTTGGTCCATACTTTTTTGAAGATGATGATGGTCATTGAGTGACAGTGAATGCAGACCAATACATCGAAACGCTCCGGAGATGCTTCATTCCGGGGTTAAAAAGGAGAAGGGGTTTTAACATGAATACAGTTATTTTTCAACAGGATGGAACACCACCTCACTGTTCTGACTGCACTCTTCAATACCTTGGGCAATACTTTCCAGGCAACAGATTAATCTCCAGGGGGAACTGACAATTCATGGCCGCCCTACTCCCCTAATCTGAGCCCACCAGACTACTTTCTCTGGGGTTACCTGAAGGAGTGTATGAGGACAACCCAGACACAATTGATAGGTTGAAAGGAAATATTAAGAGAGAAATCAGGAGAATTCTGAATGACATGTTGGAGTCATAACAATTTCAATGTCAGATTGACAAATGTTATCCAGCAGTGAGGTGCCTGGATTGAACATGTCATCAATTACTGATCACAGTGACTAAGCATTCATTAATTTAAACATGCTTTTGAACAATAAAATTTTAAAATACTTTCTGCCTCTTTTGAAAAAATCTTGAATAAATTCCTACATTTGTAGAAACTAACAATTTAATTTTGTCCCTCTTTTTGTTTCCCACCCTGTAAGTCCTGTGGGGTTTGGTGATCTGCTGAGTATGTGAGAGACCAGAGTTGGGAATCACTAGGTGTCACAAATCTGATCTTTTCCTGTCCTCCTTCCTCTGATTTTAATGGCTTTCCATAAGTGTCCATGACATTGAAATCAGACATTTGACTACAAAGAGGAACACTAAGACAAACAATCACATCGGTATTGTTTACAAGATTCCCTGTGATGGATGCAACAATGCACACTATGCTGAGATGTTCATAGGACTAGAGAACAGACTCAGGGAACACAAAAATGACATTAGGTACCACTGGAAAACAAAAACTTCAGTAAACCATATCAACACAAAGGGACACTTTCTAAATTAGGTGTAAGCCATTACTTTAGTCAATGGAAAAAACAATCACTTTACACAGCCAGTTACAGTCTATATATCAATAGGCTTCTCCCTTATGAGGGAGGTTGCCAGTTAAAGCATGCACCCACCCTCACCCATCCATCACCCATTTCCATTTTATTTTAGCTCCTTGTCAATGAGAGATCAGCCTTGTCCCCTGCCCAGGTCAGCAAGACACAACACATCCACAGCAGGGTCAGCCATTTCATTTGAAAGGCAATCCTCCCTCATCCTTCTCACCAAACCCCTGTTAGAACCAATGCCTGTCAGTGGTCCAGCTGTATAGAATGGCACCAATTTTGTCTGCTCTAGTGAAGTTGTTCCTCTACTGTATGTATAGCACAGTTTATGTGTTGCAAAAGATGGATAGATTGTATGTACCTAGACCTAGGAAAGGCTTTTGACAATATACAGCACAAAAGATTAATTTGGAAATTGGAAAATGTAGGAGGTAAAAGGAAATATACTGATACTGCAATAGATAAAGGACTTCCTGAATGATAGGATTATGCAAACAGTTAAGATAGAATATTGGATTGGAGATCAGATAAACTGAGATTGCACACACAAGAAATAAGAATAGTTACAATAACATTTGCTATAAAAATGATGAAACTTCAGATGTAAGGAAGATTTGAGACTTTTACTGTAATGTTTATCTACAATTTTCATTTATCTCATTCATAAAGGTAACCTATTTTTTCTGTGGGTTTTATAACTCATAAATTACATGTTTAATAAAACAGAACAATACAAGTTAAATTTCATATTCCTTCATCATTCATGGAGTAATGAGGTAATCTTCATGAAGCATTAGTGAACTTTTCTAACTGAATACTTTATACATAGTCCTCTCAGTACCTATTATTTGCATTCTCTTTAACAAAAATTACAAGGTGTTTCAGAGCATCTTTGTTGTGGGATCACTCCCTAACCCCAAGAGTTGGGGTCAAACTGCAGCAAACATCCCTGGCCACTGGGTCTATGCAGGTGGCACCTATCCCCAGGAGGGGCTTCGGTTGCCTGGGTGAGTACCACGATCCTTTTACAACATGCACCATTACATTTTTCTGCACTGAAAATTGTTTTTCTGGTGCTCGCCCCTCTAATATTAGCTGGAGATGTAGACAGCAATCCTGGGCCCACCACAAAATGCACATGCCCAACATGCTCCAAACGCATCACCTCGATGAGACAGACAAAGGGCTCAGTTCAATGCAACACATGCAAAAACTGGGCTCACTTCACTTGTACAACACTTGCATACCCAAACACTTGGACATATTCTATTTGACCCCCAATAACCTCACTCCCACCTTCCCAACCACATCCTGCACCTTTACCCACACCCAGTTTCCCCCTGCCCTTGTCCCCAGTCAGTCCTCTTCCTCCTTTGTCCCCAATCAGTTGTCTCCCTCCTTTGTCCCCAATCACACCTCTCCCTCCCTCTAACCCAGGTCCTATACTGGAGGGCAAATGAGGAACTAGGTTCTCTTGGCCCCTAAATACAAGAGCTGTAAGTCTTGGTGCTCCTATATTTGCTGGGGATCGAATCAAAACACGGAAATTTTTAAATGATCGGAAGGAATTTTAGAATACATCATACGAAGTCAACCATCACAAGGGAGTATTAAAGAGCACAACGAATCTTTATGACAGGAACCCAAATGGTATGCGAGGTACTCAGCACTTGGATCTCCGTACTACGTCGACGGAGTAACCATCAATGTTTGTAATGTGAATGAGAGAACCGTTCCAGCCCACTCTGAAGATGATTTCCCTTCGGTGAACAGCAACAATGTGAAGACTTGACGTCGAGTAGACTGCGACGGGAGTTGACAAGACTTGTGGTGATTGGCATGGCCATCTTCAAATCAAGTTCTGCTTTGCCAGTGGGGGAGGAGGGGTATATGTACCAAAAAAACTGCCAACGAGGACACTTCACACAGGTGTAGTCCTCCCGAGCTTTGAAACATGAAGCTGACTCGCTTGTTGGATTCAGGTATAAACAAGTAGTCTCGCAAAGGTGGAGAGCTCAATGACCATCAGCACAGCCACAATGAATTGTGCTGTTACCGGAGGAATGTGAATGGGTCCATACATATACCTTTCCCATCAATACCCGAACCCCAGACAGCAACATCAACATATTACAACACAACATTGATGGCATAAACACAAAAAAACACAAACTCAAACACTTCCTCAAACAACACAACATACACCTTGCCATCATACAAGAAACAAAACTAAGACACACAAAATACCATAATTTCACAACTTCACCACCATTAGACAAGACCGAACTGATGCCAGTGGCAGTGAACTCAACACCCTGATCCACCAACCCATCTGTTTTGTGGAAACAAGAGCCACAACCAAAATCCTCCTCCCTACCACAGATAACACTACAGAAATCCAGTCTTTTCTAATCTGTACAGGTAACAAATCAACACTAACAATAGTTAACATATCCACCCCTCCATCATCCCCATTTCCAAACACCTTCAGGCCTCAATTTAATCAACTAGCCACAATCCCTAACCTCATCATGGGTGGTGACTTCAACGCCAAGTCATCGGCCTGGTATGTCGACAATCCTGGCACAGACAGAGGGCTTGATATGCAGACTCAACTTGACTCACTGACCATCATGAACAACATACTTACCGGTAATCATACACATATCCCACACCAAACCCTCTACACCCCCTCCTCTCCTGATATCACCTTCTGCTCCCCTGCCTAACCCCAACAATCATCATCACCACCAAAACAAGATGCACCCCAGTTGGCCACAGACACACATACACCAATTCCAAGAGAGCAAACAGTAAATTGGGAAGATTTTTCTGAAGAGACAGAACAATATTTTGAGACACTTAACAGCACACCAATCACAAACATAAACAATCCTGTGCACACTTGAATCATACAAAATGCAGATGAGATACATCCCGAGAAGTAACAGAAAATCACATAACCCCAATATCACACCAGAAATCCAAGGCCTCATCAGACAATGAGATATACTTAAGCACAATACCCCCACACCTATCCCTCAAAACATAGCAGATCAAATATAAACACTAAACACTGTGATTACCAATAGAATACATGAACAGAAACAAAATTGGCAAAATTTTGTTATTGTGCTTGATCCCAAAAACAACCACCAACAAATTGTACAAAACACTCAACAGCATTACACTATCCAACAGTAACACAACACGCTCTCATGCAGCAATAACCACACAAGTAATTTACCATCAAACAAACAAGCAAACACACTCATAAATCATTTTGCACAGACAAGCCATCTCACTTCTCACCCTGATGACCGATGCACCATTCAATGTAAGAAAAACTTTCCCACAGACTCAGACTATACACACTTCATAGACAGTCAGCCAAAACATATAATACATAACCTCAAGCACTCATCTGCCTGTGGCCCTGACAACATAAGTAACATCCACCTAAAACATGTTGGACCACAAGGTATACATGCACTCACAAAGATTGCAAACTACAGCTATACACACAACACTATACCCGACATCTGGAAGCATGGGAAAATAATCACCATCTCAAAACCCAATAAAAAACCAACAATCCCAACATTGCACTGCCCAGTCACACTCCTCTGCACCCCCTCCAAAGTCACCAAATGCCTCATACTTCAACTCATCACACCACATATTCCCCTTGCTGAATCACATGGTTTTAGGCCACTACACTCCACAAACACTCTTCTGATAAACCTCACACAATGAATTTTAGATGGCATCAATTCAGATGGGCCCCATCATAGAACACTTCTCATAACATTAGACATTAGTAAAGCTTTTGATGCTATCCCCTGCCATAATCTAACAAACAAAATATATAACACAGACACAATAATACCAAAAGATGGCTGGCCAATCATTTGGCAGGCAGGAATGCTTATGTGTCATATAATGGCAAATCGTCACACACCAGAAACATTAAGAATGGAGTACCACAGGACACCTCAGAAATACAATTCTCTTCCTAGGCAGATGACATAACAATCACATGTGCACATTGTGACACAAAACTGCAGAAATAATACAGTCATACCTTGATACATTCAACACATGGTTCATTACAAACAGACTCAAAATAGCCCCAGCCAAATCTACAGCAACACTTCTCACCAACTGGACAAAAGTACACAAATACATACCTCATCTCTATATCAACAACACTCTAATACCACACACACACACACCAAAAATTCTTGGTGTAACATAAGATACATCCATGTCATTCAAACAACACATCACAAACATAAAAAATAAATGCACACCTATACTTAATGGACTTAAATAAATCACTGGAACAACATTTGGATAAAACAAAGAAAGTAACACTACAATATACAATGCATATGCTCAGTGATGAATTATGCAAGTCCTGCAGGGACACCTAATCTCAGTGAGACATACCTCAACACCCTTCAGACCATACAACACAAAGCCCTAAAAATAATTACAAGCTGCACAAATACAACACCTACAGACCATCCACACTATGAAACAAAAGTCCTCAAAGTCAAGGATCACCTTAACATGAGAGGCACACAAACGCTGCAGCCTCCACAAACACAGCACACCCACTACACTACATAGCAGAACACCCATACACACCAAGAAACATAAGAAAAAAGAAAAAGAAAAAAAATCTATATCACACACAAATACTCTCTTCTCTTTCTCCAAAACCACCAAATACCAGCCTCCGGAAACATATTCATAATCATATCACTCACTGCTCCATTAACACACTAAAAGACAACACATTGCTGCATGCCAGACCCCCTAATATCCATCCCTCTGAATCCTCTCTCCCATAAAATGAGAGTCCACCTGGCCAGATTAGAGTGCGGTCACCACCCAAACCTTCTAAGCTACCAGAGGAGGCTAGATGACAGCATTGTGGACAACTGCTCAGGATGTAACACTTCACCCTGTACTATTCAACACATAATGGAAGACTGCATTATACACAATCATGCACACAAACAACACAACATACACTTTAAAAATGATCTGTAGGAAAACCCTGTTCCGACTGTGGCATTCCTTGGGGGAGATTTGACTGCTCAGTCTAGGGAATGACAACAACAACAACAGCATCTTATATATTCAGGGGACCCCTTGATATGGGATTACATAGGATATAGTCATTTTACATTTGTAAGAATTGTTGTTTTCTTTTCACAGGAATTAGTGTTTATCAGATTGTTTTCAATGTAATACATGACACAAAAATAAAGCAAAAGGAATTGGGATATATTTATGAAATGGTTGAGTAAATTTCTTATAAGAAAACTCCAATTGACTGAAAAATTAATTTACAAATAACACAATCTTTTATATGACTTGTCTTTTTATATAGCTTCCCTCATTCAATTTTGTTAATGGTCAATTAACTTTTTATCTGTAAATGATGTTTGTTTCCAATGTGATACCTGCTGGTGACTGCTGGCAATGATGTTATCATTGTACATGGGTATTCCTGGTAAACTTACACGTCATCTTTGATCCTTAATTTTGAATTATACTTAGTTTTCAGTGTTGTCATGGCTTAAAAGCTTTACTCACATAGGTAGGTGGTGGTCAAAGGTAACACTTTCATAGCTCCTCCATAAGAAATCAGGAACTCATGAAATCATTGGGCCCAGGTATTCTGGTGGCACTGCACTTAATCAAGTCTTTATGATACAATCAGATAATTCATCAATGAGCTATTATAATTTTAACTGAGGTTTCCGGGACCTTCATCTCAATATTCTTAATGAAGGGATTATCCACTGGTAAGCGGCAGCCCACTCAGTTAACTAAGGGAGATATGTCTTGAATTTTTCCAACATTGACAGGTGTAATGTTACCAGTGTTTAGACTACACTGAAACTGATCCATCTTGAATGAATGCATATTATCATGAAAAAAATAATAATAATAAGATAAAATAAATAAATCAAATAAAAAATAAAGGGACAACATCAACTGTAACTTGCAAATCCCCCATGCTATGTTTCTGCAATCCCTAAGGAGTCTGCAGTCTCCTGGTTCACTGTTTTAGAGGACTACCTTTCACAATGCTACCAGCCTTCATCAACTTCCTTATGCCATATGCATAACCTTTTGATAACCTATTCTAGGATTTAGGATGAAAAAAAAGAAACTCTTACTATATTACTGTTTAGTAATTTATTATCACCATAAAAATATCTATATTCTGAGTATAGCCAGTCACATAGGCAACTTATTTTCAATTCTCTAATGTTTGAAACACTTGGGACCAACACTACAGTAATTTGTTGTCTATATGCCATGGGCTTCCTCATAAGGGAAGTAGCTAGTCAAGGCACATCCAACCCCTATCCATCCACAACCTCATTCCTTGTCTCCTTATGCAGAAAATGGGGAAGTTAGGGAGAAATCCCCTTGGGCAGCATTGAAATATCATCTATGCACAACCACTCTCCACTCACCCCTATCTCTTGCCTTCTTTCCCTACTTAACATTCCCCTCTTTCTCAAAGTTCCTTTCAAATCCATCTCATCCTCAGTCATTCCCTCAGTTTTACTCCATCCATCTCTGCTTTCCACTCTCTTTTTTCTTATCTTTCTTCCCTCACTTCTTCCATGTGCCTAAACCATCTCAATAATCTTTCATCAAACCCATCTGCCATTCCCATTCCTATCTCTAGTCTCCTCCTCTCCTCATATCTCACTTTATCTAACCTTGTAACCCCTACCATATTTCTCAGACACTTCACCTCAAACATATTTACACATTTTCTATCTACTTCTCTTACATTCCATGTCTCTGCACCTTCCATCACCTTCATGAAAAAGTTTATAAATACTTTCTGAGTACAGCCAGTCACATAGGCAGCTTGTTTTCCATTCTCCAATGTTTGGAACACATGGCACCCAACAGTATCTGGAATCAATACCTAATCCTTCTCAACTTTAATCTGATCACTTTGAATATGTGATATTTCATTATTGGAAACTGAATCTTCCTTTTCTACTTTGATTAGAACTTCTTCCACTTTAAACCTCTGCTCACTAATATCAACTGTTTTTAGACTTCCAATGGAAACTGAACCTTCTGAGGCATCATAACCATCTTCACCTTTGATTACTTCTTCAAATTGAGTCCTCTCCTTCTTAATGCTGGCAGACTTTCTGTGTGTCTCTAAATGACGTTTCAGTGCCAGCTTTTGATTAAACACAGCATCACAAATCTTGCACTTGTTTGATTTCTTTCTCTTGCCCATCTTCTTACGTGAACCAAAGGTGCTACTATTAGAAGAGGTGGTGTCACTTGTATGGGGATCTTCATCTGAATGAGTTTTGAGGTGAGTCTTGTAATGACCCATTTGATTAAAACTGGCACTGCAGTATGAGCATTTGTAGCGTCTGTCCTCAGTGTGTAATTTCATGTGGAGCTTCAGGGCATCACGCCGAGCAAAGGCTGCACTGCAATCCTCACATTTGTGAGGCATGTCACCTGTATGACTATAGACATGAAACCTGAGATGATCCAAGCGGGAGAAGGTAGCATTACAGTAGGAACATTGATGAGGTTTCTCTCTAGTGTGGGTCCTCAAGTGGGTCTTTAGAGACGAGGAACAGGTGAATGCAGCGACACAATGGCTACATTTGTACGGCTTTTCTCCCGAGTGTGTCATAATGTGGGTCTTGAGGTGACCACTTTGACTGAAGGAGGCCATGCACAGCTGGCACTTATACGGCTTCTCTCCTGTATGGATCCTCGTATGCACAATCAAATCTGCTCGTCTACTGAAGGCAGAATCACAAAATGAGCATTTAAAAGATTTTTCTCCAGGTTGCGTCTTTGTGTGGTTTTCTCCACTATGAATTTTTATGTGTCTATTCAGGGATATCTTGTTGGAGAAGCCCCTGTCACAGTGAGAGCAACTGTATGGCTTTTCATTATGAGTTACCATGTGTTGATCCAGTTTGTCTGCTTCATAAAATACCTTACTACAAAATGAACATACATGGGGCTTTTGGTCTTCGTTGAAGTTTGTCTCATTAACTTCCTGAATGTAAGTTGAACTATTATGTATATTCTCATTGAGAATTTCTTCAGCCAGAAAACTGGTTTCTTCATTATCACTACACAATGCAGGAGATCCCATGCTGAAAAAGAAAAAAATATATATAAAATAAGATTTATCATCAAATTCAAGAAAACAATTTTACTGAAAAAGGACTATTTGTAAAAAATTACTCATCAATGAATAACTACCTCTAAAATTACACAAAAATTAATACCTTTCCTCACTCACCTACCTGCTCACTACAGTACATTTCACTTTATTTTCAGTGCTGATTGGCTCTTCCATCTGTAATTGAAAAACAATGTACATATAATTCTCAAATGATAACCTGATGTTGCCCTTTATCAAGAAATGAGAAATCCCAATTGATTTGTTCTGTTTCTAATCTGTATTCCCCTTATAGTGCTTCATATCTTAGGATTATATGAAAAAATACTATTGTTGATATGTTTCTACACAGAATTTAAGTAATACAATAATGTTTGCAAATATATCAGGACATTTATATCCTTGTAAGAGGCCAGTAGATAGAGGTAGACATTCAAGTAGATAGAGGGGTAGGTGAAAAGATATGCAAATTTTATGACTTGGATGTTTTGAAACAATGGCCGATAGGAAGTGCAGAGTTGCATACTATAGGAAATGCAGAGTTGCATATTCTTGCCTGCTGTCTTGTGTTTTGTAAACATAGGTTAGGATATCGATAGAAGCGATGATATGACGAATTGTAAACATATAAGCCAGTTCTGCTTGAGATAGATTGCTTGCGTAAACAGTATTGCTTGAGACAGTATAACAGTCTTTCTGATTGGAGAAAAGGGTGGAGAAAAATTATTGGTACATGGAGGTAAAGTCACGCTCAAAAGTGGTGGCACTTATTTGTAACATTCAAAGTTATTGGATGAATTAAATTGTGACGTCAGAGCAGACTTGGCTTGGTGGGTGTAAGAGGATCCCAGGTGGTAGTCCCTTGGTCTAGATAAAAAACCAAGTGTATTTACTTAGAAGAAATAAGATAAGAAAAATCAATCTCATTTAATTCACCCCCTCAAGCTATGAGTGAAGGACGACAAGGCATGGGGCCTACAGAAGAATGAAAATTACTAAATGTTAGAGCCAATGGGCCTAACAGTGGTGGCAGCGGTGGGATGAACCTCCTCTGAAGTGATTAGACGAACCTCCTCCAAAGTGATTATAAGACTGGTGTGTGACAAGACTGAGATAAGTGAACAAGTACACCAATCAACTTTAAAAACAGTGCACGCAACCACAACCACACCGTGTACAACCACGCAGTCTACAACCACAACCAACACATAAGTTAATTTCAAGAATGAAGAACTAGGCAATTTACAAGGCAGGGGATGAGCCATGGTCTTCATACTACAAGCGAGTGAGGAACGAGGTGATCTACAAGGCAATCTTCAAGGCGATCTACAAGACGATCTACAAAGCAGGGGATGAACCACTACAAAGCAGCAATGAACAAAGACTGATGAGGAACGACGAGGTTGACGTACATAAGAAAGACTACATGGAGGCAGTCAAGTCAAATAAACTTACTGAAGGTATGAATGACCCTAATAACACAGTACTTAGGCACGAGGTTCATACCTCAAATATTAATATTCCCAAATTTACTGGGGATGAAAACACCTTAGGAGTTATTAAATTCCTTAACTTAACAGATACATTAGTTGTGAGCAAAAATATAACAGATGAAAAAAGGAAAATAGAAATTTTAAAGGAGAATGTAGATCCTGAGAAAGGTAGAGCTAGGTTTATCATAAATTTCCAGC
>NC_134788.1:43157279-43569518 GCF_046742065.1 Oratosquilla oratoria | reverse complement strand
GTAGTTCTCACCACCTACCTTCCTTTTATTGATCAAAATTCACCAGAGGTCCACCACACATTCTCCTATCAAGGATGTCAGATATTAATGATTTAGTGCAAATCTTGTAAATCTGATAGATTTCTATTGTTAAACTCTTGTTTTCACTTTTTCAGGGGACCCACCCACTAGTTAATTTTGACAGACACCAAAAGCCTATAGATGAAACTGTAAAATCATGATTTCTGACACCCTTGCATGAAATGTAAATCAACCTACTAACCTAACTGGTCACCATCTACACCAGTGGTTGCCAACCCTTATGGCTACATCCATTTTTAAGCTTAATATAAATATTGTGCTATTGGATCCATAATATAAAAATATATAAATAAAATAAATAAATAAATAATAATTATAAGTTCAGATCAGGAAAGATTTTTCCACAATTATAATAACTGATGGTTACAGGTAGTTTCAAAGCTGAATGTATAAATTTGCCTGGAATGTTTACAAATTTACAGTTTATGATATTTTCAACTTGATGGAATAATCATTTTGTAAGAAGCTTCTGGAGCCACATAAGTGGCCTCAAAGAGTCGCAGATTGCCGACCACTGCCCTATACCTACAGTATGTACATGAGACTGGGTTGGTGGTTAGGTTAGACTCATCCCCACTCAAGCCCTCCGTTAACCACTACCACAACAATTTTGTGAGATTAGCTTATCGAGTACCACTACAAGTGAGTTACAATTATTTCTGTGTGACAAATTCGTGTCCCGTGGCAATTTTTACTTATAAATCAGAATGACAACACAAACCTACTTTTAAATTAGATTACAGTGAATTCCATTTTTGAGATATAGCTTTCATTATATTCTGAGTATTACGGCCAATAACGCATAAAACATCGGTAGCCCAGGAATGCAGTACACTAACAAATGTTCAATAATTTGTAACTTTATATCTTATATCTGTTACTCGCATGCCTGGCATGCAAGAATGTAAACACTGAACAAGCGCTTGATAAACTGCCTTCATTTTGTCAAAGAATTTTGCAGCGGTGATCGGAGCCAATGGAAAACCTGGCTACATAAAGCAACCTTTAAAGTGGTTAGAAACTAAGCATTACTTGCTATATGCTACTCACTTTGTTACCAAGCTCTTGCGTATCCGTCATCTACGAAATGTTTTGCTGACGATTTTTTTTTTTTTTTTGGGGGGGGCTACCGGGAAAAAACTAGCAAACATCTTTACTTATACCTAAAATAATAATTCTACAATTATTTAGTAGATAGATAGATAGATAGATAGACTTTAATTGGCAATGAATCAATGCACATGAAGTGCAAATAATGACAAATACACATAGTTCGAAATAATAAATGCAAATTGCCGAGGATAACACTAAAAGCATGTACGCTTATTTCCATTGTGGATTTGTTCTAAAACATCAGTATATACTGCTTACAATGCCTAATTTTATCTCATTACTAACCTACAGAATTTTTTTCTAAAGTACTCCAACACCTAGACAGCTACAACCATGATATTGTAATGACCTGCAACTTCCAGGCATCAATCTAATCATGTTCAATCTAATCATGTTGGCTCGGTCTGGCAAACGCCTTACAATAATCTTTTCTTTACCCGTGAGGTGTCCTCTGCTTACATTTCTCGTGACACTTCAGCGTCTCACGAATTTCAACTATTTCAAATATTCTTGCAAATGTACAATGGAGGAAAATGTGGGAAACTATCCCAATACCTATATCTGGATTCTGGATTCCAAGGAAAGACCACCTCGCTTGCGCGGGATCGGGTTTTGTGGGAGGGGAAGAATGTCTATAGGAAAATGAAAAGATAGTAGTGTATAAAAGAGGGCTATTGCCACCGGGCGAGTTGCGAGCGATTAGGGGCTTATTTGTTGTCGTGGCTTAGGAGAAGTGGACCGGGAGCTTGGAGGGCAGCGCTTGACGCCGGGGTTAGGATTAGGATCACCAACGAAAGTTTAGAAAATGGTAGGAGGCGTAGTAGTAGAGAAAAGTGGAAAAACGGATTCTCTACCTATATGAGGACGCCGACATCGGTGTCCTCATTATTTTTATTTTGTAGTTGTAGCCGAGTGACCCCAAAATTCTGAGAACTGGCCTAATCATATTATCTGTGGTTATAATATACATCACGACTCTTTATATCATACATACAAACTATTACATTTTTCATTTTATAAAATTATCTTATATAATACATGTACCAAACGATACATATACGCAATTAGAGATTGTGTATATTTTGTATCTCTAATCGTGCATTTGCACCATTCTGTGTGTGATATAAGGGTAATCTAATATATATATATGTATATGTGTGTGTGTATGTATATGTATGATCAATTTAATAAAATGAATATAAAAAGTGTGAGTTTTGTCTCCTTTTTTCATTAAAATCCAAGGCAGCCCCTCCCCCCTCCCTCAGACATCCAAATCTCAGCCATGGAGATGTCATGATATATGACGGCAATGATCTGAGGCAAAACTACTTAGGACTCGCTTAGATAATCAGGTGCAAATGAGTTGCCTCCACCAAGTCTTACAATACTAATAAATCATGCTACTGTAGTAGTTTTAGTTCGGAACAACGGCAGGACAAATGAAAATCAGCACAAAATATCTAATCTCCTTCTTTCGGTAATTAGCCACAAGGTGCGACACTAGAAGTGTCACATGAGAAATATAGGTGAAGCTCGGACTAAGGCCACAGCTTAGTGGAGCTTATGGTTGTAGCTGGACGTGGAGCCTAACGTCAGTGAGGCGGTAGCAGATGATGGTGGCGAGGCTCGATGGGACGACTAGAAGATTGGACGAGGAGATGTTGTTGTATGTGCTGGTCGGTACTGTTCTGCCCATCTCGGAGAAACGCCGACCTTTTAAGGGAGACTGGCGGGAACGTGAGGAGCTTTCCAAGTTCCTGATTGGCTGACCGCTGGCTGGCAGGGACACCCTTGCGAACTACGCTTGCCAACTACAGGAACTTGGTTAGGCTAGTTCCGAAGATTTCTTTGATCAGTGTGTGACGGGTCGTAGGATGCATCACGTCACTACACTACAATCATTCATTTATCCGTTTCTTAAATTAATTTTTGTAAAGGTCAAGTGGCATTCCATGGATCTTCAGATTCAAACTTAGACCATTTCCAACAAATACAAATTGAGATCATTGTAATAAGTGAATCAAATTATTAGTATCAAGTTAATGAAATTAATTCTATAAATTCAAGGGTATCAAATTAAGTTAATCAAATTAGTATAGTCCAAGTGCATGCGATAATGTATTATGGTTAAGAATCTTTTTTATATCATACACAAAAACTATCACATTTTTTTATTTCATCAAATTATTCTATATAGTACAAACATATAAGGACACCTGGACTGCCTGCATGGGTGGAATTCCCATCTTAGTCTCATGTAAAATATAACATATATATAATAACCTGTCACTACCTTACTGTAAGAGGCTGGTAGAAAAGAGGGTAGAAGCCTTGTGTAAGTAGCAAAAATATTGTTTATAAATACTAGCCGGGGAGCTCGTGTGTATCGCTGAGATGGCATTCCTTTGTAACCTAAGTGAGAATTATGCAGACTCGAGATTATTCCAAGAATGAGAATCAGGCAAGAAACAATGGTCCCAAACTGTCCGGAAATAGATTCAATTTGGAAGTGGGTAGAAACAACTTCGCCAACTGTGTAGTCAGTGAATGGAATAAACTTCCTACAGAGGCAGTGCAATGTTGTTCAGTTCGAAGCTTTAAGAATCATTCAGATAAACACCTAAGCAAGATGCTGTATTGACTAACATTTATCTTATATTCTATTATTTGTCTGTTTATTATTATTTGCTTCATTCTCATTTATTATTAGTTATATGTCAATTTATCTATTTATTTATCATTATTATGATTTTTCCGCATCCGACCTAGATATGGACCAAAAGGTCTCCTGTCGGCATGCTCCGCCTTTGTAATCCTTTGTTGTAATGTTGTGAAAAGGTGGAGGAGAAAGTTCGTTGGTTCACGTATGTGCGATCACGCCCTTTGGCGAGGAGGATCTTAAAGATAAAGTTAAGGCTCACTGAACCAAGGAAATCACCACGTCACTGCAAATCTCACCTAGGATCTTGTATATGTCTTCTCGGGGGATTCCTACATTTTCATTCTACCGGGCAGAAGATTATAACTAATAGAAGTTAGTCGCCATGTCCATAAGCAAGGATTGCAAGGTAGGCGACAGTGGTAATACTTACATCTATATTTTCATGTATACTACTCTACCTGCATGGATGAAATTCCCAACGTAGCCCGGATACAGTTTTCTCCAAGCTATAACTGATTGCCATCCCATTACTCAACATTGACAATCTCTTCCTCCCATGACTCAAACTTCCTCCCATCCCTTGTATGTCGCCACCCATCCTAATTGAATTACATCGGGGATTCCTAATTATCTATATTTCTGGTGGTATGGGATTATTCAAACTCTCCCAGTGTTTCTCTTTGAAAAATGCTGATTCCGTTGGTATGGGAAAGGCACATACCAAATAGATAGAAATGACAAGGGGAGGGGAGGGGAGGGGAGTATACTTTACCACCTTGGATTATCTCTACGATTGCCTTGATTCCTGATATGTTCCCTAGAACCTATAAACATAAATAATAGAATCAGGAGTGCCGGTATTACCCAATAAATTTGAAGTTCTTATCTCGTGCGAGTTATCATGTGACATTTGAAAGGATCTCGCGAGAAAGCTGCATCGCACAAGTCATACAATCAAGTCTTCTCACCTGTGTTGATTATCATATGCTGTTAGATGCTACTCTTCCAAGCTGTTGGAATTTCCTTTTTTTTCCGGAGTGGGTCATCACGTGATATTTCAAATCATCCTTATATCAGAAAGCTTCATCCCAGAGGTCACACTGTAAAAGGCTCAATCATGTGTGGATCATCATGTGACATTTGAGAAAAAAAAATCGTGAAAAAATGTAATTTTCGCAGGAAATTTAATTTTTCCCTGATGCAAACCTGAGGTACTTCTTACAATAGGATAGTTCGCGTAGCGCAAATATTTCTACCGCTTAATTATAATCCTCACTCCGTGGGTCTGAGCAACGCTTATCCTCAGTAAGGGGCCCTATTGGGGCAAGGGGGCTCTTCCCCTCCACTACAAGTCTCGCACACTATACTCCATTCTCTGAGCCAGGTATGAAATTAATCACAAGGTTTGTCAGGCAAGGGAGAAGGAACATTTTAGAGGGACTGTGCAAGGATCAGCCAGTCGTCCAGGTAACGGAGTAGGCGAATTCCCCTGGAGTGGAATCACGCTGAAACGAGTTTGAACACTCTGGTGAAGACTTGGGGTGCTGTGGAAAGGCCGAAGCATAGGCAGGTGAACTGGAAGGTGGTGCCCTTGTGGACGATTTTGAGGAATTTTCTTGATGATGGATGCACTGGTATCTGGAAATAGGCATCTTGGAGGCCCAGTGACACCATGAAGTCCCCTTCCCTGATAAACGCCCTTACGGCCTCTGGGGTGTCCATTCGGAACTTCGTCAGGGAAAGGAACTTGTTGAGAGGAGACAGATCGATGACTGGTCTCCACCCCCCTGTTGCCTTTGCTACGAGGAATAGCCTTGAGTAGAACCCTGGGTTCGGATTCGAAACTTCTTCTAAAGCTCCTTTCTGAAGCAGAGCGGAGATTTCCTCCGCTAGGGCCCGCCCGCGATCCGAGTCCGGATAGTAGCTGCTGACTTGGATGGGATAGAGGGAGAGGCTGGGGACGGTGTGAAAAGGAAGGCGATAGCCTGCCTTGATGACCTGTATGGTCCAGTCGTCCGACCCGGCCTCCTCCCATGCCCTCCAGTAGAGAGAGAGAGAGGCAACCTCCTATCCTGTGCGGGAGGGCAGGCGAATTCCTACAATTTTCTGCGGGGGGGGTCCGGAGCCTCGATGGTGTTTGCGCCTCTGTTCTCTATTCGGAAAGGGGAGGGGCTTTTCTGTCTGTGTTTTCGACTTTGAATGTGGGGGGGGGGGTGGCCTTTCTTCTCTCTTAGGGTGATGAAAAGGCTGCCTCTGCGTTTGAGAGGACCTAGGGGCCGATGGGGGGATGGTCCTTGGCCTCGAGCTAGGGACGGCTGTTCTCTCGATGGCTCTGTTATGCATCAATTGGTTCGCGCTTGCGATTGCACAGTCCACCATTTCCGGGGGAATCCGCGTGTGGGTGAGAAGGGGGGCCCTCTTCAATGGAGCATAAATCTATCTGAGGAGGGGGTCACTGGGGTCCCCGAGGATGGTGTCTCTCCTGCGAGACTCGAAGTTGACCCAGAGCGTTTAGAGGCAGGAAGCCTGATGCTTCAGGGCTCTGCTCGCGCTTTCCAATACAGCCTGGAGGTTGCAGTTTGGGTAAGAACTCTCTTACTAAGGCAAGGAGGCATTCCAGCCAGCCAGCCAGGAGTTCACCGCAAGGGACAGAGCCAGGGATTGAATGTGGTCTCCGACTTCTCGTCCACTTTGACCAGCTCTGGTAACCTCACCGGGATCGAGGCTTCCCTGAGGTTTGTCCCCGGTGGGGTGTAGAAGCGGTTTTGGTGTTCCACTGGAACCGAAAGCCAACGCGCTTTCTCGGTTGTCCTTTTTTGCGAGAGCGTTGGAGGCCTGGGTCATGGCTCTTACCGTCTGCGTACTCCATGGAAGGTGGATTGGAGGGGGCTTCGCTTTCTGAGAATTGCCCGTCATGAAGATTTCAGACTCGAATGTGGCTTCCTCTTCTTTTGGTGGGCCCAGTCGACTCGCCCTCCGAACTCTCGCGAGGATGTCTGAGAAGGAAGGTTTAACCACCATCGGGAATTCCGACTGGGAATCGTGAGGGGATATGGAGCTTGTCCCCCTCCCTTACGGCGCTGTGGACATCGTCGTCGTCGTCGTAGGAGGGGTCTGCACGGTCAGCGAGAAACACCGCGCTACCATCATCGTCACTGATGGGTTCGTGGGGGTTCCGATCAAGTGGAATATGGTCTAGGGGGGCCGGCCCTTGGGGTTGGCGACTCCTGACGAGCTTCCGGGTGTAACATGAACCGTGCTTGGTGCGCCCGGATAAATTCCCGCTGTTCCTCCATCTGTTCTCTCATTGTATTAAAGAGTGAACAGAGAGTGGGGAGGAGGTCCTGGGAATGCCCGCTTGGAGAGTCCCGCTTGGGCCTGGATGCGGATGGTCCGCGGGACTCAAAGGGGAGGCTACCTCCTCTGGACGAGGAGGAGTTACCCGCGAGGAACGCGCGCGTGGGTACACCTTGGGCCTCCTGCCCGTTAACGGGCATGGAAAGGGCTCCGTTGATCACCCGGCTCGTCTTACGATGGGTTCAAGGTGGACTGCGGGACTCCCGATTAGAAGAAGAGGCTGAGGCGCTCTTTGTCTTCGAACTCGGGTTCTTTGTCCGTTTGGGGGTTGAGCATCCGGGAAGGGCCGAGGGCGAGCCGCAAGCAGCCGCATCCGGGAAAAAGCTCGTACAGGAGCGGTAGTTAGAGGTGGCCGGAGGCGCATGTCCGTCTATGCTAACCGCCCTGGGTGAAGGACTAGGAGACAACTGGGCCCGAGATTGACTCGAGGTGGATGTTGTACAACCTTTCCGTCTACTACGCTTTGGAGGAGGGAGAGAACTGCTCGTCTCCTCCGCAGGCGTAGTATGCCTTCTCTTTGTTTCGCGGGGTGACGGGGGAAGCCATTTTCCCTGCTTGCGTACCTTGGTCCTTGCATGCACTCTCTTGTGAGCATGAAAATACGCGGACCACTGCTTATCATCCCATTGAGCGCACGTTTCACACGGGGATGAAGGGGAACACTCCATATTCCTACACTTGATGCACCAAATGTGTGGGTCCGCGTGTGTTGGTGGGAGCGGGGAAAGGCAGATATTTCCCTTCGGCGAAGTCACACAACCTATCTCGAACAACAACACTAGAACCAGATTCCATACTTACAAGAGAAGGGTAGAATACTCGGGGCGGTTAAGGAAATGAAGCGGGATAGGAAGAGGGCAGTCAAGAAATTCCAGGCGACCGGATGTTTTTGATGCAAGATGCTCCAAAAAGGGACGCCGCTGGAAGGCTTGTGGAAATGGACGAAACAGGTTGCCCTATTTTCCTCACCCCACAAACGCAAATAGTGAACCGCGGAATATGAAGGGTGCACTATAGCTCGGTGGCGGTTATGTAAATAAGAGAAACTTCACTATCGTTCAAAGAAGGCAATTCTACCGTTCCCGAAACTGAACTTGGGTAAGTCCAACATTTTCTAATTCACGAACAACTGTTTTCAAGCACTATTTTCTTTCCTTGAGACTGTCACTGTATATTACTTTAAATGTTTCTCTCATAGTTGTTAATTGGGAAAAGAGAGTGTCAGCAGGAGCATACAATCCACCTCTATTTACTTCATCAATCCATGTTTTAGCCATGGCGGTAGGCCTACAGTCACTTGCTTTGTGGCCTAAGTGAGGATATTTTGACTATTTGTCAAATAAAACTAAACTTGAGAAAAGGGAAAATGAAGTTTCATGTTTTGATGAGAGGTAGTTGGCATCAGAACTGTACATTACTCGTCTCTGCTTCAAAGAGTTGGATGTTGGTCCAGATGTAAATTATGAGTATGATAACATTGATGAAAACCTAAGAGACTGTGTAATCTCAGTTTCTAATCCACAGAAAGCAATCCACGTACTTATAGAAGAAGAATTCCTCAAATACATTGGTGGTTATATTGTTAAAAAATTTAACACAAAATATCCTCACTTAGGCCACAAAGCAAGTGACTGTAGGCCTACCGCCATGGCTAAAACATGGATTGATGAAGTACACAGAGGTGGATTGTATGCTTCTGCTGACACTCTCTTTTCCCAATTAACAACTATGAGAGAAACATTTAAAGTAATACACGATGACAGTCTCAAGGAAGGAAAAAGAGTGCTTGAAAACAGCTGTTCGTGAATTAGAAAATGTTGGACTTGATGTACCTCATGATGTCATATCATTTTTTGCCAAAATATCTGTGTACTTTAGAATTAGGAATCTAAATAGTAACATTAAGACAAATAAGAAAAAACATAAGTCATGCAAAGGTCAAAACAGAAAGCTAATGAAACTGACCACATGAATGAGATTTAGTTTACTTTTTCACTAGGACCATATTACCTGTTTTCCTTTGTTGTTTATGTTATGATTAAGTGGTTTATATTCAATAACAAATATTGAATATTTATGCTAACATTATGAATGGTGTGAAATTAATTTTTCTTTATATTATGACTACTGTTTGCCATAATTATTATGAATATATTTGTGCTTATGATAGACCCTTTAATATTCCAAGTGTTCATCTAATTAGTAATGCATGTAGGTAATATGTAATGCAGTTAAAAAAAGGGGGGGAAGGGGAAGAAATAACAGGCTCCAAGGGTGGTCAAGTTCAAGTCAGTGCTGTGAGTAGCTGGGAGGTGCGGCGTGGATGACGTCATCACCCCTCCTCGCCCGCGCTCGGTCCGCTCGGCTCGCTGACCAGTCTAGATGGACCTTGGGAGTACCGAATAGTTTGTATTCTTCGGAGACTGTGCTGTACAATATGTAACGGGAAGTAGTCAAAGAATTGTTACAAGTTATAGCACACACTCCTTGAAATGATTGACACACATGCGCCAACTCATCAGCAGTAGGGGGAAATGAGGCTTGTGTATGTCTCTAATTATTGAGCCTCGAAGACAAGGGTGCACACTATCCTCTTCCATGCGGTGTCGCCTACGTAGGCGGCATGAGGAGCAAGTGGATACGCGAGGCTGCCATATCGGCGTCTTGATTATATTTATTGTAGTTGCCCCTGCGTAATGACATACTCTCTAAACTGTCTTCATCACATTTTCTATGGTTATCAAAATTCACGGGTGAAAGAGAGAACGATCGATATAAGCGGTGACTATTTTCTATGATGCGAGTATTATGACGAAACATCTTACGTCTGGCAGCTAAGGCTGCCCGAGAGATTTTGGCCTATGTTGAAGGGGCCAGTGAAAATAATGTTGCATTTTCTTCTGTGACTTTTCATACCATGAAAATACATACACACTCTTGAAAATTCTTTGTTTCTCCTGAGTTATCTGTTACCAATTTATGCGGAGTTTTAGACAAAGGTTGACAAATTCATTGCACCAAATTAATTATGCCAGAGGAAAATGGCATACAAATAAAAAACGGAACTTTATCAGAAAAGCCAATATTATGAACATTCTGGTAAACACTAAACACTACTGACAAATGTCAATAACAGAAGTAATCCGCAAAACCAAGATATATATCTCCATTGCGCATATCCGGAAGCTAGTTGAGACTAGATATACGGGTTACCTAGTCTACACATATGGCCCAATGCTTCAAGATGGCCACACACTCACGGCTATCTTCTTAGAAAACATCCAAGAGTCCTTCTCTGTAAAGCTTCTACCCACCACGGTCTCGGCCGGGCTGATTACCATCTGGGAAGGAACAAACAGGGTTCTCGCTTTCCCCCATCCTCCATCTCGTATCACCGTACCCTTAGACTCTGGAACCAGCCTTATGGCACTACGAAAAGCTCAACGCGCCCTGCGACCTGACACTTTGCACCTCAGTTAAAAACCACAACAAAAAAGACATCTGTTAGGCTAGTTTCAAAGCAAACTCTGATGGAGTGTTGTTTTCATCTGGTAATAAATTCCAGCACCTATGTTATGTGGTTCGCTTCTAATGTCGAGAAAAGAGCAAGTGACGAGATGGCGAGGGAGGTGACGACTTGTGCGTCAAGTCGTGTCCCAAGTCGATCTGCTTGCGGGATAGTTGGGTACGAGGTGAGAAAGCAGTCAGTGACCACGCTTACAGCTTAACGCTCCGAGGCGATGTGGTTCCTCATCTGTTTCGTCCATATTTATATACACGGGCAGGTCATGACCCATGCTCCTAATTAGGATAAGGTCGTGTGATGCGTGGCGAGTCAGACACGAACGCTCTTACACTGCCGACTAATGAAGACAGAGGGTATGCGTTCTTCAACGAATCCATTGTGCTTCCTCGCGTGGCTGCCAGACCGAGGCACTGGTTAGTCATCTTGGGGGCTGACAGGGTCCGTCTTAGGCTGGTGAGCTGCATGTGCGTTTCCTCAAAGAGGCCTTGTCCCACCCGTCGGCCTCAAGGAAGCTAGGTCGAGTCGACGCAGCTGGGCGGTACACGAGTCACACGGGTGGCACTGCGAGCGATTCCGTTGGGGGTCCTTGGGGTCAAAGGTCGTGGAACGGTGATGTGAGGGATAAGGACCGAGGTCTAGAACTGATGGAAACTTCCTAACAAAATCCATACCATGTGGGACTGTACGGACACGAGATGGTGGATGCTGCTGCTGCCAAAAAAGGGAGCCTTAGCACAGGAATAAGACCAGATCAACCATCCAGTACATGGTCAGCGACGCTTTGCATCGACTCGACAAAGCCATCTGAGAAACCTGATTGGCGGACTACACTGTCACCGCCATGCCCAATCCCCCTCCCACACTTTTCCTCCTGTCCCCCCATACATGTCAGCTATAATATCAAGAATAGGGGTAAATCATTGACACACACAATACACAAACATTCCTTATATCTGCGACAAGGAACGAATCTCCTTTCACGACTGCCTGTTCTACTGTAGACAAACGAGGGATCATTTCTAGCCACTAAGGGACTTCCTTGGGAATCCTTCCACTGCCCTACATCATCTGAGAACAGCTCCAACTCCAGATGAACACAGTCTTGGCAGCCAATCGTATCTGTTCCTCCCCAATGGGAATCTTTTTGTCACACGTTTCAGTTGGGACCAAACTAATTAACCACCTCTCAAGACTCCAGTAGAGAATGTAAAATCATCCCATATGCCATTCCTTTATGGCTACGTATAAAATCAATTACCATAAACTCTTGCCCTATCCCCATCCAGATATAAGACACCATTCTCAAAATCAGCAAGCTACACTGGAACTTTATATATATATATATATATATATATAAGATGCCCTACTGAGGATTCCCTATCAAGAACCTCCCAACTGAGGCAACCTTGATAAGAATCCTTACTGATTTAAACCCACTGACAGTTCTCCATGTGTACACTTTGTATATATGTATGCAATTTTCAACTTGGCATCTGTCCTTATTATCAAATTATCATACATAGATTTCAATTCTTGTATTGCTCCACCTTTGGCTATACATTTTACTCGCCCGGTTTTATTTCTATTGAACCCTCTGGCACAGGTTTCCTTTGCAGCTGATCATTCAATGTGGACAAGTTGAGAGACTAAACTATCCATGCTTAACATAATAAGTAGATACTTGAAAGGAAAATAAAACATCCACCGTTTCTTTGTTCGTTATAATACCTAGTCATATTTTTTCATATACTAAATTACACAAAGAAAGGTCCCTTTCTTCAGTACTCCTGTTCAAATCGATAACCAAACAGTAGTACACAGACAAGTTGATAACATTACACTAGTGTTTCATGTCATGGATATAGATTAAAATATCAATTGATAAGACGAGTGTGGTCTGTCAGGAATACATTTAAGTACTGCAATAAAACATTATTTCTATTGTGTTTTCTTTACTGTGAAGTTTCACAATGCTAATGAAGAGTACTACAATAATTCATTTATCTGTTTGTTTACTAATCTATTTCATTTATTCATTTGTTTTGTAAAGACCAAGTGGCATTCCATTGGTCCTATAACATATCAGATTCAAGCTTAAATGATATCATTTCCAACAAAATCAAATTGAGATATTGAACAGATTTTAGATATGGTCCTATAAAACATATAAAGAAAAGTCCATGTCACAGGTCATATTGGAAAGACCTTTCTCCGTTGTGGGCCACCACATGATATTTGAAATCATCCTTACTTGAGAAATCTGCATCACACAGGTAACACTGTAAAAGGCTTCTCTCCAGAGTAGTTAAAGTCATGATGTCTCTTGTAAGTTACATAATACAGGTCACACTGTATGGGCTAACACGTGATGTCTGAGGACTCTTTTTCGAGTGAAAGTTTTATTGCACAGGTCACACTGGAAAGGCTTCTCTCCTGTGTGGGTTATCATGTGATCTTCAAGATGTCCCTTTCGTGAGAAAGCTGAATCACACAGGTCACACTGGAATGGCTTCTCTCCTGTGTGGTTCATCATGTGACGTTTGAGATCGCCTAGTCGTGGGAAAGCAGAATCACACAGGTCACACTGGAATGGCTTCTCTCCTGTGTGGGTCAACATGTGACTTTTAAGACTACCCTTTTGTGAGAAAGCAGAATCACACGTGTCACACTGGAAAGGCTTCTCTCCTAAGTGGGTCATAATGTGAGATCTAAGATTACCCTTGTGTGAAAAAGTTTTACTGCACAGGTCACACTGGAAAGGCTTCTCCCATGTGTGTGTTATCATGTGATGTTTAAGATCACTCTTTCGTGAGAAAGCAGAATCACAGAGTTCACACTGGAAGGGCTTCTCTCCTGAGTGGGTCATCATGTGATTTTTAAGACCACCCTTATTTGAGAAAGCAGAATCACACAGGTCACACTGGAAAGGCTGCTTTCCTGTGTGCTTCATCATGTGGTATTTAAGATTACCCTTGTGTGAGAAAGTTTTACTGCACAGCTCACACTGGAAAGGCTTCTCTCCTGTGTGGGTCATCGTGTGACTTTTGAGATCAGACTTTCGGAAGAAAGCAAAATCACATGAGTCACACTGGAAAGGCTTCTCTCCTGTGTGGGTCATCCTGTGATATTTAAGACTACCCTTGTGTGAGAAAGTTTTACTGCACAGCTCACACTGGAAAGGCTTCTCTCCTGTGTGTGTTATCATGTGACGTTTAAGATCATGCTTTCGTGAGAAAACAGAATCGCACTTGTCACAGTGGAAAGGGTTTTTTCCTGCATGGTTCATCATGTGACGGCTGAGATTACCTTTTTGCGAGAGAGCTGAATTGCACCGAGCACACTGGAAAGGCTTCACTCCTGTCTGGGTCATCATGTGAAATTTGAGAACATGCTTTTGTGAGAAAGCTGAATCGCACTGGTCCCACTGAAATGACTTCTATCTTGTGTGGGTCATCATGTGACATTCAAAACTAACCCTTGATGAGAAAGCTGCATTAAAATGGTCACATTGGAAAAGCTTCTCTTTTCTTTGGGTTGTCACATGATATTTAAGATGATCTATGAGACAACTGTGCCACAGATGTCACACCAATCTCTTTTGTATGAGAATGACATGGAATCTTCGGATAGCTTTCCCAGAGAAATATTGATAGTTACCCTTCTGAAAAAAGAGAAAACATAAGATTGACATCTAATCTTTTGAGGTGTATAGGATTGTGGATGTTTTGTACACAAACCATTTCATTCTCAAATTCCTTTGTACCTACACAGAACATGTGTACATGTCATCACCTAACATAAAATAGGTAGAAATATTAACAGATATGGCCCTATGATATATTGCATTCTACCTTTTCATTAGAAGTGTACTGAAAACCATCCGTTACATGCATACTCACACCATCATGACTCGAAATTTCTCTAGCTTTATTTCATCTGGTCATAAGATTTGGAGGGGGGAATGGCCCATATCAGTCATTCTCTAATACAACTCCAATGGCTCACAATACCTGAATCTATAAATGACCTACTCTAGTAAGGTTCATTCAGTTCACCTCACTCATCTGACTGACATAAGGTTTTGTTTCCTCCACTACACATCAAATTGGGTCTTTGTTGGTTACAGCTCTTGACAAGGAGCCTGCTGTCTTGAAATATCTTCAAGACTTCTTTCCTAAACTTTCAGAGGCAAAAATGAAGGCTAGTACTATCTTTATTGGGTCACAAGTAACGAAAATGATGGTGTTCAGAATTTCTACAGTTCACAGAAAATGATAAAATAGCTTGGGAGTGTTTCATTGCTGAACTACAAGGCTTTCTTGGAAACAAGGCTGATAATCATATTGAACTGGTTCAAGATTTAGTGAAGTTATGGTGAGATGGGCTGCAGAATGTTCTTGGAGGTTCATATCCTAGATGCTCACCTCGACAGCTTCAAGGAAAATATGGGAGCATATTCAGGGTAACATGGGTAATGCTTCCACCAAGGTATAATGAACTCTGAACAGAGATATCAGGGGACCTTCAATGAAAACATGATGGGAGACTACATTTGGGGGCTCACACATTAAAGTGATTTGTTGTATTCATGCAAATCAAGGAAAACTGTCCACTTTTAATCATAGAAATTATCTTCAGATATATTATCAAATCAAAATTTAGCATCATTTCTTTCTGTCCATAAATGGTGAAAATAGAAATTTAGCTATTTTGGGGCAAAAAATAATTCTAAAATCCATAAAAGCAAAGTTTGACAGGAATAATGAAGATTTATATTGTTTTGCTTTAAAAAGAATTTGAAAATAATGTCTACCTAACTGGTTGTGACGCTGGTGATTATTACTGGCAAAAGAATTTTTTCCTCCTTATCTTTGGGGAAACTTTATTTGACATTACTATGAAAAAGCATCAATCAGGAGCTAAGATGTGAGGGAGGAAAAGATGGTGGATGGGAGTGAACTGGGTGAGAGTAGTGGGTATGTCATTTTTTATTTGGTTACCTACCATACAATGGGGAAAAACCCTTGGTATATAGATAGTATTATCTCAGTTTAAAAAGTGTCCCTGCCTATCTACATGAACCAATATAAAATTGGGCATTTTGTGAGTTTTGGTCTCATTTGAACATTTCCTACATTACTGTTTCTCAAATACACTTCCCATATATAAACACTTTGTAGAAGAAAGTAGTACTAGTACATAAATATGCATTATCAACACCATTTATATCCAGTACACTGGTTGGACCCAAACCTTAGGGTACTGATTGGAAAACTCCTATACCCTCTTATGCCTTTATTTATTTATTCATCTATTTATTTTTTTAGGAATGTCCCCTGTGGGGCTACAGGGAGAAGGAAGGATGCTTAGTCCTAATCCCCATCCCGTTTTTGTCGCCTCTTACGATTCAAGTGGGAATACTTGGTGGCAGTATTCTTTACTGAAGCAGCCTTGCTGTGGACGTGGTGTGTCTTGTGACACTGCTTCTGACCCAGGGCAGTGGAAAAGATGCAGGGATGACTCATCATCCAAGAGGTGCCAAGATAAGAGGGAGGGAAGAGGGTGGAGGGGAATGGAATGTGATAGGAATGGAATGGGTGGGAGTGGTTTTTATGCCCTTTTTTTTTGGGGGGGGGCTACATCCCTTATTAGGGGGAAAAAAGCCTTTGGTATATGTATGTATGTACATTGGTTGGACAGTGGCTTGTGTCAGAGAGTTGATCCAGCAACTTTATATTTTACACTTTGGTAAAAGAATATGAATGGGTCACAATACACACTATCATAATGACCAGTTTCACATTTTTGGAACTTTCACTATCTCCAAGTAGTTGGTATGATGTGTGTAAATAGATATGATATTAATATGACCAAATACATAGTGACCAATAACTGCCGTCAAGTGTTGACTGGTGGCAAGTAGTATGGATACATAGATGGGCACTTTCTAATGACTAGGCAAGTAAAGCAGTATTTTCCTATAGAAGGGACACAGGACTTGGACACTGTATATGGCATCAATGAATCCTGTTTTTATGGGTGTTTTCACCAATTTCATTTTATTGTGACCAAGCAAAAATTGGACCATGTGTAGTTAAGTGTGTATGTGTATATAAATATATATATATATATATATATATATATATATACATATGCAATATATAAATATATATATATATATATATATATATATATATATACACAATATATATATATTGTACTTTTACTTGTCAATGGTTACATACTTTGAGGTAAGGGAGTTAAAAGGTGTTAAATTCCACTGAACTCAATTCATTTGAGCAGCACCCTTCATAAAAGGTTTGTATAGTTACTTGGAAATAAAGTCCATATAGCAACCGGTGCTATTAGTGGGGTTTGAATCAACAACTCAGCATATGACCATTGATAGAGTGCACAGCCTTATTCCATTCAGCTGCTCAAAGAATTCACAATCATCACTGAAAGAGCCATGTATATATACAATGACCTTTTTCCCTTATGTGGGAGCTAGATAAATCAGAGGTACGTCGTACCTATTCCCACCCACTTCACTTCCCTTCACCACCCTTTCCACCCCTCCATCTCAGGTCCTCATGGATGGTCATCAGACCATATGGCATATATTAGGCAGTTCTATGTTCTCTACCACCTGTCATCCACATTCAAAAGTTATCTAATCTTCTAAAACAACCAAATGTTTCAGCACTATCTACTACATGGTTACTTGGTCTATTTCATTCTTAGTACTCATGTAGTAAGTGAAGACGACACTATTGGTTGTTTTAAATGAAGCTTAGACACTACTGTAACTTGGGAATTATCATTGAATCAGTTGCCAGTAGTTAAAATACTTGATGGCAACAACAGCAGACCTGTCTGTCATCATACCAGGCTGCAAGTGGGGATCACTATCACTTACAGGGTCTCCTTCAGTTATATCACGAGCACTCTCCTGACGCAGTAGATCGAATGCGTCTGCGTCCAGTACGAGCAAGTCTACGAGTGATCCGATGACCACTCGTTTGAGTTCATCTTTACGTAATCTAGCAGGAGCATTAATTTGGTAGGTTTGAGCCAACAGTTTCCAATCATCCATTTTGAGATCATACTCTAACTAATCCACTGAGGGATTTTTGATAAAAGTTTCTATATTGAAAGGCATGGTTAGTGTATATACACGAGAATTTCACTCCAGGGATATTAGTATAAACCAATTCTTGGACTTCATACACGAAAATTTGACTAAATCCCTGTTCAGGGGGAGTGAAATCTGTGGTGGGTCTCTATAAGAACCCGGTCTATGAACATTTATTCTATAGACGGTGTGTATACTAGGGTTCAGTGCTCAGACTATACGCCCGTAGCTTACGTATAGTCTGCTTCGAGGTTTCCCGATAGGAAAGAGGATAGCTCACACATAGACTGTCGCTGAATCAGAATATGGCTAACTAATGGTCTGAATCTTAGAATACACGGCTTACTGTGCAGGTATAGTTAACTTTCGAAGCTGTGGGGGGATAGTATAAATCTCCTAGGCACAGTTACTGAGGAAAGGTCACTATAACGGGGTAGTAACTATTGTTCGACGTTAGGGCTACAGCAAGTGGGTAATTTAGGAAGATCGCTAGTTAACTCGGGAGGGAGGTGGTAGTTGAATACCGGTAAATTACTTGGGTGAGTTACTGCGAACTTATTGAATAGAGGTTCTCCTTTGGAACCGGTTGAATATGTCGGACATATGAATGTCGGGGTCTCACACACTTCGAATAATCGATACCTTAAAGTTTTGTATCCTATCATCTAACCTAACGTATTGATAATTAAGCACAAATCGAACACTTATAAATTTACATCCTATCATCTAACCTGACGTAATATTGAAAATTTAGATAAAGCATGAATGTGGGTGTGGAGGATATTTAGGGATGAAATGGGTGGGAGTGTTTTTATGCCTTTCCCTTTTTGGCTACCTCCCTTGGAAGGGGAAAAAAGCCTTGGTATATGTATGTATGTATGTATGAATAATTCAGTGACAATGAATGTATGGTAATGAACAAAGTAACAATCGCACGTGTTACTGATAATTGACGTTAAGAGGTTAGCAGACTTCGATATTACCTACGGGTCACTAATCTATTTTACGTAAATATAGAATAACATATCCCTTGGCAGGCCCCCAATTGTCATGGGTTGCTTGCTTGGTTTGGCCTGAGTTAACGTACTGAGTGGAACTTCAGTCGAATCTAGGGGTAAGTCGAGTTCCAGTTGAGAAGCAAACCCACAACAATAACGTGGAACGTATAGGTAAAATGCGTTCCGAGGAAAAGCTCTATTTGAGACTGAATGTAAATAAGAATTATAAAGATTATGGTTGAGGTAAGATAGACGTCTGCACGAAACTTAATTAACTATATTTACACATAAAGAAAAAAATAAAGTTTTACTGATCATTTACGAACATACACTCACATTATTCTAAGGAATAACATAAATACACTTTCCTAATAAAGAAAACAAACAATTCTCAAATCACTAAGTCTTAACATATATAGTTCACTCAGAATAATTAATAACCCTATACAAGTCAAAAATATGGTTTGTACTACAAATACTCGCGAACAAAACAGCAATGCACCAATATACAGCGTCGAAAAGGTGAGACCTGGGGTTGTGTGAGTGTGTGACAGGTGGACAACCGGGGAGGCTCTTTTTATACCCGAGGAAGGCGGGGCCAAAGTTTCATGGCAAGGTTCGAGCTCATACGTTCATGCAACGTATACTGACCATGAGTCATGTTCGAAGCAGTGGGTAGTAGGCGGGCGATTTAAAAGTGGTTTGATTCACGGTTGGCTATAACAATATATATATCACAACTTTGGGTTGTGACACACGGCCTACAATTTCTTCTCATTTTCTTACGTCTGCTCTCAAACCATAGTTACCAAATACTTTCGCTCAAGGGCCTAGCCGACGCAGGTTCCACAGTTTTTCGTCTCCTCTCAGCCCTTCTCGGCCATCAATTCCCTCTACTCTTGGGAATCACCGGAACTCTTAAGACCCCTAGCAACTACTTCTTGATATTTTACCTTCTCCTTATCCTCATTAACTATTGTGCCAACTTGGCAATCAGTTACAGTGCCTTAACGAATTTGAGAGAGACTTCTAATTATTCAGGAAAACCCTCCCCCCTCCCTTCGGATCCAGGTTACATATGCCTGCAAGCAAAGACACGAATGCTTAATATTAAGTGTGGGATTCCACAAATTATCAAGTTTACTGTTCCTTCCTGCAGTTGTAAGTTGCTACTTTATGATTGGAATTAGTGTATTACATTCAAGAGTTACCGTTCGAATTAGTTCTAACGGTTTCACCACCACCCCCTGCGCGCTTGCCATTTATTGTTTAGGCTAGTTTTAATTAGACTAGTTAGGATCATATCTTCCACTCTCGTGAATTGTGTCTACCCTCAAAGAACAATTAGAACTGTTTCAACTTCCATATAAACATTGCACTGCGCTCCCTTCAAAACTAGTGATTGGAAACGAAGAAGTAACGGCAACGGTGTATGCCATACAGTATGGGCAGGCAGCTGACCCCTTGAGTGCCTGTCCACCGGCAGTTAAGCTTGGGTTCACAGAGAGTGAGGTGGGACACACGTGTCCTCGGAAGGTCCAAATGTGCATCATTCTCTCGTAGAGTGGTCACTGTGAATGCCACTCATTAATACGAACTGTTTAATCACCGTCGATCATCCACGGCTAATTAATTATATCATAAGTGACTATAAGTGCCCGGAGAACTCGTGCATATCAGTGCCACGGCATTCAGTGCCCCGCGTCCAGGAACATGTCGGCGAAGAGTGTTGCCTTCAGTGATTACCCAACCTAATTAGTCTGCAGTATCGCAGCAAGAGAGGTGCAGAATCGCTCCTTTCGGGACATCCTGACCGGAAAGGAACTGCCCTGAGGTGCCACCCATGAGGTCGGTCAGTTCCCGCCGAGCTCAAGTACAAAGGCCTTCCCACCCCAGACGCGGACCCGCGCCTATTTGAAGACATCCCCGCAACCAGCAGAAGACGCTAAGAGAAGTAAAGAAAATACCAACTTAGTGGTTAAGTATTAGTTAGATGTCATAGACTCGCGCAGGGGATTAGTTAGGATACATAAGTGAAATTAGGTTATCTGTCATAATATCCTACTAAGTATTGAGTAGCATGGTTACAATGTTTGATTGTAGAAATAATCTTAATCATTAAAACTCACAATAGGATGATCTGTTTGATTAGCCTAGGACGGTCTACTTAATGAGGTGTCCCCCACCCCCCTCTTTGACTTATGTACACGCGCGCCGAGAAGGGAGCGTGCGTGGTCCCGGTCGGTGGCTCAAATTTCCTGGACTCTGGCTTTCCACTGCAGCTATCCACCCCACTTCATTTCACCTAAGGTAGGTATTTCCCACGCCCCCACAACCTCCACCTCCTCCTTCCACTGTCCAGGGATTTTGTGACAATATATATATATACATATATAATATATATATACATATATATATACATTATTTATATATATATATACATATATATATATACATATATATATACATTATATATATATATATATATATATATATATATATATATACACATATGTATATATATATATAATCAATCTAATCAAATGAATTTAGAAAGTGTGAGTTTTGTCTCTCTTTTTTCCATTAAGATCCAAGGCAACCCCCCCCCTCACACATCCAAATCTCAGCCATGGAGGTGTCATGATATATGACGGCAATGATCTGAGGCAAAACTACTTAGGACTCGCTTAGATAATCAAGTACAAATGAGTTGCCTCCACCAAGTCTCACAATACTAGTAAATCATGCACGGGTCCTTCCACCAGAGAAGAGAATCCTTGACTTCTCCGGTAAGGTTGATGCGTTGTCGGGTTTTTCCCCCTTGCGGGGACCACTGAGACTTGAGGAGCCACTGTAGCGGTTGCATTCTTTGTCTGCTCCTGGGGATTAACCTCTCGACGGAGGCCATATGGCCCGGGAGGACTTGGCACTGCTTCGCCGTCAGGAACCCGGTCGATAGTGCTTGTACAACGAGAGAAGTGAGATTCTGGATTCTCTTCTCTACGGGGCAGGACTTCATTAGGGAAGAGTCCAGAACCATACCCAGGTATGTGACTCTGTCTTGGAATGAAATCTGACTTCGTCTGGTTGACTATGGTGCCCAATATGCGGACGAAGGCTAGGACCATTCCCAGGTGTTCCTGGCATAGCTGGGCGGACTGTGCAATGATCAGCCAATCGTCCAGGTAACGGAGTGGGCGAATTCCTTTGGAGTGGGACCACGCTGAGACGAGTTTGAACACTCTGGTGAAGACTTGGGATGCTGTGGAAAGTCCGAAGCATAGGCAGGTGAATTGGAAGGTGGTGCCCTTGTGGACGATTCTGAGGAATTTTCTTGATGATGGATGCACTGGTATCTGGAAATAGGCATCTTGGAGGTCCAGCGACACCATGAAGTCCCCTTCCCTGATAGACGCCCTTACGGACTCTGGGGTGTCCATTCGGAACTTCGTTAGGGAAAGGAACTTGTTGAGAGGAGACAGACCGATGACTGGTCTCCACCCCCCCTGTTGCCTTTGCTACGAGGAATAGCCTTGAGTAGAACCCTGGGTCCGGAGTCGAGATTTCCTCTAGAGCTCCTTTCTGAAGCAGAACGGAGATTTCCTCCGCTAGGGCCCGCCCGCGAGCCGAGTCCGGGTGGTAGCTGCTGACTTGGATGGGATAGGGGGAGAGGCTGGGGACGGTGTGAAAAGGAAGGCGATAGCCTGCCTTGATGACCTGTATGGTCCAGTCGTCCGACCCGGCCTCCTCCCATGCCCTCCAGTAGAGAGAGAGAGAGGCAACCTCCTATCCTGTGCGGGAGGGCAGGCGAATTCCTACAATTTTCTGCGGGGGGGTCCGGAGCCTCGATGATGTTTGCGCCTCTGTTCTCTATTCGGAAAGGGGCGGGGCTTTTCTGTCTGTGTTTTCGACTTTGAATGGGGGGGTGGCCTTTCTTCTCTCTTGGGGTGATGCAAAGGCTGCCTCTGCGTCTGAGAGGACCTAGGGGCCGATGGGGGGATGGTCCTTGGCCTCGAACTAGGAACGGCTGTTCTCTCGATGGCTCTGTTATGCATCAATTGGTTCGCGCTTGCGATTGCCGAGTCCACCATTTCCGGGGGAATCCGCGTGTGGGTGAGAAGGGGGGCCCTCTTCAATGGAGCATAAATCTCTCTGAGGAGGGGGTCACTGGGGTCCCCGAGGATGGTGTCTCTCCTGCGGGACTCGAAGTTGGCCCAGGACGTTGAGAGGCAGGCAGCCTGATGCTTCAGGGCTCTGCTCGCGCTTTTCAATAGAGCCTGGAGGTCGCATTCTTCCTGGGGTTGCAGTTCGGGTAAGAACTCCCTTACTGTGGCAAGGAGGCGTTCCAGCCAGGAGTTCACCGCAAGGGACAGAGCCAGGGATTGAATGTGGTCTCTGACTTCTCTGCCGGAAAGGAGGACGTTTCTTCTGCGTAGTGATTCCGCGTCCACTTTGACCAGCTCTGGTAACCTCACCGGGATCGAGGCTTCCCTGAGGTTTGTCCCCGGTGGGGTGTAGAAGCGTTTTTGGTGTTCCACTGGAACCGAAAGCCAACGCGCTTTCTCGGTTGTCCTTTTTGCGAGACCGTTGGAGGCCTGGGTCATGGATTTTAGCGTCTGTGTACTCCATGGAAGGTGGGTTGGAGGAGGCTTCGCTTTCTGAGAATTGCCCGTCTTGAAGATTTCAGACTCGAATGTGGCTTCCTCTTGTTTTGGAGGGCCCAGTGGACTCGCCCTCCGAACTCTCGCGAGGATGTCTGAGAAGGAAGGTTTAACCACCATCGGGAATTCCGACTGGGAATCGTGAGGGGATAGGGAGCTTGTCCCCCTCCCTTACGGCGCTGTGGACATCGTCGTCGTCGTCGTAGGAAGGGTCTGCACGGTCAGCGAGAAACACCGCGCTTCCATCATCGTCACTGATGGGTTCGTGGGGGTTCCGATCAAGTGGAATATGGTCTAGGGGGGCCGGCCCTTGGGGGTGGTGACTCCTGACGAGCTTCCGGGTGTAACATGAACCGTGCTTGGTGCGTCCGGATAAATTCCCGCTGTTCCTCCATCTGTTCTCTCGTTGCATTAACGAGTGAACAGAGAGTGGGGAGGAGGTCCTGGGAATGCCCGCTTGGAGAGTCCCGCCTGGGTGCGGATGGTCCGGGGGACTCAAAGGGGAGGCTACCTCCTCTGGACGAGGAGGAGTTACCCGCGAGCGAGTAACGGGCGCGTGTTTACACCATGGGCCTCCTGCCCGTTAACGGGCATGGAAAGGGCTCCGTTGATCACCCGGCTCGTCTTACGATGGGTTCAAGGTGGACTGCGGGACTCCCGATTAGAAGAAGAGGCTGAGGCGCTCTTTGTCTTCGAACTCGGGTTCTTTGTCCGTTTGGGGGTTGAGCATCCGGGAAGGGCCGAGGGCGAGCCGCAAGCAGCCACATTCGAGAAAAGGCTCGTACAGGAGCGGTAGTTAGAGGTGGCCGGAGGCGCATGTCCGTCTATGCTAACCGCCCTGGGTGAAGGACTAGGAGACAACTGGGCCCGAGATTGACTCGAGGTGGATGTTGTACAACCTTTCCGTCTACTACGCTTTGGAGGAGGGAGAGACCTGCTCGTCTCCTCCGCAGGCGTAGTATGCCTTCTCTTTGTTTCGCGGGGTGACGGGGGAAGCCATTTTCCCTGCTTGCGTACCTTGGTCCTTGCATGCACTCTCTTGTGAGCATGAAAACACGCGGACCACTGCTTATCATCCCATTGAGCGCACGTTTCACACGGGGGTGAAGGGGAATACTCCATATTCCTACACTTGATGCACCAAATGTGTGGGTCCGCGTGTGTTGGCGGGAGCGGGGAAAGGCAGAGATATTTCCCTTCGGCGAAGTCACACAACCTATCTCGAACAACAACACTAGAACCAGATTCCATACTTACAAGAGAAGGGTAGAATACTCGGGGCGGTTAAGGAAATGAAGCGGGATAGGAAGAGGGCACTCAAGAAATTCCAGGCGACCGGATGTTTTTGATGCAAGACGCTCCAAAAAGGGACGCCGCTGGAAGGCTTGTGGAAATGGACGAAACAGGTTGCCCTATTTTCCTCACCACACAAACGCAAATAGTGAACCGCGGAATCTGAAGGGTGCACTACAGCTCGGTGGCTTATGTAAACAAGAGAAACTTTACTATCGTTCAAAGAAGGGAATTCTACCTTTCCCGAAACTGAACTTGGGGAAGTCCAACATTTTCTAATTCACAAACAGCTGTTTTCAAGAACTCTTTTTCCTTCCTTGAGACTGTCACTGTATACTACTTTAAATGTTTCTCTCATAGTTGTTAATTGGGAAAAGAGAGTGTCAGCAGGAGCATACAATCCACCTCTGTTTACTTCATCAATCCATTTTCTAGCCATGGCGGTAGGCCTACAGTCACTTGCTTTGTGGCCTAAGTGAGGATATTTTGACTATTTGTCAAATAAAACTAAACTTGAGAAAAGGGAAAATTAAGTTTCATGTTTTGATGAGAGGTAGTTGGCATCAGAACTGTACATTACTCGTCTCTGCTTCAAAGAGTTGGATGTTGGTCCAGATGTAAATTATGAGTATGATAACATTGATGAAAACCTAAGAGACTGTGTAATCTCAGTTTCTAATCCACAGAAAGCAATCCACGTACTTATAGAAGAAGAATTCCTCAAATACATTGGTGGTTATATTGTTAAAAAATTTAACACAAAATATCCTCACATAGGCCACAAAGCATGTGACTGTAGGCCTACCGCCATGGCTAAAACATGGATTGATGAAGTACACAGAGGTGGATTGTATGCTTCTGCTGACACTCTCTTTTCCCAATTAACAACTATGAGAGAAACATTTAAAGTAATACACGATGACAGTCTCGAGGAAGGAAAAAGAGTGCTTGAAAACAGCTGTTCGTGAATTAGAAAATGTTGGACTTGATGTACCTCATGATGTCATATCATTTTTTGCCAAAATATCTGTGTACTTTAGAATTAGGAATCTAAAAATAACATCAAGACAAATAAGAAAAAACATAAGTCATGCAAAGGTCAAAACAGAAAGCTAATGAAACTGGCCACATGAATGAGATTTAGTTTACTTTTTCACTAGGACCTGTTTTCCTTTGTTGTTTATGTTATGATTAAGTGGTTTATATTCAATAACAAATATTGAATATTTATGCTAACATTATGAATAGTGTGAACTTAATTTTTCTTTGTATTATGACTACTGTTTGCCATAATTACTACGAATATATTTGTGCTTACAATAGACCCTTTAATATTCCAAGTGTTCATCTAATTAGTAATGCATGTAGGTAATATGTAATGCAGCTAAAAAGGGGGGGAGGGGAAGAGATAACAGGCTCCAAGGGTGGTCAAGTTCAAGTCAGTACGGTGAGTAGCTGGGAGGTGCGGCGTGGATGACGTCATCATCCCTCCTCGCCCGCGCTCGGTCCGCTCGGCTCGCTGACCAGTCTAGATGGACCTTGGGAGTACCGAAGAGTTTGTATTCTTCGGAACGAAGAGACTGTGCTGTACAATATGTAACGGGAAGTAGTCAAAGAATTGTTACAAGTTATAGCACACACTCCTTGAAATGATTGACACACATGCGCCAACTCATCAGCAGTAGGGGGAAATGAGGCTTGTTGTATGTCTCTAATTATTGAGCCTCGAAGACAAGGGTGCACACTATCCTCTTCAATACGGTGTCGCCTACGTAGGCGGCATGAGGAGCAAGTGGATACGCGAGGCTGCCATATCGGCGTCTTGATTATATTTATTGTAGTTGCCCCTGCGTAATGACATACTCTCTAAACTGTCTTCATCACATTTTCTATGGTTATCAAAATTCACGGGTGAAAGAGAGAACGATCGATATAGGCGGTGACTATTTTCTATGATGCGAGTATTATGACGAAACATCTTACGTCTGGCAGCTAAGGCTGCCCGCGAGATTTTGGCCCATATTGAAGGGGCTAGTGAAAATAATGTTGCATTTTCTTCTGTGACATTTCGACATACCATGAAAAAACATACACACTCTTGAAAATTCTTTAATTGTTTCTACTGAGTTATCTGTTGCCAATTTATGCGAAGTTTTTGACAAAGGCTGGCAAATTCATTGCACCAAATGAATTATGCCAGAGGAAAATGGCATACAAATAAAAAACGGAACTTATATCAGAAAAGCCAATATTATGAACATTCTGGTAAACACTACTGACGAATGTCAATAACAGAAGTAATCCGCAAAACCAAGATATAGTTCTCCATTGCGCATATCTGGAAGCTAGTTGAGACTAGATATAGGGGTTACCTAGTCTACACATATGGCCCAGTGCTTCAAGATGGCCGCACAGTCACGGCTATCTTCTTACAAAACATCCAAGAGTCCTTCTCTGTAAAGCTTCTACCCACCACGGTCTCGGCCGGGCTGATTACCATCTGGGAAGGAATAGACAGGTTTTTCGCTTTCCCCCATCCTCCATCTCGTGTCACCGTACCCTTAGACTCCGGAACCAGCCTTATGGCACTACAAAAACCCCAACGCGCCCTGCGACCTGACACTTTGCACCTCAGTTGAAACGACAACAAAAAAGACATCTGTTAGGCTAGTTTCAAAGCAAACTCTGATGGAGTGTTGTTTTTATCTGGTAATAAATTCGAGTGACGAGATGGCGAGGGAGGTGACGACTTGTGTGTTAAGTCGTGTCCCAAGTCGATCTGCTTGCGGGATAGTTGGGTACGAGGTGAGGAAGCAGTCAGTGACCAGGCTTACAGCTTAACGCTCCAAGGCGATGTGGTTCATCATCTGTTTCGTCCATATTTATATACACGGGCAGGTCATGACCCATGCTCCTAATTAGGATAAGGTCGTGTGATGCGTGGCAAGTCAGACACGAACGCTCCTACACTGCCGACTAATGAAGACAGAGGCTATGCGTTCTTCAACGAATTCATTGTGCTTCCTCGCGTGGCTGCCAGACCGAGGCACTGGTTAGTCATCTTGGGGCCTGACAGGGTCCGTCTTAGGTTGGTGAGCTGCATGTGCGTTTCCTCAAAGAGGCCTTGTCCCACCCGTCGGCCTCAAGGAAGCTAGGTCGAGTCGACGCAGCTGGGCGGTAATCGAGCCACACGGGTGGCACTACGAGCGATTCCGTTGGGGGTCCTCGGGGTCAAAGGTCGTGGAACGGTGATGTGAGGGATAAGGACCGAGGTCTAGAACTGAGGGAAACTTCCTAACAAAATCCATACCATGTGGGACTGTACGGACACGAGATGGTGGATGCTGCTGCTGCCAAAAAAAAGGGAGCCTTAGCACAGGAACAAGACCAGATCAACCATCCAGTACATGGTCAGCGACTCTTTGCATCGACTCGACAAAGCCATCTGAGAAACCTGATTGGCGGACTACACTGCCACCGCCATGCCCAATCCCCCTCCTACACTTTTCCTCCTGCCCCCCCCCCATACATGTCAGCTATATCAAGAATAGGGGTAAATCATTGACACACACAATACATAAACATTCCTTATATCTGCGACAAGGAACAAATCTCCTTTCACGACTGCCTGTTCTACTGTAGCCAAACGAGGGATCATTTCTAGCCACTATGGGACTTCCTTGGGAATCCTTCCACTGCCCTACATCATCTGAGAACAGCTCCAACTCCAGATGAACACAGTCTTGGCAGCCAATCGTATCTGTTCCTCCCCAATGGCAATCTTTTTGTCACATGTTTCAGTTAGGACCAAACTAATTCACCTCTCAAGACTCCAGTAGAGAATGTAAAATCATCCCATATGCCATTCCTTTATGGCTACGTATAAAATCAATTACCATAAACTCTTGCCCTATCCCCATCCAGATATAAGACACCATTCTCAAAACCAGCAAGCTACACTGGAACTTTATATATATATATATATAAGATACCCTACTGAGGATTCCCTATCAAGAACCTCCCAACTGAGGCAACCTTGATAAGAATCCTTACTGATTTAAACCCATTGACAGTTCTCCATGTGTACACTTTGTATATATGTATACAATTTTCAACTTGGCATCTGTCCTTATTATCCAATTATCATACATAGATTTCAATTCTAGTATTGTTCCACCTTTGGCTATATTGTTGGTGTATTGTAATAAATTCACAATTCTGGCTACACTTAAGAAATACAGTCATTTCATAATGGCTAACAATAAAGCCACAGGAAAATTGACAACTTTGGTGAGGAAAATAAGTAATCAAACTAAAATATTCAAGTCACTGGGTCTTATTTCAGTCTCTTCTTCATTGCGACAACCTATTGTCTTCAGTACCCCCACAATACATTTTACTCGCCTGGTTTTATTTCTACTGAACCCTCTGGCACAGGTTTCCTTTGCAGCTGATCATTCAATGTGGACAAGTTGAGAGACTAAACTATCCACGCTTAACATAATAAGTAGATACTTGAAAGAAAAATAAAACATCCACTGTTTGTTTGTTCATTATAATACCAAGTCATATTTTTTCATATACTAAATTACACAAAGAAAGGTCCCTTTCTTCAGTACTCCTGTTCAAATTGATAACCAAACAGTAGTACACTGACAAGTTGATAACATTACACTAGTGTTTCATGTCATGGATATAGATTAAAATATCAATTGATAAGACGAGTGTGGTCTGTCAGGAATACATTTAAGTACTGCAATAAAACATTATTTCTATTGTGTTTTCTTTACTGTGAAGTTTCACAATGCTAATGAAGAGTATTACAATAATTCATTTATCTGCCTGTTTACTAATCTATTTCATTTATTCATTTGTTTTGTAAAGACCAAGTGGCATTCCATTGGTCCTATAACATATCAGATTCAAGCTTAAATGATATCATTTCCAACAAAATCAAATTGAGATATTGAACAGATTTTAGATATGGTCCTATAAAACATATAAAGAAAAGTCCATGTCACAGGTCATAATATTGGAAAGACCCTTCTCCGTTGTGGGCCACCACATGATATTTGAAATCATCCTTACTTGAGAAATCTGCATCACACAGGTAACACTGTAAAAGGCTTCTCTCCAGAGTAGGTAAAATCATGATGTCTCTGGTAAGATACCTAATACAGGTCACACTGTATGGGCTAACATGTGACGTCTGAGGGCTCTTTTTTGAGAGAAAGTTTTATTGCACAGGTCACACTGGAAAGGCTTCTCTCCCGTGTGGGTTATCATGTGATCTTTAAGAAGTCCCTTTCGTGAGAAAGCTGAATCGCATAGGTCACAACGGAAAGGCTTCTCTCCTGTGTGGGTCATCATGTGACGTTTGAGAACGCCTAGTCGTGAGAAAGCAGAATCACACAGGTCACACTGGAATGGCTTCTCTCCTGTGTGGGTCAACATGTGACTTTTAAGATGTGCCTTTTGTGAGAAAGCAGAATCACACAGGTCACACTGGAAAGGCTTCTCTCCTAAGTGGGTCATAATGTGAGATCTAAGATTACCCTTGTGTGAGAAAGTTTTACTGCACAGGTCACACTGGAAAGGCTTCTCCCATGTGTGTGTTATCATGTGATGTTTAAGATCACTCTTTCGTGAGAAAGCTGAATCACACAGGTCACACTGGAAAGGCTTCTCTCCTGTGTGGGTCATCATGTGATTTTTGAGACCACCCTTGTGTGGGAAAGCAGAATCACATAGGTCACACGGGAAAGGCCGCTCTCCTGAATGGGTCATCATGTGATAGTTAAGATTAACCTTATGTGAAAATGTTTTACTGCACAGGTCACACTGGAAAGGCTTCTCTCCTGTGTGGGTCATCATGTGACTTTTAAGACCACACTCTCGTGAGAAAGCAGAATCACACAGGTCACACTGGAAAGGCTTCTCTCCTGTGTGGGTCATCATGTGATATCTAAGATTACCCTTGTGTAAGAAAGTTTTACTGCACAGGTCACACTGGAAAGGCTTCTCCCCTGGGTGTGTTATCATGTGATCTTTAAGATCACCCTTTCGTGAGAAAACAGAATCGCACATGTCACAGTGGAAAGGCTTTTTTCCTGCGTGGTTCATCATGTGACGGCTGAGATTACCTTTTTGCGAGAAAGTTGAATTGCACCGAGCACACTGGAAAGGCTTCACTCCTGTCTGGGTCATCATGTGAAATTTGAGAACATGCTTTTGTGAGAAAGCTGAATAGCACTGGTCCCACTGAAATGACTTCTATCTTGTGTGGGTCATCATGCGACATTTAAAATTAACCCTTGATGAGAAAGCTGCATTAAAATGGTCACATTGGAAAAGCTTCTCTTTTCTTTGGGTTGTCACATGATATATAAGATGATTTATGAGACAACTGTACCACAGATGTCACACCAGTCTCTTTTGTATGAGAATGACATGGAATCTTCGGATAGCTTTCCCAGAGAAATATTGATAGTTACCCTTCTGAAAAAAGAGAAAACATAAGATTGACACCTAATCTTTTGAGGTGTATAGGATTGTGGATGTTTTGTACACAAACCATTTCATTCTCAAGTCCCTTTGTACCTACACAGAACAAGTGTACATGTCATCACCTAACATAAAATGGGTAGAAATACTAACAGATATGGCCCTATGATATATTGCATTCTACCTTTTCATTAGAAGTGTACTGAAAACCATCCGTTACATGCATACTCACACCATCATGACTCGAAATTTCTCTAGCTTTATTTCATCTGGTCATAAGATTTGGAGGGGGGAATGGCCCATATCAGTCATTCTCTAATACAACTCCAAATGCTCACAATACCTGAATCTATAAATGACCTACTCTAGTAAGGTTCATTCAGTTCACCTCACTCATCTGACTGACATAAGGTTTTGTTTCCTCCACTACACATCAAATTGGGTCTTTGTTGGTTACAGCTCTTGACAAGGAGCCTGCTGTCTTGAAATATCTTCAAGACTTCTTTCCTAAACTTTCAGAGGCAAAAATGAAAGCTAGTACTATCTTTATTGGGCCACAAGTAACGAAAATGATGGAGTGTTCAGAGTTTCTACAGTTCACAGAAAATGATAAAATAGCTTGGGAGTGTTTCATTGCTGTACTACAAGGCTTTCTTGGAAACAAGGCTGATAATCATATTGAACTGGTTCAAGATTTAGTGAAGTTATGGTGAGATGGGCTGCAGAATGTCCTTGAAGGTTCATATCCTAGATGCTCACCTTAACTTTAAGGAAAATATGGGAGCATATTCAGGGTAACATGGCTAATGCTTCCACCGAGGTATAATGAACTCTGAACAGAGATATCAGGGGACCTTCAATGAAAACATGATGGGAGACTATATTTGGGGGCTTACACATTAAAGTGATTTGTTGTATTCATGCAAATCAAGGAAAACTGTCCACTTTTAACCATAGAAATTATCTTTACATATTATCATATAAAAATTTAGCGTAATTTCTTTCTGTTCATAAATGGTGAAAATGGAAATTTAGCTATTTTGGGGCAAAAAATAATTCTAAAATCCATAAAAGCAAAGTTTGACAGGAATAATGAAGATTTAGATTGTTTTGCTTTGTAAAGAATTTGAAAATAATGTCTACCTAACTGGCTGCGACACTTGTGATATTACTGGAAAAGAAATTTTTCCTCCTTATCATTGTGGAAACTTTATTTGACATTACTATGAAAAAACATCCATCAGGAGCTAAGATGTGTGGGAGGAAACAGTGGTGGGTGGGAGTGAACTGGGTGAGAGTAGTGGGTATGTCATTTTTTTTTTTTGGTTACCTACCATACAATGGGGGAAAAACCCTTGGTATATAGATAGTATTATCTCAGTTTAAAAAGTGTCCCTGCCTATCTACATGAACCAATATAAAATTGGGCATTTTGTGAGTTTTGGTCTCATTTGAACATTTCCTACATTACTGTTTCTCAAATACACTTCCCATATATAAAGACTTTGTATAAGAAAGTAGTACTAGTACATAAATATGCATTATCAACACCATTTATATCCAGTACACTGGTTGGACCCAAACTTTAGGGTACTGATTGGAAAACTCCTATACCCTCTTATGCCTTTATTTATTTATTCATCTATATATCTTTTTAGGAATGTCCCCTGTGGGGCTACAGGGAGAAGGAAGGATGCCTAGTCCTAATCCCCATCCCATTTCTGTTGCCTCTTACGATTCAAGTGGGAATACTTGGTGGCAGTATTCTTTACTGAAGCAGCCTTGTTGTGGATGTGGTGTGTCTTGTGACACTGCTTCTGACCCAGGGCAGTGGAAAAGATGCAGGGATGACTCATCATCCAAGAGGTGCCAAGATAACAGGGAGGGAAGAGGGTGGAGGGGAATGGAATGTGATAGGAATGGAATGGGTGGGAGTGGTTTTTATGCCCTTTTTTTGGGGGGGGGGCTACATCCCTTATTAGGGGGAAAAAAGCCTTTGGTATATGTATGTATGTACATTGGTTGGACAGTGGCTTGTGTCAGAGAGTTGATCCAGCAACTCTATATTTTACACTTTAGTAAAAGAATATGCATGGGTCACAACACACACTATCATAATGACCAGTTTCACATTTTTGGAACTTTCACTATCTCCAAGAAGTTGATATGATGTGTGTAAATGGACATGATATTAATATGACCAAATACATAGTGACCAATAACTGCAGTCAAGTGTTGACTGGTGGCAAGTAGTATGGATACATAGATGGGCACTTTCTAATGACTAGGCAAGTAAAGCAGTATTTTCCTATAGAAGGGACACAGGACTTGGACACTGTATATGGCATCAATGAATCCTGTTTTTATGGGTGTTTTAACCAATTTCATTTTATTGTGACCAAGCAAAAATTGGACCATGTGTAGTTAAGTGTGTATGTATGTATGTATATATATATATATATATATATATATATATATATATATATATATATATATATATATATATATATATATACAATATATATATATATATACATATATATATATTGTACTTTCACTTGTCAATAGTTACATACTTTGAGGTAAGGGAGTTAAAAGGTGTTAAATTCCACTGAACTCAATTCATTCGAGCAGCACCCTTCATAAAAGGTTTGTATAGTTACTTGGAAATAAAGTTCATGTAGCAACCGGTGCTATTAGTGGGGTTTGAATCAACAACTCAGCATATCACCATTGATAGAGTGCACAGCCTTATTCCATTCAGATGCCCAAAGAACTCACAATCAGCACTCAAAGAGCCATGTATATATACAATGACCTTTTTCCCTTATGTGGGAGCTAGATAAATCAGAGGTACGTCGTACCTATTCGCACCCACTTCACTTCCCTTCACCACCCTTTCCACCCCTCCACCTCAGGTCCTCATTGATGGTCATCAGACCATATGGCCTATATTAGGCAGTTCTATGTTCTCTACCACCTGTCATCCACATTCATAAAGTTATCTAATCTTCTAAAACAACCAATAGTTTCAGCACTTACTACATGGTTACTTGGTCTATTTCATTCTTAGTACTCATGTAGTAAGTGAAGACACTATTGGTTGTTTTGAAAGAAGCTTAGACACTACTGTAACTTGGGAATTATCACTGAATCAGTTGCCAGTAGTTAAAATACTTGATGGCAACAACAGCAGACCTGTCTGTCATCATACCAATACTGCTTTTGCACATATAAACATCAATTCTCACTGCATGACATAAGCATACTCTTCAAATGTCTATGATGTGTTGGTGAGATCGATATACAATTCTACATAGCGCTGCATCCTGTCTGTATCCCATTTCAGTGAGGGTGAAAACCATGTATCTACTATGGTAAATAAATTTTGAATAGAATGAAGTTTGTATATTAAGTACTGGGTCCACCAATCTCCTATATAAATCAATTCATGATGTTTGTCTGCCATGGAGGACTTTATGTTCCTTACTAGTTGTAGCTGGCTACTTTTCTACAAACTTTGGGCAGTCAAGCAAATTTAGGCTCTGTGCTCTCTCAATAAGCTGGTGTACAGTTGTCAATTTGAACCCATTAAAGTCGCTTGTGCTTATGACATTTTGATTCCTAATAATCATACAAATAATTTGACTAAGGGAACCCCCCCAAATCAACTGAATTTGGTGGTGTTTATCATCTTTTAATATATCATACCTACTTACACGATAAAATAGAATGAGTTCAAAACACCCATAAAAATGGGAGACAAACACATTACATCCACACCATTTAATGTCCTAGCCCTGTGCCACTTTCACAACAAAATGCTGCTTTGCATGCCTACCCTTGAGAAGATGCCCATCTCTGTAGCCACACAATATAATGGCGTTTGCTTTGACCTATTCCTACCGTTTCGTATTACAATGTAAACAAACACATAGTTGCCAGATTGATTCTCTGACATGAATAACTGGCCAAACTGTGTACCAGTTATAGATAATGAGAATATCATATACCAACAGACCCATTCCTTGTAAAAGGGGGGTGGGTGGCAGAGTCAAAGCATACCTTTTACCCATCACACATCCATTCATTCCTCTCAAACTCACGTAATTATGGGTTCAGATTCCAAACTTCTCTCCAATTCCCATCTGAATTACCTGCCCCAACAATCCACCCACATATGGTAAAGGTGATAACTGGTGCTGCAACCATACAACTGATCTAGGTCTCACCACCTACCTTCCTTTTCTTGATCAAACTTTATCAGAGGTCCACCACACATTCTCCTATCAAGGATGTCAGATATTAATGATTTAGTGCAAAATCTTGTAAATCTGATAGAATTCTATTGTTAAACTCTTGTTTTCACTTTTTCAGGGGACCCACCCACTAGTTAATTTTGACAGACACCAAAAGCCTATAGATGAAACTGTAAAATCATGATTTCTGACACCCTTGCATGAAAAGTAAATCAACCTACTAACCTAACTGGTCACCATCTACACCAGTGGTTGCCAACCCTTATGGCTACATCCATTTTTAAGCTTAATATAAATATTGTGCTATTGGATCCATTAAATAAATCATATAAATAACTAAAATTCATAAATAAATAATAATTATAACAAGTTCAGATCATGAAAGATTTATCGACAATTATAATAACTGATGGTTACAGGTAGTTTCAAAGTTGAAGTTATAAATTTGCCTGGAATGTTTACAAATTTACAGTTTATGATATTTTCAACTTGATGGAATAATTATTTTGTAACAAGCTTCTGGAGCCACATAAGTGGCCTCAAAGAGCCGCAGATTGCCGGCCACTGCCCTATACCTACATGATTGGGTTCGTGGTTAGGTTAGACTCATCCCCACTCAAGCCCTCCGTTAACCACTACCACAACAATTTTGTGAGATTAGCTTATCGAGTACCACTACAAGTGAGTAACAATTATTTTTGATTGACAAATCCGTGTCCCGTGGCAATTTTTACTTATAAATCAGAATGACAACACAAACCTACTTTTAAATTAGATTACAGTGAATTCCATTTTTGAGATATAGCTTTCATTATATTCTGAGTATTACGGCCAATAACGCATAAAACATCGGTAGCCCAGGAATGCAGTACACTAACAAATGTTCAATAATTTGTAACTTTATATCTTATATCTGTTACTCGCATGCCTGGCATGCAAGAATGTAAACACTGAACAAGCGCTTGATAAACTGCCTTCATTTTGTCAAAGAATTTTGCAGCGGTGATCGGAGCCAATGGAAAACCAGGCCACATAAAGCAGCCTTTAAAGTGGTCACAAACTAAGCATTACTTATTATATGCTACTCACTTTTGGCACTCACTTTGTTACCAAGCTCTTGCGTATCCGTCATCTACGAAATGTTTTGCTGACGACTTTTTTTTTCTTTTCTTTTTTCTTTTTTTTTTTTGGGGGGGGGGCTACCTGGAAAAAACTAGCAAACATCTTTACTTATACCTAAAATAATAATTCTACAATTATTTAGTAGATAGATAGATAGACTTTAATTGGCAATGAATCAATGTACATGAAGTGCAAATAATGACAAGTACACATAGTTCGATATAATAAATGCAAATTGCCGAGGATAACACAAAAAGCATGTACGCTTATTTCCATTGTGGATTTGTTCTAAAACATCAGTATATACCGTTTACAATACCTAATTTCATCTCATTAATAACCTACAGAATTCTTTCTAAAGTACTCCAACACCTAGACAGCTACAACCATGATACTGTGCTCTGTGTGTGATATAAGAGTAATCTAATATATATATATATATATATATATATATATATATATATATATATATATTATCAAATCAAATAAGCCATCCTGAGTCCACTGCTGAACAAAGGCCTCCTTCATAGTATTCCATGATTCACACGACGGTACCAACCTCTGCCACGTCACTCCTGCAAACTTCTAAATCTCGTCACACCACCTATCTGGTCTCCCTCTTCCACGCTTCCCATCTCGCGGCGTCCACTCAGTAACACACTTGCTCCATCGCTCATCAGTCGTTCGCACCAACTTACCTGCCCAATTCCACTTCCTCTCTTTTACTGCTTCCACAATATCTTTCACTCTAGTCTGCTCTCTCACCCAACTTGCTCTCTTTCGGTCTCTCAGCGTTATTCCCATCATTGATCTCTCCATTCTCCTCTGTGCAGCCCTTAGCTTTGTTTCAATCGCCTTCGTCAGTTTCCAAGCCTCACACCTGTAGATTATTGCTGGCAGAATGCATTGGTTGTAAACTTTACATTTCAAACATAAAGGTAGAGAGCCTCTCAGGATTTTACTATACTTGCCAAACATTTTCCAGCCAATTGTAATGCGTCTTTTTATCTCATTATCGTGATCTTTCGTCACCTTCACCATCTGACCTAAATAATACTCTTCAACTTCCTCAAGATTCTCATCATGAATTACAATCTCTTTACTTTGAACTTTCGTGTTGAACATTACTTTGGTTTTACTCTTATTACTTTTTAAACCTACTTTGATACTTTCTTTGTTTAGATCGCTCAGCATATCTTGCAAGTCGTCTGCTCTTTCTGAAATAAGAATGATGTCATCTGCAAATCTTAGGTGGTTCAAATATTCGCCATTAATCTTCAAACCTTTCTTTTCCCAACTCAACCTTCTGAAAATATCTTCTAAACAAGCTGTAAATAGTTTGGGTGAAATTGTATCGCCTTGCCGTACTCCTTTCTCGATTTTGATCTTTTCTGTATCTTTATGTAGTCGAATTATAGCGGTATTTTTCGCATAAATCTTTTCTAAAACTCTTAAAATCTGTTCGTTGTACCCTGTTTGCGTAGCGAGTTTAGTATTGCTATTTTTTCTACCGAGTCAAAGGCTTTCTCGTAATCTACAAAAGCTAAACACACAGGTATATTATATTCTGTCGTTTTCTCGATTAGTTGGTTTATCGCCTGCAAATGGTCTAGAGTTGAATATCCGTTTCTAAAGCCTGCCTGTTCTCTCGGTTGGTTTCCATCTAAAACTTGACTCAGTCTATTTGTAAGGATCTTGGAGAATACTTTATATACGTTTGATAGCAAGCTAATCGGTCGATAGTTACTAAGGTCCTTCTGGTCTCCTTTTTTATGAAGCAAAATCACTATAGCATTACACCACGCATTCGGAACGCTTTCTTGACGTAAGCACTGGGTGTACAACTCAGCTAATTTAATATGAACTAATTTACCAGCGTCTTTCAATAGATCTATTGATACACCATCTTCCCCAGGTGCTTTTCCTCTCTTCATAGTTTTAGAGCAAATTCTACTTCTTCCTTTGTAATCTCTGGTACACTACTAACGTCTACACATGAATTTACTGACTCAACTACGGCCTTCGAAGAGTAAAGCTCTTGGTAAAATTCTTCTACTCTTTTTACCATTTTGTCTCTACATTTAATTATTTCTCCATTTCTATCTTTCTACCATATCATTTGCTGTCTTCCTAAAGCATGTTTACGCTCGGTTACTTAATACTTTTACCTTTCCGAATAGTTTCTTCTATTTCGTCCATGTTTCTCTTTCTTTTCTCTAATCTCTGCCTTTTGTTGATAAGCTTGTTTAGTTCTACTCTCTCTATTTCGTCTCTACTGCTTTTAATCTGCATGCTCCTTCTTCTTTTAATTAGGTCATTTGTAGTTTTGGAGTATTTGTTTTCTCTAATGTTTTTTGTACTTCCTACTTTCTCTGCTGATTCCTTAATGATATTCACTAAATTCAAATCAATATCTTCCACGCTGTCCTCGTTAGTTCTTAGAGCTTCGAATCTATTTTTAATTTCTAACTGAAATTTCTTTTTATTATCCTTAACCTTTGCAAGGCTTATTTTCCTTTTTAAAACTAGTTTATTTCTCTCGGCTCTGAAGTTGAATTTAGCTGTGCATCCTACCATTCTATGGTCACTCCCTATGTTGACTTTATTTATCACCGTAACATTGCTAACGCTTTTGCTCTCATCTCCTAATATGAAGTCTATTTCGTTCTTTGTTGATCCATTTGGACTTCTCCACGTCCATTTACGACCTACACGCTTTTGAAAGAAAGTGTTCATTATCCCCATATTGTAGTTCTCTGCAAAATTGACTAACATCTCACCTCTGTCATTTCGTTCACCTACTCCAAACTTCCCAATTGTATCCCTGATGTGTAGGCGACTGTGAAACACCAATTGTCACTTTGTTCCACTTTAATCACTTATTGTCACTACACAATTAAAAGTTCTAAATCAATAGTATTTATCACATCTTCCTTATCACTACAGTGCACAGTTAAGTTATCGACCGACCGCCGCTCTGTCCGCCGCTCCTAAGCAAGATGCTGTATTGACTAACATTTATCTTATATTCTATTATTTGTCTGTTTATTATTATTTGCTTCATTCTCATTTATTATTAGTTATATGTCAATTTATCTATTTATTTATCATTATTATGATTTTTCCGCATCCGACCTAGATATGGACCAAAAGGTCTCCTGTCGGCATGCTCCGCCTTTGTAATCCTTTGTTGTAATGTGGTGAAAGGGTGGAGGAGAAAGTTCGTTGGTTCACGTATGTGCGATCACGCCCTTTGGTGAGGAGGATCTTAAAGATAAAGTTAAGGCTCATTGAACCAAGGAAATCACCACGTCACTGCAAAGCTCACCTAGGATCTTGTATATGTCTTCTCGGGGGATTCCTACATTTTCATTCTCCCGGGCAGAAGATTATAACTAATAGAAGTGAGTCGCCATATCCATAAGCAAGGATTACAAGGGCGGCGACAGTGGTAACACTTACATCTATATTTTCATGTATACTACTCTACCTGCATGGATGAAATTCCCAACGTAGCCTGGATACCGCTTTCTCCAAGCTATAACTGATTGCCATCCCATTACTCAACCTTGACAATCTCTTCCTCCCATGACTCAAACTTGAAAATGGCTTCGTCCATCCCTTGTATGTCGCCACCCATCCTAATTGAATTACATCGGGGATTCCTAATTATCTATATTTCTAGTGGTATGGGATTATTCAAACTCTCCCAGTGTCTCTCTTTGAAAAATGCTGATTCCGTTGGTATGGGAAAGGCACATACCAAATAGATAAAAATGACAAGGGGAGGGGAGTATACTTTACCACCTATGATTATCTCTACGATTGCCTTGATTCCTGATATGTTCCCTAGAACCTATAAACATAAATAATAGAATCAGGAGTGCCGGTATTACCCAATGAACTTGAAGTTCTTGTCTCGTGCGAGTTATCATGTGACATTTGAAAGGATCTCGCGAGAAAGCTGCATCGCACAAGTCATACAATCAAGTCTTCTCACCTGTGTTGATTATCATATGCTGTTAGATGCTACTCTTCCAAGCTGTTGGAATTTCCTTTTTTTTTCCGGAGTGGGTCATCACGTGATATTTCAAATCATCCTTATATCAGAAAGCTTCATCCCAGAGGTCACACTGTAAAAGGCTCAATCATGTGTGGATCATCATGCGACATTTGAGAAGAAAAAAAATCGCGAAAAAATGTAATTTTCGCAGGAAAATTAATTATTCCCTGATACAAACCTGAGGTACTCCTTGCAATAGGATAGTTCGCGCAGCGCAAATATTTTAACCGCTAAATTAAAATCCTCACTCCGTGGGTCTGGGCAACGCTTATCCTCGGTAAGGGGCCCTATTGGGGCAAGGGGGCCCTTCCCTTCCACCACAAGTCTCGCACACTATACTCCATTCTCTGAGCCAGGTATGAAATTAATCACAAGGTTTGTCAGGCAAGGGAGAAGGAACTTTTTAGAGGGGTGGCTGAGGAGGGCCATTAGAAGTAAGGAGTACCTCAGGTTTGTATCAGGGAAACATTAATTTTCTCACGAAAATTACATTTGTTCCGAAGAATACAAACTCTTCGGTACTCCTTATCATAGGAGACTCGGACTTAGGAGGAAAGGAAGTAGTTATCTAGCCTGGGAAACCTCCGTAAGGAAAATTTTTAGTGTGCTAAGACCCAAACTTTGAAGGGCACCTAGTTCTATTCCCAGGAGTGGAGACAGACAGGGCATACTCACTTTGTACCACCGGAAGGGCTTGAATTGATTCCCTTGGAATGCTTGAGAGCCCTCGGTGAGGTAAGGGAATGCAGGAGTATGAGAAGGACTTTGGATAGGTATCACCGTGTTTGCCGAGCCAGAACCTGGATGAGTTGTCAGGGTCGGCTGTGTGCTATGGGGGAGGGGTATGTCACCTCAGGACTTCTTGGGCGGCCACTATGGGGCCCAAAGAGAAGTTCCCTAAAGATTCCCACACGACTTCTTTGAGGTAAAAGGAAGTGAACGTAGTCTGGGACTTCCATATACCTGCTTGAAGGACCTGGTTGACCGACAGATTCTTTCGGAAGACTAGGGAGGTCCCTATTGCCCTCAGGTCATTGGCTTTGGCTTTAGGGCAATCCGTGGGGCTCATTCCGTAGGCCATGCGGATGACTTCCTTGATCCAGTAAGAAATGGAATTCTTAGTGACGGGCTTACTCTTACCCATAGTAGAGACGAACAACCTCTGCAATTCTGGTCTAAGATGTTTAGTCCTCTTGAGGTAGGTCCGGATGGCACGCACTGGGCATAGTACCATTTCCGCTTGTTCGCCCCCTACAAAGTCGGCTAAGGAAGGAACACTAAAGGACCAGAATCTAGGGTCGGCTTTGGCCGGATCCTGGTTTTTGGCAATGAATTGGGGCAGAAAAGTGAAGAAGACCTCTTATCATCCTTTTGAGTGGGCCACTCTATAACAGATGGCACGTAACTTCCCTACTCTCTTGGAAGATACTAGGGCTAAGAGAAAAATTGTCTTCAAGGTGAGGTCCTTCAGATGTGCGTCTCGGTGAGGTTCGTAAGGGGGACCCCGCAGAGAGTTCAGGACTAATGCCATATCCCACGGAGAGGAAGTGATTTCCCTGGTAGGCACGATTTTCTGAAATGTATGAGCATGGAAAATTCTGGTGACAGGGCTAGATCCATGCCCTTCAGAGAAAACACCTGATTTAGCGCTGCCCTATAGTCCTGCACTGCCGAGAGGGAGATCTTCTTGGACTTCCGGAGGAAGTGGAAGAAGGAGGCAATCTCATGAATGGTGGCTTGATCTGGGATTACTGTCCGGGAGTGACACCATTCTGTAAAAGCATTCCATTTCCCTTGATAAAGGTTAGCTGAGGAAGAGCGAATAGGAGCGGACATGTCTTCCGCCACTTCTATGGGAAAACCCTTCTCTGAACGCGTGAAGCGAAAGAGCTGACGGGTTCTTGTGCCAGGACCCGTTGATGGGTTGATGTAGGAGGTCCTGGGAATGCCCGCTTGGAGAGTCCCGCCTGGGCCTGGGTGCGGATGGTCCGGGGGACTCAAAGGGGAGGCTACCTCCTCTGGACGAGGAGGAGTTACCCGCGAGTAACGCGCGCGTGGGTACACCTTGGGCCTCCTGCCCGTTAACGGGCATGGAAAGGGCTCCGTTGATCACCCGGCTCGTCTTACGATGGGTTCAAGGTGGACTGCGGGACTCCCGATTAGAAGAAGAGGCTGAGGCGCTCTTTGTCTTCGAACTCGGGTTCTTTGTCCGTTTGGGGGTTGAGCATCCGGGAAGGGCCGAGGGCGAGCCGCAAGCAGCCGCATCCGGGAAAAAGCTCGTACAGGAGCGGTAGTTAGAGGTGGCCGGAGGCGCATGTCCGTCTATGCTAACCGCCCTGGGTGAAGGACTAGGAGACAACTGGGCCCGAGATTGACTCGAGGTGGATGTTGTACAACCTTTCCGTCTACTACGCTTTGGAGGAGGGAAAGAACTGCTCATCTCCTCCGCAGGCGTAGTATGCCTTCTCTCTGTTTCGCGGGGTGACGGGGGAAGCCATTTTCCCTGCTTGAGTACCTTGGTCCTTGCATGCACTCTCTCGTGAGCATGAAAATACGCGGACCACTGCTTATCATCCCATTGAGCGCACGTTTCACACGGGGATGAAGGGGAACACTCCATATTCCTACACTTGATGCACCAAATGTGTGGGTCCGCGTGTGTTGGCGCGAACGGGGAAAGGCAGAGATATTTCCCTTCGGCGAAGGCACACAACCTATCTCGAACAACAACACTAGAACCAGATTCCATACTTACAAGAGAAGGGTAGAGTACTCGGGGCGGTTAAGGAAATGAAGCGGGATAGGAAGAGGGCACTCAAGAAATTCCAGGCGACCGGATGTTTTTGATGTAAGACGCTCCAAAAAAAAAAAAAAAAAAAAAAAAAAAAGGACGCCGCTGGAAGGCTTGTGGAAATGGACGAAGCAGGTTGCCCTATTTTCGTCACCACACAAACGCAAATAGTGAACCGCGGAATAAGAAGGGTGCCCTATAGCTCGGTGGCGGTTATGTAAATAAGAGAAACTTCACTATCGTTCAAAGAAGGCAATTCTACCGTTCCCGAAACTGAACTTGGGTAAATTGAAGCAAGTATTGTGAGAGATGTTGACTCGTTGGCTACCGCGAAGAGAAAGGAGTATAGTGTGCTAGACTTGTGGGAGAGGTGGGGGGGGCCCCGTGCCCCAGTGGGGCCCCTTACCGAGGATAACCGTTGCCCAGACCCACGGAGTGAGGTGTTTTAAAACAACACACAGTGCTTAGCGGTGGAAAATTTGCGCTACGCGAAAGTATCCTATGGTAAGGAGTACCGAAGAGTTTGTATTCTTCGGAACAAAGAGACTGTGCTGTACAATATGTAACAGGAAGTAGTCAAGGAATTATTACTAGCTATAGCACACCCTCCTTGAAATGATTGATACACATGCGCCCACTCATCAGCAATAGGGGGAAATGAGGTTTGTTGTATGTCTCTAATTATTGAGCCTCGAAGACAAGGGTGCACACTAGTGAAAATAATGTTCCATTTTCTTCTGTGACATTTCATACCATGAAAAAACATACACACTCTTGAAAATTCTTTAATTGTTTCTCCTGAGTTATCTGTTGCCAATTTATGCGGAGTTTTTGACAATGGTTGGCAAATTCATTGCACCAAATGAATTACGCCAGAGGAAAATGGCATACAAATAAAAAACGGATCTGATATCAGAAAAGCCAATATCATGAATATTCTGGTAAACATTATTGGGAAAGGATCTGTTTTCCTCATCCAAAGAATTTCTTACTTTAGTTAGACTAATTCAAAATGAGAAAGTTCAATCTTACCTTCTTCTAGATATTTAGATGTAATTTATTGAAAAGGCGAAGACTTTTCGAGAGACTGGTTTTAACTCGGCCGAGTATGTACTTACTCTCTTTCGCCTTATTGAGTTTATCCAATTGCTGTTTTAAATTGTGATGCAATCCTCTTTTGTTTTTAAAGAGAGGTTTCTCTTTACAGTTGGGAGTAAATGTTCCTCCGAAATTGACTTACAGTAATTTTATATTACTTTTATTTGGCACAAATTCTCAGCGTCTTAATTTCACGGAATCAGAGATTTGAAACCGAAGCTAGCAGCTAGCAGTAAGCAATAGCTATATATGGCTCGACCATTGTTTACTTTTTCACCGACCAGAATTTTCGGTATTTATTTCAAATATTTAATGTTGTCAATAGACTACAAATTATCAGTAGCCATTGATCATTAGAATGATTAATTATTCAGATTTTATCCAATAATTTAAATATACACTATCTATTACTTTAATGAAACTAAACCCCCAGAGTTCAATAAATGAGTTCAATATGATGTCACCTTTTACGTAATTTCTAATAACACTACTGACGAATGTCGATAACAGAAATAATCCGCAAAACCAAGATATAGTTCTCTATTGAGCATATCCGGAAGCTAGTTGAGACTAGATATAGGGGTTACCTAGTCTACACATATGGCCCAGTGCTTCAAGATGGCCGCACAGTCACGGCTATCTTCTTAGAAAACATCCAAGAGTCCTTCTCTGTAAAGCTTCTACCCACCACGGTCTCGGCCGGGCTGATCACCATCTGGGAAGGAATAAAGAGGGTTCTCGCTTTCCCCCATCCTCCATCTCGTATCACCGTACCCTTAGACTCTGGAACCAGCCTTATGGCACTACAAAAAGCTCAACGCGCCCTGCGACATGACACTTTGTTCCTCAGTTGAAACCACAACAAAAAAGACATCTGTTAGGCTAGTTTCAAAGCAAACTCTGATGGAGTGCTGTTTTTATCTGGTAATAAATTCGAGCACCTATGTTATGTGGCTCGCTTCTAATGTCGAGAAAAGAGCAAGTGACGAGATGGCGAGGGAGGTGACGACTTGTGTGTCAAGTCGTGTCGATCTGCTTGCGGGATAGTTGGGTACGAGGTGAGAAAGCAGTCAGTGACCAGGCTTACAGCTTAACGCTCCGAGGCGATGTGGTTCCTCATCTGTTTCGTCCATATTTATATACACGGGCAGGTCATGACCCATGCTCCTAATTAGGATAAGGTCGTGTGATGCGTGGCAAGTCAGACACGAACGCTCTTACACTGCCGACTAATGAAGACAGAGGGTATGCGTTCTTCAACGAATTCATTGTGCTTCCTCGCGTGGCTGCCAGACCGAGGCACTGGTTAGTCATCTTGGGGCCTGACAGGGTCCGTCTTAGGCTGGTGAGCTGCATGTGCGTTTCCTCAAAGAGGCCTTGTCCCACCCGTCGGCCTCAAGGAAGCTAGGTCGAGTCGACGCAGCTGGGCGGTACACGAGTCACACGGGTGGCACTGCGAGCGATTCCGTTGGGGGTCCTTGGGGTCAAAGGTCGTGGAACGGTGATGTGAGGGATAAGGACCGAGGTCTAGAACTGATGGAAACTTCCTAACAAAATCCATACCATGTGGGACTGTACGGACACGAGATGGTGGATGCTGCTGCTGCCAAAAAAGGGAGCCTTAGCACAGGAATAAGACCAGATCAACCATCCAGTACATGGTCAGCGACGCTTTGCATCGACTCGACAAAGCCATCTGAGAAACCTGATTGGCGGACTACACTGTCACCGCCATGCCCAATCCCCCTCCCACACTTTTCCTCCTGCCCCCCCCCCCCATTCATGTCAGCTATAATATCAAGAATAGGGGTAAATCATTGACACACACAATACACAAACATTCCTTATATCTGCGACAAGGAACGAATCTCCTTTCACGACTGCCTGTTCTACTGTAGACAAACGAGGGATCATTTCTAGCCACTAAGGGACTTCCTTGGGAATCCTTCCACTGTCCTACATCATCTGAGAACAGCTCCAACTCCAGATGAACACAGTCTTGGCAGCCAATCGTATCTGTTCCTCCCCAATGGCAATCTTTTTGTCACATGTTTCAGTTGGGACCAAACTAATTAACCACCTCTCAAGACTCCAGTAGAGAATGTAAAATCATCCCATATGCCATTCCTTTATGGCTAGGTATAAAATCAATTACCATAAACTCTTGCCCTATCACCATCCAGATATAAGACACCATTCTCAAAATCAGCAAGCTACACTGGGACTTTAGATATATATACACAAGATCTCCTACTGAGGATTCCCTATCAAGAACCTCCCAATGAGGCCACCTTGATAATAAACCTTACTGGACAGTTCTCCATGTGTACACTTAGTATACATGTATGCAAGTTTCAACTTGGCATCTGTCCTTATTATCCAATTATCATACATAGATTTCAATTCTTATATTGTTCCACCTTTGGCTATATTGTTGGTGTATGGTAATAAATTCAGAAAAAAAATCACAATTCTCGCTACACTTAAAAAATGCAATCATTTCATAGTGGCCAATAATAAAGCCACAGGAAAAATTACAACTTTGGTGAGGAAAATAAGTAATCAAACACAAATATTCAATTCACTGGGTCTTATTTTAGTCTCTTCTTCATTGTGACAACCTATTGTCTTCAGTACTCCCACAATGCATTTTACTCGCCTGGTTTTATTTCTATTTAACCCACTGGCACAGGTTTTTTTTTGCAGCTGATCATTCAATGTGGACAAGATGAGAGACTAAACTATTCATGCTTAACATAATAAGTAGATACTTGAAAGAAAAATAAAACATCCACTGTTTCTTTGTTCATTATAATACCTAGTCATATTTTTTCATATACTAATTTACAGAAAGAAAGGTCCCTTTCTTCAGTGCTCCTGTTCAAATCGACAACCAAACAGTAGTACACAGACAAGTTGATAACATTACACTAGTGTTTCATATCATGGATATAGATTAAAATAGCAATTGATAAGGTGAGTGTGGTCTGTCAGGAATACATTTAAGTACTGCAATAAAACATTATTTCTATTGTGTTTTCTTTACTGTGAAGTTTCACAATACAAATGAATAGTACTACAATAATTCATTTATCTGTTTGTTTACTAATCTATTTCATTCATTCATTTGTTTTGTAAAGACCAAGTGGCATCCCATTGGTCCTATAACATATCAGATTTAAGCTTAAATTATATCATTTCCAACAAAAGCAAATTGAGATATTGAACAGATTTTAGATATGGTCCTATAAAACATTCACTAAAACTACTCCACTGAAGTTACCACAGCGTTGTTAAATACATAATAACAATGCCATGCAGTACTTGTTCATATGGAACACCTGCATTTAAAGAACAAGTTCAAAATCACAAAAAAGAACCAAGTACATATATTTATTTGAGGAGTATATCACATTCATTTTTGTCTCAAATGTCATAGGTCTGACTTTGAATCTAATAACTCCCCACACAGCTCCAGTCTTTAGACAGAAATGTGCAACACAATGTTACATGAGAAAAGTTTTGCTTTTGTGTGATTTATCATGTGACTTTTGAAAGCATCTTATGAGAAAGCTGCATTGCACAAGTCATAATGGAAAGTCATCTCTCCTGTGTTGATCTTCATATGCTGTGTGATATTACTCCTTCATAAGAAAGCTGCACTGTACAGTTTACAGTAGAAAGGCTTCTCTCCATGTGGGACATCAAATGCTAATTTAGAATACCCTTACAAAAGAAAAGTCCATGTCACAGGTCATGCTATTGGAAAGACCTTTCTCCATTGTGGCCCACCACATGATATTTGAAATCATCCTTACTTGAGAAATCTGCATCACACAGGTAACACTGTAAAATCATGATGTCTCTTGTAAGTTACATAATACAGGTCACACTGTATGGGCTAACACGTGATGTCTGAGGACTCTTTTTCGAGTGAAAGTTTTATTGCACAGGTCACACTGGAAAGGCTTCTCTCCTGTGTGGGTTATCATGTGATCTTCAAGATGTCCCTTTTGTGAGAAAGCTGAATCACACAGGTCACACTGGAAAGGCTTCTCTCCTGTGTGGGTTAACACATGATTTTTAAGTTGTCCCTTTCGAGAGAAAGTTTTATTGCACAGGTCACACTGGAAAGGCTTCTCTCCTGTGTGGGTTATCATGTGACTTTTAAGACTCCCCTTTTCTGAGAAAGCTGAATCACACAGGTCACACTGGAAAGGCTTCTCTCCTGTGTGGGTCCGCATGTGACATTTAAAAGTAGCCTTTCGTGAGAAAACTGAATCGCATAGGTCACAACGGAAAGTCTTCTCTCCTGTGTGGGTCAGCATGTGACATTGAAAATGAGCCTTTCGTGAGAAAACTGAATCGCACAGGTCACACTGGAATGGCTTCTCTCCTGTGTGGGTCCGCATGTGACGTTTAAAAGTATCCTTTAGCGAGAAAACTGAATCGCATAGGTCACACTGAAAAGGCTTCTCTCCTGTGTGGGTTAACACATGATTTTTAAGATTACTCTTTAGTGAGAAAGCTGAATCACACAGGTCACACTGGAAAGGCTTCTCTCCTGTGTGGGTCAACATGTGACGTTTAAGATTACCCTTTATTGAGAAAGCAGAATCACAGAGTTCACACTGGAAAAGCTTCTCTCCTGTGTGGGTCCGCATGTGACGTTTAAAAGTAGCCTTTTGTGAGAAAACTGAATCGCATAGGGCACAACAGAAAGGCTTCTCTCCTGTGTGGGTCATCATGTGACGTTTGAGATCGCCTAGTTGTGAGAAAGTAGAATCACACAGGTCACACTGGAATGGCTTCTCTCCTGTGTGGGTTGTCATGTGATTTTTAAGAGATTCCTTTCGTGAGAAAGCTGAATCACACAGGTCACACTGGAAAGGCTTCTCTCCTGTGTGGGTTCGCATGTGACGTTTAAAATTAGCCTTTTGTGAGAAAACTGAATCACATAGGTCACAACGGAAAGGCTTCTCTCCTGTGTGGGTCATCATGTGATTTTTAAGATTACCCTTAATTGAGAAAGCAGAATCACACAGGTCACACTGGAAAGGCTTCTCTCCTGTGTGGGTCATCATGTGATTTTTAAGACCACCCTTTAGTGGGAAAGCAGAATCACACAGGTCACACTGGAAAGGCTTCTCTCCTGAGTGGGTCATCATGTGATATCTAAGACTAACCTTGTGTGAGAAAGTTTTACTGCACAGGTCACACTGGAAAGGCTTCTCCCCTGGGTGTGTTATCATGTGATGTTTAAGATCACCCTTTCGTGAGAAAACAGAATCGCACATGTCACAGTGGAAAGGCTTTTTTCCTGCGTGGTTCATCATGTGACGGCTGAGATTACCTTTTTGCGAGAAAGTTGAATTGCACTGAGCACACTGGAAAGGCTTCACTCCTGTCTGGGTCATCATGTGAAATTTGAGAACATGCTTTTGTGAGAAAGCTGAATAGCACTGGTCCCACTGAAATGACTTCTATCTTGTGTGGGTCATCATGCGACATTTAAAATTAACCCTTGATGAGAAAGCTGCATTAAAATGGTCACATTGGAAAAGCTTCTCTTTTCTTTGGGTTGTCACATGATATTTAAGATGATTTATGAGACAACTGTGCCACAGGTGTCGCACCAGTCTCTTTGTTGTATGACAATGACATGGAATCTACAGATAGCTTTCCCAGAGAAATATTGATAGTTACACTTCTGAAAAAAGAGAAAACATAAGATTGACATCTAATTGTTTAGGTGTATAGGATTGTGGATGTTTTGTACACAAACCATTTCATTCTCAAATTCCTTTGTACCTACACAGAACATGTGTACATGTCATCACCTAACATAAAATAGGTAGAAATATTAACAGATATGGCCCTATGATATATTGCATTCTACCTTTTCATTAGAAGTGTACTGAAAACCATCCGTTACATGCATACTCACACCATCATGACTCGAAATTTCTCTAGCTTTATTTCATCTGGTCATAAGATTTGGAGGGGGGAATGGCCCATATCAGTCATTCTCTAATACAACTCCAATGGCTCACAATACCTGAATCTATAAATGACCTACTCTAGTAAGGTTCATTCAGTTCACCTCAATCATCTGACTGACATAAGGTTTTGTTTCCTCCACTACACATCAAATTGGGTCTTTGTTTGATACAGCTCTTGACAAGGAGTCTGCTGTCTTGAAATATCTTCAAGACTTCTTTCCTAAACTTTCAGAGGCAAAAATGAAAGCTAGTACTATCTTTATTGGGCCAGAAGTAACAAGAATGATGGTGTTCAGAATTTCTACAGTTCACAGAAAGTGATAAAATAGCTTGGGAGTGTTTCATTGCTGTACTCCAAAGCTTTCTTGGAAACAAGGCTGATAATTATATTGAACTGGTTCAAGATTTAGTGAAGTTATGGTGAGATGGGCTGCAGAATGTCCTTGGAGGTTCATATCCTAGATACTCACCTCAACAGCTTCAAGGACAATATGGGAGCATATTCAGGGTAAAATGGCTAATGCTTTCACCAAGGTATAATGAACTCTGAACAGAGATATCAGGGGACCTTCAATGAAAACATGATGGGAGACTACATTTGGGGGCTCACACATTAAAGTGATTTGTTGTATTCATGCAAATCAAGGAAAACTGTCCACTTTTAATCATAGAAATTATCTTCACATATATTATCAAATCAAAATTTAGCGTCATTTCTTTCTGTCCCTAAATGGTGAAAATAGAAATTTAGCTATTTTGGGGCAAAAAAGAATTCTAAAATCCATAAAAGCAAAGTTTGACAGGAATAAGTAAGATTTATATTGTTTTGCTTTGTAAAGAATTTGAAAATAATGTCTACCTAACTGGTTGTGACGCTGGTGATATTACTGGCAAAATATTTTTTTCCTCCTTATCTTTGTGGAAACTTTATTTGACATTACTATGAAAAAACATCCATCAGGAGCTAAGATGTGAGGGAGGAAAAAATGGTGGGTGGGAGTGAACTGGGTGAGAGTAGTGGGTATGTCATTTTTTATTTGGTTACCTACCATACAATGGGGGAAAAACCCTTGGTATATAGATAGTATTATCTCAGTTTAAAAAGTGTCCCTGCCTATCTACATGAACCAATATAAAATTGGGCATTTTGTGAGTTTTGGTCTCATTTGAACATTTCCTACATTACTGTTTCTCAAATACACTTCCCATATATAAACACTTTGTAGAAGAAAGTAGTACTAGTACATAAATATGCATTATCAACACCATTTATATCCAGTACACTGGTTGCACCCAAACCTTAGGGTACTGATTGGAAAACTCCTATACCCTCTTATGCCTTTATTTATTTATTTATCTATTTATTTTTTTAGGAATGTCCCCTGTGGGGCTACAGGGAGAAGGATGCCTAGTCCTAATCCCCATCCCGTTTTTGTCGCCTCTTACGATTCAAGTGGGAATACTTGGTGACAGTATTCTTTACTGAAGCAGCCTTGCTGTGGACGTGGTGTGTCTTGTGACACTGCTTCTGACCCAGGGCAGTGGAAAAGATGCAGGGATGACTCATCATCCAAGAGGTGCCAAGATAAGAGGGAGGGAAGAGGGTGGAGGGGAATGGAATGTGATAGGAATGGAATGGGTGGGAGTGGTTTTTATGCCCTTTTTTTTGGGGGGGGGCTACATCCCTTATTAGGGGGAAAAAAGCCTTTGGTATATGTATGTATGTACATTGGTTGGACAGTGGCTTGTGTCAGAGAGTTGATCCAGCAACTTTATATTTTACACTTTGGTAAAAGAATATGAATGGGTCACAACACACACTATCATAATGACCAGTTTCACATTTTTGGAACTTTCACTATCTCCAAGAAGTTGATATGATGTGTGTAAATAGATATGATATTAATATGACCAAATACATAGTGACCAATAACTGCAGTCAAGTGTTGACTGGTGGCAAGTAGTATGGATACATAGATGGGCACTTTCTAATGACTAGGCAAGTAAAGCAGTACTTTCCTATAGAAGTGACACAGGACTTGGACACTGTATATGGTGTCAATGAATCCTGTTTTTATGGGTGTTTTAACCAATTTCATTTTATTGTGACCAAGCAAAAATTGGACCATGTGTAGTTGTGTATATATATATTATATATTTATATACAATATATTTTTTACAGTTACAGTTGACGTTTTACTGGAAGAGGGCTTATGTGGCCTGTGACTCCAGTGTGGCAGCCTGATTTCTAGTATGATGTTGGTACTGGCCGCGTGCACTGTTAATTTGTGCTCTATAATTATATATTTGCTCTTGTCCCTCCCAGAATTTGTCTAGCCTTGCCTCAAAACTTTTAACTGTGTCTGCATTTACCACCCATTGTGGCAGCTCATTCTAATTATTAATGACTGTTATTAAAGGAGTACTTTCTCAGGTCCAACCTTGCTCTTGGTTTAAATATTTTCCGATTATTTCCCTTTGTACTGGACCCCTCTCTAAATTCAAAGAGACCCTCAGTGCAGTTTCTGTCATATACACCAGTGACGATTTTGTATGTCTCAATTTGGTCCCCCCAGGATCTCCTTATGCCAAGGTGGGCAAGTTCAACTTCCTCAGTCTCTCTTCGTACGATAACTCGTTGAGGGATGGCAATAATTTAGTTGCTCTCCGCTGTACATTTTCCACAACCTCCAAATCCTTCAACAGATGGGGACACCACACCGGGTTGGCGTACTCCAAGTGTGGCCTTACAAGAGCCGTGTACAGAGGCTTGAGAATGTTTGGTTCTAAATGTTGAAAGGTCCTTCTGATCAGTCCTACTAACATATTGGCTTTATTGATTTTTTCTGCCAAGTGGCTGGAGGAATTTAGTTTTTTCATCTATGATCACCCCTATGTCTTTTTCATTTCCTGTCTTACTGATGTTGCCGTACAAACTATAACCCTTCTCTTCCATTGTGGTCCTCCCTATCCTCATATACTTGCTCTTCTCTGGATGAAAACATAGGAGCCACCTCTCTGTCCATTCTTTGAGTTCGTCCAGGTCCCACTTTAACCTATCACAGTCTTCATTGCTTTGTATTGTCCTGTATATCTTAGTGTCATCTGCATATAGATACACTTTACTTCCATTCACTGCTGCTTCTGGCAGGTCATTTATGAATATTATAAAGAGCATGGGGCCATGAACAGAGCCCTGTGGGACTCTGCTTTTTACTTCCTTCCATCTAGAAGCCTCTCCATTTATCAACACCCTCTGTTTTCTCCCTGTTAGAAAAGTTCAGAATCCATCTTAATATTTTACCTTCTATCCTGTAGCTTGATATTTTTCCCATCAGACGTTTATGTGGTACTTGGTCGAAGGGTTTCATAAAGTCCAAATACACCACATCCACAGCCTACCCTTCATCCATTGCCTCAGTCCAGTCATCCAGGACCTTTATTAACTATAGTGTAGTTGATCTCCCAGAAATGAAGACAAACTGTTTCTCACTAAATAACTTAGTCTCCTTCATATGCCTAATTACCTCCTCCTGCAACAGTGACAATATATATAAACATAAATATATACAATATATATATATATATATACACAATATATATACATACATATATATATATTGTACTTTCACTTGTCAATGGTTACATACCTTGAGGTAAGGGAGTTAAAAGGTGTTAAATTCCACTGAACTCAATTCATTTGAGCAGCACCCTTCATAAAAGGTTTGTATAGTTACTTGGAAATAAAGTCCATATAGCAACCGGTGCTATTAGTGGGGTTTGAATCAACAACTCAGCATATCACCATTGATAGAGTGCACAGCCTTATTCCATTCAGATGCCCAAAGAACTCACAATCATCACTCAAAGAGCCATGTATATATACAATGACCTTTTTCCCTTATGTGGGAGGTAGATAAATCAGAGGTACGTCGTACCTATTCGCACCCACTTCACTTCCCTTCACCACCCTTTCCACCCCCTCCTTCTCAGGTCCTCATGGATGGTCATCAGACCATATGGCCTATATTAGGCAGTTCTATGTTCTCTACCACCTGTCATCTACATTCATAAAGTTATCTACAAAATTTGGGCAGTCAAGCGAATTTAGGCTCTGTGCTCCCTCAATAAGCTGGTGTAGAGTTGTCAATTTGAACCCATTAAAGTCGCTTGTGCTTATGACATTTTGATTCCTAATAATCATAAAAATAATTTTACTAAGGGAACCCCCCAAGCGAACTGAATGTGGTGGTGTTTATCACCTTTTAATATATTATACTAAATTACACATAATAAAACAGAATTGGTTTAAACCACCCATAAAAATGGGAGACATACACATTACATCCACACCATTTAATGTCCTAGCCCTGTGCCACTTTCATAACAAAATGCTGCTTTGCATGCCTAGCCTTGAGAAGATGCCCATCTATGTAGCCACACAATATAATGGCGTTTGCTTTGACCTATTCCTACCGTTTCGTATTACAACTTAAACAAACACATAGCTGCCAGATTGATTCTCTAACATGAATAACTGGCCAAACTGTGTACCAGTTATAAATACTGACAATATCATATACCAACAGACACATTCCTTGTAAAAGGGGGGTGGGTGGCAGAGTCAAAGCATACCTTTTTCCCGTCACACATCCATTCATTCGTCTCAAACTCATGCAATTATGGGTTCAGATTCCAAACTTCTCTCCAATTCCTATCTGAATTACCTGCCCCAACAATCCACCCACATATGGTAAAGGTGATAACTGGTGCTGCAACCATACAACTGGTCTAGGTCTCACCACCTACCTTCCTTTTCTTGATCAAACTTCACCAGAGGTCCTCCACACATTCTCCTATCAAGGATGTCAGATATTAATGATTTAGTGCAAATCTTGTAAATCTGATAGATTTCTATTGTTAAACTCTTGTTTTCACTTTTTCAGGGGACCCACCCACTAGTTAATTTTGACAGACACCAAAAGCCTATAGATGAAACTGTAAAATCATGATTTCTGACACCCTTGCATGAAATGTAAATCAACCTACTAACCTAACTGGTCACCATCTACACCAGTGGTTGCCAACCCTTATGGCTACATCCATTTTTAAGCTTAATATAAATATTGTGCTATTGGACCCATAATATAAAGATAAATAAATAAATAAAATAAACAGATAAATAAATAAACAATAATTATAACAAGTTCAGATCAGGAAAGACTTTTTCCACAATTATAATAACTGATGGTTACAGGTAGTTTCAAAGCTGAAGTTATAAATTTGCCTGGAATGTTGACAAATTTACAGTATATGATATTTTCAACTTGATGGAATAATTCTTTTGTAAGAAGCTTCTGGAGCCACATAAGTGGCCTCAAAGAGCCGCAGATTGCCGACCACTGCCCTATACCTACATGAGATTGGGTTGGTGGTTAGGTTAGACTCATCCCCACCCAAGCCCTCCGTTAACCACTACCACAACAATTTTGTGAGATTAGCTTATCGAGTACCACTACAAGTGAGTTACAATTATTTTTGTGTGACAAATTCGTGTCCCGTGGCAATTTTTACTTATAAATCAGAATGACAACACAAAACTACTTTTGTTAGATTACAGTGAATTCTATTTTTGAGATATAGCTTTCATTATATTCTGAGTATTACGGCCTATAACACATAAAAACATCGGTAGCCCAGGAATGCAGTACACTAACATATGTTCAATAATTTGTAACTTTATATCTTATATCTGTTACTCGCATGCCTGGTATGCAAGAATGTAAACACTGAACAAGCGCTTGATAAGCTGCCTTCATTTTGTCAAAGAATTTTGCATCGGTGATCGGAGCCAATGAAAAACCAGGCCACATAAAGCAGCCTTTAAAGTGGTCACAAACTAAGCATTACTTGCTATATGCTACTCACTTTTGACACTCACTTTGTTACCAAGTTCTTGCGTATCCGTCATCTACGAAATGTTTTACTGACCATTTTTTTTTTTTTTTTTGGGGGGGGGACTAGCAAACATCTTTACTTATACCTAAATAATTCTACAATTATTTAGTACTTGGATTTGTTCTAAAACATCAGTATATACTGTTTACAATACCTAATTTTATCTCATTACTAACCTACAGAATTCTTTCTAAAGTACTCCAACACCTAGACAGCTACAACCATGATATTGTAATGACCTGCAACTTTCAGGCATCAATCTAATCATGTTGGCTCGGTTAGACAAACGCCTACACACGCTGTGTGGTGTCCTCTGCTTAGAATTTTCGTGACACTTCAGCGTCTCACAAATGTTTAAACTATTTCAAATATTCTTGCAAATGTACAATGTAGGAAAATGTGGGAAACTGTCCCAATACCTATATGAGGATGCCGACATCGGTGTCTTCTTTATTTTTATTTTGTAGTTGTAGTTCCCGAGAACCTATAAACATAAATAATAGAATCAGGAGTGCCGGTATTACCCAATGAACTTGAAGTTCTTATCTCGTGTGAGTTATCATGTGACATTTGAAAGGATCTCGCGAGAAAGCTGCATCGCACAAGTCATACAATCAAGTCTTCTCACCTGTGTTGATTATCATATGCTGTTAGATGCTACTCTTCCAAGCTGTTGGAATTTCCTTTTTTTTCCGGAGTGGGTCATCACGTGATATTTCAAATCATCCTTATATCAGAAAGCTTCATCCCAGAGGTCACACTGTAAAAGGCTCAATCATGTGTGGATCATCATGTGACATTTGAGACAAAAAAATCGTGAAAAAATGTAATTTTCGCAGGAAAATTAATTTTTTCCCTGATACAAACCTGAGGTACTCCTTATAATAGGACACTTCACGTAGCGCAAATATTTCTACCACTAAATCAAAATCCTCACTCCGTGGGTCTGGGCAACGCTTATCCTCAGTATGGGGCCCTATTGGGGCAAGGGGGCCCTTCCCCTCCACCACAAGTCTCGCAAACTATACTCCATTCTCTGAGCCAGGTATGAAATTAATCACAAGGTTTGTCAGGCAAGGGAGAAGGAACTTTTTAGAGGGGTGGCTGAGGAGGGCCATTAGAAGTAAGGAGTACCTCAGGTTTGTATCAGGGAAACATTAATTTTCTCACGAAAATTACATTTGTTCCGAAGAATACAAACTCTTCGGTACTCCTTATCATAGGAGACTCGGACTTAGGAGGGAAGGAAGTAGTTATCTAGCCTGGGAAACCTCCGTAAGGAAAATTTTTAGTGTGCTAAGACCTACGTTGACCAGACCCTTATACATTCCCCTAAACTTTGAAGGGCACCTAGTTCTATTCCCAGGAGCGGAGACAGACAGGGCATACTCACTTTGTACCACCGGAAGGGCTTGAATTGATTCCCTTGGAATGCTTGAGAGCCCTCGGTGAGGTAAGGGAATGTAGGAGTATGAGAAGGACTTTGGATAGGTATCACCGTGTTTGCCGAGCCAGAACCTGGATGAGTTGTCAGGGTCGGCTGTGTGCTATTGGGGAGGGGTATGTCACCTCAGGACTTCTTGGGCGGCCACTATGGGGCCCAAAGAGAAGTTCCCTAAAGATTCCCACGTGACTTCTTTGAGGTAAAAGGAAGTGAACGTAGTCTGGGACTTCCATATACCCTCTTGAAGGACCTGTTTGACCGACAGATTCTTTCGGAAGACTAGGGAGGTCCCCATTGCCCTCAGGTCATGGGCTTTTGCTCTAGGGCAATCCGTGGGGCTCATTCCGTAGGCCCTGCGGATGACTTCCTTGATCCAGTAAGAAATGGAAGTCTTAGTGACGGGCTTACTCTTACCCATAGTAGAGACGAACAACCTCTGCAATTCTGGTCTAAGATGTTTAGTCCTCTTGAGGTAGATCCGGATGGCACGTACTGGGCATAGTACCATTTCCGCTTGTTCGCCCCCTACAAAGTCGTCTAAGGAAGGAACACTAAAGGACCAGAATCTAGGGTCGGTTTTGGCCGGATCCTGGTTTTTGGCAATGAATTGGGGGCAGAAAAGTGAAGAAGACCTCTTGTCATCCTTTTGAGTGAGCGACTCTATAAGAGATGGCATGTAACTGCCCTACTCTCTTGGAAGATGCTAGAGCTAAGAGAAAAACTGTCTTCAAGGTGAGGTCCTTCAAATTAGCATCTCGGAGGGGTTCGTAAGGGGGACCCCGCAGAGAGTTCAGGACTAATGCCACATCCCACGGAGGGGACGTGATTTCCCTGGGGGGCACGATTTTCTGAAATGTCTGAGGAGCATGGAACATTATGGTGACAGAGCTAGATCCATGCCCTTCAGAGAAAACACCTGATTTTGCGCTGCCCAATGGTCCCGCACTGCCGAGAGGAAGATCTTCTTGGACTTCCGGAGGAAGTGGAAGAAGAAGGCAATCTCAGGAATGGTGGCATGATCTGGGATTATAGTCCGGGAGTGGCACCATTCTGTAAAAGCATTCCATTTCCCTTGATAAAGGTTAGCTGAGGAAGAGCGAATAGGAGCGGACATGTCTTCCGCCACTTCTCTGGGAAAACCCTTCTCTAGGAGGATCCGGACCATGGTCTGAACGCGTGAAGCGCAAGAGCTGACGGGTTCTTGTGCCAGGCCCCGTTGATGGGTTGATGCAGAAGGTCGGGTCTTCCCTGAAGGGCCAGGGGCTCTTCCACTGCTAGCTCGAGGGCGTCTGGAAACCATGGGGCTTCCGGCCACCAGGGAGCGATCAAAGTCATCCGAAGGTTGGATGCGTTTCTTACTCTCTGGAGCACCTTCTGTAGCAAGGGAAACGGTGGGAAAGCGTAGGTGTCGATAGCGGTCACATTCTTAGTCTGCTCCTGGGGATTAACCTCTCGACGGAGGCCATATGGCCCAGGAGGACTTGGCACTGTTTCGCCGTCAGGAACCCGGTCGATAGTGCTTGTATAACGAGAGAAGTGAGATTCTGGGTTCTCTTCTCTACGGGGCAGGACTTCATTAGGGAAGAGTCCAGAACCATACCCAGGTATGTGACTCTCTGTCTTGGTATGAAATCTGACTTCGTCTGGTTGACTATGGTGCCCAATTTGCGGACAAAGACTACGACCATTCCCGGGTGTTCTTGGCATAGCTGGGCGGAATGTGCAAGGATCCGCCAATCGTCCAGGTAACGGAGTAGGCGAATTCCTTTGGAGTGGGACCACGCTGAGACGAGTTTGAACACTCTGGTGAAGACTTGGGATGCTGTGGAAAGGCCGAAGCATAGGCAGATAAACTGGAAGGTGGTGCCCCTGTGGACGATTCTGAGGAATTTTCTTGATGATGGATGCACTGGTATCTGGAAATAGGCATCTTGGAGGTCCAGTGACACCATGAAGTCCCCTTCCCTGATAGACGCCCTTACGGACTCTGGGGTGTCCATTCGGAACTTCATCAGGGAAAGGAACTTGTTGAGAGGAGACAGACCGATGACTGGTCTCCACCCCCCTGTTGCCTTTGCTACGAGGAATAGCCTTGAGTAGAACCCTGGGTCCGGAGTCGAGACTTCCTCTAGAGCTCCTTTCTGAAGCAGAACGGAGATTTCCTTCGCTAGGGCCCGCCCGCGATCCGAGTCCGGGTGGTAGCTGCTGACTTGGATGGGATAGGGGGAGAGGCTGGGGACGGTGTGAAAAGGAAGGCGATAGCCTGCCTTGATGACCTGTATGGTCCAGTCGTCCGCCCCGGCCTCCTCCCATGCCCTCCAGTAGAGAGAGAGAGAGGCAACCTCCTATCCTGTGCGGGAGGGCAGGCGAATTCCTAGAATTTTCTGCGGGGGGGTCCGGAGCCTCGATGATGTTTGCGCCTCTGTTCTCTATTCGGAAAGGGGCGGGGCTTTTCTGTCTGTGTTTTCGACTTTGAATTGGGGGGGGGGCCTTTCTTCTGTGTTTTCGACTTTGAATGGGGGGGGGGCTTTCTTCTCTGTTAGGGTGATGAAAAGGCGGCCTATGCGGCTTAGAGGACCGAGGGGTCGATGGGGGGGTGGTCCTTGGCCTCGAGCTAGGGACGGCTGTTCTCTCGATGGCTCTGTTATGCATCAATTGGTTTGCGCTTGCAATTGCAGAGTCCACCATTTCCGGGGGAATCAGCGTGTGGGTGAGAAGGGGGGCCCTCTTCAAAGGAGCATGAATCTCTCTGAGGAGGGGGTCACTGGGGTCCCCGAGGATGGTGTCTCTCCTGAGGGACTAGACGTTGGCCCAGGACGTTGAGAGGCATGCAGCCTGATGCTTCAGGGCTCTGCTCGCGCTTTCCAGTAGAGCTTGGAGGTCGCATTCTTCCTGGGGTTGCAGCTCGGGTAAGAACTCCCTTACTGAGGCAAAGAGGCGTTCCAGCCAGGAGTTCACCGCAAGGGACAGAGCCAGGGATTGGATGTGGTCTCTGACTTCTCTGCCGGAAAGGAGGACGTTTCTTCTGCGTAGTGATTCCGCGTCCACTTTGACCAGCTCTGGTAACCTCACCGGGATCGAGGCTTCCCTGAGGTTTGTCCCCGGTGGGGTGTAGAAGCGTTTTTGGTGTTCCACTGGAACCGAAAGCCAACGCGCTTTCTCGGTTGTCCTTTTTGCGAGAGCGTTGGAGGCCTGGGTCATGGGTTTTACCGTCTGCGTACTCCATGGAAGGTGGGTTGGAGGAGGCTTCGCTTTCTGAGAATTGCCCGTCTTGAAGATTTCAGACTCGAATGTGGCTTCCTCTTCTTTTGGTGGGCCCAGTCGATTCGCCCTCCGAACTCTCGCGAGGATGTCGGAGAAGGAAGGTTTAACCACCATCGGGAATTCCGACTGGGAATCGTGAGGGGATAGGGAGCTTGTCCCCCTCCCTTACGGCGCTGTGGACATCGTCGTCGTCGTCGTAGGAGGGGTCTGCACGGTGAGCGAGAAACACCGCGCTTCCATCATCGTCACTGATGGGTTCGTGAGGGTTCCGATCAAGTGGAATATGGTCTAGGGGGGCCGGCCCTTGGGGGTGGTGACTCCTGACGAGCTTCCGGGTGTAACATGAACCGTGCTTGGTGCGCCCGGATAAATTCCCGCTGTTCCTCCATCTGTTCTCTCATTGTATTAACGAGTGAACAGAGAGTGGGGAGGAGGTCCTGGGAATGCCCGCTTGGAGAGTCCCGCCTGGGCCTGGGTGTGGATGGTCCGGGAGACTCAAAGGGGAGGCCCCCTCCTCTGGACGAGGAGGAGTTACCCGCGAGTAACGCGCGCGTGGGTACACCTTGGGCCTCCTGCCCGTTAACGGGCATGGAAAGGGCTCCGTTGATCACCCAGCTCGTCTTACGATGGGTTCAAGGTGGACTGCGGGACTCCCGATTAGAAGAAGAGGCTGAGGCGCTCTTTGTCTTCGAACTCGGGTTCTTTGTCCGTTTGGGGGTTGAGCATCCGGGAAGGGCCGAGGGCGAGCCGCAAGCAGCCACATTCGAGAAAAGGCTCGTACAGGAGCGGTAGTTAGAGGTGGCCGGAGGCGCATGTCCGTCTATGCTAACCGCCCTGGGTGAAGGACTAGGAGACAACTGGGCCCGAGATTGACTCACTCGAGGTGGATGTTGTACAACCTTTCCGTCTACTACGCTTTGGAGGAGGGAGAGACCTGCTCGTCTCCTCCGCAGGCGTAGTATGCCTTCTCTCTGTTTCGCCGGGTGACGGGGGAAGCCATTTTCCCTGCTTGCGTACCTTGGTCCTTGCATGCACTCTCTTGTGAGCATGAAAACACGCGGACCACTGCTTATCATCCCATTGAGCGCACGTTTCACACGGGGATGAAGGGGAATACTCCATATTCCTACACTTGATGCACCAAATGTGTGGGTCCGCGTGTGTTGGCGGGAGCGGGGAAAGGCAGAGATATTTCCCTTCGGCGAAGTCACACAACCTATCTCGAACAACAACACTAGAACCAGATTCCATACTTACAAGAGAAGGGTAGAATACTCGGGGCGGTTAAGGAAATGAAGCGGGATAGGAAGAGGGCACTCAAGAAATTCCAGGCGACCGGATGTTTTTGATGCAAGACGCTCCAAAAAGGGACGCCGCTGGAAGGCTTGTGGAAATGGACGAAACAGGTTGCCCTATTTTCCTCACCACACAAACGCAAATAGTGAACCGTGGAATAAGAAGGGTGCACTATAGCTCGGTGGCTTATGTAAACAAGAGAAACTTTACTATCGTTCAAAGAAGGGAATTCTACCTTTCCCGAAACTGAACTTGGGGAAGTCCAACATTTTCTAATTCACAAACAGCTGTTTTCAAGAACTCTTTTTCCTTCCTTGAGACTGTCACTGTATACTACTTTAAATGTTTCTCTCATAGTTGTTAATTGGGAAAAGAGAGTGTCAGCAGGAGCATACAATCCACCTCTGTTTACTTCATCAATCCATTTTCTAGCCATGGCGGTAGGCCTACAGTCACTTGCTTTGTGGCCTAAGTGAGGATATTTTGACTATTTGTCAAATAAAACTAAACTTGAGAAAAGGGAAAATGAAGTTTCATGTTTTGATAAGAGGTAGTTGGCATCAGAACTGTACATTACTAGTCTCTGCTTCAAAGAGTTGGATGTTGGTCCAGATGTAGATTATGAGTATGATAACATTGATGAAAACCTAAGAGACTGTGTAATCTCAGTTTCTAATCCACAAAAAGCAATCCACGTACTTATAGAAGAAGAATTCCTCAAATACATTGGTGGTTATATTGTTAAAAAATTTAACACAAAATATCCTCACTTAGGCCACAAAGCAAATGACTGTAGGCCTACCGCCATGGCTAAAACATGGATTGATGAAGTACACAGAGGTGGATTGTATGCTTCTGCTGACACTCTTTTCCCAATTAACAACTATGAGAGAAACATTTAAAGTAATACACGATGACAGTCTCGAGGAAGGAAAAAGAGTGCTTGAAAACAGCAGTTCGTGAATTAGAAAATGTTGGACTTGTGTACCTCATGATGTCTTATAATTTTTTGCCAAAATATCTGTGTACTTTAGAATTAGGAATCTAAATAGTAACATTAAGACAAATAAGAAAAAACATAAGTCATGCAAAGGTCAAAACAGAAAGCTAATGAAACTGACCACATGAATGAGATTTAGTTTACTTTTTCACTAGGACCATATTACCTGTTTTCCTTTGTTGTTTATGTTATGATTAAGTGGTTTATATTCAATAACAAATATTGAATATTTATGCTAACATTATGAATGGTGTGAAATTAATTTTTCTTTATATTATGACTACTGTTTGCCATAATTATTATGAATATATTTGTGCTTATAATAGACCCTTTAATATTCCAAGTGTTCATCTAATTAGTAATGCATGTAGGTAATATGTAATGCAGTTAAAAAGGGGGGGAGGGGAAGAGATAACAGGCTCCAAGGGTGGTCAAGTTCAAGTCAGTACGGTGAGTAGCTGGGAGGTGCGGCGTGGATGACGTCATCACCCCCTCCTCGCCCGCGCTCGGTCCGCTCGGCTCGCTGACCAGTCTAGATGGACCTTGGGAGTACCGAAGAGTTTGTATTCTTCGGAACGAAGAGACTGTGCTGTACAATATGTAACGGGAAGTAGTCAAAGAATTGTTACAAGTTATAGCACACCCTCCTTGAAATGATTGACACACATGCGCCAACTCATCAGCAGTAGGGGGAAATGAGGCTTGTTGTATGTCTCTAATTATCGAGCCTCGAAGACAAGGGTGCACACTATCCTCTTCCATACGGTGCCGCCTACGTAGGCGGCATGAGGAGTAAGTGGATACGCGAGGCTGCCATATCGGCGTCTTGATTATATTTATTGCAGTTGCCCCTGCGTAATGACATACTCTCTAAACTGTCTTCATCACATTTTCTATGGTTATCAAAATTGACGGGTGAAAGAGAGAACGATCGATATAAGCGGTGACTATTTTCTATGATGCGAGTATTATGACGAAACATCTTACGTCTGGCAGCTAAGGCTGCCCGCGAGATTTTGGCCTATGTTGAAGGGGCTAGTGAAAATAATGTTGCATTTTCTTCTGTGACATTTCGACATACCATGAAAATCATACACACTCTTGAAAATTCTTTGTTTCTCCTGAGTTATCTGTTGCAAATTCATTGCACCAAATGAATTATGCCAGAGGAAAATGGCATACAAATAAAAAACGGAACTTTATCAGAAAAGCCAATATTATGAACATTCTGGTAAACACTAAACACTACTGACAAATGTCAATAACAGAAGTAATCCGCAAAACCAAGATATATATCTCCATTGCGCATATCCGGAAGCTAGTTGAGACTAGATATACGGGTTACCTAGTCTACACATATGGCCCAATGCTTCAAGATGGCCACACACTCACGGCTATCTTCTTAGAAAACATCCAAGAGTCCTTCTCTGTAAAGCTTCTACCCACCACGGTCTCGGCCGGGCTGATTACCATCTGGGAAGGAACAAACAGGGTTCTCGCTTTCCCCCATCCTCCATCTCGTATCACCGTACCCTTAGACTCTGGAACCAGCCTTATGGCACTACAAAAACCTCAACGCGCCCTGCGACCTGACACTTTGCACCTCAGTTGAAACCACAACAAAAAAGACATCTGTTAGGCTAGTTTCAAAGCAAACTATGATGGAGTGTTATTTTTATCTGGTAATAAATTCGAGCACCTATGTTATGTGGCTCGCTTCTAATGTCGAGAAAAGAGCAAGTGACGGGATGGCAAGGGAGGTGACGACTTGTGCGTTATGTCGTGTCCCAAGTCGATCTGCTTGCGGGATAGTTGGGTAGGAGGTGAGAAAGCAGTCAGTGACCACGCTTACAGCTTAACGCTCCGAGGCGATGTGGTTCCTCATCTGTTTCGTCCATATTTATATACACGGGCAGGTCATGACCCATGCTCCTAATTAGGATAAGGTCGTGTGATGCGTGGCAAGTCAGACACGAACGCTCTTACACTGCCGACTAATGAAGACAGAGGCTATGCGTTCTTCAACGAATTCATTGTGCTTCCTCGCGTGGCTGCCAGACCGACGCACTGGTTAGTCATCTTGGGCCCTGAGAGGGTCTGTAAGAGGCCGGTAGTGTACGAATGGAAATGAGCTAGGGCATTAGAATAATTCAGACTCGACGCCTGCTCGAGGGAGATGTTATGTCTATGTGAGGGCGACGTTTTGTCTATGTAAACACACCGACGGTGGTGACTGTTTTATAATCGATTATGTAATCATAACTTTGTAAGCGCAGGCTAGCTTCGTTTGACTAATGCTGAGATAAACAATATCGCTAGTGGCATTGTAATGGCTTTCCGAATTGGTGCAAGGTGGAGAAGGAGGAAAAAACTATTGGTGCATGAATTCAAAGTCACGCCCATAAGGAGTGACATTTATTTGAAACGTCACTGGAGATTGGATTAGAAAAATTAGTGACGTCAGACGAAGGTAGCTTAGCGTAGGATACGGGATCTCGGGGGAGAAGATATAGAGAGGGTGTGGAGAGAGGATCAGGAGACGATGTAGAGACGAGAGAAAAGAGATCCCGAGTGTAAGCAGAAGGTGAAATTACAGTGAAAGAAGAAAGAAAATTCACCACCCTTTTATTAACCCAAAGGACGAGAGGAATAGGCATAGGAAAAGAAGGCATTGGGCCTACTACTTAAGAGGAACTTGAATATTAGTGAAACTCACGTAACGAGAGGCAAGGGGCCTCGAGACGAGTGATATTACAAGTCAAATTAAGTAACAGTGGTGACTAGGGGAGGTGAAAGGGTCCGTCTTAGGCTGGTGAGCTGCATGTGCGTTTCCTCAAAGAGGCCTTGTCCCACCCGTCGGCCTCAAGGAAGCTAGGTCGAGTCGACGCAGCTGGGCGGTAATCGAGCCACACGGGTGGGACTACGAGCGATTCCGTTGGGGGTCCTCGGGGTCAAAGGTCGTGGAACGGTGAAGTGAGGGATAAGGACCGAGGTCTAGAAGTGAGGGAAACTTCCTAACAAAATCCATACCATGTGGGACTGTACGGACACGAGATGGTGGATGCTGCTGCTGCCAAAAAAGGGAGCCTTAGCACAGGAACAAGACCAGATCATCCATCCAGTACATGGTCAGCGACGCTTTGCATCGACTCGACAAAGCCATCTGAGAAACCTGATTGGCGGACTACACTGCCACCGCCATGCCCAATCCCCCTCCCACACTTTTCCTCCTGCCCCCCCCCCATTCATGTCAGCTATAATATCAAGAATAGGGGTAAATCATTGACACACACAATACACAAACATTCCTTATATCTGCGACAAGGAACGAATCTCCTTTCACGACTGCCTGTTCTACTGTAGCCAAACGAGGGATCATTTCTAGCCACTAAGGGACTTCCTTGGGAATCCTTCCACTGCCCTACATCATCTGAGAACAGCTCCAACTCCAGATGAACACAGTCTTGGCAGCCAATCGTATCTGTTCCTCCCCAATGGCAATCTTTTTGTCACACGTTTCAGTTAGGACCAAACTGTAGAGAATGTAAAATCATCCCATATGCCATTCCTTTATGGCTACGTATAAAATCAATTTCCATAATCTCTTGCCCTATCCCCATCCAGATATAAGACACCATTCTCAAAATCAGCAAGCTACACTGGAACTTTATATATATATATATAAGATCCCCTATCAAGAACCTCCCAACTGAGGCAACCTTGATAAGAATCCATACTGATTTAAACCCATTGACAGTTCTCCATGTGTACACTTTGTATATATGTATGCAATTTTCAACTTTGCATGCATCTGTCCTTATCATCCAATTATCATACATAGATTTCAATTCTAGTATTGTTCCACCTTTGGCTATATTGTTGGTGTATTGTAATAAATTCACAATTCTGGCTACACTTAAGAAATACAGTCATTTCATAATGGCCAACAATAAAGCCACAGGAAAATTTACAGCTTTGGTGAGGAAAATAAGTAATCAAACTAAAATATTCAAGTCACTGGGTCATATTTCAGTCTCTTCTTCATTGCGACAACCTATTGTCTTCAGTCCCCCCACAATACATTTTACTCGCCTGGTTTTATTTCTACTAAACCCTCTGGCACAGGTTTCCTTTGCAGCTGATCATTCAATGTGGACAAGTTGAGAGACTAAACTATCCATGCTTAACATAATAAGTAGATACTTGAAAGGAAAATAAAACATCCACCGTTTCTTTGTTCGTTATAATACCTAGTCATATTTTTTCATATACTAAATTACACAAAGAAAGGTCCCTTTCTTCAGTACTCCTGTTCAAATCGATAACCAAACAGTAGTACACAGACAAGTTAATAACATTACACTAGTGTTTCATGTCATGGATATAGATTAAAATATCAATTGATAAGACGAGTGTGGTCTGTCAGGAATACATTTAAGTACTGCAATAAAATATTATTTCTATTGTGTTTTCTTTACTGTGAAGTTTCACAATGCTAATGAAGAGTACTACAATAATTCATTTATCTGTTTGTTTACTAATCTATTTCATTTATTCATTTGTTTTGTAAAGACCAAGTGGCATTGCATTGGTCCTATAACATATCAGATTCAAGCTTAAATGATATCATTTCCAACAAAAGCAAATTGAGATATTGAACAGATTTTAGATATGGTCCTATAAGACATTCACTAAAACTACTCCACTCAAGTTACCACAGCGTTGTTACATACATAATAACAATGTCATGCAGTACTTGTTCATAAGGAACACCTGCATGTAAAGAACAAGTTCAAAATCACAAAAAAGAACCAAGTACATATATTTATTTTTGTCTCAAATGTCATAGGTCTGAGTTTGAATCTAATAACTCCCCACACAGCTCCAGTCTTTAGAGAGAAATGTGCAACACAAAGTTACATGACAAAAGTTTTGCTTTTGTGCGAGTTATCATGTGACTTTTGAAAGCATCTTATGAGAAAGCTGCATTACACAAATCATAATGGAAAGTCATCTCTCCTCAGTTGATCTTCATATGCTGTGTGGTATTACTCCTTCATAAGAAAGCTCCACTGTACAGTTTACAGTAGAAAGGCTTCTCTCCATGTGGGACATCGAATGCTAATTTAGAGTACTCCTACAAAAGAAAAGTCCATGTCACAGGTCATGCTATTGGAAAGACTTTTCTCCGTTGTGGGCCACCACATGATATTTGAAATCATCCTTGAGAAATCTGCATCACACACGTAACACTGTCAAAGGCTTCTCTCCAGAGTAGGTAAAATCATGATGTCTCTTGTGAGTTACATAATACAGGTCACACTGTATGGGCTAACACGTGACGTCTGAGGACGCTTTTTCGAGAGAAAGTTTTATTGCACACGTCACACTGGAAAGGCTTCTCTCCTGTGTGGGTTATCATGTGATCTTTAAGATGTCCCTTTTGTGAGAAAGCTGAATCACACAGGTCACACTGGAAAGGCTTCTCTCCTGTGTGTGTTAACACATGATTTTTAAGTTGTACCTTTCGAGAGAAAGTTTTATTGCACAGGTCACACTGGAAAGGCTTCTCTCCTGTGTGGGTTATCATGTGACTTTTAAGATGTCCCTTTTGTGAGAAAGCTGAATCACACAGGTCACACTGGAAAGGCTTCTCTCCTGTGTGGGTCATCATGTGATATTTAAGACTACCCTTTTCTGAGAAAGCTGAATCACACAGGTCACACTGGAAAGGCTTCTCTCCTGTGTGGGTTATCATGTGATTTTTAAGATGTCCCTTTTCTGAGAAAGCTGAATCACACAGGTCACACTGGAAAGGCTTCTCTCCTGTGTGGGTCAACATGTGACGTTTAAGATTACACTTTTTTGAGAAAGCACAATCACAGAGTTCACACTGGAAAGGCTTCTCTCCTGTGTGGGTCATCATGTGATTTTTAAGACCACCCTTTAGTGGGAAAGCAGAATCACACAGGTCACACTGGAAAGGCTTCTCTCCTGAGTGGGTCATCATGTGATATCTAAGATTTCCTTTGTGTAAGAAAGTTTTACTGCACAGGTCACACTGGAAAGGCTTCTCCCCTGGGTGTGTTATCATGTGATCTTTAAGATCACCCTTTCGTGAGAAAACAGAATCGCACATGTCACAGTGGAAAGGCTTTTTTCCTGCGTGGTTCATCATGTGACGGCTGAGATTACCTTTTTGCGAGAAAGTTGAATTGCACTGAGCACACTGGAAAGGCTTCACTCCTGTCTGGGTCATCATGTGAAATTTGAGAACATGCTTTTGTGAGAAAGCTGAATCGCACTGGTCCCACTGAAATGACTTCTATCTTGTGTGGGTCATCATGCAACATTTAAAACTAACCTTTGATGAGAAAGCTGCATTAAAATGGTCACATTGGAAAAGCTTCTCTTTTCTTTGGGTTGTCACATGATATATAAGATGATTTATGAGACAACTGTACCACAAATGTCACACCAGTCTCTTTTGTATGAGAATGACATGGAATCTTCGGATAGCTTTCCCAGAGAAATATTGATAGTTACCCTTCTGAAAAAAGAGAAAACATAAGATTGACATCTAATCTTTTGAGGTGTATAGGATTGTGGATGTTTTGTACACAAACCATTTCATTCTCAAGTCCCTTTGTACCTACACAGAACATGTGTACATGTCATCACCTAACATAAAATGGGAAGAAATACAAACAGATATGGCCCTATGATATATTGCATTCTACCTTTTCATTAGAAATGTACTGATAACCATCCATTACATGCATACTCACACCATCATGACTCGAAATTTCTCTAGCTTTATTTCATCTGGTCATAAGATTTGGAGGGGGGAATGGCCCATATCAGTCATTCTCTAATACAACTCCAAATGCTCACAATACCTGAATCTATAAATGACCTACTCTAGTAAGGTTCATTCAGTTCACCTCACTCATCTGACTGACATAAGGTTTTGTTTCCTCCAATACACATCAAATTGGGTCTTTGTTTGATACAGCTCTTGACAAGGCGTCTGCTGTCTTGAAATATCTTCAAGACTTCTTTCCTAAACTTTCAGAGGCAAAAATGAAAGCTAGTACTATCTTTATTGGGCCACAAGTAACGAAAATGATGGAGTGTTCACAATTTCTACAGTTCACAGAAAATGTACTACAACGCTTTCTTGGAAACAAGGCTGATAATCATATTGAACTGGTTCAAGATTTAGTAAAGTTATGGTGAGATGGGCTGCAGAATGTCCTTGGAGGTTCATATCCTAGATGCTCACCTCGACAGCTTCAAGGAAAATATGGGAGCACATTCAGGGCAACATGGGTAATGCTTCCACCAAGGTATAATGAACTCTGAACAGAGATATCAGGGGACCTTCAATGAAAACATGATGGGAGACTACATTTGGGGGCTCACACATTAAAGTGATTTGTTGTATTCATGCAAATCAAGGAAAACTGTCCACTTTTAATCATAGAAATTATCTTCAGATATATTATCAAATCAAAATTTAGCATCATTTCTTTCTGTTCATAATGGTGAAAATAGAAATTTAGCTATTTTGGGGCAAAAAAGAATTCTAAAATCCATAAAAGCAAAGTTTGACAGGAATAAGTAAGATTTATATTGTTTTGCTTTGAGAAGAATTTGAAAATAATGTCTACCTAACTGGTTGTGACGCTGGTGATTATTACTGGCAAAAGAATTTTTTCCTCCTTATCTTTGGGGAAACTTTATTTGACATTACTATGAAAAAGCATCAATCAGGAGCTAAGATGTGAGGGAGGAAAAGATGGTGGGTGGGAGTGAACTGGGTGAGAGTAGTGGGTATGTCATTTTTATTTGGTTACCTACCATACAATGGGGGAAAAACCCTTGGTATATAGATAGTATTATCTCAGTTTAAAAAGTGTCCCTGCCGATCTACATGAACCAATATAAAATTGGGCATTTTGTGAGTTTTGGTCTCATTTGAACATTTCCTACATTACTGTTTCTCAAATACACTTCCCATATATAAAAACTTTGTAGAAGAAAGTAGTACTAATACATAAATATGCATTATCAACACCATTTATATCCAGTACACTGGTTGCACCCAAACCTTAGGGTACTGATTGGAAAACTCCTATACCCTCTTATGCCTTTATTTATTTATTTATCTTTTTAGGAATGTCCCCTGTGGGGCTACAGGGAGAAGGATGACTAGTCCTAATCCCCATCCTGTTTTTGTCGCCTCTTATGATTCAAGTGGGAATACTTGGTGGCAGTATTCTTTACTGAAGCAGCCTTGCTGTGGACGAGGTGTGTCTTGTGACACTGCTTCTGACCCAGGGCAGTGGAAAAGATGCTGGGATGACCCGTCATTCAAGAGGTGCCAAGATAAGAGGGAGGGAAGAGGGTGGAGGGGAATGGAGTGTGATAGGAATGGAATGGGTGGGAGTGGTTTTCATGCCTTTATTTTTTGGCTACATCCCTTATGAGGGGGAAAAAAGCCTTTGGTATATGTATGTATGTACACTGGTTGGACAGTGGCTTGTGTCAGAGAGTTAATCTCGCAACTTTATATTTTACACTTTAGTAAAAGAATATGAATGGGTCACGACACACACTATCATAATGACCAGTTTAACATTTTTGGAACTTTCACTATCTCCAAGAAGTTGATATGATGTGTGTAAATAGATATGATATCAATATGACCAAATACCGGTACATAGTGACCAATAACTGCAGTCAAGTGTTGACTGGTGGCAAGTGGTATGGATACATAGATGGGCCCTTTCTAATGACTAGGCAAGTAAAGCAGTATTTTCCTATAGAGGGGACACAAGACTTGGACACTCTATATGGCGTGAATGAATCCTGATTTTATGGGTGTTTTCACCAATTTCATTTTATTGTGACCAAGCAAAAATTGGACCATGTGTAGTTAAGTGTGTATGTATGTATATATATATATATATATATATATATATATATTTATATATATATATATATATAAATATATATATATATATATACAATATATATATATATACATATATATATATATTGTACTTTCACTTGTCAATAGTTACATACTTTGAGGTAAGGGAGTTAAAAGGTGTTAAATTCCACTGAACTCAATTCATTTGAGCAGCACCCTTCATAAAAGGTTTGTATAGTTACTTGTAAATAAAGTCCATATAGCAACCGGTGCTATTAGTGGGGTTTGAATCAACAACTCAGCATATGACCATTGATAGAGTGCACAGCCTTATTCCATTCAGATGCCCAAAGAACTCACAATCAGCACTCAAAGAGCCATGTATATATACAATGACCTTTTTCCCTTATGTGGGAAGTAGATAAATCAGAGGTACATCGTACCTATTCGCACCCACTTCACTTCCCTTCACCACCCTTTCCACCCCCTCCTTCTCAGGTCCTCATGGATGGTCATCAGACCATATCGCCTATATTAGGCAGTTCTATGTTCTCTACCACCTGTCATCCACATTCATAAAGTTATCTAATCTTCTAAAACAACCAATAGTTTCAGCACTTACTACATGGTTACTTGGTCTATTTCATTCTTAGTACTCATGTAGTAAGTGAAGACACTATTGGTTGTTTTGAAAGAAGCTTAGACACTACTGTAACTTGGGAATCATCACTGAATCAGTTGCCAGTAGTTACAGTACTTGATGGCAACAACAGCAGACCTGTCTGTCATCATACCAATACTGCTTTTGCACATATAAACATCAATTCTCACTGCATGATATGAGCATACTCTTCAAATGTCTATGATGTGTTGGTGAGATCAATATACAATTCTACATAGTGCTGCATCCTGTCTGTATCCCATTTCAGTGAGGGTGAAAACCATGCATCTACTATGGTAAATAAATCTTTAATAGAATGAAGTTTGTATGCAGCAAAGTTTATCGAGTAATACAATATATTAAGTAATGGGTCCATCAATCTCCTATATCAATCAATTCATGATGTTTGTCTGGCATAGAGGACTTTATGTTCCTTACTAGTTGTAGCTGGCTACTTATCTACAAACTTTGGGCAGTCAAGCGAATTTAGGCTCTGTGCTCTCTCAATAAGCTGGTGTACAGTTGTCAATTTGAACCCATTAAAGTCGCTTGTGCTTATGACATTTTGATTCCTAATAATCATACAAATAATTTGACTAAGGGAACCCCCCCAAGTCAACTGAATTTGGTGGTGTTTATCACCTTTTAATATATTGTACTAACTTACACATGATAAAATAGAATGGGTTTAAAACGCCCATAAAAATGGGAGACACACACATTACATCCACACCATTTAATGTCCTAGCCCTGTGCCACTTTCACAACAAAATGCTGCTTTGCATGCCTACCCTTGAGAAGATGCCCATCTATGTAGCCACACAATATAATGGCGTTTGCTTTGACCTATTCCTACCATTTCGTATTACAATGTAAACAAACACATAGTTGCCAGATTGATTCTCTGACATGAATAACTGGCCAAACTGTGTACCAGTTATAAATACTGACAATATCATATACCAACAGATCCATTCCTTGTAAAAGGGGGGTGGCAGAGTCAAAGCATAACTTTTACCCATCACACATCCATTCATTCGTCTCAAACTCATGCAATTATGGGTTCAGATTCCAAGACTTCTCTCCAATTCCTATCTGAATTACCTGCCCCAACAATCCACCCACATATGGTAAAGGTGATAACTTTTGCTGCAACCATACAACTGGTGTAGGTCTCACCACCTGCCTTCCTTTTCTTGATCAAACTTTACCAGAGGTCCACCACACACTCTCCTATCAAGGATGTCAGATATTAATGATTTAATGCAAATCTTGTAAATCTGATAGATTTCTATTGTTAAACTCTTGTTTTCATTTTTACAGGGGACCCACCCACTAGTTAATTTTGACAGACACCAAAAGCCTATAGATGAAACTGTAAAATCATGATTTCTGTCACCCTTGCATGAGAAGTAAATCAACCTACTAACCTAACTGGTCACCATCTACACCAGTGGTTGCCAACCCTTATGGCTACATCCATTTTTAAGCTTAATATAAATATTGTGCTATTGGATCCATAATATAAAAATATAGAAATAAATACAAAAGATAAATAAATGATAATTATAACAAGTTCAGATCAGGAAAGATTTTTCCACAATTATAATAACTGATGGTTACAGGTATTTTCAAAGCTGAATATATAAATTTGCCTGGAATGTTTACAAATCTACAGTATATGATATTTTCATCTTGATGAAATAATTATTTTGTAAGAAGCTTCTGGAGCCACATAAGTGGCCTCAAAGAGCCGCAGATTGCCGACCACTGCCCTATACCTATATGAGATTGGGTTGGTGGTTAGGTTAGACTCATCCCCACCCAAGCCCTCCGTTAACCACTATCACAACAATTTTGTGAGATTAGCTTATCGAGTACCACTACAAGTGAGTTACAATTATTTTTGTGTGACAAATTCGTGTCCCGTGGCAATTTTTACTTATAAATCAGAATGACAACACAAAACTACTTTTGTTAGATTACAGTGAATTCTATTTTTGAGATATAGCTTTCATTATATTCTGAGTATTACGGCCTATAACACATAAAAACATCGGTAGCCCAGGAATGCAGTACACTAACATATGTTCAATAATTTGTAACTTTATATCTTACATCTGTTAATCGCATGCCTGGTATGCAAGAATGTAAACACTCAACAAGCGCTTGATAAACTGCCTTCATTTTGTCAAAGAATTTTGCAGCGGTGATCGGATCGGAACCAATGAAAAACCAGGCCACATAAAGCAACCTTTAAAGTGGTAACAAACTAAGCATTACTTGCTATATGCTACTCACTTTTGGCACTCACTCTGTTACCAAGTTCTTGCGTATCCGTCATCTACGAAATGTTTTGCTAAAAAAAAATTTATATCTAAAATAATAATTCTACAATTATTTAGTAGATAGATAGATAGATAGATAGATAGACTTTAATTGGCAATGAATCAATGTACATGAAGTGCAAATAATGACAAGTACACATAGTTCGAAATAAAAAATGCAAATTGCCGAGGATAACACAAAAAGCATGTACGCTTATTTCCATTGTGGATTTGTTCTAAAACATCAATATATACTGTTTACAATACCTAATTTCATCTCATTACTAACCTACAGCATTCTTTCTAAAGTACTCCAACACCTAGACAGCTACAACCATGATACTGTAACGACCTGCAACTTCTAGGCATCAATCTAATCATGTTGGCTCGGTCTGGCTTACCTAGTATTGCTTACCTAGTATTGGTTAGTGGGGAAATAAGAATATTTCTTGTTGGATCCCCACCTCTTAAAATATTGCGCCGGTATTTGATTGCTCATAGCCTTTGTGCCTGTCGTACCTAGTTTTAAAAGTTGATACTGACGGTGCAGTCACTACATGTTCTGGCAAATGATTCCACCCATGCAATGTACGGATTGTGAACCAGTTTCCCTTGAGCGAAGTTCTCCAGTGGCCCGGAACAGCTAATTTGTAACTGTGGCCCCTGAGTCCAGTTGTGCTGAGGCTGAAAAACTTGGTGTAGGGAATGTCCTCATATCCGTGAAGAAGCTTATAGACTTCAATTGTGTCTCCGCGTTTTCTTCTGTCCTCCAGCGTCTGTAAGCCAAGGAATTTGCACCTCTCTTCATAGGGCAGCTCTGAACATTCCGACACTAGCTTGGTAGCCCTGCGTTGCACTTGCTCCAGTAGTTTGATATCCTTCACTAGGTATGGCGACCAACACTGGGATGCATAGTCTAATATCGGTCGAACCAGCGCCTTGTAGAGAGGGAGCAGGATCTCCCGATCCATGTAGGTAAAATTCCTCTTGATAATGCCCAGTCTGCTATTTGCCTTGGCTGCAATCTTGGCTACATGTGTGGAGGACTTGAGGTCTGTAGAGACAAAAACTCCTTGGTCTTTTTCCACCGTTGACTTATGCAGGCTCCTTTCTCCAAGCTTGTAGTTTGTTCTGGGGTTCCCATGACCGAAGTGCATTGTCTTGCATTTGTCTACATTAAAGGTGAGTAACCACTTTCTGCTCCATTCAGCTACTCTGTTCAAGTCTCTCTGTAATGCCTCGACATCTTCCCGGGTCTTGATGTTCATATATATTTTTGCATCGTCTGCAAACAGACTTGCCGATGATTCCAAATTATGAACAAGGTCATTATAGATGATGAACAGAATTGGTCCCACCACCGATCCTTGTGGCACTCCGCTCTTCACTGGTAGCGACTCCGAGAAAGTACCCCTTATGCCCTTATACCCGGTGTGATCTGTCCCTCAGGAAGCTGGCAATCCAATTCTTGGTGTTACCTGTTACCCCAATTGCCTCCAGTATAGCTAACAGTCTCTGATGAGGAACTCTGTCAAATGCTTTCTCACAGTCAAGGTAAATAGAATCTATCCAGTACTGGTTGTCCACTGCGTTGATTACGTCATCCAGGTATGTCAGCATGTTGGTGAGGCAGTTCCGTCCAGACCTGAAGCCATGTTGTGCGTTGCATAGGATCCGGTTTCTATTCACATGGGCCATAAGTGCCTCCCTAACAAAGCCTTCCACCACCTTTGAGACTACGCTTGTGAGTGACACTGGTCGATAGTTAAGTGCTGTGCTCCTGTTCCCTTTTTTTGTGGATAGGCGAGATGATGTTGGCTCTTCTCCAGTCTTCGGGTACGTCGCTTGTTGTCAGGGATGAATGGAAAATCTCGGCTAGTGGTTCTGACAATACCTCTGCACACTCTTTCAATACGGTGGGGGAAATGCCATCAGGTCCAGGTGCCTTATTTGCATCTACTGTAGGGCCTCTAATTTCTTCCTAACCTCTGCAGCAGTTATGTGGACATCATTTATTTCTTGACTTTGGTTGGTAGGGTTTGTTTCAGGTATCTCTGCTCCATCTTCCCCGATGAAGACGCTATTGAATGCCTCGTTCATAGTCTGGGCTGCCTCATTATCGTTTTGTGTTAGGTTTCCCTCTGCCTTTCGCAAGCTTGAAACCCTCTCTTTAACATTGGTCTTGGACCTCACATATGCCCAGAAGTGTTTGGAGTTGTCCTTTGCATTGTTTGCCACATTCTTTTCGAATACAAAATTTTGCCTTCCTCACTTCTTCTGTTGCCTTATTTCTGATGTGATTGTAGATCTGTCGTCTTCTTGGTGTCTTTCTGGCCCTGTATCTTTGCCAAGCTGCTTCCTTCTTGTCGAGTGCATAATAATATTTTCTTTACCTGTGTGGTGTCCTCTGCTTACAATTTTCGTGACACTTCAGCGTCTCACAAAACTATTTCAAATATTCTTGCCAATGTAAAATGTAGGAAAATGTGGGAAACTGTCCCAATACCTATATGAGGATGCCGACATCTGTGTCTTCTTTATTTTTATTTTGTAGTTGTAGCCGAGTGACCCCAAAATTCTGAGAACTGGCCTGACCATATTTTCTGTGGTTATAATATACATCATGACTCCTTATATCATACATACAAACTATTACATTCTTTATTTCATAACATTATTTTATATAATACATACGTATACCAAACGATACATATACGCAATTAGAGTATATTTTGTATCTCTAATCGTGCATTTGCACCATTCTGTGTGTGACAAGGCAACCCCCCCCCCCTCAGACATCCAAATCTCAGACATGGAGGTGTCATGATATATGACGGCAATGATCTGAGGCAAAACTACTTAGGACTCGCTTAGATAATCAGGTGCAAATGAGTTGCCTCCACCAAGTCTCACAATACTAATATATCATGCTACTGTAGTAGTTTTAGTTTGGAACAACGGCAGGACAAATGGAAATCAACACAAAATATCTAATCTCCTTCTTTCGGTAATTAGCCACAAGGTGCGACACTAGAAGTGTCACATGAGAAATATAGGTGAAGCTCGGACTAAGGCCACAGCTTAGTGGAGCTTATGGTTGTAGCTGGACGTGGAGCCTAACGTCAGCGAGGCGGAAGCAGATGATGGCGGCGAGGCTCGATGCGACGACTAGAAGATTGGACGAGGAGATGTTGTTGTATGTGCTGGTCGGTACTGTTCTGCCCATCTCAGAGAAACGCCGACCTTTTAAGGGAGACTGGCGGGAACGTGAGGAGCTTTCCAAGTTCCTGATTGGCTGACCGCTGGCTGGCAGGGACACCCTTGCGAACTACGCTTGCCAACTACAGGAACTTGGAAAGGCTAGTTCCGAAGATTTCTTTGATCAGTGTGTGACGGGTCGTAGGATGCATCACGTCACTACACTACAATCATTCATTTTTCCGTTTCTTAAATTAATTTTTGTAAAGGTCAAGTGGCATTCCATGGATCTTCAGATTCAAACTTAGACCATTTCCAACAAATACAAATTGAGATCATTGTAATAGGTGAATCAGATTATTAGTATCAAGTTAATGAAATTAATTTGATCAATTCAAGGGTATCAAATTAAGTTAATCAAATTGATATAGTGCAAGTGCATGCGATAATGTATTATGGTTAAGAATCTTTTTTATATCATACACAAAAACTATCACATTCTTTCTATTTTATCAAATTATTCTATATAGTACATACTTATAAGGACACCTGGACTGCCTGCATGGGTGGAATTCCCGTCTTAGTCTCATGTAAAATATAACATATATATAATAACCTGTCACTACCTTACTGTAAGAGGCTGGTAGAAAAGAAGGTAGAAGCCTTGTGTAAGTAACAAAAATATTGTTTATAAATACGAGCCGGGGAGCTCGTGTGCATCGCTGAGATGTCATTCCTTTGAAACCTAAGTGAGAATTATGCATACTCGAGATTATTCCAAGAATGAGAATCAGGCAAGAAACAATGGTCTCAAACTGTCCGGAAATAGATTCAATTTGGGAGTGGGTAGAAACAACTTCGCCAACTGTGTAGTTAATTAGTGGAATAAACTTCCTACAGAGGCAGTACAATGTTGTTCAGTTCGAAGCTTTAAGAATCATTTAGATAAACACCTAAGCAAGATGCTGTATTGACTAACATTTATTTTTTATTATTTGTCTGTTTATTATTATTTGCTTCATTCTCATTTATTATTAGTTATATGTCAATTTATCTATTTATTTATCATTATTATGATTTTTCCGCATCCGACCTAGATATGGACCAAAAGGTCTCCTGTCGGCATGCTCCGCCTTTGTAATCCTTTGTTGTAATGTGGTGGAAGGGTGGAGGAGGAAGTTCGTTGGTTCACGTATGTGCGATCACGCCCTTTGGTGAGGAGGATCTTAAAGATAAAGTTAAGGCTCATTGAACCAAGGAAATCACCACGTCACTGCAAAGCTCACCTAGGATCTTGTATATGTCTTCTCGGGGGATTCCTACATTTTCATTCTCCCGGGCAGAAGATTATAACTAATAGAAGTGAGTCGCCATGTCCATAAGCAAGGATTACAAGGGCGGCGACAGTGGTGACACTTACATCTATATTTTCATGTATACTACTCTACCTGCATGGATGAAATTCCCAACGTAGCCTGGATACCGCTTTCTCCAAGCCATAACTGATTGCCATCCCATTACTCAACCTTGACAATCGCTTCCTCCTATGACTCAAACTTGAAAACGGCTTCGTCCATCCCTTGTATGTCGCCACCCATCCTAATTGAATTACATCGGGGATTCCTAATTATCTATATTTCTAGTGGTATGGGATTATTCAAACTCTCCCAGTGTCTCTCTTTGAAAAATGCTGATTCCGTTGGTATGGGAAAGGCACATACCAAACAGGTAGAAATGACAAGGGGAGGGGAGGGGAGGCGAGGGGAGTATACTTTACCACCTATGATTATATCTACGATTGCCTTGATTCCTGATTTCACCTCCCTTGTAGTCACTGTCACCACCACTGTCAAACCTCTTCCTCTATTCTATTAGTATTCACTTAATTTCCCCCCCCCACGTCTTTTCTTATAAGTTTTCCAGTCCTTTTTAAGCAGTAGGCCCCATGCCTAGTTTCACTAGTTTCCAAGTTCATTAGGCCCCATGCCTAGTTCTTGTCATGTACTTCAAATCAGTCCTGGGGTAAAGATATTGGTACTTTTCTTCTTTCACTGTAATTTCACAGTCTTGGTACACTCAGGATCTCTCTCTCTCGTCTGCTCCCACCGTCTCTCGAGATCCCCGTATCCTACGCTAAGCTACCTTCGTCTGACGTCACTAATTTTTCTAATCCAATCTCCTCTGACTTCTCAAATAAATGTCACTCCTTATGGGCGTGACTTTGAATTCATGCACCAATAGTTTTTCCTCCTTCTCCACCTTTTCTCCAATCCGGAAAGCCGTAACAATGTCACTAGCAATATCGTTTACCTCAGCTTAGTCAAACGAAAAATAACTTTGCGCTTACAGAGTTTTGATTACATCAGCGATTATAAAACAGTCACCACCGTCGGTGTGTTTACATAGACAGAACGACGCCTTCAATGTTATTAAACAGCAGGCGTCGAGCCTGAACTCGCTGACCCAGCACCAATGCCTCCCAACCCGATTTGCATTCGGTGAAACGAGTTTGAGCACTCGGGTGAAGACTTGGGGTGCTGTGGAAAGTCCAAAGCATAGGCAGGTGAACTGGAAGGTGTTGCCCCTGTGGACGATTCTAAGGAATTTCCTGGAGGAGGGATGCACTGGCATTTGGAAATAGACATCTTGGAGATCCAGTGACACCATGAAGTCCCCTTCCCTGATAAACGCCCTTACGGCCTCTGGGGTGTCCATTCGGAACTTCGTCAGGGAAAGGAACTTGTTGAGAGGAGACAGATCGATGACTGGTCTCCACCCCCCTGTTGCCTTTGCTACGAGGAATAGCCTTGAGTAGAACCCTGGGTCCGGAGTCGAGACTTCCTTTCTGAAGTAGAACGGAGATTTCCTCCGCTAGGGCCCGCCCGCAAGCCGAGTCCGGGTGGTAGCTGCTGACTTGGATGGGATAGGGGGAGAGGCTGGGGACGGTGTGAAAAGGAAGGCGATAGCCTGCCTTGATGACCTGTATGGTCCAGTCGTCCTCCCCGGCCTCCTCCCATGCCCTCTAGTAGAGAGAGAGAGAGGCAACCTCCTATCCTGTGCGGGAGGGCAGGCGAATTCCTACAATTTTCTGCGGGGGGGTCCGGAGCCTCGATGGTGTTTGCGCCTCTGTTCTCTATTCGGAAAGGGGCAGGGATTTTCTGTCTGTGTTTTCGACTTTGAATGGGGGGGGTGGCCTTTCTTCTCTCTTGGGGTGATGCAAAGGCTGCCTCTGCGTCTGAGAGGACCTAGGGGCCGATGGGGGGGGGGGTCCTTGGCCTCGAGCTAGGGACGGCTGTTCTCTCGATGGCTCTGTTATGCATCAATTGGTTCGCGCTTGCGATTGCACAGTCCACCATTTCCGGGGGAATCCGCGTGTGGGTGAGAAGGAGGGCCCTCTTCAATGGAGCATAAATCTCTCTGAGGAGGGGGTCACTGGGGTCCCCGAGGATGGTGTCTCTCCTGCGGGACTCGAAGTTGGCCCAGGACGTTGAGAGGCAGGCAGCCTGATGCTTCAGGGCTCTGCTCGCGCTTTCCAATAGAGCCTGGAGGTCGCATTCCTCCTGGGGTTGCAGTTCGGGTAAGAACTCCCTTACTGAGGCAAGGAGGCGTTCCAGCCAGGAGTTCACCGCAAGGGACAGAGCCAGGGATTGAATGTGGTCTCTGACTTCTCTGCCGGAAAGGAGGACGTTTCTTCTGCGTAGTGATTCCGCGTCCACTTTGACCAGCTCTGGTAATATATTCCAGCACCTATGTTATGTGGCTCGCTTCTAATGTCGAGAAAAGAGCAAGTGACGAGGTGGTGAGGGAGGTAACGACTTGTGTGTCAAGTCGTGTCCCAAGTCGATCTGCTTGCGGGATAGTTGGGTACGAGGTGAGAAAGCAGTCAGTGACCAGGCTTACAGCTTAACGCTCCGAGGCGATGTGGTTCCTTTACAAAGGATTACAAAGGCAAAGCATGCCGAAAGGAGACCTTTTGATCCATATCTAGGTCGGATGAAAAAAAAAAAAAAAATGATAATAATAATAATAATAATAATAATAATAATAATAATAAATTAAAACTATAACAATGTAAATAACAATTAAAATACATAAATAAATGCATTGGTATAGTTGAATAACAAACAAACAGGTAAATAGTAAATGATAATAAATTGACATATAACTAATAATAAATGAAAATCAGACAGACAAATTATAACAAAACAAAAAACAAATAATATAACATAAATTATAATAATTACAGCATCTTACTTAGGTATTTATCTAAATGATTCTTAAAGCTTCGAACTGAACTACATTGCACTACCTGTGCAGGAAGTTTATTCCATTCATTAACTACACGGTTGGCAAAGTTGTTTCTACCTACTTCCAAATTGAATCTATTTCCGGACAGTTTGAGACCATTGTTTCTTGTCTGATTCTCATTCAATGTGAACATTTGGTCACTTTTGATGTTGTCAATTCCCTTTAAAATCTTAAAGACCTGTATCAAGTCACCTCTGAGTCTACGCTTTTTTAGGGAAAACAGATTCATGTGCTTAAGTCGATTTTCGTATGATTTATTTTTGATATTTGGAATCAGTTTTGTGGCTCGCCGTTGTACTTTTTCCAGTCTGTCAATGTCTTTAATGAGATTCGGTGACCATACGGAAACAGCATATTCCAAATGTGGACGAACTAACGATTTATATAGCTTGTTAATGAGTGATGGACTTTTGAAATCAAAAGATCGCGCAATCAATCCCAGAATCTTATTTGCTTTCTCAGAGGCTGAAATACACTGCTTGGATGATTTGAGGTCGTTACTGATAATTACGCCGAGATCTTTTTCACTATCCACTTTTGTTAACGAATTTCCAAATAACTTGTAATCGTACTTGCTGTTATTTTTACCTATGTGCATTACCTTGCATTTACTTGTGTTAAATTTCATTAGCCACTTTTCAGACCATTGCTGTAATTTATCTAAATCTTCTTGAATATCTAATTGGTTTGAGTGATCATTTGCCACTCCGCACAGTTTTGTATCATCAGCAAATTTGGAAACAGTAGATTTTAGTCCATGGTCTATATCATTTATATATACTATGAATAGAAGTGGCCCAAGAACGGAACCCTGAGGAACTCCACTTGCAACACTTTTCCATCCAGAAGTTTTTCCATTTAAAACAACTCTCTGTTTTCGACCTTTCAACCAATTACTAGTCCAACCTAATAGGCTACCACTTATTCCATGCAAAGCTAATTTAGTAAGTAGTCTTTCGTGTGGGACAGTATCAAAAGCTTTTGCAAAGTCTAGATATATTAAATCTATATTGTTTCTTTTGTCATAATTCGAGATAACTGTGTTGTAGAATTCGAGTAAGTTAGTCACGCAAGAACGTTTCCGTCTGAAACCATGCTGGCTATCATTTATCAAACGGTTACTTTCTAAATGATATTCGATAGCATCTCTGATGATAGTTTCCATTATTTTTCCTACGATCGAAGTCAAACTAATAGGCCTATAGTTATTTGGTTTCTTTTTGTCACCTTTTTTGAATATGGGAGTAACGTTAGCTAGCTTCCATTCTCTTGGGACATCTCCGGATATGATGGATTTCTTGAAAATAATTTCTAATGGAACAACAATCTCATTTTTCATTTCCTTTAAGATTCTTGGATGCCAACCGTCAGGCCCTGGTGTTTTATTAACTTTGAGTTTGTCTATACACCTTTTAATTGTTTCTTTTGTTATATTTACCGTAGTAAGTTTACCCCAGACTTTTCACAGGTTTCAGTTTGGAATTCACTTTGAGGTGTTTCGTTTACGAATACCGAGCTAAAATAATTGTTTAAGAGATTACACATTCCTTCATTTGAATATTCAAGTTGACCGTCAGCAGATAATAGTGGACCAATGTGATTCCTAACAACCTTTTTATCTCTAATGTAACTATAGAATTCTTTGGGATTCTCTTTGGATTTCTCAGCGATGTTCATTTCGTATTGTCGTTTTCTTTTTCTTATTGTCTTTTTTTAAATCTCTCTGTATTGATACATAACTTTCATAGTCATTAGATGCACCCGAGCACTTATATTTCTTATAAGCCTGTCTCTTTTTAGCAATACTTTTTTCAGTTTCTTTGTCGAGCCACTTTGGGCGAGCCTGATTTGGGGGACGTCTGTCCTTAAAAGGAATGTAAGTTTGAATCATCTTAGTGAGCGTATTTTGAAATATTTCCCACATCTGATCTACAGGCCTTTCGTTTAATTTTTCCTCCCAATCTGTAAGCTGAAGCTCCTGACGTAGTTCTATGAAAATGAGCATTACTGAAATCGGGTATTTTAGAAGCACAAGTATCTATTCTAAAATTGTTTAGGAGTTTGAATCTGACTAAGTTGTGATCGCTATTTGCAACAGATTCACCGACTTCTACATCAGTTGCCATGCTTTCGCGGCTAGTGATCAATAAATCGAGTAAGTTTCCATATCTTGTGGGCTCTTTTACATGCTGAATTAAGTAATTGTCACTAAGAAAATCAATCAAGCGACTACCTATATGGCCATGTTCAAGGGTCATCCAATCAATGTCAGTAAAATTGAAATCACCCATTATCAATAAATCCCGGTTGCAGAAACTAGACAGTTCTTGAAATAACAGTTTGTCGTCTGCTAATGATAATGTCTTTGGCCTATATATTACACCTATATTCATTTTTTGTCCATTTGTTTGTGTTAACTCAACCCACAAACTGTCATATGCATCCTGTTTCACTTTCTCTAAAACATCTGTTTCGTCCATATTTATATACACGGGCAGGTCATGACCCATGCTCCTAATTAGGATAAGGTCGTGTGATGCGTGGCAAGTCAGACACGAACGCTCTTACACTGCCGACTAATGAAGACAGAGGGTATGCGTTCTTCAACGAATTCATTGTGCTTCCTCGCGTGGCTGCCAGACCGAGGCACTGGTTAGTCATCTTGGGGCCTGACAGGGTCCGTCTTAGGCTGGTGAGCTGCATGTGCGTTTCCTCAAAGAGGCCTTGTCCCACCCGTCGGCCTCAAGGAAGCTAGGTCGAGTCGACGCAGCTGGGCGGTACACGAGTCACACGGCTGGCACTGCGAGCGATTCCGTTGGGGGTCCTCGGGGTCAAAGGTCGTGGAACGGTGATGTGAGGGATAAGGACCGAGGTCTAGAAGTGAGGGAAACTTCCTAACAAAATCCATACCATGTGGGACTGTACGGACACGAGATGGTGGATGCTGCTGCCAAAAAGGGAGCCTTAGCACAGCAACAAGACCAGATCAACCATCCAGTACATGGTCAGCGGCGCTTTGCATCGTCTCGACAAAGTCATCTGAGAAACCTGAATGGCGGACTACACTGCCACCGCCATGGCCCGTCAATGGCCAATCCCTCTCCCACCCTTTTCCCTCTGTCCCACCATACATGTCAGCTATAATATCAAGAATAGGGGTAAATCATTGACACACACAATACATAAACATTCCTTAGATCTGCGACAAGGAACGAATCTCCTTTCACGACTGCCTGGTCTACTGTAGCCAAACGAGGGATCATTTCTAGCCACTAAGGGACTTCCTTGGGAATCCTTCCACTGCCCTACATCATCTGAGAACAGCTCCAACTCCAGATGAACACAGTCTTGGCAGCCAATCGTATCTGTTCCTCCCCAATGGGAATCTTTTTGTCACACGTTTCAGTTGGGACCAAACTAATTAACCACCTCTCAAGACTCCAGTAGAGAATGTAAAATCATCCCATATGCCATTCCTTTATGGCTACGTATAAAATCAATTACCATAAACTCTTGCCCTATCCCCATCCAGATATAAGACACCATTCTCAAAATCAGCAAGCTACACTGGAACTTTATATATATATATATATAAGATGCCCTACTGAGGATTCCCTATCAAGAACCTCCCAACTGAGGCAACCTTGATAAGAATCCTTACTGATTTAAACCCATTGACAGTTCTCCATGTGTACACTTTGTATATATGTATGCAATTTTCAACTTGGCATCTGTCCTTATTATCCAATTATCATACATAGATTTCAATTCTAGTATTGTTCCACCTTTGGCTATATTGTTGGTGTATTGTAATAAATTCACAATTCTGGCTACACTTAAGAAATACAGTCATTTCATAATGGCCAACAATAAAGCCACAGGAAAATTTACAACTTTGGTGAGGAAAATAAGTAATCAAACTAAAATATTCAAGTCACTGGGTCTTATTTCAGTCTCTTCTTCATTGCGACATCCTATTGTCTTCAGTACCCCCACAATACATTTTACTCGCCTAGTTTTATTTCTATTTAACCCACTGCCACAGGTTTCCTTTGCAGCTTATCATTTAATGTGGACAAGTTGAGAGACTAAACTATCCACGCTTAACATAATAAGTAGATACTTGAAAGAAAAATAAAACATCCACTGTTTGTTTGTTCGTTATAATACCTAGTCATATTTTTTCATATACTAAATTACACAAAGAAAAGTCCCTTTCTTCAGTACTCCTGTTCAAATCGATAACCAAACAGTAGTACACAGACAAGTTGATAACATTACACTAGTGTTTCATGTCATGGATATAGATTAAAATATCAATTGATAAGACGAGTGTGGTCTGTCAGGAATACATTTAAGTACTGCAATAAAACATTATTTCTATTGTGTTTTCTTTACTGTGAAGTTTCACAATGCTAATGAAGAGTACTACAATAATTCATTTATCTGTTTGTTTATTAATCTATTTCATTTATTCATTTGTTTTGTAAAGACCAAGTGGCATTCCATTGGTCCTATAACATATCAGATTCAAGCTTAAATGATATCATTTCCAACAAAAGCAAATTGAGATATTGAACAGATTTTAGATATGGTCCTATAAAACATTCACTAAAACTACTCCACTGAAGTTACCACAGTGTTGTTATATACATAATAACAATGCCATGCAGTACTTGTTCATATGGAACACCTGCATTTAAAGAACAAGTTCAAAATCACAAAAAAGAACTTACATATATTTATTTTTGTCTCAAATGCCATAGGTCTGAGTTTGAATCTAATAACTCCCACACACAGCTCCAGTCTTTACAGAGAAATGTGCAACACAATGTCACACTAGAAGTTTTGCTTTTGTGTGAGTTATCATGTAACTTTAGAAAGCATCTTATGAGAAAGCTGCATTACACAAATCATAATGGAAAGTCATCTCTCCTCAGTTGATCTTCATATGCTGTGTGATATTACTCCTTCATAAGAAAGCTGCACTGTACAGTTTACAGTAGAAAGGCTTCTCTCCATGTGGGACATCGAATGCTAATTTAGAGTACCCCTACAAAAAAAAAGTCCATGTCATAGGTCATGCTATTGAAAAGACCTTTCTCCGTTGTGGGCCACCACATGATATTTGAAATCATCCTTACTTGAGAAATCTGCATCACACACGTAACACTGTCAAAGGCTTCTCTCCAGAGTAGGTAAAATCATGATGTCTCTTGTAAGTTACATAATACAGGTCACACTGTGTGGGCCAACACGTGATGTCTGAGGACTCTTTTTCTAGAGAAAGTTTTATTGCACAGGTCACACTGGAAAGGCTTCTCTCCTGTGTGGGATATCATGTGATTTTTAAGATGTCCCTTTTGTGAGAAAGCTGAATCACACAGGTCACACTGGAAAGGCTTCTCTCCTGTGTGGGTCCGCATGTGACGTTTAAAGGTAGTCTTTTGTGAGAAAACTGAATCGCACAGGGCACAACGGAAAGGCTTCTCTCCTGTGTGGGTCATCATGTGATTTTTAAGACCACCCTTTAGTGAGAAAACAGAATCGCACAGGTCACACTGGAATGGCTTCTCTCCTGTGTGGGTTGTCATGTGATTTTTAAGACTACCCTTTTGTGAGAAAGCTGAATCACACAGGTCACACTGGAAAGGCTTCTCTCCTGTGTGGGTCCGTATGTGACGTTCAAAAGTAGCCTTTCGTGAGAAAACTGAATCACATACGTCACAACGGAAAGGCTTCTCTCCTGTGTGGGTCATCATGTGATTTTTAAGACCACCCTTTAGTGGGAAAGCAGAATCACACAGGTCACACTGGAAAGGCTTCTCTCCTGAGTGGGTCATCATGTGATATTTAAGACTAACCTTGTGTGAGAAAGTTTTACTGCACAGGTCACACTGGAAAGGCTTCTCCCCTGGGTGTGTTATCATGTGATGTTTAAGATCACCCTTTCGTGAGAAAACAGAATCGCACATGTCACAGTGGAAAGGCTTTTTTCCTGCGTGGTTCATCATGTGACGGCTGAGATTACCTTTTTGCGAGAAAGCTGAATTGCACCGAGCACACTGGAAAGGCTTCACTCCTGTCTGGGTCATCATGTGAAATTTGAGAACATGCTTTTGTGAGAAAGCTGAATCGCACTGGTCCCACTGAAATGACTTCTATCTTGTGTGGGTCATCATGTGACATTTAAAATTAACCTTTGATGAGAAAGCTGCATTAAAATGGTCACATTGGAAAAGCTTCTCTTTTCTTTGGGTTGTCACATGATATTTAAGATGATTTATGAGACAACTGTGCCACAGATGTCACACCAGTCTCTTTTGTATGAGAATGACATGGAATCTTCGGATAGCTTTCCCAGAGAAATATTGATAGTTACCCTTCTGAAAAAAGAGAAAACATAAGATTGACATCTAATCTTTTAGGTGTATAGGATTGTGGATGTTTTGTACACAAACCATTTCATTCTCAAATTCCTTTGTACCTACACAGAACATGTGTACATGTCATCACCTAACATAAAATGGGTAGAAATACTAACAGATATGGCCCTATGATATATTGCATTCTACCTTTTCATTAGAAGTGTACTGAAAACCATCCGTTACATGCATACTCACACCATCATGACTCGAAATTTCTCTAGCTTTATTTCATCTGGTCATAAGATTTGGAGGGGGGAATGGCCCATATCAGTCATTCTCTAATACAACTCCAATGGCTCACAATACCTGAATCTATAAATGACCTACTCTAGTAAGGTTCATTCAGTTCACCTCACTCATCTGACTGACATAAGGTTTTGTTTCCTCCACTACACATCAAATTGGGTCTTTGTTTGTTACAGCTCTTGACAAGGAGTCTGCTGTCTTGAAATATCTTCAAGACTTCTTTCCTAAACTTTCAGAAGCAAAAATGAAAGCTAGTATCTTTATTGGGCCACAAGTTACAAAAATTATGGAGTGTTCAGAATATCTACAGTTCACAGAAAATGAGAAAATAGCTTGGGAGTGTTTCATTGCTGTACTACAAGGCTTTCTTGGAAACAAGGCTGATAATCATATTGAACTGGTTCAAGATTTAGTGAAGTTATGGTGAGATGGGCTGCAGAATGTCCTTGGAGGTTCATATCCTAGATACTCACCTCAACAGCTTCAAGGACAATATGGGAGCATATTCAGGGTAAAATGGCTAATGCTTCCACCAAGGTATAATGAACTCTGAACAGAGATATCAGGGGACCTTCAATGAAAACATGATGGGAGACTACATTTGGGGGCTCACACATTAAAGTGATTTGTTGTATTCATGCAAATCAAGGAAAACTGTCCACTTTTAATCATAGAAATTATCTTCACATATATTATCAAATAAAAATTTAGCGTCATTTCTTTCTGTCCATAAATGGTGAAAATGGAAATTTAGCTATTTTGGGGCAAAAAATTATTCTAAAATCCATAAAAGTAAAGTTTGACAGGAATAAGTAAGATTTATATTGTTTTGCTTTGTAAAGAATTTGAAAATAATGTCTACCTAACTGGTTGTGACGCTGGTGATATTACTGGCAAAATATTTTTTTCCTCCTTATCTTTGTGGAAACTTTATTTGACATTACTATGAAAAAACATCCATCAGGAGCTAAGATGTGAGGGAGGAAAAAATGGTGGATGGGAGTGAACTGGGTGAGAGTAGTGGGTATGTCATTTTTTATTTGGTTACCTACCATACAATGGGGAAAAACCCTTGGTATATAGATAGTATTATCTCAGTTTAAAAAGTGTCCCTGCCTATCTACATGAACCAATATAAAATTGGGCATTTTGTGAGTTTTGGTCTCATTTGAACATTTCCTACATTACTGTTTCTCAAATACACTTCCCATATATAAACACTTTGTAGAAGAAAGTAGTACTAGTACATAAATATGCATTATCAACACCATTTATATCCAGTACACTGGTTGCACCCAAACCTTAGGGTACTGATTGGAAAACTCCTATACCCTCTTATGCCTTTATTTATTTATTCATCTATTTATTTTTTTAGGAATGTCCCCTGTGGGGCTACAGGGAGAAGGATGCCTAGTCCTAATCCCCATCCCGTTTTTGTCGCCTCTTACGATTCAAGTGGGAATACTTGGTGACCGTATTCTTTACTGAAGCAGCCTTGCTGTGGACGTGGTGTGTCTTGTGACACTGCTTCTGACCCAGGGCAGTGGAAAAGATGCAGGGATGACTCATCATCCAAGAGGTGCCAAGATAAGAGGGAGGGAAGAGGGTGGAGGGGAATGGAATGTGATAGGAATGGAATGGGTGGGAGTGGTTTTTATGCCCTTTTTTGGGGGGGCTACATCCCTTATGAGGGGGAAAAAGCCTTTGGTATATGTATGTATGTACATTGGTTGGACAGTGGCTTGTGTCAGAGAGTTGATCCAGCAACTTTATATTTTACACTTTGGTAAAAGAATATGAATGGGTCACAACACACACTATCATAATGACCAGTTTCACATTTTTGGAACTTTCACTATCTCCAAGAAGTTGATATGATGTGTGTAAATGGACATGATATTAATATGACCAAATACATAGTGACCAATAAATGCAGTCAAGTGTTGACTGGTGGCAAGTGGTATGGATACATAGATGGGCACTTTCTAATGACTAGGCAAGTAAAGCAGTATTTTCCTATAGAAGGGACACAGGACTTGGACACTGTATATGGCGTCAATGAATCCTGTTTTTATGGGTGTTTTCACCAATTTCATTTTATTGTGACCAAGCAAAAATTGGACCATGTGTAGTTAAGTGTGTATGTATGTATGTATGTATATATGTATGTATGTATGTATATATATATAAATATATATATATATATATATATATATATACACAATATATATATATATATATACAATATATATATATACATACATATACATATTGTACTTTCACTTGTCAATAGTTACATACTTTGAGGTAAGGGAGTTAAAAGGTGTTAAATTCCACTGAACTCAATTCATTTGAGCAGCACCCTTCATAAAAGGTTTGTATAGTTACTTGGAAATAAAGTCCATATAGCAACCGGTGCTATTAGTGGGGTTTGAATCAACAACTCAGCATATGACCATTGATAGAGTGCACAGCCTTATTCCATTCAGCTGCCCAAAGAACTCACAATCAGCACTGAAAGAGCCATGTTTATATACAATGACCTTTTTCCCTTATGGGGAGCTAGATAAATCAGAGGTACATCGTACCTATTCCCACCCACTTCACTTCCCTTCACCACCCTTTCCACCCCCTCCTTCTCAGATCCTCATGGATGGTCATCAGACCATATGGCCTATATTAGGCAGTTCTATGTTCTGTACCACCTGTCATCTACATTCATAAAGTTATCTACAAAATTTGGGCAGTCAAGCGAATTTAGGCTCTGTGCTCTCTCAATAAGCTGGTGTACAGTTGTCAATTTGAACCCATTAAAGTCACTTGTGCTTATGACATTTTGATTCCTAATAATCATACAAATAATTTGACTAAGGGAACCCCCCCCAAGTCAACTGAATTTGGTGGTGTTTATCATCATTTAATATATCATACTAACTTACACATGATAAAATAGAATGGGTTTAAAACACCCATAGAAACGGGAGACATACACATTACATCCACACCGCTTAATGTCCTAGCCCTGTACCACTTTCATAACAAAATGCTGCTTTGCATGCCTAGCCTTGAGAAGATGCCCATCTATGTAGCCACACAATATAATGGCGTTTGCTTTGACCTATTCCTACCGTTTTGTATTACAATGTAAACAAACACATAGTTGCCAGATTGATTCTCTGACATGAATAACTGGCCAAACTGTGTACCAGTTATAAATACTGACAATATCATATACCAACAGATCCATTCCTTGTAAAAGGGGGGTGGGTGGCAGAGTCAAAGCATACCTTTTGCCCATCACACATCCATTCATTCCTCTCAAACTCACGTAACTATGGGTTCAGATTCCAAGACTTCTCTCCAATTCCTATCTGAATTACCTGCCCCAACAATCCACCCACATATGGTAAAGGTGATAACTTTTGCTGCAACCATACAACTGGTCTAGGTCTCATCACCACGTACCTTCCTTTTCTTGATCAAACTTTACCAGAGGTCCACCACACATTCTCCTATCAAGGATGTCAGATATTAATGATTTAGTGCAAATCTTGTAAATCTGATAGATTTCTATTGTTAAACTCTTGTTTTCACTTTTTCAGGGGACCCACCCACTAGTTAATTTTGACAGACACCAAAAGCCTATAGATGAAACTGTAAAATCATGATTTCTGACACCCTTGCATGAAATGTAAATCAACCTACTAACCTAACTGGTCACCATCTACACCAGTGGTTGCCAACCCTTATGGCTACATCCATTTTTAAGCTTAATATAAATATTGTGCTATTGGATCCATAATATAAATATATATATATAAATAAAATAAATAAATAAATAATAATTATAACAAGTTCAGACCAAGAAAAGTTTTTCCACAATTATAATAACTGATGGTTACAGGTAGTTTCAAAAGCTGAACATATAAATTTGCCTGGAATGTTTACAAATTTACAGTATATGATATTTTCAACTTGATGGAATAATTATTTTGTAAGAAGCTTGTGGAGCCACATAAGTGGCCTCAAAGAGCCGCAGATTGCCGACCACTGCCCTATACCTACATGAGACTGGGTTGGTGGTTAGGTTAGACTCATCCCCACTCAAGCCCTCCGTTAACCACTACCACAACAATTTTGTGAGATTAGCTTATCGAGTACCACTACAAGTGAGTTACAATTATTTCTGTGTGACAAATTCGTGTCCTGTGGCAATTTTTACTTATAAATCAGAATGACAACACAAACCTACTTTTAAATTAGATTACAGTGAATTCCATTTTTGAGATATAGCTTTCATTATATTCTGAGTATTACGGCCAATAACGCATAAAACATCGGTAGCCCAGGAATGCAGTACACTAACAAATGTTCAATAATTTTTAAATATATCTCTTATATCTGTTACTCGCATGCCTGGCATGCAAGAATGTAAACACTGAACAAGCGCTTGATAAGCTGCCTTCATTTTGTCAAAGAATTTTGCAGCGGTGATCGGAGCCAATGAAAAACCAGGCCACATAAAGCAGCCTTTAAAGTGGTCACAAACTAAGCATTACTTGCTATATGCTACTCACTTTTGGCACTCACGTTGTTACAAAGCTCTTGCGTATCCGTCATCTACGAAATGTTTTTTTTTGGGGGGGGGCTACCGGGAAAAAACTAGCAAACATCTTTACTTATACCTAAAATAATAATTCTACAATTATTTAGTAGATAGATAGATAGATAGACTTTAATTGGCAATTTCAGTAATTCAAGCTCCCGCTCTTTCTCTCTTTTTTCTCTTTTTCTTTTAATCTCATTAACTCAAGCTCCCGTTCATGTCTCATTCTCTCTCTAGTTTAATTTTCTCTAATTCTAAAGATACTACTGATCTATTAAAGGGAGATTGGGGCGGAGCGCATGCTTCAGGCTGCAAGGGGGGATCACTATCACTTACAGGGTCTCCTTCAGTTATATCACGAGCACTCTCCTGACGCAGTAGATCGAATGCGTCTGCGTCCAGTACAAGCAAGTCTACGAGTGATCCGATGACCACTCGTTTGTGTTCATCTTTACGTAATCTAGCCGGAGCATTAATTTGGTAGGTTTGAGCCAACAGTTTCCAATCATCCATTTTGAGATCATACTCTAACTGATCCACTGAGGGATTTTTGATCAAAGTTTCTATGTGTATACATTGTGACGAATGTGGATAGGAGGTAAGGGAACACGGGCTGAGGGAAATACTTTTATTCCTGACTAGTTTCGCCTGAGTGGCTTCTTCAGAGGAACATAGTTTGAAGTCAAGTTGGTCAATATATATGGCAAAAGAAGGAACGTGGTAAAGTGTCAGGTTGGTCCCCCACTCGACCTCATCTGTCGGTGTGGCGGACTGTCACAGCGGGTGGACCAAGTATCCTCCTGTTGTTCGCGTGGCTGAAACGTCCGTCTGGCTCAGGGACTCTGTGTTTATCATTCGTTACGATGAAGTGTGCTGCTGCTTTAGCCCATATTAAATCCCCAGTCCTCTTATTGATGTTATCATGGATGTTGATAAAAACGGACTCCATCGCCTTTCTTTCCTGCCGTGTGATGTTATCCATCAGAATTTTTGCCTGGTCCCATTTTGGTAGATGGCCTCTTTCGTCGACATGGTTAACTAATGCACTACTAACCCTGTGGTGCCTTACATCTGCTCGGTGTTCTTTCAATCTGGTGTCTAAGCCTCTGCCGGTTTCACCGATGTATTTTCTGTCACATCCACCACACGGGATTTCGTAAACTACGCTGTTTGTATTTGTGGTTGGGTCTTTTTTCACATAAACACAGAGCCCCTTTTTTCAATAAACACAGAGCCCCTGATCCAGACGGACGTTTCCACGGCTGATTAATTATATTACAAGTGACGACTGACTAGTGCCCGGAGAACTCGTGCATATCAGTGCCACGGCATTCAGTGCTCCGCGTCCAGGAACATGTCGGCGAAGAGTGTTGCCTTCAGTGATTACCCAACCTAATTGGTCTGCAGTATCGCAGCAAGAGGGGTGCAGAATCGCTCCTTTCGGGACATCCTGACCGGAAAGGAACTGGCAAAATTACGGAGAGACGCCAGCATCACCGACCTCAATTCCCGCCCTGAGGTGCCACCCATGAGGTCGGTCAGTTCCCGCCGAGCTCAAGTACAAAGGCCTTCCCACCCCAGACGCGGACCCGCGCCTATTTGAAGACATCCCCGCAACCAGCAGAAGACGCTAAGAGAAGTAAAGAAAATACCAACTTAGTGGTTAAGTATTAGTTAGATAGGATACATAAGTGAAATTAGGTTATCTGTCATAATATCCTACTAAGTATTGAGTAGCATGGTTACAATGTTTGATTGTAGAAATAATCTTAATCATTAAAACTCACAATAGGATGATCTGTTTGATTAGCCTAGGACGGTCTACTTAATGAGGTGTCCCCCACCCCCCTCTTTGACTTATGTACACGCGCGCCGAGAAGGGAGCGTGCGTGGTCCCGGTCGGTGGCTCAAATCTTCTGGACTTCGGCTTTCCACTGCAGCTATCCACCCCCCTTCATCTCACCTAAGGTAGGTATTTCCCACGCCCCCACAACCTCCACCTCCTCCTTCCACTGTCCAGGGATTTTGTGACAATATATACTGTATATATATATATATATATATATATATATATATATTTGTATGTATGTATGTATGGTATGTATGATCAATTTAATCAAATGAATTTAGAAACTGTGAGTTTTGTCTCTCTTTTTTTCATTAAAATCCAAGGCAACCCCCCCCCCCCTTCACACATCCAAATCTCAGCCATGGAGGTGTCATGATATATGGCGGCAGTGATCTGAGGCAAAACTACTTAGGACTTGCTTAGATAATCAGGTACAAATGAGTTGCTTCCACCAAGTCTCACAATACTAATAAATCATGCTACAATCATTCATTTATCCGTTTCTTAAATTAATTTTTGTAAAGGTCAAGTGACATTCCATGGATCTTCAGATTCAAACTTAGACCATTTCCAACAAATACAAATTGAGATAATTGTATTAAGTGAATCAAATTATCAGTATCAAGTTAATGAAATTAATTCTATAAATTCAAGGATATCAAATTAAGTTAATCAAATTAGTATAGTCCAAGTGTATGCGATAATGTATTATGGTTAAGAATCTTTTTTATATCATACACAAAAACTATCACATTCTTTCTATTTTATCAAATCATTTTATATAGTACATGCATATATATAAGGACTCCTGGACTGCCTGCATGGGTGGAATTCCCGTCTAGTCTCATGTAAAATATAACATATATATAATAACCTGTCACTACCTTACTGTAAGAGGCTGGAAGAAAAGAGGGTAGACGCCTTGTGTAAGTAACAAAAATATTTTTATAAATACGAGCCGGGGAGCTCGTGTGTATCGCTGAGATGTCATACCTTTGTAACCTAAGTGAGGATTATACAGACTCGAGATTATTCCAAGAATGTGAATCAGGCAAGAAGCAATGGACTCAAACTGTCCGGAAATAGATTCAATTTGGAAGTGGGTAGAAACAACTTCGCCAACTGTGTAGTTAATGAATGGAATAAACTTCCTACAGAGGCAGTGCAATGTTGTTCAGTTCGAAGCTTTAAGAATCATTTAGATAAACACCTAAGCAAGATGCTGTATTGACTAACATTTATCTTATATCATTTATTTTTTATTATTTGTCTGTTTATTATTATTTGCTTCATTCTCATTTATTATTAGTTATATGTCAATTTATCTATTTATTTATCATTATTATGATTTTTCCGCATCCGACCTAGATATGGACCAAAAGGTCTCCTGTCGGCATGCTCCGCCTTTGTAATCCTTTGTTGTAATGTGGTGAAAGGGTGGAGGCGAAAGTTCGTTGGTTCACGTATGTGCGATCACGCCCTTTGGTGAGGAGGATCTTAAAGATAAAGTTAAGGCTCATTGAACCAAGGAAATCACCACGCCACTGCAAAGCTCACCTAGGAACATGTTTATGTCTTCTCGGGGGATTCCTACATTTTCATTCTCCCGGGCAGAAGATTATAACTAATAGAAGTGAGTCGCCATGTCCATAAGCAAGGATTACAAGGGCGGCGACAGTGGTGACACTTACATCTATATTTTCATGTATACTACTCTACCTGCATGGATGAAATTCCCAACGTAGCCTGGATACCGCTTTCTCCAAGCCATAACTGATTGCCATCCCATTACTCAACCTTGACAATCGCTTCCTCCTATGACTCAAACTTGAAAACGGCTTCGTCCATCCCTTGTATGTCGCCACCCATCCTAATTGAATTACATCGGGGATTCCTAATTATCTATATTTCTAGTGGTATGGGATTATTCAAACTCTCCCAGTGTCTCTCTTTGAAAAATGCTGATTCCGTTTGTATGGGAAAGGCACATACCAAATAGGTAAAAATGACAAGGGGAGGGGAGTATACTTTACCACCTTGGATTATTTCTACGATTGCCTTGATTCCTGATATGTTCCCTATAACCTATAAAAATAAATAATAGAATCAGGAGTGCCGGTATTACCCAATGAACTTGAAGTCTTTATCTCGTGCGAGTTATCATGTGACATTTGAAAGGATCTCGCGAGAAAGCTGCATCGCACAAGTCATGCAATCAAGTCTTCTCACCTGTGTTTATCATATGCTGTTAGATGCTACTCTTCCAAGCTGTTGGAATTTCCTTTTTTTTTCCGGAGTGGGTCATCACGTGATATTTCAAATCATCCTTATATCAGAAAGCTTCATCCCAGAGGTCACACTGTAAAAGGCTCAATCATGTGTGGATCATCATGCGACATTTGAGAAAAAAAAAATCGTGAAAAAGGTAATTTTCGCAGGAAATTTAATTTTTCCGACACAAACCTGAGGTACTCCTTACAATAGGATACTTCGCGTAGCGCAAATATTTCTACCGCTAAATTAAAATCCTCACTCCGTGGGTCTGGGCGACGCTTATCCTCGGTAAGGGGCCCTATTGGGGCAAGGGGGCCCTTCCCCTCCACCACAAGTCTCGCACACTATACTCCATTCTCTGAGCCAGGTATGAAATTAATCACAAGGTTTGTCAGGCAAGGGAGAAGGAACTTTTTAGAGGGGTGGCTGAGGAGGGCCATTAGAAGTAAGGAGTACCTCAGGTTTGTATCAGGGAAACATTAATTTTCTCACGAAAATTACATTTGTTCCGAAGAATACAAACTCTTCGGTACTCCTTATCACAGGAGACTCGGACTTAGGAGGAAAGGAAGTAGTTATCTAGCCTGGGAAACCTCCGTAAGGAAAACATTTTAGTGTGCTAAGACCCAAACTTTGAAGGGCACCTAGTTCTATTCCCAGGAGTGGAGACAGACAGGGCATACTCACTTTGTACCACCGGAAGGGCTTGAATTGATTCCCTTGGAATGCTTGAGAGCCCTCGGTGAGGTAAGGGAATGTAGGAGTATGAGAAGGACTTTGGATAGGTATCACCGTGTTTGCCGAGCCAGAACCTGGATGAGTTGTCAGGGTCGGTTGTGTGCTATTGGGGAGGGGTATATCATTTCAGGACTTCTTGGGCGGCCACTATGGGACCCAAAGAGAAGTTCCCTAAAGATTCCCACATAACTTCTCTGAGGTAAAAGGAAGTGAACGTAGTCTGGCTCTTCCATATACCTGCTTGAAGGACCTGGTTGACTGACAGATTCTTTCGGAAAACTAGGGAGGTCCCTATTGCCCTCAGGTCATTGGCTTTGGCTTTAGGGCAATCCGTGGGGCTCATTCCGTAGGCCCTGTGGATGACTTCCTTGATCCAGTAAGAAATGGAATTCTTAGTGACGGGCTTACTCTTACCCATAGTAGAGACGAACAACCTCTGCAATTCTGGTCTAAGATGTTTAGTCCTCTTGAGGTAGGTCCGGATGGCACGTACTGGGCATAGTACCATTTCCGCTTGTTCGCCCCCTACAAAGTCGGCTAAGGAAGGAACACTAAAGGACCAGAATCTAGGGTCGGCTTTGGCCGGATCCTGGTTTTTGGCAATGAATTGGGGCAGAACAGTGAAGAAGACCTCTTCTCATCCTTTTGAGTGGGCCACTCTATAACAGATGGCACGTAACTTCCCTACTCTCTTGGAAGATACTAGGGCTAAGAGAAAAATTGTCTTCAAGGTGAGGTCCTTCAGATGTGCGTCTCGGAGGGGTTCGTAAGGGGGACCCCGCAGAGAGTTCAGGACTAATGCCACATCCCACGGAGGGGACGTGATTTCCCTGGGGGGCACGATTTTCTGAAATGTCTGAAGAGCATAGAACATTCTGGTGACAAGGCTAGATCCATGCCCTTCAGAGAAAACACCTGATTTAGCGCCGCCCTATAGTCCTGGACTGCCGAGAGGGAGATCTTCTTGGACTTCCGGAGGAAGTGGAAGAAGGAGACAATCTCATGAATGGTGGCTTGATCTGGGATTACAGTCCGGGAGTGACACCATTCTGTAAAAGCATTCCATTTCCCTTGATAAAGGTTAGCCGAGGAAGAGCGAATAGGAGCGGACATGTCTTCCGCCACTTCTATGGGAAAACCCTTCTCTGAACGCGTGAAGCGAAAGAGCTGACGGGTTCTTGTGCCAGGACCCGTTGATGGGTTGATGTAGGAGGTCCTGGGAATGCCCGCTTGGAGAGTCCCGCCTGGGCCTGCGTGCGGATGGTCCGGGGGACTCAAAGGGGAGGCTACCTCCTCTGGACGAGGAGGAGTTACCCGCGAGTAACGCGCGCGTGGGTACACCTTGGGCCTCCTGCCCGTTAACGGGCATGGAAAGGGCTCCGTTGATCACCCGGCTCGTCTTACGATGGGTTCAAGGTGGACTGCGGGACTCCCGATCAGAAGAAGAGGCTGAGGCGCTCTTTGTCTTCGAACTCGGGTTCTTTGTCCGTTTGGGGGTTGAGCATCCGGGAAGGGCCGAGGGCGAGCCGCAAGCAGCCGCATTCGAGAAAAGGCTCGTACAGGAGCGGTAGTTAGAGGTGGCCGGAGGCGCATGTCCGTCCATGCTAACCGCCCTGGGTGAAGGACTAGGAGACAACTGGGCCCGAGATTGACTCGAGGTGGATGTTGTACAACCTTTCCGTCTACTACGCTTTGGAGGAGGGAGAGACCTGCTCGTCTCCTCCACAGGCGTAGTATGCCTTCTCTTTGTTTCGCCGGGTGACGGGGGAAGCCATTTTCTCTGCTTGCGTACCATGGTCCTTGCATGCACTCTCTCGTGAGCACGAAAATACAGGAACCACTGCTTATCATCCCATTGAGCGCACGTTTCACACGGGGATGAAGGAGAACACTCCATATTCCTACACTTGATGCACCAAATGTGTGGGTCTGTGTGTTTTGGCGGGAGCGGGGAAAGGCAGAGATATTTCCCTTCGGCGAAGGCACACAACCTATCTTGAACAACAACACTAGAACCAGATTCCATACTTACAGAGAAGGGTAGAATACTCGGGGCGGTTAAAGAAATGAAGCGGGATAGGAAGAGGGCACTCAAGAAATTCCAGTTGACTGGATGTTTTTGATACAAGACGCTCCAAAAAAGGACGCCGCTGGAAGGCTTGTGGAAATGGACGAAGCAGGTTGCCCTATTTTCGTCACTCCACAAACACAAATAGTGAACCGCAGAATAAGAAGGGTACACTATAGCTCGGTGGCAGTTATTTAAATAAGAGAAACTTCACTATCGTTCAAAGAAGGGAATTCTACCGTTCCCGAATTTCACCTCCTCTGTCACCACTGTCACCACCACTTTCGGTCCTCCCGTAATTCCACTCACAAAGCCCCTTGCCTTCGTTACGTCAGTTCCAATAACTTTTCAAGTTCCTCTTATGCAGTAGGCCCCATGCCTTGTATTTCTCATGTAATTCAGACCAGTCCTGAGGTTAAGGAAAGTTAATTAGTTTTTTTCATTTTCTTTTCACTACTATTACACTGTCTTGGTTACACTCAGGATCTCTCTCCCTCGTCTGCTGTCGAGATCTCTCTACCATACGCCAAGCCACCTTCGTCTGACGTCACTAATGTTTCTAATCCAATTTCCTCTGACTTCTCAAATAAATGTCACTCCTTATGGGCGTGACTTTGAATTCATGCACTAATAATTTTTCCTCCTCCTCCACCTTTTCTCCAATCCTGAAAGCCGTTACAATGTCACAAGCAATATCGTTGACCTCAGCAGCATTTGTCAAACAAAAATAACTTTGCGCTCACAGAGTGTTTTGATTACATCAGCAATTATTACAACAGTCACCTCCCGTCGGCCGTGTTTATACAGATAGAACGGCGCCTCAAATCTTTGTTTATAAAAACAGTTGATGCCGAGCTAACGCGAGTCTGACTAAGCAATTGTTGCTTGTCGGTGACTAAACAATTTGCTGATTCAGCATTTTAATATCCTAGTGTTTCCTAACCTTATTACCATTCGTACCTCTATCTACTGGCCTCTTATACCGAAACTGAACTTGGGTAAATTGAAGCAAGTATTGTGAGAGATGTCGACTCGTTGGCTACCGCGAAGAGAAAGGAGTATAGTGTGCTAGACTTGTGGGGGATGGGGGGGGGCGTGCCCCAGTGGGGCCCCTTACCGAGGATAACCGTTGCCCAGACCCACGGAGTGAGTTGTTTTAAAACAACACACAGTGTTTAGCGGTGGAAAATTTGCGCTACGCGAAAGTATCCCATGGTAAGGAGTACCGAAGAGTTTGTATTCTTCGGAACAAAGAGACTGTGCTGTACAATACGTAACAGGAAGTAGTCAAGGAATTATTACAAGTTATAGCACACCCTCCTTGAAATGATTGATACACATGTGCCAACTCATCAGCAATAGGGGGAAATGAGGTTTGTTGTATGTCTCTAATTATTGAGCCTCGAAGACAAGGGTGCACACTAGTGAAAATAATGTTGCATTTTCTTCTGTGACATTTCGACATACCATGAAAAAACATACACATTCTTGAAAATTCTTTAATTGTTTCTCCTGAGTTATCTGTTGCCAATTTATGCGGAGTTTTTGACAAAGGCTGGCAAATCCATTGCACCAAATGAAATATGCCAGAGGAAAATGGCATCAAAATAAAAAACGGATCTCATATCAGAAATGCCAATATCATGAATATTCTGGTAAACACTACTGACGAATGTCAATAACAGAAGTAATCCGCAAAACAAAGATATATTTCTCCATTGCGCATATCCGGAAGCTAGTTGAGACTAGATGTATGGGTTACCTAGTCTACACATATAGCCCAGTTCTTCAAGATGGTCGCACAGTCATGGCCATCTTCTTAGAAAATACCAAGAGTCCTCCTCTGTAAAGCTTGTACCCACCACGGTCTCGGCCGGGCTGATTACCATCTGTGAAGGAATAAAGAGGGTTCTCGTTTCCCCCATCCTCCATCTCGTGTCACCGTACCCTTGGACTCTGGAACCAGACTTATGGCACTACAAAAAAGGTCAACGCGCCCTGCGACCTGACACTTTGGACCTCAGTTGAAACCACAACAAAAAAGACATCTATTATCCTAGTTTCAAAGCAAACTCTGATGGAGTGTTGTTTTTATCTGATAATGAATACGGGCACCTATCTTATGTGGCTCGCTTCTAATGTCGAGAAAAGAGGAAGTGACGAGACGGCGAGGGAGGTGACGACTTGTGTGTTAAGTCGTGTCCCAAGTCGATCTGCTTGCGGGATAGTTGGGTAGGAAATGAGAAAGCAGTCAGAGAGCCAGGCTTACAGCTTAACGCTCCGAGGCGATGTGGTTCCTCGTCTATTTCGTCCATATTTGTATACACGGGCAGGCCATAAACCGTGCTTCTAATTAGGATAAGGTTGTGTGATGCGTGGGAAGTCAGACACGAATCGCTCTTACACTGCCGACTAATGAAGACAGAGGGTATGCGTTCTTCAACGAATTCATTGTCCTTCCTCACGTGGTTGCCAGACCGAGGCACTGGTTAGTCATCTTGGGGCCTGACAGGGTCCGTCGTAGGCTGGTGAGCCGCATGTGCGTTTCCTGAAAGAGGCCTTGTCCCACCCGTCGGCCTCAAGGAAGCTAGATCGAGTCGACGCAGCTGGGCGGTACACGAGTGGCACTACAAGCGATTCCGTTGGGGGTCCTCGGGGTCAAAGGTCGTGGAACGGTGATGTGAGGGATAAGGACCGAGGTCTAGAAGTGAGGGAAACTTCCTAACAAAATCCATACCATGTGGGACTGTACGGACACGAGATGGTGGATGCTGCTGCCAAAAAGGGAGCCTTAGCACAGCAACAAGACCAGATCAACCATCCAGTACATGGTCAGCGGCGCTTTGCATCGTCTCGACAAAGTCATCTGAGAAACCTGAATGGCGGACTACACTGCCACCGCCATGGCCAATCCCTCTCCCACCCTTTTCCCTCTGTCCCCCCATACATGTCAGCTATATCAAGAATAGGGGTAAATCATTGACACACACAATACATAAACATTCCTTAGATCTGCGACAAGGAACGAATCTCCTTTCACGACTGCCTGGTCTACTGTAGCCAAACGAGGGATCATTTCTAGCCACTAAGGGACTTCCTTGGGAATCCTTCCACTGCCCTACATCATCTGAGAACAGCTCCAACTCCAGATGAACACAGTCTTGGCAGCCAATCGTATCTGTTCCTCCCCAATGGGAATCTTTTTGTCACATGTTTCAGTTGGGACCAAACTAATTAACCACCTCTCAAGACTCCAGTAGAGAATGTAAAATCATCCCATATGCCATTCCTTTATGGCTACGTATAAAATCAATTACCATAAACTCTTGCCCTATCCCCATCCAGATAGACACCATTCTCAAAATCAGCAAGCTACACTAGAACTTTATATATATATATAAGATGCCCTACTGAGGATTCCCTATCAAGAACCTCCCAACTGAGGCAACCTTGATAAGAATCCTTACTGATTTAAACCCATTGACAGTTCTCCATGTGTACACTTTGTATATATGTATGCAATTTTCAACTTGGCATCTGTCCTTATTATCAAATTATCATACATAGATTTCAATTCTTGTATTGCTCCACCTTTGGCTATACATTTTACTCGCCCGGTTTTATTTCTATTGAACCCTCTGGCACAGGTTTCCTTTGCAGCTGATCATTTAATGTGGACAAGTTGAGAGACTAAACTATCCACGCTTAACATAATAAGTAGATACTTAAAAGAAAAAGAAAACATCCACTGTTTGTTTGTTCGTTATAATACCTAGTCATATTTTTTCATATACTAAATTACACAAAGAAAAGTCCCTTTCTTCAGTACTCCTGTTCAAATCGATAACCAAACAGTAGTACACAGACAAGTTGATAACGTTTCACTAGTGTTTCATGTCATGGATATAGATTAAAATATCAATTGATAAAGTGAGTGTGGTCTGTCAGGAATACATTTAAGTACTGCAATAAAACATTATTTCTATTGTGTTTTCTTTACTGTGAAGTTTCACAATGCTAATGAAGAGTACTACAATAATTCATTTATCTGTTTGTTTACTATTCTATTTCATTTATTCATTCATTTTGTAAAGACCAAGTGGCATTGCATTGGTCCTATAACATATCAGATTCAAGCTTAAATGATATCATTTCCAACAAAAGCAAATTGAGATATTGAACAGATTTTAGATATGGTCCTATAAGACATTCACTAAAACTACTCCACTCAAGTTACCACAGCGTTGTTACATACATAATAACAATGTCATGCAGTACTTGTTCATAAGGAACACCTGCATTTAAAGAACAAGTTCAAAATCACAAAAAAGAACCAAATACATATATTTATTTTTGTCTCAAATGTCATAGGTCTGAGTTTGAATCTAATAACTCCCCACACAGCTCCAGTCTTTAGAGAGAAATGTCCAACACAAAGTTACATGACAAAAGTTTTGCTTTTGTGCGAGTTATCATGTGACTTTTGAAAGCATCTTATGAGAAAGCTGCATTACACAAATCATAATGGAAAGTCATCTCTCCTCAGTTGATCTTCATATGCTGTGTGATATTACTCCTTCATAAGAAAGCTGCACTGTACAGTTTACAGTAGAAAGGCTTCTCTCCATGTGGGACATCGAATGCTAATTTGGAGTACCCCTACAAAAGAAAAGTCCATGTCATAGGTCATGCTATTAGAAAGACCTTTCTCCGCTGTGGGCCACCACATGATATTTGAAATCATCCTTACTTGAGAAATCTGCATCACACAGGTAACACTGTCAAAGGCTTCTCTCTAGAGTAGGTAAAATGATGATGTCTCTTGTAAGTTACATGATACAGGTCACACTGTGTGGGCCAACACGTGATGTCTGAGGACTCTTTTTCGAGAGAAAGTTTTATTGCACACGTCACACTGGAAAGGCTTCTCTCCTGTGTGGGTTATCATGTGATCTTTAAGATGTCCCTTTTGTGAGAAAGCTGAATCACACAGGTCACACTGGAAAGGCTTCTCTCCTGTGTGTGTTAACACATGATTTTTAAGTTGTCCCTTTCGAGAGAAAGTTTTATTGCACAGGTCACACTGGAAAGGCTTCTCTCCTGTGTGGGTTATCATGTGACTTTTAAGATGTCCCTTTTGTGAGAAAGCTGAATCACACAGGTCACACTGGAAAGGCTTCTCTCCTGTGTGGGTCATCATGTGATTTTTAAGACTACCCTTTTCTGAGAAAGCTGAATCACATAGGTCACACTGGAAAGGCTTCTCTCCTGTGTGGGTTAACACATGATTTTTAAGAAGTCCCTTTTCTGAGAAAGCTGAATCACACAGGTCACACTGGAAAGGCTTCTCTCCTGTGTGGGTCCGCATGTGACGTTTAAAATTAGCCTTTCGTGAGAAAACTGAATCACATACGTCACAACGGAAAGGCTTCTCTCCTGTGTGGGTCATCATGTGACGTTTGAGATCGCCTAGTCGTGAGAAAGCAGAATCGCAGAGTTCACACTGGAAAGGCTTCTCTCCTGAGTGGGTCATCATGTGATATTTAAGATTACCCTTGTGTGAGAAAGTTTTACTGCTCAAGTCACACCGGAAAGGCTTCTCCCATGTGTGTGTTATCATGTGATGTTTAAGATCACTCTTTCGTGAGAAAGCTGAATCACACAGGTCACACTGGAATGGCTTCTCTCCTGTGTGGGTCATCATGTGATTTTTAAGACCACACTTGTGTGAGAAAGCAGAATCACACAAGTCACACTGGAAAGGCTTCTTTTCTGAATGGGTCATCATGTGATATTTAAGATTACCCTTTTGTGAGAAAGTTTTACTGCACAGGTCACACTGGAAAGGCTTCTCTCCTGTGTGGGTCATCATGTGATTTTCAAGACCACACTTTTGTGAGAAAGCAGAATCACAGAGTTCACACTGGAAAGGCTTCTCTCCTGTGTGGGTCATCATGTGATATTTAAGACTAAACTTGTGTGAGAAAGTTTTACTGCACAGGTCACACTGGAATGGCTTCTCTCCTGTGTGGGTTGTCATGTGATTTTTAAGAGGTCCCTTTCGTGAGAAAGCTGAATCACACAGGTCACACTGGAAAGGCTTCTCTCCTGTGTGGGTCCGCATGTGACGTTTAAAAGTAGCCTTTCGTGAGAAAACTGAATCACATACGTCACAACGGAAAGGCTTCTCTCCTGTGTGGGTTATCATGTGATTTTTAAGACTACCCTTTATTGAGAAAGCAGAATCACACAGGTCACACTGGAAAGGCTTCTCTCCTGAGTGGGTCATCATGTGATATTTAAGACTACCCTTGTGTGAGAAAGTTTTCCTGCACAGGTCACACTGGAAAGTCTTCTCCCTTGGGTGTGTTATCATGTGATGTTTAAGATCACCCTTTCGTGAGAAAACAGAATCGCACATGTCACAGTGGAAAGGCTTTTTTTCTGCGTGGTTCATCATGTGACGGCTGAGATTACCTTTTTTTGCGAGAAAGTTGAATTGCACTGAGCACACTGGAAAGGCTTCACTCCTGCCTGGGTCATCATGTGAAATTTGAGAACATGCTTTTGTGAGAAAGCTGAATACCACTGGTCCCACTGGAATGACTACTATCTTGTGTGGGTCATCATGCGATATTTAAAATTAATCTTTGATGAGAAAGCTGCATTAAAATGGTCACATTGGAAAAGCTTCTCTTTTCTTTGGGTTGTCACATGATATCTAAGATGATTTATGAGACAACTGTGTCACATGTCACACCAGTCTCTTTTGTATGAGAATGACATGGAATCTTCGGATAGCTTTCCCAGAGAAATATTGATAGTTACCCTTCTGAAAAAAGAGAAAACATAAGATTGACATCTAATCTTTTGAGGTGTATAGGATTGTGGATGTTTTGTACACAAACCATTTCATTCTCAAATTCCTTTGTACCTACACAGAACATGTGTACATGTCATCACCTAACATAAAATAGGTAGAAATATTAACAGATATGGCCCTATGATATATTGCATTCTACCTTTTCATTAGAAGTGTACTGAAAACCATCCGTTACATGCATACTCACACCATCATGACTCGAAATTTCTCTAGCTTTATTTCATCTGGTCATAAGATTTGGAGGGGGGAATGGCCCATATCAGTCATTCTCTAATACAACTCCAATGGCTCACAATACCTGAATCTATAAATGACCTACTCTAGTAAGGTTCATTCAGTTCACCTCAATCATCTGACTGACATAAGGTTTTGTTTCCTCCACTACACATCAAATTGGGTCTTTGTTTGATACAGCTCTTGACAAGGAGTCTGCTGTCTTGAAATATCTTCAAGACTTCTTTCCTAAACTTTCAGAGGCAAAAATGAAAGCTAGTACTATCTTTATTGGGCCACAAGTAACGAAAATGATGGAGTGTTCACAATTTCTACAGTTCACAGAAAATGTACTACAACGCTTTCTTGGAAACAAGGCTGATAATCATATTGAACTGGTTCAAGATTTAGTGAAGTTATGGTGAGATGGGCTGCAGAATGTCCTTGGAGGTTCATATCCTAGATACTCACCTCAACAGCTTCAAGGAAAATATGGGAGCATATTCAGGGTAACATGGGGAATACTTCCATCAAGGTATAATGAACTCTGAAGAGATATCAGGGGACCTTTAATGAAAACATGATGGGAGACTACATTTGAGGGCTCACACATTAAAGTGATTTGTTGTATTCATGCAAATCAAGGAAAACTGTTCACTTTTAATCATTGAAATTAGCTTCAGATAAAAAATCTAGCGTCATTTCTTTCTGACCAAAAATGGTGAAAATAGAAATTTAGCTACCGCGTATTCTGGGGCAAAAAATAATTATGAAATCCATAAAAGCAAAGTTTGAATGGAATAATGAAGATTTATATTGTTTTGCTTTGAAAAGAATTTGAAAATAACGTCTACCTAACTGGTTGTGACACTTGTGATATTACTGGCAAAAGAATTTTTTCCTCCTTATCTTTGTGGAAACTTTATTTGACATTACTATGGAAAAGCATCTATCAGGAGCTAAGATGTGAGGGAGGAAAAGATGGTGGGTGGGAGTGAACTGGGTGAGAGTAGTGGGTATGTCATTTTTTATTTGGTTACCTACCATACAATGGGGGAAAAACCCTTGGTATATAGATAGTATTATCTCAGTTTAAAAAGTGTCCCTGCCTATCTACATGAACCAATATAAAATTGGGCATTTTGTGAGTTTTGGTCTCATTTGAACATTTCCTACATTACTGTTTCTCAAATACACTTCCCATATATAAACACTTTGTAGAAGAAAGTAGTACTAATACATAAATATGCATTATCAACACCATTTATATCCAGTACACTGGTTGCACCCAAACCTTAGGGTACTGATTGGAAAACTCCTATACCCTCTTATGCCTTTATTTATTTATTTTTCTCTTAATTTTTTTAGGAATGTCCCCTGTGGGGCTACAGGGAGAAGGATGCCTAGTCCTAATCCCCATCCCGTTTTTGTCGCCTCTTACGATTCAAGTGGGAATACTTGGTGGCAGTATTCTTTACTGAAGCAGCCTTGCTGTGGACGTGGTGTGTCTTGTGACACTGCTTCTGACCCACGGCAGTGGAAAAGATGCAGGGATGACCCGTCATCCAGGAGGTGCCAAGATAAGAGGGAGGGAAGAGGGTGGAGGGGAATGGAGTGTGATAGGAATGGAATGGGTGGGAGTGGTTTTTATGCCTTTATTTTTTGGCTACATCCCTTATTAGGGAGAAAAAATCCTTTGGTATATGTATGTATGTATGTACATTGGTTGCAGTATGTATGTACATTGGTTGGACAGTGGCTTGTGTCAGAGAGTTGATCCAGCAACTTTATATAACTTTATATAACTTTGGTAAAAGAATATGAATGGGTCACAACACACACTATCATAATGACCAGTTTCACATTTTTGGAACTTTCACTATCTCCAAGAAGTTGGTATGATGTGTGTAAATAGATATGATATTAATATGACTAAATACATAGTGACCAATAACTGCAGTCAAGTGTTGACTGGTGGCAAGTAGTATGGATACATAGATGGGCACTTTCTAATGACTAGGCAAGTAAAGCAGTACTTTCCTATAGAAGTGACACAGGACTTGGACACTGTATATGGCGTCAATGAATCCTGTTTTCATGGGTGTTTTAACCAATTTCATTTTATTGTGACCAAGCAAAAATTGGACCATGTGTAGTTAAGTGTGTATATATATATTTATATACAATATATTTTTTACAGTTACAGTTGACGTTTTACTGGAAGAGGGCTTATGTGGCCTGTGACTCCAGTGTGGCAGCCTGATGTCTAGTATGATGTTGGTACTGGCCGCGTGCACTGTTAATTTGTGCTCTATAATTATATATTTGCTCTTGTCCCTCCCAGAATTTGTCTAGCCTTGCCTCAAAACTTTTAACTGTGTCTGCATTTACCACCCATTGTGGCAGCTCATTCTAATTATTAATGACTGTTATTAAAGGAGTACTTTCTCAGGTCCAACCTTGCTCTTGGTTTAAATATCTTCCGACTATTTCCCTTTGTACTGGACCCCTCTCTAAATTCAAAGAGACCTTTAGTGCAGTTTCTGTCATATACACCAGTGACGATTTTGTATGTCTCAATTTGGTCCCCCCAGGATCTCCTTACACCAAGGTGGGCAAGTTCAACTTCCTCAGTCTCTCTTCGTACGATAACTCGTTGAGGGATGGCAATAATTTAGTTGCTCTCCGCTGTACATTTTCCACAACCTCCAAATCCTTCAACAGATGGGGACACCACACCGGGTTGGCGTACTCCAAGTGTGGCCTTACAAGAGCCGTGTACAGAGGCTTGAGAATGTTTGGTTCTAAATGTTGAAAGGTCCTTCTGATCAGTCCTACTAACATATTGGCTTTATTGATTTTTTCTGCCAAGTGGCTGCAGAAATCTAGTTTTTTCATCTATGATCACCCCTATGTCTTTTTCATTTCCTGTCTTACTGATGTTGCCGTACAAACTATAACCCTTCTCTTCCATTGTGGTCCTCCCTATCCTCATATACTTGCTCTTCTCTGGATGAAAACATAGGAGCCACCTCTCTGTCCATTCTTTGAGTTCGTCCAGGTCCCACTGTAACCTATCACAGTCTTCATTGCTTTGTATTGTCCTGTATATCTTAGTGTCATCTGCATATAGATACACTTTACTTCCATTCACTGCTGCTTCTGGCAGGTCATTTATGAATATTACAAAGAGCATGGGGCCAAGAACAGAGCCCTGTGGGACTCCGCTTTTTACTTCCTTCCATCTAGAAGCCTCTCCATTTATCAACACCCTCTGTTTTCTCCCTGTTAGAAAAGTTTAGAATCCATCTTAATATTTTACCTTCTATCCTGTAGCTTGATATTTTTCCCATCAGACGTTTATGTGGTACTTGGTCGAAGGCTTTCATAAAGTCCAAATACACCACATCCACAGCCTACCCTTCATCCATTGCCTCAGTCCAGTCATCCAGGACCTTTATTAACTATAGTGTAGTTGATCTCCCAGAAATGAAGCCAAACTGTTTCTCACTAAATAACTTATTCTCCTTCATATGCCTAATTACCTCCTCCTGCAACAGTGACTATATAAATATATATATATATATATATATATATATATATATATATATATATATATATATATATATATATATATATATTGTACTTTCACTTGTCAATGGTTACATACTTTGAGGTAAGGGAGTTAAAAGGTGTTAAATTCCACTGAACTCAATTCATTTGAGCAGCACCCTTCATAAAAGGTTTGTATAGTTACTTGGAAATAAAGTCCATATAGCAACCGGTGCTATTAGTGGGGTTTGAATCAACAACTCAGCATATGACCATTGATAGAGTGCACAGCCTTATTCCATTCAGCTGCCCAAAGAACTCACAATCAGCACTCAAAGAGCCATGTATATATACAATGACCTTTTTCCCTTATGTGGGAGCTAGATAAATCAGAGGTACGTCGTACCTATTCGCACCCACTTCACTTCCCTTCACCACCCTTTCCACCCCTCCATCTCAGGTCCTCATGGATGGTCATCAGACCATATGGCCTATATTAGGCAGTTCTATGTTCTCTACCACCTGTCATCCACATTCATAAAGTTATCTAATCTTCTAAAACAACCAATAGTTTCAGCACTTACTACATGGTTACTTGGTCTATTTCATTCTTAGTACTCATGTAGTAAGTGAAGACACTATTGGTTGTTTTGAAAGAAGCTTAGACACTACTGTAACTTGGGAATTATCACTGAATCAGTTGCCAGTAGTTACAATACTTGATGGCAACAACAGCAGACCTGTCTGTCATCATACCAATACTGCTTTTGCACATATAAACATCAATTCTCACTGCATGATATGAGCATACTCTTCAAATGTCTATGATGTGTTGGTGAGATCAATATACAATTCTACATAGTGCTGCATCCTGTCTGTATCCCATTTCAGTGAGGGTGAAAACCATGCATCTACTATGGTAAATAAATTTTGAATAAAATGAAGTTTGTATGCAGCAAAGTTTATCGAGTAATACAATATATTAAGTAATGGGTCCATCAATCTCCTATATCAATCAATTCATGATGTTTGTCTGGCGTAGAAGACATTATGTTCCTTACTAGTTGTAGGCTACTTATCTACAAACTTTGGGCAGTCAAGCGAATTTAGGTTCTGTGCTCCCTCAATAAGCTGGTGTAGAGTTGTCAATTTGAACCCATTAAAGTCGCTTGTGCTTATGACATTTTGATTCCTAATAATCATAAAAATAATTTTACTAAGGGAACCCCCCAAGCGAACTGAATGTGGTGGTGTTTATCACCTTTTAATATATTATACTAAATTACACATAATAAAATAGAATGGGTTTAAAACGCCCATAAAAATGGGAGACACACACATTACATCCACACCATTCAATGTCCTAGCCCTATGCCACTTTCCTAACAAAAGGCTGCTTTGCATGCCTACCCTTGAGAAGATGCCCATCTCTGTATCCACACAATATAATGGCGTTTGCTTTGACCTATTCCTACCGTTTCGTATTACAATGTAAACAAACACATAGTTGCCAGATTGATTCTCTGACATGAATAACTGGCCAAACTGTGTACCAGTTATAGATAATGACAATATCATATACCAACAAATCCATTCCTTGTAAAAGGGGGGTGGGTGGCAGAGTCAAAGCATACCTTTTGTCCATCACACATCCATTCATTCCTCTCAAACTCACGTAATTATGGGTTCAGATTCCAAGACTTCTCTCCAATTCCTATCTGAATTACCTGCCCCAACAATCCACCCACATATGGTAAAGGTGATAACTTTTGCTGCAACCATACAACTGGTGTAGTTCTCACCACCTACCTTCCTTTTATTGATCAAAATTCACCAGAGGTCCACCACACATTCTCCTATCAAGGATGTCAGATATTAATGATTTAGTGCAAATCTTGTAAATCTGATAGATTTCTATTGTTAAACTCTTGTTTTCACTTTTTCAGGGGACCCACCCACTAGTTAATTTTGACAGACACCAAAAGCCTATAGATGAAACTGTAAAATCATGATTTCTGACACCCTTGCATGAAATGTAAATCAACCTACTAACCTAACTGGTCACCATCTACACCAGTGGTTGCCAACCCTTATGGCTACATCCATTTTTAACCTTAACATAAGTATTGTGCTATTGGATCCATAATATAAAAATATATAATAAATAAAATAGATAAATAATAATTATAAGTTCAGATCGGGAAAGATTTTTCCACAATTATAATAACTGATGGTTACAGGTAGTTTCAAAGCTGAATGTATAAATTTGCCTGGAATGTTTACAAATTTACAGTTTATGATATTTTCAACTTGATGGAATAATTATTTTGTAAGAAGCTTCTGGAGCCACATAAGTGGCCTCAAAGAGCCGCAGATTGCCGACCACTGCCCTATACCTACATGAGACTGGGTTGGTGGTTAGGTTAGACTCATCCCCACTCAAGCCCTCCGTTAACCACTACCACAACAATTTTGTGAGATTAGCTTATCGAGTACCACTGCAAGTGAGTTACAATTAGTTCTGTGTGACAAATTCGTGTCCCGTGGCAATTTTTACTTATAAATCAGAATGACAACACAAACCTACTTTTAAATTAGATTACAGTGAATTCCATTTTTGAGATATAGCTTTCATTATATTCTGAGTATTACGGCCAATAACGCATAAAACATCGGTAGCCCAGGAATGCAGTACACTAACAAATGTTCAATAATTTGTAACTTTATATCTTATATCTGTTAATCGCATGCCTGGTATGCAAGAATGTAAACACTCAACAAGCACTTGATAAGCTGCCTTCATTTTGTCAAAGAATTTTGCAGCGGTGGTCGGAACCAATGAAAAACCAGGCCACATAAAGCAACCTTTAAAGTGGTCACAAACTAAGCATTACTTGCTATATGCTACTCACTTTTGGCACTCACGTTGTTACAAAGCTCTTGCGTATCCGTCATCTACGAAATGTTTTGCTGACTTTTTTTTTTTGGGGGGGGGGGGCTACCGGGAAAAAACTAGCAAACATCTTTACTTATACCTAAAATAATAATTCTACAATTATTTAGTAGATAGATAGATAGATAGACTTTAATTGGCAATGAATCAATGCACATGAAGTGCAAATAATGACAAGTACAAATAGTTCGAAATAAAAAAATGCAAATTACCGAGGATAACACAAAAAGCATGTACGCATCTGGAAACCATGGGGCTTCCGGCCACCAGGGAGCGATCAAAGTCATCCGAAGGTTGGATGCGTTTCTTACTCTCTGGAGCACCTTTTGTAGCAAGGGAAACGGTGGGAAAGCGTAGGTGTCGAGATTGTCCCAGCTTTGCAGAAGACCGTCCTCTCCTGCCGCCAGCGGATCCAGGAGAGGGCTGAAATATATTGGGAGCTGGTGATTCCATCTGGTGGCGAAAAGGTCCACCAGAGGGGAGCCCCATTTGTTGATGATGAAGTTCGCTACTTCCCGATGGAGGGACCATTCCGTGCTGATTACCTGACTCCTGCTGAGGTGGTCCGCCCAGACATTCTTCTTCCCTGGGATGTAGCGAGCTCTGAGTGACACTTGGAGATTCTCGGCTAAATTGAGGATGTCCATAGTCAGAAGGCATAGGTCCTGGGAGACTGTGCCCCCTTGCTTGTTCAGGTAGGCTACTACCGAGGAATTGTCCGAAATGACGCCCACTACTTTCCCCGAGATTTAATCCGTAAAGTGACGGAGAGCCAGCAGTACTGTTTTCAACTCTAGCCAGTTGATATGGGCTTTCCGCTCGACTGTGGACCAGGAACCGCTGACGTGATCGTCGTTGAGGTGGGCTCCCCAGCCCTCCTTGGAGGCATCGGAGAACAGGAGGACTTCGGGGGGAGATGGGCCGAGGGGCATCCCCACGAGCAGGTTGCACGGGTCCTTCCACCAGAGAAGAGAATCCTTGACTTCTCCGGTAAGGTTGATGCGTTGTCGGATTTTTCCCCCTTGCGGGGACCACTGAGACTTGAGGAGCCACTGTAGCGGTTGTATTCTTAGTCTGCTCCTGGGGATTAACCTCTCGACGGAGGCCATATGGCCCGGGAGGACTTGGCACTGCTTCGCCGTCAGGAACCCGGTCGATAGTGCTTGTACAACGAGAGAAGTGAGATTCTGGATTCTCTTCTCTACGGGGCAGGACTTCATTAGGGAAGAGTCCAGAACCATACCCAGGTATGTGACTCTGTCTTGGAATGAAATCTGACTTCGTCTGGTTGACTATGGTGCCCAATATGCGGACGAAGGCTAGGACCATTCCCAGGTGTTCCTGGCATAGCTGGGCGGACTGTGCAAGGATTAGCCAATCGTCCAGGTACCGGAGTAGGCGAATTCCCCTGAAGTGGGACCACGCTGAGACGAGTTTGAACACTCTGGTGAAGACTTGGGATGCTGTGGAAAGGCCGAAGCATAGGCAGGTGAACTGGAAGGTGGTGCCCTTGTGGACGATTCTGAGGAATTTTCTGGGTGAGGGATGGACTGGTATCTGGAAATAGGCATCTTGGAGGCCCAGTGACACCATGAAGTCCCCTTCCCTGATAGACGCCCTTACGGACTCTGGGGTGTCCATTCGGAACTTCGTCAGGGAAAGGAACTTGTTGAGAGGAGACAGATCGATGACTGGTCTCCACCCCCCTGTTGCCTTTGCTACGAGGAATAGCCTTGAGTAGAACCCTGGGTCCGGAGTCGAGACTTCCTTTCTGAAGTAGAACGGAGATTTCCTCCGCTAGGGCCCGCCCGCAAGCCGAGTCCGGGTGGTAGCTGCTGACTTGGATGGGATAGGGGGAGAGGCTGGGGACGGTGTGAAAAGGAAGGCGATAGCCTGCCTTGATGACCTGTATGGTCCAGTCGTCCGACCCGGCCTCCTCCCATGCTCTCCAGTAGAGAGAGTGGCAACCTCCTATCCTGTGCGGGAGGGCAGGCGAATTCCTACAATTTTCTGCGGGGAGTCCGGAGCCTCGATGATGTTTGCGCCTCTGTTCTCTATTCGGAAAGGGGCGGGGCTTTTCTGTCTGTGTTTTCGACTTTGAATGGGGGGGTGACCTGTCTTCTCTCTTAGGGTGATGAAAAGGCTGCCTCTACGTCTGAGAGGACCTAGGGGCCGATGGGGGGATGGTCCTTGGCCTCGAACTAGGGACGGCTGTTCTCTCGATGGTTCTGTTATGCATCAATTGGTTCGCGCTTGCGATTGCCGAGTCCACCATTTCCGGGGGAATCCACGTGTGGGTGAGAAGGGGGGCCCTCTTCAATGGAGCATAAATCTCTCTGGGGTCCCCGAGGATGGTGTCTCTCCTGAGGGACTTGAAGTTGGCCCAGGACGTTGAGAGGCAGGCAGCCTGATGCTTCAGGGCTCTGCTCGCGCTTTCCAATAGAGCCTGGAGGTCGCATTCTTCCTGGGGTTGCAGTTCGGGTAAGAACTCCCTTACTGAGGCAAGGAGGCGTTCCAGCCAGGAGTTCACCGCAAGGGACAGAGCCAGGGATTGAATGTGGTCTCTGGCTTCTCTGCCGGAAAGGAAGACGTTTCTTCTGCGTAGTGATTCCGCGTCCACTTTGACCAGCTCTGGTAACCTCACCGGGATCGAGGCTTCCCTGAGGTTTGTCCCCGATGGGGTGTAGAAGCGTTTTTGGTGTTCCACTGGAACCGAAAGCCAACGTGCCTTCTCGGTTGTCCTTTTTGCGAGAGCGTTGGAGGCCTGGGTCATGGCTCTTACCGTCTGCGTACTCCATGGAAGGTGGGTTGGAGGAGGCTTCGCTTTCTGAGAATTGCCCGTCTTGAAGATTTCAGACTCGAATGTGGCTTCCTCTTCTTTTGGTGGGCCCAGTCGATTCGCCCTCCGAACTCTCGCGAGGATGTCTGAGAAGGAAGGTTTAACCATCATCGGGGATTCCGACTGGGAATCGTGAGGGGATAGGGAGCTTGTCCCCCTCCCTTACGGCGCTGTGGACATCGTCGTCGTCGTCGTCGTCGTGGTAGGAGGGGTCTGCACGGTCAGCGAGAAACACCGCGCTTCCATCATCGTCACTGATGGGTTCGTGGGGGTTCCGATCAAGTGGAATATGGTCTAGGGGGGCCAGACCTTGGGGGTGGTGACTCCTGACGAGCTTCCGGGTGTAACATGAACCGTGCTTGGTGCGCCCGGATAAATTCCCGCTGTTCCTCCATCTGTTCTCTCATTGTATTAAAGAGTGAACAGAGAGTGGGGAGGTCCTGGGAATGCCCGTTAACGGGCATGGAAAGGGCTCCGTTGATCACCCGGCTCGTCTTACGATGGGTTCAAGGTGGACTGCGATTAGAAGAAGAGGCTGAGGCGCTCTTTGTCTTCGAACTCGGGTTCTTTGTCCGTTTGGGGGTTGAGCATCCGGGAAGGGCCCAGGGCGAGCCGCAAGCAGCCGCATCCGGGAAAAATCTCGTACAGGAGCGGTAGTTAGAGGTGGCCGGAGGCGCATGTCCGTCTATGCTAACCGCCCTGGGTGAAGGACTAGGAGACAACTGGGCCCGAGATTGACTCGAGGTGGATGTTGTACAACCTTTCCGTCTACTACGCTTTGGAGGAGGGAGAGAACTGCTCGTCTCCTCCGCAGGCGTAGTATGCCTTCTCTTTGTTTCGCCGGGTGACGGGGGAAGCCATTTTCCCTGCTTGCGTACCTTGGTCCTTGCATGCACTCTCTTGTGAGCATGAAAATACGCGGACCACTGCTTATCATCCCATTGAGCGCACGTTTCACACGGGGATGAAGGGGAACACTCCATATTCCTACACTTGATGCACCAAATGTGTGGGTCCGCGTGTGTTGGCGGGAGCGGGGAAAGGCAGAGATATTTCTCTTCGGCGAAGGCACACAACCTATCTCGAACAACAACACTAGAACCAGATTCCATACTTACAAGAGAAGGGTAGAGTACTCGGGGCGGTTAAGGAAATGAAGCGGGATAGGAAGAGGGCACTCAAGAAATTCCAGGCGACCGGATGTTTTTGATGCAAGACGCTCCTAAAAGGGACGCCGCTGGAAGGCTTGTGGAAATGGACGAAACAGGTTGCCCTATTTTCGTCACCCCACAAACGCAAATAGTGAACCGCGGAATATGAAGGGTGCACTATAGCTCGGTGGCTTATGTAAACAAGAGAAACTTCACTATCGTTCAAAGAAGGGAATTCTACCGTTCCCGAAACTAAAGTTGGGGAAGTCCAACATTTTCTAATTCACGAACAGCTGTTTTCAAGCACTCTTTTTCCTTCCTCGAGACTGTCACTGTATACTACTTTAAATGTTTCTCTCATAGTTGTTAATTGTGAAAAGAGAGTGTCAGCAGGAGCATATAATCCACCTCTATTTACTTCATCAATCCATGTTTTAGCCATGGCGGTAGGCCTACAGTCACTTGCTTTGTGGCCTAAGTGAGGATATTTTGACTATTTGTCAAATAAAACTAAACTTGAGAAAAGGGAAAATGAAGTTTCATGTTTTGATAAGAGGCAGTTGGCATCAGAACTGTACATTACTAGTCTCTGCTTCAAAGAGTTGGATGTTGGTCCAGATGTAAATTATGAGTATGATAAACATTGATGAAAACCTAAGAGACTGTGTAATCTCAGTTTCTAATCCACAGAAAGCAATCCACGTACTTATAAAAGAAGAATTCCTCAAATACATTGGTGGTTATATTGTTAAAAAATTTAACACAAAATATCCTCACATAGGCCACAAAGCATGTGACTGTAGGCCTACCGCCATGGCTAAAACATGGATTGATGAAGTACACAGAGGTGGATTGTATGCTTCTGCTGACACTCTCTTTTCCCAATTAACAACTATGAGAGAAACATTTAAAGTAATACACGATGACAGTCTCAAGGAAGGAAAAAGAGTGCTTGAAAACAGCTGTTCGTGAATTAGAAAATGTTGGACTTGATGTACCTCATGATGTCATATCATTTTTTGCCAAAATATCTGTGTACTTTAGAATTAGGAATCTAAATAGTAACATTAAGACAAATAAGAAAAAACATAAGTCATGCAAAGGTCAAAACAGAAAGCTAATGAAACTGACCACATGAATGAGATTTAGTTTACTTTTTCACTAGGACCATATTACCTGTTTTTCTTTGTTGTTTATGTTATGATTAAGTGGTTTATATTCAATAACAAATATTGAATATTTATGCTAACATTATGAATGGTGTGAAATTAATTTTTCTTTATATTATGACTACTGTTTGCCATAATTATTATGAATATATTTGTGCTTATAATAGACCCTTTAATATTCCAAGTGTTCATCTAATTAGTAATGCATGTAGGTAATATGTAATGCAGTTAAAAAAGGGGGGAGGGGAAGAGATAACAGGCTCCAAGGGTGGTCAAGTTCAAGTCAGTACCGTGAGTAGCTGGGAGGTGCGGCGTGGATGACGTCATCACCCCTCCTCGCCCGCGCTCGGTCCGCTCGGCTCGCTGACCAGTCTAGATGGACCTTGGGAGTACCGAAGAGTTTGTATTCTTCGGAACGAAGAGACTGTGCTGTACAATATGTAACGGGAAGTAGTCAAAGAATTGTTACAAGTTATAGCACACCCTCCTTGAAATGATTGATACACATGCGCCAACTCATCAGCAGTAGGGGGAAATGAGGCTTGTTGTATGTCTCTAATTATCGAGCCTCGAAGACAAGGGTGCACACTATCCTCTTCCATACGGTGTCGCCTACGTAGGCGGCATGAGGAGCAAGTGGATACGCGAGGCTGCCATATCGGCGTCTTGATTATATTTATTGTAGTTGCCCCTGCGTAATGACATACTCTCTAAACTGTCTTCATCACATTTTCTATGGTTATCAAAATTGACGGGTGAAAGAGAGAACGATCGATATAAGCGGTGACTATTTTCTATGATGCGAGTATTATGACGAAACATCGTACGTCTGGCAGCTAAGGCTGCCCGCGAGATTTTGGCCCATATTGAAGGGGCTAGTGAAAATAATGTTGCATTTTCTTCTGTGACATTTCGACATACCATGAAAAAACATTCTTGAAAATTCTTTAATTGTTTCTCCTGAGTTATCTGTTGCCAATTTATGCGGAGTTTTTGACAAAGGCTGGCAAATTCATTGCACCAAATGAATTATGCCAGAGGAAAATGGCATACAAATAAAAAACGGAACTTATATCAGAGAAGCCAATATTATGAACATTCTGGTAAACACTACTGACGAATGTCAATAACAGAAGTAATCCGCAAAACCAAGATATATTTCTCCATTGCGCATATCCGGAAGCTAGTTGAGACTAGATATAGGGGTTACCTAGTCTACACATATGGCCCAGTGCTTCAAGATGGCCGCACAGTCACGGCTATCTTCTTAGAAAACATCCAAGAGTCCTTCTCTGTAAAGCTTCTACCCACCTCGGTCTCGGCCGGGCTGATTTCCATCTGGGAAGGAATAAAGAGGGTTCTCGCTTTCCCCCATCCTCCATCTCGTATCACCGTACCCTTAGACTCTGGAACCAGCCTTATGGCACTACAAAAACCTCAACGCGCCCTGCGACCTGACACCTTGCACCTCAGTTGAAACCACAACAAAAAAAGATATCTGTTAGGCTAATTTCAAAGCAAACTCTGATGGAGTGCTGTTTTTATCTGGTAATAAATTCCAGCACCTATGTTATGTGGCTCGCTTCTAATGTCGAGAAAAGAGCAAGTGACGAGATGGCGAGGGAGGTGACGACTTGTGTGTTAAGTCGTGTCCCAAGTCGATCTGCTTGCGGGATAGTTGGGTACGAGGTGAGAAAGCAGTCAGTGACCAGGCTTACAGCTTAACGCTCCGAGGCGATGTGGTTCCTCATCTGTTTCGTCCATATTTATATACACGGGCAGGTCATGACCCATGCTCCTAATTAGGATAAGGTCGTGTGATGCGTGGCAAGTCAGACACGAACGCTCTTACACTGCCGACTAATGAAGACAGAGGGTATGCGTTCTTCAACGAATTCATTGTGCTTCCTCGCGTGGCTGCCAGACCGAGGCACTGGTTAGTCATCTTGGGGCCTGACAGGGTCCGTCTTAGGCTGGTGAGCTGCATGTGCGTTTCCTCAAAGAGGCCTTGTCCCACCCGTCGGCCTCAAGGAAGCTAGGTCGAGTCGACGCAGCTGGGCGGTAATCGAGCCACACGGGTGGCACTACGAGCGATTCCGTTGGGGGTCCTCGGGGTCAAAGGTCGTGGAACGGTAAGGTGAGGGATAAGGACCGAGGTCTAGAACTGAGGGAAACTTCCTAACAAAATCCATACCATGTGGGACTGTACGGACACGAGATGGTGGATGCTGCTGCTGCCAAATAAAAGGGAGCCTTAGCACAGGAACAAGACCAGATCAACCATCCAGTACACGGTCAGCGACGTTTTGCATCGACTCGACAAAGCCATCTGAGAAGCCTGAATGGCGGACTACACTGCCACCGCCATGGCCAATCCCCCTCCCACACTTTTCCTCCTCCCCCCCCATACATGTCAGCTATAATATCAAGAATAGGGGTAAATCATTGACACACACAATACATAAACATTCCTTAGATCTGCGACAAGGAACGAATCTCCTTTCACGACTGCCTGGTCTACTGTAGCCAAACGAGGGATCATTTCTAGCCACTAAGGGACTTCCTTGGGAATCCTTCCACTGCCCTACATCATCTGAGAACAGCTCCAACTCCAGATGAACACAATCCTGGCAGCCAATCTAATCTGTTCCTCCCCAGTGGGAATCTTTCTGTCACATGCTTCAGTTGGGACCAAAGTAATTAACCACCTCTGAAGACTCCAGTAGAGAATGTAAAATCATCCCATATGCCATTCCTTTATGGCTAGGTATAAAATCAATTACCATAAACTCTTGCCCTATCACCATCCAGATATAAGACACCATTCTCAAAATCAGCAAGCTACACTGGAACTTTATATAAGATCCCCTACTGAGGATTCCCTATCAATAACCTCCCAACTGAGGCAACCTTGATAAGAATCCTTACTGATTTAAACCCATTAACAGTTCTCCATGTGTACATTTTGTACATATATATGCAATTTTCAACTTGACATCTGTCCTTATTATCCAATCATCATACATATATTTCAATTCTTGTATTGTTCCACCTTCGGCTATATTGTTAGTGTATGGTAATAAATTAAGAAAAAAGACACAATTCTGGCTACACTTAAGAAATACAGTCATTTCATAATGGCCAACAATAAAGCCACAGGAAAATTTACAACTTTGGTGAGGAAAATAAGTAATCAAACTAAAATAATCAAGTCACTGGGTCTTATTTCAGTCTCTTCTTCATTGCGACATCCTATCGTCTTCAGTACCCCCACAATACATTTTACTCGCCTGGTTTTATTTCTATTGAACCCTCTGGCACAGGTTTCCTTTGCAGCTCATCATTTAATGTGGACAAGTTGAGAGACTAAACTATTCATGCTTAACATAATAAGTAGATACTTGAAAGAAAAATAAAACATCCACTGTTTCTTTGTTCATTATAATACCTAGTCATATTTTTTCATATACTAATTTACAGAAAGAAAGGTCCCTTTCTTCAGTGCTCCTGTTCAAATCGACAACCAAACAGTAGTACACGGACAAGTTGATAACATTACACTAGTGTTTCATATCATGGATATAGATTAAAACAGCAATTGATAAGGTGAGGGTGGTCTGTCAGGAATACATTTAAGCACTGCAATAAAACATTATTTCTATAGTGTTTTCTTTACTGTGAAGTTTCACAATACTAATGAATAGTATAACAATAATTCATTTATCTGTTTGTTTACTAATCTATTTCATTTATTCATTTGTTTTGTAAAGACCAAGTGGCATCCCATTGGTCCTATAACATATCAGATTTAAGCTTAAATTATATCATTTCCAACAAAAGCAAATTGAGATATTGAACAGATTTTAGATATGGTCCTATAAAACATTCACTAAAACTACTCCACTGAAGTTACCACAGCGTTGTTACATACATAATAACAATGCCATGCAGTACTTGTTCATAAGGAACACCTGCATGTAAAGAACAAGTTCAAAATCACAAAAAAGAATCAAGTACATATATTTATTTGAGGAATATATCACATTCATTTTTGTCTCAAATGTCATAGGTCTGAGTTTGAATCTAATAACTCCCCACACAGCTCCAGTCTTTAGAGAGAAATGTGCAACACAAAGTTACATGAGAAAAATTTTGCTTTTGTGCGAGTTATCATGTGACTTTTGAAAGCATCTTATGAGAAAGCTGCATTACACAAATCATAATGGAAAGTCATCTCTCCTCAGTTCATCTTCACATGCTGTGTGGTATTACTCCTTCATAAGAAAGCTCCACTGTACAGTTTACAGTAGAAAGGCTTCTCTCCATGTGGGACATCGAATGCTAATTGAGAGTACCCCTACAAAAGAAAAGTCCATGTCACAGGTCATGCTATTGGAAAGACTTTTCTCCGTTGTGGGCCACCACATGATATTTGAAATCATCCTTGAGAAATCTGCATCACACACGTAACACTGTCAAAGGCTTCTCTCCAGAGTAGGTAAAATCATGATGTCTCTTGTAAGTTACATAATACAGGTCACACTGTATGGGCTAACACGTGACGTCTGAGGACTCTTTTTCGAGAGAAAGTTTTATTGCACAGGTCACACTGGAAAGGCTTCTCTCCTGTGTGGGTTATCATGTGATCTTTAAGATGTCCCTTTTGTGAGAAAGCTGAATCACACAGGTCACACTGGAAAGGCTTCTCTCCTGTGTGGGTCATCATGTGATTTTTAAGATGTCCCTTTTCTGAGAAAGCTGAATCACACAGATCACACTGGAAAGGCTTCTCTCCTGTGTGGGTCATCATGTGATTTTTAAGACCACCCTTTAGTGGGAAAGCAGAATCACACAGGTCACACTGGAAAGGCTTCTCTCCTGAGTGGGTCATCATGTGATATTTAAGACTAAACTTGTGTGAGAAAGTTTTACTGCACAGGTCACACTGGAAAGGCTTCTCCCCTGTGTGTGTTATCATGTGATGTTTAAGATCACCCTTTTGTGAGAAAGCTGAATCACACAGGTCACACTGGAAAGGCTTCTCTCCTGTGTGGGTCCGCATGTGATGTTTAAAAGTAGCCTTTCGTGAGAAAACTGAATCACATAGATCACACTGGAAAGGCTTCTCTCCTGTGTGGGTCATTATGTGATTTTTAAGACCACCCTTTAGTGAGAAAGCAGAATCACACAGGTCACACTGGAAAGGCTTCTCTCCTGTGTGGGTCCGCATGTGACGTTTAAAAGTACACTTTCGTGAGAAAACTGAATCGCATAGGTCACAACGGAAAGGCTTTTCTCCTGTGTGGGTCATCATGTGACGTGTGAGATCGCCTGGTCGTGAGAAAGCAGAATCACACAGGTCACACTGGAATGGCTTCTCTCCTGTGTGGGTTGTCATGTGATTTTTTAGATGACTCTTTAGTGAGAAAGCTGAATCGCACAGGTCACACTGGAAAGGCTTCTCTCCTGTGTGGGTCAACATGTGACGTTTAAGATTACCCTTTATAGAGAAAGCAGAATCACAGAGTTCACACTGGAAAGGCTTCTCTCCTGAGTGGGTCATCATGTGATTTTTAAGACCACCCTTTTGTGAGAAAGCAGAATCACACAGGTCACACTGGAAAGGCTTCTTTCCTGTGTGCTTCATCATGTGATATTTAAGACTACCCTTGTGTGAGAAAGTTTTACTGCACAGGTCACACTGGAAAGGCTTCTCTCCTGTGTGTGTTATCATGTGATGTTTAAGATCACCCTTTCGTGAGAAAACAGAATCGCACATGTCACAGTGGAAAGGCTTTTTTCCTGCGTGGTTCATCATGTGACGGCTGAGATTACCTTTTTGCGAGAAAGCTGAATTGCACTGAGCACACTGGAAAGGCTTCACTCCTGTCTGGGTCATCATGTGAAATTTGAGAACATGCTTTTGTGAGAAAGCTGAATAGCACTGGTCCCACTGAAATGACTTCTATCTTGTGTGGGTCATCATGTGACATTTAAAATTAACCTTTGATGAGAAAGCTGCATTAAAATGGTCACATTGGAAAAGCTTCTCTTTTCTTTGGGTTGTCACATGATATTTAAGATGATTTATGAGACAACTGTGCCACAGATGTCACACCAGTCTCTTTTGTATGAGAATGACATGGAATCTTCGGATAGCTTTCCCAGAGAAATATTGATAGTTACCCTTCTGAAAAAGAGAAAACATAAAATTGACATTAATTTTTTGAGGTGTATAGGATTGTGGATGTTTTGTACACAAACCATTTCATTCTCAAGTCCCTTTGTACCTACACAGAACATGTGTACATGTCATCACCTAACATAAAATGGGTAGAAATACTAACAGATATGGCCCTATGATATATTGCATTCTACCTTTTCATTAGAAGTGTACTGAAAACCATCCATTACATGCATACTCACACCATCATGACTCAAAATTTCTCTAGCTTTATTTCATCTGGTCATAAGATTTGGAGGGGGGAATGGCCCATATCAGTCATTCTCTAATACAACTCCAAATGCTCACAATACCTGAATCTATAAATGACCTACTCTAGTAAGGTTCATTCAGTTCACCTCACTCATCTGACTGACATAAGGTTTTGTTTCCTCCACTACACATCAAATTGGGTCTTTGTTGGTTACAGCTCTTGACAAGGCGTCTGCTGTCTTGAAATATCTTCAAGACTTCTTTCCTAAACTTTCAGAGGCAAAAATGAAAGCTAGTACTATCTTTATTGGGCCACAAGTAACGAAAATGATGGAGTGTTCACAATTTCTACAGTTCACAGAAAATGTACTACAACGCTTTCTTGGAAACAAGGCTGATAATCATATTGAACTGGTTCAAGATTTAGTAAAGTTATGGTGAGATGGGCTGCAGAATGTCCTTGGAGGTTCATATCCTAGATGCTCACCTCGACAGCTTCAAGGAAAATATGGGAGCACATTCAGGGCAACATGGGTAATGCTTCCACCAAGGTATAATGAACTCTGAACAGAGATATCAGGGGACCTTCAATGAAAACATGATGGGAGACTACATTTGGGGGCTCACACATTAAAGTGATTTGTTGTATTCATGCAAATCAAGGAAAACTGTCCACTTTTAATCATAGAAATTATCTTCAGATATATTATCAAATCAAAATTTAGCATCATTTCTTTCTGTCCATAAATGGTGAAAATAGAAATTTAGCTATTTTGGGGCAAAAAAGAATTCTAAAATCCATAGAAGCAAAGTTTGACAGGAATAAGTAAGATTTATATTGTTTTGCTTTAAAAAGAATTTGAAAATAATGTCTACCTAACTGGTTGTGACGCTGGTGATTATTACTGGCAAAAGAATTTTTTCCTCCTTATCTTTGGGGAAACTTTATTTGACATTACTATGAAAAAGCATCAATCAGGAGCTAAGATGTGAGGGAGGAAAAGATGGTGGGTGGGAGTGAACTGGGTGAGAGTAGTGGGTATGTCATTTTTATTTGGTTACCTACCATACAATGGGGGAAAAACCCTTGGTATATAGATAGTATTATCTCAGTTTAAAAAGTGTCCCTGCCGATCTACATGAACCAATATAAAATTGGGCATTTTGTGAGTTTTGGTCTCATTTGAACATTTCCTACATTACTGTTTCTCAAATACACTTCCCATATATAAACACTTTGTAGAAGAAAGTAGTACTAATACATAAATATGCATTATCAACACCATTTATATCCAGTACACTGGTTGCACCCAAACCTTAGGGTACTGATTGGAAAACTCCTATACCCTCTTATGCCTTTATTTATTTATTTTTCTCTTAATTTTTTTAGGAATGTCCCCTGTGGGGCTACAGGGAGAAGGATGCCTAGTCCTAATCCCCATCCCGTTTTTGTCGCCTCTTACGATTCAAGTGGGAATACTTGGTGACAGTATTCTTTACTAAAGCAGCCTTGCTGTGGATGTGGTGTGTCTTGTGACACTGCTTCTGACCCACGGCAGTGGAAAAGATGCAGGGATGACCCGTCATCCAGGAGGTGCCAAGATAAGAGGGAGGGAAGAGGGTGGAGGGGAATGGAGTGAGATAGGAATGGAATGGGTGGTAGTGGTTTTTATGCATTTTTTCTTTTTTTTTTTGCTACATCCCTTATGAGGTGGAAAAAAGCCTTTGGTATATGTATGTATGTACATTGGTTGGACAGTGGCTTGTGTCAGAGAGTTGATCCAGCAACTTTATATTTTACACTTTGGTAAAAGAATATGAATGGGTCACAATACACACTATCATAATGACCAGTTTCACATTTTTGGAACTTTCACTATCTCCAAGTAGTTGGTATGATGTGTGTAAATAGATATGATATTAATATGACCAAATACTGTACATAGTGACTAATAACTGCAGTCAAGTGTTGACTGGTGGCAAGTGGTATGGATACATAGATGGGCCCTTTCTAATGACTAGGCAAGTAAAGCAGTATTTTCCTATAGAAGGGACACAGGACTTGGACATTATATACGGCGTCAATGAATCCTGTTTTTATGGGTGTTTTCACCAATTTCATTTTATTGTGACCAAGCAAAAATTGGACCATGTGTAGTTAAGTGTGTGTGTATGTATGTATATATATATATATATATATATATATATATATATATATATATATATATATATATATATATATACACACATATTATATATATATATATATATATATATATATATACATATATTGTACTTTCACTTGTCAATAGTTACATACTTTGAAGTAAGGGAGTTAAAAGGTGTTAAATTCCACTGAACTCAATTCATTTGAGCAGCACCCTTCATAAAAGGTTTGTATAGTTACTTGGAAATAAAGTCCATATAGCAACCGGTGCTATTAGTGGGGTTTGAATCAACAACTCAGCATATCACCATTGATAGAGTGCACAGCCTTATTCCATTCAGATGCCCAAAGAACTCACAATCAGCACTCAAAGAGCCATGTATATATACAATGACCTTTTTCCCTTATGTGGGAGCTAGATAAATCAGAGGTACGTCGTACCTATTCCCACCCACTTCACTTCCCTTCACCACCCTTTCCACCCCCTCCTTCTCAGGTCCTCATGGATGGTCATCAGACCATATGGCCTATATTAGGCAGTTCTATGTTCTCTACCACCTGTCATCTACATTCATAAAGTTATCTACAAAATTTGGGCAGTCAAGCGAATTTAGGCTCTGTGCTCTCTCAATAAGCTGGTGTACAGTTGTCAATTTGAACCCATTAAAGTCGCTTGTGCTTATGACATTTTGATTCCTAATAATCATAAAAATAATTTGACTAAGGGAACCCCCAAGTCAACTGAATTTGGTGGTGTTTATCATCTTTTAATATATCTTACTAACTTACACATGATAAAATAGAATGGGTTTAAAACACCCATAAAAATGGGAGACATACACATTACATCCACACCATTTAATGTCCTAGCCCTGTGCCACTTTCACAACAAAATGCTGCTTTGCATGCCTACCCTTGAGAAGATGCCCATCTATGTAGCCACACAATATAATGGCGTTTGCTTTGACCTATTCCTACCGTTTCGTATTACAACTTAAACAAACACATAGCTGCCAGATTGATTCTCTAACATGAATAACTGGCCAAACTGTGTACCAGTTATAAATACTGACAATATCATATACCAACAGATCCATTCCTTGTAAAAGGGGGGTGGGTGGCAGAGTCAAAGCATACCTTTTGCCCATCACACATCCATTCATTCCTCTCAAACTCACGTAATTATGGGTTCAGATTCCAAGACTTCTCTCCAATTCCTATCTGAATTACCTGCCCCAACAATCCACCCACATATGGTAAAGGTGATAACTTTTGCTGCAACCATACAACTGGTCTAGGTCTCACCACCTACCTTCCTTTTCTTGATCAAACTTCACCAGAGGTCCACCACACATTCTCCTATCAAGGATGTCAGATATTAATGATTTAGTGCAAATCTTGTAAATCTGATAGATTTCTATTGTTAAACTCTTGTTTTCACTTTTTCAGGGGACCCACCCACTAGTTAATTTTGACAGACACCAAAAGCCTATAGATGAAACTGTAAAATCATGATTTCTGACACCCTTGCATGAAATGTAAATCAACCTACTAACCTAACTGGTCACCATCTACACCAGTGGTTGCCAACCCTTATGGCTACATCCATTTTTAAGCTTAATATAAATATTGTGCTATTGGATCCATAATATAAAAATATATAGATAAATAAATAATAATTATAAGTTCAGATCAGGAAAGATTTTTCCACAATTATAATAACTGATGGTTACAGGAATTTTCAAAAGCTGAAGTTATAAATTTGCCTGGAATGTTTACAAATTTACAGTATATGATAACTTGATGGAATAATCGTTTTGTAAGAAGCTTCTGGAGCCACATAAGTGGCCTCAAAGAGCCGCAGATTGCCGACCACTGCCCTATACCTACATGAGACTGGGTTGGTGGTTAGGTTAGACTCATCCCCACTCAAGCCCTCCGTTAACCACTACCACAACAATTTTGTGAGATTAGCTTATCGAGTACCACTGCAAGTGAGTTACAATTATTTCTGTGTGACAAATTCATGTCCCGTGGCAATTTTTACTTATAAATCAGAATGACAACACAAACCTACTTTTAAATTAGATTACAGTGAATTCCATTTTTGAGATATAGCTTTCATTATATTCTGAGTATTACGGCCAATAACGCATAAAATATCGGTAGCCCAGGAATGCAGTACACTAACAAATGTTCAATAATTTGTAACTTTATATCTTATATCTGTTACTCGCATGCCTGGTAGGCAAGAATGTAAACACTGAACAAGCGCTTGATAAGCTGCCTTCATTTTGTCAAAGAATTTTGCAGCGGTGATCGGAGCCAATGAAAAACCAGGCCACATAAAGCAGCCTTTAAAGTGGTCACAAACTAAGCATTACTTGCTATATGCTACTCACTTTTGGCACTCACGTTGTTACAAAGCTCTTGCGTATCCGTCATCTACGAAATGTTTTTTTTGGTGGGGGCTACCGGGAAAAAACTAGCAAACATCTTTACTTATACCTAAAATAATAATTCTACAATTATTTAGTAGATAGATAGATAGATAGACTTTAATTGGCAATTTCAGTAATTCAAGCTCCCGCTCTTTCTTTCTCTTTTTCTTTTAATCTCATTAACCCTTAACAGGTAAAGTCTTTTTGACAAACGATTTAGGTAAAGCGGGGTCTGACAGACCCCAAACACAAAAAATAAAAATAAAATACTTCTACTGCATTTATTGACATAGAAATCAAAACATATGTACTTCAACTTATATTCTTCCATTTACATGCTTAAAAGTGACTATAATTGTTAGACATATATTTTAATGAAAATTACAAAAAAAATGATGAAAAATAAGATATTGTTGACCTCAGAGGGTGCTTGACTGAAAGCATGAAACATGAAGCGGTTGGTCATCATCATTTTGTAGAGACCAATGTCCCAACTATCTTTAAGGAAAAGCAGAGCTACAACAAATGAATAATAAATGTGTTTCATAAACCATGAAATCTGAAGAAAAAAAATGGTGATTATTTTGACTTTGACCAATTTTACGCAAAAATTATGGACTGGTTTTAATGAAATTTTCAGGGAAGGTTGATACTAGGTCCAGCAAACAATCTATAAGTTTTTAATGGTATCTAAGTTTATTATTTATAAGTTTTTATGGCTCTAAGCACTCCTACCCTGACTCAGCAAAACCCCATCCTTCGTTGACGGAAGTTTGTGGTCTCAGAGGGTTTTGAGTTTTCTTGAGAGGACATGAGTCGAGCAATTCATACATAATGCTAATGATAATGAAGAACATATTTTATTGGATATACTGAAAGTGGAATTTGTGATACTGAAGAATCTAATTGCAGTCATCGCAGATAGGGGTTGAATGGTCCTGACACACTGGTCTTTTGCAGTGTAGGCAGTAGTTCTTGGTCTTCCTGTCAGACTTCCGGTCACACAAGGCACATCGCTTTCTCATAGAAGAGGTATCCGCTTGCTGATGGGGCATGTTCAAGCCAAAGACCGTTCTGATAGTCATCAAAGTACTTTTGTGCATCCCCTTGAAGTTCATCCTCTCCTCTGCCCATGGCCGTATCATCTCTTCTGCCAGCTCAATCAGATACTTCCGGCGTGATGAAAGTTCCGCCTGTCCATCACGTTTCCTCATTTCATTGCAGGTGATATAGGAGTTGACACCGGCGGCGTTGACCAGTCCGTACATTATGCACAAAGGCCACCGTTTGGTTTTTCGGCTGCACGTATATCGGGCACACATTTGATCAAACGCGTCAACCCCTCCTTTTGTGTTGTTATAATACAAGATGATTTCTGGCTTCCCACAGTCATCCATAACAGGTTGTTGGTGCATTGAGGAGATCTGCTGCACAAATTTTTTCTTCTTCTTGTCAGGTAAATGTGACACAAGTGCCATGGTTGTGTCAAAGAGGAAAGCCGTGCACCCTTTTCTGATGACCGTCTTGTCTGTCTTGTCTGGTACTTGTGGCTTCTTGTCCCTCAGTGTGCCTACATATATGAGCCCATAATTTTTCAAAAGATCTTGTACAAGGTGGATAGATGAGAACCAGATGCATGTGTGGGAATAGAGTGGCTGAGGTGTCCTAAAATGTGGCGAGATGTCACATCTTATGATGATATGAGAATAGTGTGAGAAGAAACATATTATCAACAGAACAGAAAATATCAAACATTTATATGTAATACAAAATATGTGATACAAATTAAATTTGAACTAAAAGAGGGGAAGGATGAAATAAATTACAGCTGTATGTGTGGGAATAGAGTGACTGAGGTGCCCTAAAATGTGGCGAGATGTCACATTTTATGATGATATGAGAATAGTGTGATCTTGTTGTGAGAAGAAACATATTAACAGAACAGAAAATATTAAGCATTCATATGTGATACAAATTAAATTTGAACAAAAGAGGGAAGGATAAATCAATCAAATAAAATGTGGCTGAATGTCATGCTTTATGATAATATGAGTATAGTGTGACCATGATATGAAAAGAAACTCACATTACCAGAACAGAAATTAAACATTGTGATAAAAATTAATGTAATCAAAAGAGGGAAAATGGAATAAATTAAATAAATAAATTAAATAAATTAGATAAATAAATTAAATAAATTAAATAAATAAATCAAATCAAACTCGGATGTATGTTTTTCTGTTGATAAAAAAGAAGAAATAATTATTTAACCATAAGTATAAATGATAAAACATTTATATGACATGAACAAACCTCAGGTAAAGTGGGGTCTGACAAACCCCACGCTACTCACACCTCAGGTAAAGTGGGGTCTGACTGACCCCACGGTACTCACACCTCAGGTAAAGTGGGGTCAGACGGGCTCAAAAGCTCTATAAAGCTTATATAGAGCAAGATTCAGGAATAACCCTATCACCCCATTAAACTACTCCACTGATCAAGAAGGTATATGGGAGTACATATCTGTATGTAATATATTAGTATATTAAAATTAAAAAACAAAAAAGTATGGGGTCTGTCTGACCCCACTTTACCTGTTAAGGGTTAACTCAAGCTCCCGTTCATGTCTCATTCTCTCTCTAGTTTAATTTTCTCTAATTCTAAAGATACTACTGATCTATTAAAGGGAGATTGGGGCGGAGCGCATGCTTCAGGCTGCAAGGGGGGGATCACTATCACTTACAGGGTCTCCTTCAGTTATATCACGAGCACTCTCCTGACGCAGTAGATCGAATGCGTCTGCGTCCAGTACGAGCAAGTCTACGAGTGATCCGATGACCACTCGTTTGAGTTCATCTTTACGTAATCTAGCAGGAGCATTAATTTGGTAGGTTTGAGCCAACAGTTTCCAATCATCCATTTTGAGATCATACTCTAACTAATCCACTGAGGGATTTTTGATAAAAGTTTCTATATTGAAAGGCATGGTTAGTGTATATACACGAGAATTCCCTTCCAGGGATATTAATATAAACCAATTCTTGGACTTCACACACGAAAAATTGACTAAATCCCTGTTCAGGGGGAGTGAAATCTATGGTGGGTCTCTATAAGAACCCGGTCTATGAACATTTATTCTATAGACGGTGTGTATACTATGGTTCAGTGCTCAGACTATACGCCCGTAACTTACGTATAGTCTGCTTCGAGGTTTCCCGATAGGAAAGAGGATAGCTCACACATAGACTGTCGCTGAATCAGAATATGGCTAACTAATGGTCTGAATCTTAGAATACACGGCTTACTGTGCAGGTATAGTTAACTTTCGAAGCTGTGGGGGGATAGTATAAATCTCCTAGGCACAGTTACTGAGGAAAGGTCACTATAACGGGGTAGTAACTATTGTTCGACGTTAGGGCTACAGCAAGTGGGTAATTTAGGAAGATCGCTAGTTAACTCGAGAGGGAGGTGGTAGTTGAATACCGGTGAATTACTTGGGTGAGTTACTGCGAACTTATTGAATAGAGGTTCTCCTTTGGAACCGGTTGAATATGTCGGACATATGAATGTCGGGGTCTCACACACTTCGGATAATCGATACCTTAAAGTTTTGTATCCTATCATCTAACCTAACGTATTGATAATTAAGCACAAATCGAACACTTATAAATTTACATCCTATCATCTAACCTGACGTAATATTGAAAATTTAAATAAAGCATGAATAATTCAGTGACAATGAGTGTATGGTAATGAACAAAGTAACAATCGCACGTGTTACTGATAATTGACGTTAAGAGGTTAGCAGACTTCGATATTACCTACGGGTCACTAATCTATTTTACGTAAATATAGAATAACATATCTTTTGGCAGGCCCCCAATTGTCATGGGTTGCTTGCTTGGTTTGGCCTGAGTTAACGTACTGAGTGGAACTTCAGTCGAATCTAGGGGTAAGTCGAGTTCCAGTTGAGAAGCAAACCCACAACAATAACGTGGAACGTATAGGTAAAATGCGTTCCGAGGAAAAGCTCTATTTGAGACTGAATGTAAATAAGAATTATAAAAATTATGGTTGAGGTAAGATAGACGTCTGCACGAAACTTAATTAACTATATTTACACATAAAGAAAAAAAATAAAGTTTTACTGATCATTTACGAACACACACTCACATTATTCTAAGGAATAACATAAATACACTTTCCTAATAAAGAAAACAAACAATTCTCAAATCACTGAGTCTTAACATATATAATTAACACAAAATAATTAATAACCCTATACAAGTCCAAAATATGGTTTGTACTACAAATACTCGCGAACAAAACAGCAATGCACCAATATACAGCGTCGAAGAGGTGAGACCTGGGGTTGTGTGAGAGTGTGTGACAGGTGGAAACCGGGGAGGCTCTTTTTATACCCGAGGAAGGCGGGGCCAAAGTTTCATGGTGTCACGGTACCACCTCTAACCTTAAAGCAATTAGTTAGTAAATAAAGGATCTAGGAGGACAACAATAGATCTTGCCTCATCCCTTAAAGGTGGAGTGACAATAAACGGATATCTATTTCATTTCCTTCTTCACACTTCCTTCTGTAAATATATCTTATCCCCTTTCAGTTAGGAAAAATCATCATCCCACATTAATTATCATGATAAATGGAGGATACAAAAAGATAGTGGGTAATTTTCTCTATACCTATATTGAATAAGCCTAACAGTACAAGACTAAATGTACATTTATCTTTGCATCTCAAATCAAGTCCATTCTTATCATATGAGGTAATAATTCAATGTTTCCACTGCTACTCAGTTGAGCTACTGCCTGCACATCAACATAGTCATCATATTGCATTCCATGCAACTAAAACACCAATTCCTATTATCATCACGGTTCTACAAATACGCACAAATTATACAATCTCTATCTAACCACCTCAACAAGTTCTGCTCCTATAAACACATGAAAATTGGATCCTTGCTAATCATCTTAAATAACATACATCCTACCAAGATATGCAGTCATAACTTACCAGAAATCATTGCTCTCTCCCTCCTGCGTGTTTTCCATTATATCTATTCCCGTTATTCCTCCCATTTATTCTTTTCCCAACTATTACTTCCCCCAGCAAAAGGACTAAGCGTCCATCTCCCAATTCACGCTGCAGAGAAAGAGAAGGAACAAAGCACCCTTTGTTTGGATTTGAGTTGGCACCACGGTTCCAACAATCTTGGCATCATCCTAACGATACGTTCAATATCGTAAAATACACACCGTACATGGATCATACACCAAAAGCAATTACAATACGTATTTCTATAAATTCTTACATAACTAGAGCACCGTAAATCTCACAAGAATAAACGTATCTCTAGATACATTTTATCTAAAACACTTTAATATCAGACCGTGAATTCGCGTCTGTATGTAAACAAACCAACACTAGCTAGGCACTACCAGCATTAGGAAAAAATAGAGAATGTAATTAGCACCAGGGGGTGACTATGGTAACAATGGCAAGGTTCGAACTCATACGTTCATGCAACGTATACTGACCATGAGTCATGTTCGAAGCAGTGGGTAGTAGGCGGGCGATTTAAAAGTGGTTTGATTCACGGTTGGCTATAACAATATATATATTGTCACAACTTTGGGTTGTGACACACGGCCTACGATTTCTTCTCATTTTCTTACGTCTGCTCTCAAACCATAGTTACCAAATACTTTCGCTCAAGGGCCTAGCCGACGCAGGTTCCACAGTTTTTCGTCTCGTTTCAGCCCTTCTCGGCCATCAATTCCCTCTACTCTTGGGAATCACCGGAACTCTTAAGGCCCCTAGCAACTACTTCTTGATATTTTACCTTCTCCTTATCCTCATTAACTATTGTGCCAACTTGGCAATCAGTTACAGTGCCTTAACGAACTTGAGAGAGACTTCTAATTATTCAGGAAAACCCTCCCCCCTCCCTTTGGATCCAGGTTACATATGCCTGCAAGCAAAGATACGAATGTTTAATATTAAGTGTGGGATTCCACAAATGATCAAGTTTACTGTTCCTTCGTGCAGTTGTAAGTTGCTACTTTATGATTGGAATTAGTGTATTACATTCAAGAGTTACCGTTCAAATTAGTTATAACGGTTTCACCACCACCCCCTGCGCGTTTGCCATTTATTGTTTAGGCTAGTTTTAATTAGACTAGTTAGGATCATACCTTCCACTCTCGTGAATGGTGTCTACCCTCAAAGAACAATTAGAACTGTTTCAACTTCCATATAAACATTGCACTGCGCTCCCTTCAAAACTAGTGATTGGAAACGAAGAAGTAACGGCAACGGTGTATGCCATACAGTATGGGCAGGCAGCTGACCCCTTGAGTGCCTGTCCACCGGCAGTTAAGCTTGGGTTCACAGAGAGTGAGGTGGGACACACGTGTCCTCGGAAGGTCCAAATGTGCATCATTCTCTCGTAGAGTGGTCACTGCGAATTCCACTCATTGATACGAACTGTTTAATCACCGTCGACCATCCACGGCTGATTAATTATATTACAAGTGACGACTGACTAGTGACCGGAGAACTCGTGCATATCAGTGCCACGGCATTCAGTGCTCCGCGTCCAGGAACATGTCGGCGAAGAGTGTTGCCTTCAGTGATTACCCAACCTAATTAGTCTGCAGTATCGCAGTAAGAGGGGTGCAGAATCGCTCCTTTCGGGACATCCTGACCGGAGAGGAACTGGCAAAATTACGGAGAGACGCCAGCATCACCGACCTCAGTTCCCGCCCTGAGGTGCCACCCATGAGGTCGGTCAGTTCCCGCCGAGCTCAAGTACAAAGGCCTTCCCACCCCAGACGCGGACCCGCGCCTATTTGAAGACATCCCCGCAACCAGCAGAAGACGCTAAGAGAAGTAAAGAAAATACCAACTTAGTGGTTAAGTATTAGTTAGATGTCATAGACTCGCGCAGGGGATTAGTAAGGATACATAAGTGAAATTAGGTTATCTGTCATGATATCCTACTAAGTATTGAGTAGCATGGTTACAATGTTTGATTGTAGAAATAATCTTAATCATTAAAACTCACAATAGGATGATCTGTTTGATTAGCCTAGGACGGTCTACTTAATGAGGTGTCCCCCACCCCCCTCTTTGACTTATGTACACGCGCGCCGAGAAGGGAGCGTGCGTGGTCCCGGTCGGTGGCTCAAATTTCCTGGACTCTGGCTTTCCACTGCAGCTATCCACCCCACTTCATTTCACCTAAGGTAGGTATTTCCCACGCCCCCACAACCTCCACCTCCTCCTTCCACTGTCCAGGGATTTTGTGACAATATATATATATATATATATATATATATATATATATATATATATATAATATATATATACATATATATATATATACATTATATATATATATATATATACATATATATATACATTATATATATATATAATATATATATATATATATATATATATGATCAATCTAATCAAATGAATTTAGAAAGTGTGATTTTTGTCTCTCTTTTTTTCATTAAAATCCAAGGCAACCCCCCCCCCCCTCACACATCCAAATCTCAGCCATGGAGGTGTCATGATATATGACGGCAGTGATCTGAGGCAAAACTACTTAGGACTCGCTTAGATAATCAGGTACAAATGAGTTGCCTCCACCAAGTCTCACAATACAAGTAAATCATGCACGGGTCCTTCCACCAGAGAAGAGAATCCTTGCCTTCTCCGGTAAGGTTGATGCGTTGTCGGGTTTTTCCCCCTTGCGGGGACCACTGAGACTTGAGGAGCCACTGTAGCGGTTGCATTCTTTGTCTGCTCCTGGGGATTAACCTCTCGATGGAGGCCATATGGCCCGGGAGGACTTGGCACTGCTTCGCCGTCAGGAACCCGGTCGATAGTGCTTGTACAACGAGAGAAGTGAGATTCTGGATTCTCTTCTCTACGGGGCAGGACTTCATTAGGGAAGAGTCCAGAACCATACCCAGGTATGTGACTCTGTCTTGGTATGAAATCTGACTTCGTCTGGTTGACTATGGTGCCCAATATGCGGACGAAGACTACGACCATTCCCAGGTGTTCCTGGCATAGCTGGGCGGACTGTGCAATGATCAGCCAATCGTCCAGGTAACGGAGTAGGCGAATTCCTTTGGAGTGGGACCACGCTGAAACGAGTTTGAACACTCTGGTGAAGACTTGGGGTGCTGTGGAAAGGCCGAAGCATAGGCAGGTGAATTGGAAGGTGGTGCCCTTGTGGACGATTCTGAGGAATTTTCTGGATGAGGGATGCACTGGTATCTGGAAATAGGCATCTTGGAGGTCCAGTGACACCAAGAAGTCCCCTTCCCTGATAGACGCCCTTACGGACTCTGGGGTGTCCATTCGGAAATTCGTCAGGGAAATGAACTTGTTGAGAGGAGACAGACCGATGACTGGTCTCCACCCCCCTGTTGCCTTTGCAACGAGGAATAGCCTTGAGTAGAACCCTGGGTCCGGAGTCGAGACTTCCTTTCTGAAGTAGAACGGAGATTTCCTCCGCTAGGGCCCGCCCGCAAGCCGAGTCCGGGTGGTAGCTGCTGACTTGGATGGGATAGGGGGAGAGGCTGGGGACGGTGTGAAAAGGAAGGCGATAGCCTGCCTTGATGACCTGTATGGTCCAGTCGTCCTCCCCGGCCTCCTCCCATGCCCTCTAGTAGAGAGAGAGAGAGAGGCAACCTCCTATCCTGTGCGGGAGGGCAGGCGAATTCCTACAATTTTCTGCGGGGGGGTCCGGAGCCTCGATGGTGTTTGCGCCTCTGTTCTCTATTCGGAAAGGGGCAGGGATTTTCTGTCTGTGTTTTCGACTTTGAATGGGGGGGTGGCCTTTCTTCTCTCTTGGGGTGATGCAAAGGCTGCCTCTGCGTCTGAGAGGACCTAGGGGCCGATGGGGGGGGGGGGTCCTTGGCCTCGAGCTAGGGACGGCTGTTCTCTCGATGGCTCTGTTATGCATCAATTGGTTCGCGCTTGCGATTGCACAGTCCACCATTTCCGGGGGAATCCGCGTGTGGGTGAGAAGGAGGGCCCTCTTCAATGGAGCATAAATCTCTCTGAGGAGGGGGTCACTGGGGTCCCCGAGGATGGTGTCTCTCCTGCGGGACTCGAAGTTGGCCCAGGACGTTGAGAGGCAGGCAGCCTGATGCTTCAGGGCTCTGCTCGCGCTTTCCAATAGAGCCTGGAGGTCGCATTCTTCCTGGGGTTGCAGTTCGGGTAAGAACCCCCTTACTGTGGCAAGGAGGCGTTCCAGCCAGGAGTTCACCGCAAGGGACAGAGCCAGGGATTGAATGTGGTCTCTGACTTCTCTGCCGGAAAGGAGGACGTTTCTTCTGCGTAGTGATTCCGCGTCCACTTTGACCAGCTCTGGTAACCTCACCGGGATCGAGGCTTCCCTGAGGTTTGTCCCCAGTGGGGTGTAGAAGCGTTTTTGGTGTTCCACTGGAACCGAAAGCCAACGCGCTTTCTCGGTTGTCCTTTTTGCGAGAGCGTTGGAGGCCTGGGTCATGGCTCTTACCGTCTGCGTACTCCATGGAAGGTGGGTTGGAGGAGGCTTCGCTTTCTGAGAATTGCCCGTCTTGAAGATTTCAGACTCGAATGTGGCTTCCTCTTCTTTTGGTGGGCCCAGTCGATTCGCCCTCCGAACTCTCGCGAGGATGTCTGAGAAGGAAGGTTTAACCACCATCGGGGATTCCGACTGGGAATCGTGAGGGGATAGGGAGCTTGTCCCCCTCCCCTACGGCGCTGTGGACATCGTCGCCGTCGTCGTAGGAGGGGTCTGCACGGTCAGCGAGAAACACCGCGCTTCCATCATCGTCACTGATGGGTTCGTGGGGGTTCCGATCAAGTGGAATATGGTCTAGGGGGGCCGGCCCTTGGGGGTGGTGACTCCTGACGAGCTTCCAGGTGTAACATGAACCGTGTTTGGTGCGCCCGGATAAATTCCCGCTGTTCCTCCATCTGTTCTCTCATTGTATTAACGAGTGAACAGAGAGTGGGGAGGAGGTCCTGGGAATGCCCGCTTGGAGAGTCCCGCCTGGGCCTGGGTGTGGATGGTCCGGGAGACTCAAAGGGGAGCCCCCCTCCTCTGGACGAGGAGGAGTTACCCGCGAGTAACGCGCGCGTGGGTACACCTTGGGCCTCCTGCCCGTTAACGGGCATGGAAAGGGCTCCGTTGATCACCCGGCTCGTCTTACGATGGGTTCAAGGTGGACTGCGGGACTCCCGATCAGAAGAAGAAGCTGAGGCGCTCTTTGTCTTCGAACTCGGGTTCTTTGTCCGTTTGGGGGTTGAGCATACGGGAAGGGCCGAGGGCGAGCCGCAAGCAGCCGCATTCGAGAAAAGGCTCGTACAGGAGCGGTAGTTAGAGGTGGCCGGAGGCGCATGTCCGTCTATGCTAACCGCCCTGGGTGAAGGACTAGGAGACAACTGGGCCCGAGATTGACTCGAGGTGGAGGTTGTACAACCTTTCCGTCTACTACGCTTTGGAGGAGGGAGAGACCTGCTCGTCTCCTCCGCAGGCGTAGTATGCCTTCTCTCTGTTTCGCCGGGTGACGGGGGAAGCCATTTTCCCTGCTTGCGTACCTTGGTCCTTGCATGCACTCTCTTGTGAGCATGAAAACACGCGGACCACTGCTTATCATCCCATTGAGCGCACGTTTCACACGGGGATGAAGGGGAATACTCCATATTCCTACACTTGATGCACCAAATGTGTGGGTCCGCGTGTGTTGGCGGGAGCGGGGAAAGGCAGAGATATTTCCCTTCGGCGAAGTCACACAACCTATCTCGAACAACAACACTAGAACCAGATTCCATACTTACAAGAGAAGGGTAGAATACTCGGGGCGGTTAAGGAAGAGGGCAGTCAAGAAATTCCAAGCGACCGGATGTTTTTGATGCAAGACGCTCCTAAAAGGGACGCCGCTGGAAGGCTTGTGGAAATGGACGAAACAGGTTGCCCTATTTTCCTCACCACACAAACGCAAATAGTGAACCGTGGAATAAGAAGGGTGCACTATAGCTCGGTGGCTTATGTAAACAAGAGAAACTTTACTATCGTTCAAAGAAGGGAATTCTACCTTTCCCGAAACTGAACTTGGGGAAGTCCAACATTTTCTAATTCACAAACAGCTGTTTTCAAGCACTCTTTTTCCTTCCTTGAGACTGTCACTGTATACTACTTTAAATGTTTCTCTCATAGTTGTTAATTGGGAAAAGAGTGTCAGCAGGAGCATACAATCCACCTCTGTTTACTTCATCAATCCATTTTCTAGCCATGGCGGTAGGCCTACAGTCACTTGCTTTGTGGCCTAAGTGAGGATATTTTGACTATTTGTCAAATAAAACTAAACTTGAGAAAAGGGAAAATGAAGTTTCATGTTTTGATGAGAGGTAGTTGGCATCAGAACTGTACATTACTAGTCTCTGCTTCAAAGAGTTGGATGTTGGTCCAGATGTAGATTATGAGTATGATAACATTGATGAAAACCTAAGAGACTGTGTAATCTCAGTTTCTAATCCACAGAAAGCAATCCACGTACTTATAGAAGAAGAATTCCTCAAATACATTGGTGGTTATATTGTTAAAAAACTTAACACAAAATATCCTCACTTAGGCCACAAAGCAAGTGACTGTAGGCCTACCGCCATGGCTAAAACATGGATTGATGAAGCACACAGAGGTATTGTATGCTTCTGCTGACACTCTTTTCCCAATTAACAACTATGAGAGAAACATTTAAACTAATACACGATGACAGTCTCAAGGAAGGAAAAAGAGTGCTTGAAAACAGCTGTTCGTGAATTAGAAAATGTTGGACTTGTGTACCTCATGATGTCATATCATTTTTTGCCAAAATATCTGTGTACTTTAGAATTAGGAATCTAAAAATAACATCAAGACAAATAAGAAAAAACATAAGTCATGCAAAGGTCAAAACAGAAAGCTAATGAAACTGGCCACATGAATGAGATTTAGTTTACTTTTTCACTAGGACCTGTTTTCCTTTGTTGTTTATGTTATGATTAAGTGGTTTATATTCAATAACAAATATTGAATATTTATGCTAACATTATGAATGGTGTGAAATTAATTTTTCTTTATATTATGACTACTGTTTGCCATAATTATTATGAATATATTTGTGCTTATAATAGACCCTTTAATATTCCAAGTGTTCATCTAATTAGTAATGCATGTAGGTAATATGTAATGCAGTTAAAAAAAAAGGGGGGGAGGGGAAGAGATAACAGGCTCCAAGGGTGGTCAAGTTCAAGTCAGTACGGTGAGTAGCTGGGAGGTGCGGCGTGGATGACGTCATCACCCCTCCTCGCCCGCGCTCGGTCCGCTCGGCTGGCTGACCAGTCTAGATGGACCTTGGGAGTACCGAAGAGTTTGTATTCTTCGGAACGAAGAGACTGTGCTGTACAATATGTAACGGGAAGTAGTCAAAGAATTGTTACAAGTTATAGCACACCCTCCTTGAAATGATTGATACACATGCGCCAACTCATCAGCAGTAGGGGGAAATGAGGCTTGTTGTATGTCTCTAATTATTGAGCCTCGAAGACAAGGGTGCACACTATCCTCTTCAATACGGTGTCGCCTACGTAGGCGGCATGAGGAGCAAGTGGATACGCGAGGCTGCCATATCGGCGTCTTGATTATATTTATTGTAGTTGCCCCTGCGTAATGACATACTCTCTAAACTGTCTTCATCACATTTTCTATGGTTATCAAAATTGACGGGTGAAAGAGAGAACGATCGATATAAGCGGTGACTATTTTCTATGATGCGAGTATTATGACGAAACATCTTACGTCTGGCAGCTAAGGCTGCCCGCGAGATTTTGGCCCATATTGAAGGGGCTAGTGAAAATAATGTTGCATTTTCTTCTGTGACATTTCGACATACCATGAAAAAACATACGCACTCTTGAAAATTCTTTGTTTCTCCTGAGTTATCTGTTGCCAATTTATGCGGAGTTTTTGACAAAGGCTGGCAAATTCATTGCACCAAATGAATTATGCCAGAGGAAAATGGCATACAAATAAAAAACGGAACTTATATCAGAAAAGCCAATATTATGAACATTCTGGTAAACACTACTGACGAATGTCAATAACAGAAGTAATCCGCAAAACCAAGATATATTTCTCCATTGCGCATATCCGGAAGCTAGCTGAGACTAGATATAGGGGTTGCCTAGTCTACACATATGGCCCAGTGCTTCAAGATGGCCGCACAGTCACGGCTATCTTCTTAGAAAACATCCAAGAGTCCTCCTCTGTAAAGCTTCTACCCACCACGGTCTCGGCCGGGCTGATCACCATCTGGGAAGGAATAAACAGGGTTCTCGCTTTCCCCCATCCTCCATCTCGTATCACCGTACCCTTAGACTCTGGAACCAGCCTTATGGCACTACAAAAACCTCAACGCGCCCTGCGACCTGACACTTTGCACCTCAGTTGAAACCACAACAAAAAAGACATCTGTTAGGCTAGTTTCAAAGCAAACTCTGATGGAGTGTTGTTTTTATCTGGTAATAAATTCGAGCACCTATGTTATGTGGCTCGCTTCTAATGTCGAGAAAAGAGCAAGTGACGAGATGGCGAGGGAGGTGACGACTTGTGTGTCAAGTCGTGTCCCAAGTCGATCTGCTGGCGGGATAGTTGGGTAGGAGGTGAGAAAGCAGTCAGTGACCAGGCTTACAGCTTAACGCTCCGAGGCGATGTGGTTCCTCATCTGTTCGTCCATATTTATATACACGGGCAGGTCATGATCCATGCTCCGAATTAGGATAAGGTCGTGTGATGTGTGGCAAGTCAGACACGAACGCTCTTACACTGCCGACTAATGAAGACAGAGGGTATGCGTTCTTCAACGAATTCATTGTGCTTCCTCGCGTGGCTGCTAGACCGAGGCACTGGTTAGTCATCTTGGGGCCTGAGAGGGTCCGTCTTAGGCTGGTGAGCTGCATGTGCGTTTCCTCAAAGAGGCCTTGTCCCACCCGTCGGCCTCAAGGAAGCTAGGTCGAGTCGACGCAGCTGGGCGGTACACGAGTCACACGGGTGGCACTGCGAGCGATTCCGTTGGGGGTCCTCGGGGTCAAAGGTCGTGGAACGGTGATGTGAGGGATAAGGACCGAGGTCTAGAACTGAGGGAAACTTCCTAACAAAATCCATACCATGTGGGACTGTACGGACACGAGATGGTGGATGCTGCTGCTGCCAAAAAAGGGAGCCTTAGCACAGGAACAAGACCAGATCAACCATCCAGTACATGGTCAGCGACGCTTCTCATCGACTCGACAAAGTCATCTGAGAAACCTGAATGGCGGACTACACTGCCACCGCCATGGCCAATCCCCCTCCCACACTTTTCCTCCTGCCCCCCCCCCCATACATGTCAGCTATAATATCAAGAATAGGGGTAAATCATTGACACACACACAATACATAAACATTCCTTATATCTGCGACATGGAACGCATCTCCTTTCACGACTGCCTGTTCTACTGTAGACAAACGAGGGATCATTTCTAGCCACTAAGGGACTTCCTTGGGAATCCTTCCACTGCCCTACATCATCTGAGAACAGCTCCAACTCCAGATGAACACAGTCTTGGCAGCCAATCGTATCTGTTCCTCCCCAATGGGAATCTTTTTGTCACACGTTTCAGTTGGGACCAAACTAATTAACCACCTCTCAAGACTCCAGTAGAGAATGTAAAATCATCCCATATGCCATTCCTTTATGGCTACGTATAAAATCAATTACCATAAACTCTTGCCCTATCCCCATCCAGATATAAGACACCATTCTCAAAATCAGCAAGCTACACTGGAACTTTATATATATATATATATATATAAGATGCCCTACTGAGGATTCCCTATCAAGAACCTCCCAACTGAGGCAACCTTGATAAGAATCCTTATTGATTTAAACCCATTGACAGTTCTCCATGTGTACACTTTGTATATATGTATGCAATTTTCAACTTGGCATCTGTCCTTATTATCCAATTATCATACATAGATTTCAATTCTAGTATTGTTCCACCTTTGGCTATATTGTTGGTGTATTGTAATAAATTCACAATTCTGGCTACACTTAAGAAATACAGTCATTTCATAATGGCCAACAATAAAGCCACAGGAAAATTTACAACTTTGGTGAGGAAAATAAGTAATCAAACTAAAATATTCAGTCTCTTCTTCATTGCGACATCCTATTCTCTTCAGTACCCCCACAATACATTTTACTCGCCTGGTTTTATTTCTATTGAACCCTCTGGCACAGGTTTCCTTTGCAGCTGATCATTTAATGTGGACAAGTTGAGAGACTAAACTATCCACGCTTAACATAATAAGTAGATACTTGAAAGAAAAATAAAACATCCACTGTTTGTTTGTTCATTATAATACCAAGTCATATTTTTTCATATACTAAATTACACAAAGAAAGGTCCCTTTCTTCAGTACTCCTGTTCAAATTGATAACCAAACAGTAGTACACTGACAAGTTGATAACATTACACTAGTGTTTCATGTCATGGATATAGATTAAAATATCAATTGATAAGACGAGTGTGGTCTGTCAGGAATACATTTAAGTACTGCAATAAAACATTATTTCTATTGTGTTTTCTTTACTGTGAAGTTTCACAATGCTAATGAAGAGTATTACAATAATTCATTTATCTGCCTGTTTACTAATCTATTTCATTTATTCATTTGTTTTGTAAAGACCAAGTGGCATTCCATTGGTCCTATAACATATCAGATTCAAGCTTAAATGATATCATTTCCAACAAAATCAAATTGAGATATTGAACAGATTTTAGATATGGTCCTATAAAACATATAAAGAAAAGTCCATGTCACAGGTCATAATATTGGAAAGACCCTTCTCCGTTGTGGGCCACCACATGATATTTGAAATCATCCTTACTTGAGCAATCTGCATCACACAGGTAACACTGTAAAAGGCTTCTCCCCAGAGTAGGTAAAATCATGATGTCTCTTGTAAGTTACATAATACAGGTCACACTGTATGGGCTAACACGTGACGTCTGAGGACTCTTTTTCGAGAGAAAGTTTTATTGCACAGGTCACACTGGAAAGGCTTCTCTCCCGTGTGGGTTATCATGTGATCTTTAAGAAGTCCCTTTCGTGAGAAAACTGAATCGCATAGGTCACAACGGAAAGGCTTCTCTCCTGTGTGGGTCATCATGTGACGTTTGAGATCGCCTAGTCGTGAGAAAGCAGAATCACACAGGTCACACTGGAATGGCTTCTCTCCTGTGTGGGTCAACATGTGACTTTTAAGACTACCCTTTTGTGAGAAAGCAGAATCACACGTGTCACACTGGAAAGGCTTCTCTCCTAAGTGGGTCATAATGTGAGATCTAAGATTACCCTTGTGTGAGAAAGTTTTACTGCACAGGTCACACTGGAAAGGCTTATCCCATGTGTGTGTTATCATGTGATGTTTAAGATCACTCTTTCGTGAGAAAGCTGAATCACACAGGTCACACTGGAATGGCTTCTCTCCTGTGTGGGTCATCATGTGATTTTTAAGACCACCCTTGTGTGGGAAAGCAGAATCACATAGGTCACACGGGAAAGGCCGCTCTCCTGAATGGGTCATCATGTGATAGTTAAGATTACCCTTTTGTGAAAATGTTTTACTGCACAGGTCACACTGGAAAGGCTTCTCTCCTGTGTGGGTCATCATGTGACTTTTAAGACCACACTCTTGTGAGAAAGCAGAATCACACAGGTCACACTGGAAAGGCTTCTCTCCTGTGTGGGTCATCATGTGATATTTAAGATTACCCTTGTGTGAGAAAGTTTTACTGCACAGGTCACACTGGAAAGGCTTCTCCCTTGGGTGTGTTATCATGTGATGTTTAAGATCACCCTTTTGTGAGAAAACAGAATCGCACATGTCACAGTGGAAAGGCTTTTTTCCTGCGTGGTTCATCATGTGACGGCTGAGATTACCTTTTTGCGAGAAAGTTGAATTGCACTGAGCACACTGGAAAGGCTTCACTCCTGTCTGGGTCATCATGTGAAATTTGAGAACATGCTTTTGTGAGAAAGCTGAATAGCACTGGTCCCACTGAAATGACTTCTATCTTGTGTGGGTCATCATGCGACATTTAAAATTAACCCTTGATGAGAAAGCTGCATTAAAATGGTCACATTGGAAAAGCTTCTCTTTTCTTTGGGTTGTCACATGATATTTAAGATGATTTATGAGACAACTGTGCCACAGATGTCACACCAGTCTCTTTTGTATGAGAATGACATGGAATCTTCGGATAGCTTTCCCAGAGAAATATTGATAGTTACCCTTCTGAAAAAAGAGAAAACATAAGACTGACATCTAAATTTTTTAGGTGTATAGGATTGTGGATGTTTTGTACACAAACCATTTCATTCTCAAGTCCCTTTGTACCTACACAAAATATGTGTACATGTCATCACCTAACATAAAATAGGTAGAAATACTAACAGATATGGCCCTATGATATATTGCATTCTACCTTTTCATTAGAAATGTACTGATAACCATCCATTACATGCATACTCACACCATCATGACTCAAAATTTCTCTAGCTTTATTTCATCTGGTCATAAGATTTGGAGGGGGGAATGGCCCAGGTGGCCATATCACTCATTCTTTATGACTCACAATACCTGAATCTATCTCTATGGCTCACAATACCTGAATCTATAAATGACCTACTCTAGTAAGGTTCACTCAGTTCACCTCACTCATCTGACTGACATAAGGTTTTGTTTCCTCCACTACACATCAAATTGGGTCTTTGTTGGTTACAGCTCTTGACAAGGAGCCTGCTGTCTTGAAATATCTTCAAGACTTCTTTCCTAAACTTTCAGAGGCAAAAATGAAAGCTAGTACTATCTTTATTGGGCCACAAGTAACGAAAATGATGGAGTATTCAGAGTTTCTACAGTTCACAGAAAATGATAAAATAGCTTGGGAGTGTTTCATTGCTGTACTACAAGGCTTTCTTGGAAACAAGGCTGATAATCATATTGAACTGGTTCAAGATTTAGTGAAGTTATGGTGAGATGGGCTGCAGAATGTCCTCGAAGGTTCATATCCTAGATGGTCACCTTAACTTTAAGGAAAATATGGGAGCATATTCAGGGTAACATGGGTAATGCTTCCACCAAGGTATAATGAACTCTGAAGAGAGATATCAGGGGACCTTCAATGAAAACATGATGGGAGACTACATTTGGGGGCTCACACATTAAAGTGATTTGTTGTATTCATGCAAATCAAGGAAAACTGTCCACTTTTAACCATAGAAATTATCTTTACATATTATCATATAAAAATTTAGCATAATTTCTTTCTGTTCATAAATGGTGAAAATGGAAATTTAGCTATTTTGGGGCAAAAAATAATTCTAAATCCATAGAAGCAAAGTTTGACAGGAATAATGAAGATTTAGATGGTTTTGCTTTGTAAAGAATTTGAAAATAATGTCTACCTAACTGGCTGCGACACTTGTGATATTACTGGAAAAGAAATTTTTCCTCCTTATCATTGTGGAAACTTTATTTGTCTTTACTATGAACAAACATCCCTCAGGTGCTTAGATGTGTGGGTGGAAACCTTGGTGGGTGGGAGTGAACTGGGTGAGAGTAGTGGGTATGTCATTTTTTTTTTTTTGGTTACCTACCATACAATGGGGGAAAAACCCTTGGTATATAGATAGTATTATCTCAGTTTAAAAAGTGTCCCTGCCTATCTACATGAACCAATATAAAATTGGGCATTTTGTGAGTTTTGGTCTCATTTGAACATTTCCTACATTACTGTTTCTCAAATACACTTCCCATATATAAAGACTTTGTATAAGAAAGTAGTACTAGTACATAAATATGCATTATCAACACCATTTATATCCAGTACACTGGTTGGACCCAAACCTTAGGGTACTGATTGGAAAACTCCTATACCCTCTTATGCCTTTATTTATTTATTCATCTATTTATTTTTTTTAGGAATGTCCCCTGTGGGGCTACAGGGAGAAGGAAGGATGCCCAGTCCTAATCCCCATCCCGTTTTTGTTGCCTCTTACGATTCAAGTAGGAATACTTGGTGGCAGTATTCCTTACTGAAGCAGCCTTGCTGTGGACGTGGTGTGTCTTGTGACACTGCTTCTGACCCAGGGCAGTGGAAAAGATGCAGGGATGACCCGTCATTCAAGAGGTGCCAAGATAAGAGGGAGGGAAGAGGGTGGAGGGGAATGGAGTGTGATAGGAATGGAATGGGTGGGAGTGGTTTTTATGCCCTTTTTCTTTTTTTTGGGGCTACATCCCTTATGAGGGGGAAAGAAGCCTTTGGTATACGTATGTATGTATGTACATTGGTTGGACAGTGGCTTGTGTCAGAGAGTTGATCCAGCAACTTTATATTTTACACTTTAGTAAAAGAATATGAATGGGTCACAACACACACTATCATAATGACCAGTTTCACATTTTTGGAACTTTCACTATCTCCAAGAAGTTGATATGATGTGTGTAAATAGATATGATATTAATATGACCAAATACATAGTGACCAATAACTGCAGTCAAGTGTTGACTGGTGGCAAGTAGTATGGATACATAGATGGGCACTTTCTAATGACTAGGCAAGTAAAGCAGTATTTTCCTATAGAAGGGACACAGGACTTGGACACTCTATATGGCGTGAATGAATCCTGTTTTTTATGGGTATTTTCACCAATTTCATTTTATTGTGACCAAGCAAAAATTGGACCATGTGTAGTTAAGTGTGTATGTATGTATATATGTATATATATATATATATATATATATATATATATAAAATATATATATATATATATATATATATATATATATATATATATATATATCTTATTTTTTTACTTTGACTTGTCAATGGTTACATACTTTGAGGTAAGGGAGTTAAAAGGTGTTAAATTCCACTGAACTTAATTCATTTGAGCAGCACCCTTCATAAAAGGTTTATATAGTTACTTGGAAATAAAGTCCATATAGCAACCAGTGCTATTAGTGGGGTTTGAATCAACAACTTAGCATATGACCATTGATAGAGTGCACAGCCTTATTCCATTCAGCTGCCCAAAGAACTCACAATCAGCACTGAAAGAGCCATGTATATATACAATGACCTTTTTCCCTTATGTGGGAGGTAGATAAATCAGAGGTACGTCGTACCTATTCGCACCCACTTCACTTCCCTTCACCACCCTTTCCACCCCCTCCTTCTCAGGTCCTCATGGATGGTCATCAGACCATATGGCCTATATTAGGCAGTTCTATGTTCTCTACCACCTGTCATCTACATTCATAAAGTTATCTACAAAATTTGGGCAGTCAAGCGAATTTAGGCTCTGTGCTCTCTCAATAAGCTGGTGTACAGTTGTCAATTTGAACCCATTAAAGTCGCTTGTGCTTATGACATTTTGATTCCTAATAATCATAAAAATAATTTGACTAAGGGAACCCCCAAGTCAACTGAATTTGGTGGTGTTTATCACCTTTTAATATATTATACTGACTTACACATGATAAAATAGAATTGGTTTAAAACACCCATAAAAACGGGAGACATACACATTACATACACACCGTTTAATGTCCTAGCCCTGTGCCACTTTCACAACAAAATGCTGCTTTGCATGCCTACCCTTGAGAAGATGCCCATCTATGTAGCCACACAATATAATGGCGTTTGCTTTGACCTATTCCTACTGTTTCGTATTACAATGTAAACAAACACATAGTTGCCAGATTGATTCTCTGACATGAATAACTGGCCAAACTGTGTACCAGTTATAAATACTGACAATATCATATACCAACAGACCCATTCCTTGTAAAAGGGGGGTGGGTGGCAGAGTCAAAGCATACCTTTTACCCATCACACATCCATTCATTCGTCTCAAACTCACGTAATTATGGGTTCAGATTCCAAACTTCTCTCCAATTCCTATCTGAATTACCTGCCCCAACAATACGACCACATATGGTAAAGGTGATAACTGGTGCTGCAACCATACAACTGGTCTAGGTCTCATCACCATACCTTCCTTTTCTTGATCAAACTTTACCAGAGGTCCACCACACATTCTCCTATCAAGGATGTCAGATATTAATGATTTAGTGCAAATCTTGTAAATCTGATAGATTTCTATTGTTAAACTCTTGTTTTCACTTTTACAGGGGACCCACCCACTAGTTAATTTTGACAGACACCAAAAGCCTATAGATGAAACTGTAAAATCATGATTTCTGACACCCTTGCATGAAATGTAAATCAACCTACTAACCTAACTGGTCACCATCTACACCAGTGGTTGCCAACCCTTATGGCTACATCCATTTTTAAGCTTAATATAAATATTGTGCTATTGGATCCATAATATAAAAATATATAAATAAATAAATAATAACTATAACAAGTTCAGATCAGGAAAGATTTTTCCACAATTATAATAACTGATGGTTTAGGTATTTTCAAAGCTGAATATATAAATTTGCATGGAATGTTTACAAATTTACAGTATATGATATTTTCAACTTGATGGAATCATTATTTTGTAAGAAGCTTCTGGAGCCACATAAGTGGCCTCAAAGAGCCGCAGATTGCCGACCACTGCCCTATACCTACATGAGATTGGGTTGGTGGTTAGGTTAGACTCATCCCCACTCAAGCCCTCCGTTAACCACTACCACAACAATTTTGTGAGATTAGCTTATCGAGTACCACTGCAAGTGAGTTACAATTATTTCTGTGTGACAAATTCGTGTCCCGTGGCAATTTTTACTTATAAATCAGAATGACAACACAAACCTACTTTTAAATTAGATTACAGTGAATTCCATTTTTGAGATATAGCTTTCATTATATTCTGAGTATTACGGCCAATAACGCATAAAACATCGGTAGCCCAGGAATGCAGTACACTAACAAATGTTCAATAATTTGTAACTTTATATCTTATATCTGTTACTCGCATGCCTGGTATGCAAGAATGTAAACACTGAACAAGCGCTTGATAAGCTGCCTTCATTTTGTCAAAGAATTTTGCAGCGGTGATCGGAGCCAATGAAAAACCAGGCCACATAAAGCAACCTTTAAAGTGGTCACAAACTAAGCATTACTTGCTATATGCTACTCACTTTTGGCACTCACGTTGTTACAAAGCTCTTGCGTATCCGTCATCTACGAAATGTTTTGCTGACTTTTTTTTTTTTGGGGGGGGGGCTACCGGGAAAAAATAGCAAACATCTTTACTTATACCTAAAACAACAATTCTACAACTATTTAGTAGATAGATAGATAGACTTTAATTGGCAATTTCAGTAATTCAAGCTCCCGCTCTTTCTCTCTTTCTTCTCGTTCTTTTTCTTTTTCTTTTAATCTCATTAACTCAAGCTCCCGTTCATGTCTCATTCTCTCTCTAGTTTAATTTTCTCTAATTCTAAAGATACTACTGATCTATTAAAGAGAGATTGGGGCGGAGCGCATGTTTCAGGCTGCAAGGGGGGATCACTATCACTTACTGGGTCTCCTTCAGTTATATCACGAGCACTCTCCTGACGCAGTAGATCGAATGCGTCTGCGTCCAGTATGAGCAAGTCTACGAGTGATCCGATGACCACTCGTTTGAGTTCATCTTTACGTAATCTAGCAGGAGCATTAATTTGGTAGGTTTGAGCCAACAGTCTCCAATCATCCATTTTGAGATCATACTCTAACTGATCCACTGAGGGATTTTTGATCAAAGTTTCTATGTGTATACATTGTGACGAATGTGGATAGGAGGTAAGGGAACACGGGCTGAGGGAAATACTTTTATTCCTGACTAGTTTCGCCTGAGTGGCTTCTTCAGAGGAACATAGTTTGAAGTCAAGTTGGTCAATATATATGGCAAAAGAAGGAACGTGGTAAAGTGTCAGGTTGGTCCCCCACTCGACCTCATCTGTCGGTGTGGCGGACTGTCACAGCGGGTGGACCAAGTATCCTCCTGTTGTTCGCGTGGCTGAAACGTCCGTCTGGATCAGGGGCTCTGTGTTTATTATTCGTTACGATGAAGTGTGCTGCTGCTTTAGCCCATATTAAATCCCCAGTCCTCTTATTGATGTTATCATGGATGTTGATAAAAACGGACTCCATCGCCTTTCTTTCCTGCCGTGTGATGTTATCCATCAGAATTTTTGCCTGGTCCCATTTTGGTAGATGGCCTCTTTCGTCGACATGGTTAACTAATGCACTACTAACCCTGTGGTGCCTTACATCTGCTCGGTGTTCTTTCAATCTGGTGTCTAAGCCTCTGCCGGTTTCACCGATGTATTTTCTGTCACATCCACCACACGGGATTTCGTAAACTACGCTGTTTGTATTTGTGGTTGGGTCTTTTTTCACATAAACACAGAGCCCCTTTTTTCAATAAACACAGAGCCCCTGATCCAGACGGACGTTTCCACGGCTGATTAATTATATTACAAGTGACGACTGACTAGTGACCGGAGAACTCGTGCATATCACTGCCACGGTATTCAGTGCCCCGTGTCCAGGAACATGTCGGCGAAGAGTGCTGCCTTCAGTGATTACCCAACCTAATTAGTCTGCAGTATCGCAGCAAGAGGGGTGCAGAATCGCTCCTTTCGGGACATCCTGACCGGAAAGGAACTGGCAAAATTACGGAGAGACGCCAGCATCACCGACCTCAATTCCCGCCCTGAGGTGCCACCCATGAGGTCGGTCAGTTCCCGCCGAGCTCAAGTACAAAGGCCTTCCCACCCCAGACGCGGACCCGCGCCTATTTGAAGACATCCCCGCAACCAGCAGAAGACGCTAAGAGAAGTAAAGAAAATACCAACTTAGTGGTTAAGTATTAGTTAGATAGGATACATAAGTGAAATTAGGTTATCTGTCATAATATCCTACTAAGTATTGAGTAGCATGGTTACAATGTTTGATTGTAGAAATAATCTTAATCATTAAAACTCACAATAGGATGATCTATTTGATTAGCCTAGGACGGTCTACTTAATGAGGTGTCCCCCACCCCCCTCTTTGACTTATGTACACGCGCGCCGAGAAGGGAGCGTGTGTGGTCCCGGTCGGTGGCTCAAATCTTCTGGACTTCGGCTTTCCACTGCAGCTATCCACCCCTTTTCATCTCACCTAAGGTAGGTATTTCCCACGCCCCCACAACCTCCACCTCCTCCTTCCACTGTCCAGGGATTTTGTGACAATATATATATATATATATATATATATATATATATATATATACACATACACACACATATATATATATATATATATATATATATATATATACATATATATATAATATATATATATACATATATATATATATATATACATACATATATAAATATATATAAATATATAGATATACATATATACATATGATCAATTTAATCAAATGAATTTAGAAAGTGTGAGTTTTGTCTCTCTTTTTTTCATTAAAATTCTAGGCACCCCCCCCCCTCACACATCCAAACCTCAGCCATGGAGGTGTCATGATATATGACGGCAGTGATCTGAGGCAAAACTACTTAGGACTCGCTTAGATAATCAAGTGCAAATGAGTTGCCTCCACCAAGTCTCACAATACTAATAAATCATGCTACAATCATTCATTTATCCGTTTCTTAAATTCATTTTTGTAAAGGTCAAGTGGCATTCCATGGATCTTCAGATTCAAATTTAGACCATTTCCAACGAATACAAATAGAGATCATTGTAATAAGTGAATCAAATTATTAGTATCAAGTTAATGAAATTGATTTTATCAATTCAAGGGTATCAAATTAAGTTAATCAAATTAATATAGTCCAAGTGCATGCGATAATGTATTAGGGAATCTTTTTTATATCATACACAAAAACTATCACATTTTTTTATCTTATCAAATTATTTTATATAGTACATACATACATATAAGGACACCTAGACTGCCTGCATGGGTGGAATTCCCGTCTTAGTCTCATGTAAAATATAACATATATATGATAACCTGTCACTACCTTACTGTAAGAGGCTAGTAGAAAAGAGGGTAGAAGCCTTGTGTAGGTAACATAAATGTAATTTTCGCAGGAAAATTAATTTTTCCATGATACAAACCTGAGGTACTCCTTACAATAGGATAACTTCGCGAAGCGTAAGTTTTCTACCGCTAAACACTGTGTGTTGTTTTTAAAACACCTCACTCCGTGGGTCTGAGCAACAGTTATCCTCGGTAAGGGGCCCCTCCCTCCCCTACAAGTGTACCGCACACACCATTCTCTTAGCCAGGTATGAAATTAATCACCAGGTTTGACAGGCAAGAGAGAAGGAACTATTAGAGGGGTGGCTGAGGAGGGCCATTAAAGGTAAGGAGTACCTCAGGTTTGTATCAGGGAAAAATTAGTTTTCCTGCGAAAATTACATTTGTTCCGAAGAATACAAACTCTTCGGTACTCCTTACAATAGGAGACTCGGACTTAGGAGGGAAGGAAGTAGTTATCTAGCCTGGGAAACCTCCGTAAGGAAAATTTTGTGTGCTAAGACCTACGTTCACCAGACCCTTATACATTCCCCTAAAGTTTAGAAGCACCTAGATCTGTTCCTAGGAGTGGAGCCAGGCAGGGCATACTCACTTTGTACCACCTGAAGGCCTTGAATTGATTCCCTTGGAATGCTTGAGAGCCTTCGGTGAGGTAAGGGAATGCAGGAGTATGAGAAGGACTTTGGATAGGTATCACCGTGCTTGCCGAGCCAGAACCTGGATGAGTTGTCAGGGTTAGCTGTGTGCTATTGGGGAGGGGTATATCATTTCAGGACTTCTTGGGCGGCCACTATGGGGCCCAAAGAGAAGTTCCCTAAAGATTCCCACATGACTTCTTTGAGGTAAAAGGAAGTGAACGTAGTCTGGGACTTCCATATACCTGCTTGAAGGACCTGGTTGACCGACAGATTCTTTCGGAAGACTAGGGAGGTCCCTATTGCCCTCAGGTCATTGGCTTTGGCTTTAGGGCAATCTGTGGGGCTCATTCCGTAGGCCATGCGGATGACTTCCTTGATCCAGTAAGAAATGGAATTCTTAGTGACGGGCTTACTCTTACCCATAGTAGAGACGAACAACCTCTGCAATTCTGGTCTAAGATGTTTAGTCCTCTTGAGGTAGGTCCGGATGGCACGTACTGGGCATAGTACCATTTCCGCTTGTTCGCCCCCTACAAAGTCGGCTAAGGAAGGAACACTAAAGGACCAGAATCTAGGGTCGGCTTTGGCCGGATCCTGGTTTTTGGCAATGAATTGGGGCAGAAAAGTGAAGGAGACCTCTTGCCATCCTCTTGAGTGGGCGACTCTATAAGAGATGGCATGTAACTGCCCTACTCTCTTGGAAGATGCTAGGGCTAAGAGAAAAACTGTCTTCAAGGTGAGGTCCTTCAGATGTGCGTCTCGGAGGGGTTCGTAAGGGGGACCCCGCAGAGAGTTCAGGACTAATGCCACATCCCACGGAGGGGACGTGATTTCCCTGGGGGGCACGATTTTCTGAAATGTCTGAAGAGCATGGAACATTCTGGTGACAAGGCTAGATCCATGCCCTTCAGAGAAAACACCTGATTTAGCGCTGCCCTATAGTCCTGCACTGCCGAGAGGGAGATCTTCTTGGACTTCCGGAGGAAGTGGAAGAAGGAGACAATCTCATGAATGGTGGCTTGATCTGGGATTACAGTCCGGGAGTGACACCATTCTGTAAAAGCATTCCATTTCCCTTGATAAAGGTTAGCCGAGGAAGAGCGAATAGGAGCGGACATGTCTTCCGCTACTTCTCTGGGAAAACCCTTCTCTGAACGCGAAAAGAAGCGAAAGAGCTCACGGGTTCTTGTGCCAGGCCCCGTTGATGAGTTGATGTAGAAGGTCCTGGAAATGCCCGCCTGGGTGCGGATGGTCCGGGGGACTCAAAGGGGAGGCTACCTCCTCTGGACGAGGAGGAGTTACCCGCGAGTAACGCGTGCGTGGGTATACCTTGGGCCTCCTGCCCGTTAACGGGCATGGAAAGGGCTCCGTTGATCACCCGGCTCGTCTTACGATGGGTTCAAGGTGGACTGCGGGACTCCCGATCAGAAGAAGAGGCTGAGGCGCTCTTTGTCTTCGAACTCGGGTTCTTTGTCCGTTTGGGGGTTGAGCATCCGGGAAGGGCCGAGGGCGAGCCGCAAGCAGCCGCATTCGAGAAAAGGCTCGTACAGGAGCGGTAGTTAGAGGTGGCCGGAGGCGCATGTCCGTCCATGCTAACCGCCCTGGGTGAAGGACTAGGAGACAACTGGGCCCGAGATTGACTCGAGGTGGATGTTGTACAACCTTCCTGTCTACTACGCTTTGGAGGAGGGAGAGAACTGCTCGTCTCCTCCACAGGCGTAGTATGCCTTCTCTCTTTTTCGCGGGGTGACGGGGGAAGCCATTTTCCCTGCTTGCGTACCTTGGTCCTTGCATGCACTCTCTTGTGAGCATGAAAATACGCGGACCACTGCTTATCATCCCATTGAGCGCACGTTTCACACGGGGATGAAGGGGAACACTCCATATTCCTACACTTGATGCACCAAATGTGTGGGTCCGCGTGTGTTGGCGGGAGCGGGGAAAGGCAGAGATATTTCTCTTCGGCGAAGGCACACAACCTATCTCGAACAACAACACTAGAACCAGATTCCATACTTACAAGAGAAGGGTAGAGTGCTCGGGGCGGTTAAGGAAATGAAGCGGGATAGGAAGAGGGCACTCAAGAAATTCCAGGCGACCGGAGGTTTTCGGTGCAAGACGCTCCAAAAAAGGACGCCGCTGGAAGGCTTGTGGAAATGTACGAAGCAGGTTGCCCTATTTTCGTCACCACACAAACGCAAATAGTGAACCGCGGAATAAGAAGGGTGCCCTATAGCTCGGTGGCGGTTATGTAAATAAGAGAAACTTCACTATCGTTCAAAGAAGGCAATTGTACCGTTCCCGAAACTGAACTTGGGTAAATTGAAGCAAGTATTGTGAGAGATGTCGACTCGTTGGCTACCGCGAAGAGAAAGGAGTATAGTGTGCTAGACTTGTGGGGGAGGGGGGGGGGCTCCCGTGCCCCAGTGGGGCCCCTTACCGAGGATAACCGTTGCCCAGACCCACGGAGTGAGGCGTTTTAAAACAACACACAGTGTTTAGCGGTGGAAAACTTGCGCTACGCGAAAGTATCCTATGGTAAGGAGTACCGAAGAGTTTGTATTCTTCGGAACAAAGAGACTGTGCTGTACAATACGTAACAGGAAGTAGTCAAGGAATTATTACAAGTTATAGCACACCCTCCTTGAAATGATTTATACACATGCGCCAACTCATCAGCAGTAGGGGAAAATGAAGCTTGTTGTATGTCTCTAATTATTGAGCCTCGAAGACAAGGGTGCACACTAGTGAAAATAATGTTGCATTTTCTTCTGTGACATTTCATACCATGAAAAAACAGACACACTCTTGAAAATTCTTTAATTGTTTCTCCTGAGTTATCTGTTGCCAATTTATGCGGAGTTTTTGACAATGGTTGGCAAATTCATTGCACCAAATGAAATATGCCAGAGGAAAATGGCATACAAATCAAAAACGTAACTTATATAAGAAAAGCCAATATTATGAACATTCTGGTAAACACTATTGGAAAAGGATCTGTTTTCGTCATCCAAACAAACAACTTCTTACTATAGTTAGACTAATTCAAAATGAGAAAGTTCAATCTTACCTTCTTCTAGATATTTAGATGTAATTTATTGAAAAGGCGAAGACTTTTCGAGAGACTGGTTTTAACTCGGCCGAGTATGTACTTACTCTCTTTCGCCTTATTGAGTTTATCCAATTGTTATTTTAAATTGTGATGCAATCCTCTTTTGTTTTTAAAGAAAGGTTTCTCTTTACAGTTGGGAGTAAATGTTCCTCCGAAATTGACTTACAGTAATTTTATATTACTTTTATTTGACACAAATTCTCAGCGTCTTAATTTCACGGAATCAGAGATTTGAAACCGAAGCTAGCAGCTAGCAGTAAGCAATAGCTATATATGACTCGACCATTGTTTACTTTTTCACCGACCAGAATTTTCGGTATCTATTTCAAATACTTATATTTTTCAATAGACTACAAATCATCAGTAGCCATTGATCATTAAAATGATTAATTATTCAGATTTTATCCAATATTCTAGGTATATATAATTTATTACTTTAATGAAACTAAACCTCCAGAGTTCAATAAATGAGTTCAATATGACGTCCCCTTTTACGTAATTTCTAATTACACTACTGACGAATGTCAATAACAGAAGTAATCCGCAAAACCAAGATATAGTTCTCCATTGCGCATATCCGGAAGCTAGTTGAGACTAGATATAGGGGTTACCTAGTCTACACATATGGCCCAGTGCTTCAAGATGGCCGCACAGTCACGGCTATCTTCTTAGAAAACATCCAAGAGTCCTTCTATGTAAAGCTTCTACCCACCACGGTCTCGGCCGGGCTGATTACCATCTGGGAAGGAATAGACAGGTTTTTCGCTTTCCCCCATCCTCCATCTCGTGTCACCGTACCCTTAGACTCCGGAACCAGCCTTATGGCACTACATAAACCTCAACGCGCCCTGCGACCTGACACTTTGCACCTCAGTTGAAACCACAACAAAAAAGACATCTGTTAGGCTAGTTTCAAAGCAAACTCTGATGGAGTGTTGTTTTTATCTGGTAATAAATTCGAGTGACGAGATGGCGAGGGAGGTGACGACTTGTGTGTTAAGTCGTGTCCCAAGTCGATCTGCTTGCGGGATAGTTGGGTACGAGGTGAGAAAGCAGTCAGTGACCAGGCTTACAGCTTAACGCTCCGAGGCAATGTTGTTCCTCATCTGTTTCGTCCATATTTATATACACGGGCAGGTCATGATCCATGCTCCTAATTAGGACAAGGTCGTCTGATGTGTGGCAAGTCAGACACGAACGCTCTTACACTGCCGACTAATGAAGACAGAGGGTATGCGTTCCTCAATGAATTCATTGTTCGTCCTCACGTGGCTGGCAGACCGAGACACTGGTTAGTTATCTTGGAGCCTGACAAAGTCCGTCTTAGGCTGGTGAGCTGCATGTGCTTTTCCTCAAGGAGGCTTTGTCCCACCCGCAGACCTCAAGGAAGCTTGGTCGAGTCGATGCAGCTGGGCGGGACATGAGTCTCACGGCTGGCCCTACGGCAAGCGATTCCGTTGGGGGTCCTCGGGGTTAAAGGTCGTGGAACGGTGCGGTGAGAGATAAGGACCGAGGTCTAGAAGTGAAGGAAATTTCCTAACAAAATCCATACCATGTGGGACTGTACGGACACGAGATGGTGGATGCTGCTGCTGCCAAAAAAGGGAGCCTTAGCATAGGAACAAAACCAGATCAATCATCCAGTACACGGTCAGCGACGCTTTGCATCGACTCGACAAAGCCATCTGAGAAACCTGAATGGCGGACTACACTGCCACCGCCATGGCCAATCCCCCTCCCACACTTTTCCTCCTGTCCCCCCATACATGTCACCTATAATATCAAGAATAGGGGTAAATCATTGACACACACACAATACACAAACATTCCTTATATCTGCGACAAGGAACGAATCTCCTTTCACGACTGCCTGTTCTACTGTAGACAAACGAGGGATCATTTCTAGCCACTAAGGGACTTCCTTGGGAATCCTTCCACTGCCCTACATCATCTGAGAACAGCTCCAACTCCAGATGAACACAGTCTTGGAAGCCAATCGTATCTGTTCCTCCCCAATGGGAATCTTTTTGTCACATGTTTCAGTTAAGACCAAACTAATTAACCACCTCTCAAGACTCCAGTAGAGAATGTAAAATCATCCCATATGCCATTCCTTTATGGCTACGTATGAAATCAATTTCCATAAACTCTTGCCCTATCCCCATCCAGATATAAGACACCATTCTCAAAATCAGCAAGCTACACTGGAACTTTATATATATACATACTGTATATATATATATATATGATGCCCTACTGAGGATTCCCTATCAAGAACCTCCCAACTGAGGCAACCTTGATAAGAATCCTTACTGATTTAAACCCATTGACAGTTCTCCATGTGTACACTTTGTATATATGTATGCAATTTTCAACTTGGCATCTGTCCTTATTATCCAATTATCATACATAGATTTCAATTCTTGTATTGTTCCACCTTTGGCTATATTGTTGGTGTACTGTAATAAATTCAGAAAAAATCACAATTCTGGCTACACTTAAGAAATACAGTCATTTCATAATGGCCAATAATAAAGCCATAGGAAAACTTACAACTTTGGTGAGGAAAATAAGTAATCAAACTAAAATATTCAAGTCACTGGGTCTTATTTCAGTCTCTTCTTCATTGCGACAACCTATTGTCTTCAGTACCCCCACAATACATTTTACTCGCCTGGTTTTATTTCTATTGAACCCTCTGGCACAGGTTTCCTTTGCAGCTGATCATTTAATGTGGACAAGTTGAGAGACTAAACTATCCACGCTTAACATAATAAGTAGATACTTCAAAGAAAAATAAAGCATCCACTGTTTGTTTGTTCATTATAATACCTAGTCATATTTTTTCATATACTAAATTACACAAAGAAAACTCCCTTTCTTCAGTTCTCCTGTTCAAATCAATAACCAAAGAGTAGTACACAGACAAGTTGATAACATTACACTAGTGTTTCATGTCATGGATATAGATTAAAATATCAATTGATAAGACGAGTGTGGTCTGTCAGGAATACATTTAAGTACTGCAATAAAACATTATTTCTATTGTGTTTTCTTTACTGTGAAGTTTCACAATGCTAATGAAGAGTACTACAATAATTCATCTATCTGTTTGTTTACTAATCTATTTCATTTATTCATTTGTTTTGTAAAGACCAAGTGGCATTGCATTGGTCCTATAACATATCAGATTCAAGCTTAAATGATATCATTTCCAACAAAAGCAAATTGAGATATTGAACAGATTTTAGATATGGTCCTATAAGACATTCACTAAAACTACTCCACTCAAGTTACCACAGCGTTGTTACATACATAATAACAATGTCATGCAGTACTTGTTCATAAGGAACACCTGCATTTAAAGAACAAGTTCAAAATCACAAAAAAGAACCAAATACATATATTTATTTTTGTCTCAAATGTCATAGGTCTGAGTTTGAATCTAATAACTCCCCACACAGCTCCAGTCTTTAGAGAGAAATGTGCAACACAAAGTTACATGACAAAAGTTTTGCTTTTGTGCGAGTTATCATGTGACTTTTGAAAGCATCTTATGAGAAAGCTGCATTACACAAATCATAATGGAAAGTCATCTCTCCTCAGTTCATCTTCACATGCTGTGTGGTATTACTCCTTCATAAGAAAGCTCCACTGTACAGTTTACAGTAGAAAGGCTTCTCTCCATGTGGGACATCGAATGCTAATTGAGAGTACCCCTACAAAAGAAAAGTCCATGTCACAGGTCATGCTATTGGAAAGACTTTTCTCCGTTGTGGGCCACCACATGATATTTGAAATCATCCTTGAGAAATCTGCATCACACACGTAACACTGTCAAAGGCTTCTCTCCAGAGTAGGTAAAATCATGATGTCTCTTGTAAGTTACATAATACAGGTCACACTGTATGGGCTAACACGTGACGTCTGAGGACGCTTTTTCGAGAGAAAGTTTTATTGCACACGTCACACTGGAAAGGCTTCTCTCGTGTGTGGGTTATCATGTGATTTTTAAGACCACGCTTTAGTGAGAAAGCTGAATCACACAGGTCACACTGGAAAGGCTTCTCTCCTGTGTGTGTTAAAACATGATTTTTAAGTTGTCCCTTTCGAGAGAAAGTTTTATTGCACAGGTCACACTGGAAAGGCTTCTCTCCTGTGTGGGTCATCATGTGATTTTTAAGATGTCCCTTTTCTGAGAAAGCTGAATCACACAGGTCACACTGGAAAGGCTTCTCTCCTGTGTGGGTTATCATGTGATTTTTAAGATGTCCCTTTTGAGAGAAAGCTGAATCACACAGGTCACACTGGAAAGGCTTCTCTCCTGTGTGGGTTAACACATGATTTTTAAGTTGTCCCTTTCGAGAGAAAGTTTTATTGCACAGGTCACACTGGAAAGGCTTCTCTCCTGTGTGGGTCATCATGTGATTTTTAAGATGTCCCTTTTCTGAGAAAGCTGAATCACACAGGTCACACTGGAAAGGCTTCTCTCCTGTGTGGGCCATCATGTGATTTTTAAGACCACCCTTTAGTGAGAAAGCAGAATCACACAGGTCACACTGGAAAGGCTTCTCTCCTGTGTGTTTCATCATGTGATATTTAAGACTAAACTTGTGTGAGAAAGTTTTACTGCACAGGTCACACTGGAAAGGCTTCTCCCCTGTGTGTGTTATCATGTGATGTTTAAGATCACCCTTTTGTGAGAAAGCTGAATCACACAGGTCACACTGGAAAGGCTTCTCTCCTGTGTGGGTCCGCATGTGATGTTTAAAAGTAGCCTTTCGTGAGAAAACTGAATCACATAGATCACACTGGAAAGGCTTCTCTCCTGTGTGGGTCATTATGTGATTTTTAAGACCACCCTTTAGTGAGAAAGCAGAATCACACAGGTCACACTGGAAAGGCTTCTCTCCTGTGTGGGTCCGCATGTGACGTTTAAAAGTACACTTTCGTGAGAAAACTGAATCGCATAGGTCACAACGGAAAGGCTTTTCTCCTGTGTGGGTCATCATGTGACGTGTGAGATCGCCTGGTCGTGAGAAAGCAGAATCACACAGGTCACACTGGAATGGCTTCTCTCCTGTGTGGGTTGTCATGTGATTTTTTAGATGACTCTTTAGTGAGAAAGCTGAATTGCACAGGTCACACTGGAAAGGCTTCTCTCCTGTATGGGTCAACATGTGACGTTTAAGATTACCCTTTATTGAGAAAGCACAATCACAGAGTTCACACTGGAAAGGCTTCTCTCCTGAGTGGGTCATCATGTGATTTTTAAGACCACCCTTTTGTGGGAAAGCAGAATCACACAGGTCACACTGGAAAGGCTTCTCTCCTGAGTGGGTCATCATGTGATATCTAAGATTACCCTTGTGTAAGAAAGTTTTACTGCACAGGTCACACTGGAAAGGCATCTCCCTTGGGTGTGATATCATGTGATCTTTAAGATCACCCTTTCGTGAGAAAACAGAATCGCACATGTCACAGTGGAAAGGCTTTTTTCCTGCGTGGTTCATCATGTGACGGCTGAGATTACCTTTTTGCGAGAAAGTTGAATTGCACTGAGCACACTGGAAAGGCTTCACTCCTGTCTGGGTCATCATGTGAAATTTGAGAACATGCTTTTGTGAGAAAGCTGAATAGCACTGGTCCCACTGAAATGACTTCTATCTTGTGTGGGTCATCATGTGACATTTAAAACTAACCTTTGATGAGAAAGCTGCATTAAAATGGTCACAATGGAAAAGCTTCTCTTTTCTTCGGGTTGTCACATGATATTTAAGGTGATTTATGAGACAACTGTGCCACAGATGTCACACCAGTCTCTTTTGTATGAGAATGACATGGAATCTTCGGATAGCTTTCCCAGAGAAATATTGATAGTTACCCTTCTGAAAAAAGAGAAAACATAAGATTGACATCTAATTTTTTAGGTGTATAGGATTGTGGATGTTTTGTACACAAACCATTTCATTCTCAAGTCCCTTTGTACCTACACAGAACAAGTGTACATGTCATCACCTAACATAAAATGGGTAGAAATACTAACAGATATGGCCCTATGATATATTGCATTCTACCTTTTCATTAGAAGTGTACTGAAAACCATCCGTTACATGCATACTCACACCATCATGACTCGAAATTTCTCTAGCTTTATTTCATCTGGTCATAAGATTTGGAGGGGGGAATGGCCCATATCAGTCATTCTCTAATACAACTCCAATGGCTCACAATACCTGAATCTATAAATGACCTACTCTAGTAAGGTTCATTCAGTTCACCTCACTCATCTGACTGACATAAGGTTTTGTTTCCTCCACTACACATCAAATTGGGTCTTTGTTGGTTACAGCTCTTGACAAGGCGTCTGCTGTCTTGAAATATCTTCAAGACTTCTTTCCTAAACTTTCAGAGGCAAAAATGAAAGCTAGTACTATCGTTATTGGGCCACAAGTAACGAAAATGATGGAGTGTTCAGAGTTTCTACAGTTCACAGAAAATGATAAAATAGCTTGGGAGTGTTTCATTGCTGTACTACAAGGCTTTCTTGGAAACAAGGCTGATAATCATATTGAACTGGTTCAAGATTTAGTGAAGTTATGGTGAGATGGGCTGCAGAATGTCCTCGAAGGTTCATATCCTAGATGGTCACCTTAACTTTAAGGAAAATATGGGAGCATATTCAGGGTAACATGGGTAATGCTTCCACCAAGGTATAATGAACTCTGAAGAGAGATATCAGGGGACCTTCAATGAAAACATGATGGGAGACTACATTTGGGGGCTCACACATTAAAGTGATTTGTTGTATTCATGCAAATCAAGGAAAACTGTCCACTTTTAACCATAGAAATTATCTTTACATATTATCATATAAAAATTTAGCATAATTTCTTTCTGTTCATAAATGGTGAAAATGGAAATTTAGCTATTTTGGGACAAAAAAGAATTCTAAATCCATAGAAGCAAAGTTTGACAGAAATAATGAAGATTTAGATGGTTTTGCTTTGTAAAGAATTTGAAAATAATGTCTACCTAACTGGCTGCGACACTTGTGATATTACTGGAAAAGAAATTTTTCCTCCTTATCATTGTGGAAACTTTATTTGACATTACTATGAAAAAACATCCATCAGGAGCTAAGATGTGTGGGAGGAAACAGTGGTGGGTGGGAGTGAACTGGGTGAGAGTAGTGGGTATGTCATTATTTTTTTTTTGGTTACCTACCATACAATGGGGGAAAAACCCTTGGTATATAGATAGTATTATCTCAGTTTAAAAAGTGTCCCTGCCTATCTACATGAACCAATATAAAATTGGGCATTTTGTGAGTTTTGGTCTCATTTGAACATTTCCTACATTACTGTTTCTCAAATACACTTCCCATATATAAAGACTTTGTATAAGAAAGTAGTACTAGTACATAAATATGCATTATCAACACCATTTATATCCAGTACACTGGTTGGACCCAAACCTTAGGGTACTGATTGGAAAACTCCTATACCCTCTTATGCCTTTATTTATTTATTTATCTATTTATTTTTTTAGGAATGTCCCCTGTGGGGCTACAGGGAGAAGGATGCCTAGTCCTAATCCCCATCCCGTTTTTGTCGCCTCTTACGATTCAAGTGGGAATACTTGCTGGCAGTATTCTTTACTGAAGCAGCCTTGCTGTGGACGTGGTGTGTCTTGTGACACTGCTTCTGACCCACGGCAGTGGAAAAGATGCAGGGATGACCCGTCATCCAGGAGGTGCCAAGATATGAGGGAGGGAAGAGGGTGAAGGGGAATGGAGTGAGATAGGAATGGAATGGGTGGTAGTGGTTTTTATGCATTTTTTCTTTTTTTTTTTGCTACATCCCTTATGAGGGGGAAAAAAAGCCTTTGGTATATGTATGTATGTATATTGGTTGGACAGTGGCTTGTGTCAGAGAGTTGATCCAGCAACTTTATATTTTACACTTTGGTAAAAGAATATGAATGGGTCACAACACACACTATCATAATGACCAGTTTAACATTTTTGGAACTTTCACTATCTCCAAGAAGTTGATATGATGTGTGTAAATAGATATGATATTAATATGACCAAATACATAGTGACCAATAACAACTGCAGTCAAGTGTTGGCTGGTGGCAAGTAGTATGGATACATAGATGGGCACTTTCTAATGACTAGGCAAGTAAAGCAGTATTTTCCTATAGAAGGGACACAGGACTTGGACACTGTATATGTCGTGAATGAATCCTGTTTTTATGGGTGTTTTAACCAATTTCATTTTATTGAGACATAGCAAAAATTGGACCATGTGTAGTTGTGCGTGTATATGTATATATATATATATATATATATATATATATATATATATATATATATATAAATATATATATATATATATATATATATATATATATATATATGTATATATATATATATTACTTTGACTTGTCAATGGTTACATACTTTGAGGTAAGGGAGTTAAAAGGTGTTAAATTCCACTGAACTTAATTCATTTGAGCAGCACCCTTCATAAAAGGTTTATATAGTTACTTGGAAATAAAGTCCATATAGCAACCAGTGCTATTAGTGGGGTTTGAATCAACAACTTAGCATATGACCATTGATAGAGTGCACAGCCTTATTCCATTCAGCTGCCCAAAAAACTCACATCAGCACTGAAAGAGCCATGTGTATATACAATGACCTTTTTCCCTTATACGGGAGGTGGATAAATCAGAGGTACATACCTATTCACACCCACTTCACCACCCTTTCCACCCCTCCATCTCAGGTCCTCATGGATGGTCATCAGACCATATGGCCTATATTAGGCAGTTCTATGTTCTTTACCACCTGGCATCCACATTCATAAACTTAACTAATCTTCTAAAACAACCAATAGTTTCAGCACTTACTACATGGTTACTTAGCCTATTTCGTTCTTAGTACTCATGTAGTAAGTGAAGACACTATTGGTTGTTTTAAAAGAAGCTTAGATACTACTGTAACTTGGGAATTATCACTGAATCAGTTGCCAGTAGTTACAATACTTGATGGCAACAACAGCAGACCTGTCTGTCATCATACCAATACTGCTTTTGCACATATAAACATCAATTCTCACTGCATGATATGAACATACTCTTCAAATGTCTATGATGTGTTGGTGAGATCGATATACAATTCTACATAGTGCTGCATCCTGTCTGTATCCCATTTCAGTGAGGGTGAAAACCATGCATCTACTATGGTAAATAAATCTTTAATAGAATGAAATTTGTATGCAGCAAAGTTTATCGAGTAATACAATATATTAAGTAATGGGTCCATCAATCTCCTATATCAATCAATTCATGATGTTTGTCTGGCATAGAGGACTTTATGTTCCTTACTCGTTGTAGCTGGCTACTTATCTACAAACTTTGGGCAGTCAAGCGAATTTAGGCTCTGTGCTCTCTCAATAAGCTGGTGTACAGTTGTCAATTTGAACCCATTAAAGTCGCTTGTGCTTATGACATTTTGATTCCTAATAATCATACAAATAATTTGACTAAGGGAACCCACCCCCCAAGTCAACTGAATTTGGTGGTGTTTATAACCTTTTAATATATTGCACTAACTTACACATGATAAAATAGAATGGGTTTAAAACACCCATAAAAACGGGAGACATACACATTACATCCACGCCGTTTAATGTCCTAGCCCTGTGCCACTTTCATAACAAAATGCTGCCACACAATATAATGGCGTTTGCTTTGACCTATTCCTACAGTTTCGTATAACAATGTAAACAAACACATTGTTGCCAGATTGATTCTCTGACATGAATAACTGGCCAAACTGTGTACCAGTTATAAATACTGACAATATCATATACCAACAGACCCATTCCTTGTAAAAGGGGGGTGGGTGGCAGAGTCAAAGCATACCTTTTGCCCATCACACATCCATTCATTCCTCTCAAACTCACGTAATTATGGGTTCAGATTCCAAACTTCTCTCCAATTCCTATCTGAATTACCTGCCCCAACAATCCACCCACATATGGTAAAGGTGATAACTTTTGCTGCAACCATACAACTGGTCTAGGTCTCACCACCTGCCTTCCTTTTCTTGATCAAACTTTACCAGAGGTCCACCACACATTCTCCTATCAAGGATGTCAGATATTAATGATTTAGTGCAAATCTTGTAAATCTGATAGATTTCTATTGTTAAACTCTTGTTTTCACTTTTACAGGGGACCCACCCACTAGTTAATTTTGACAGACACCAAAAGCCTATAGATGAAACTGTAAAATCATGATTTCTGACACCCTTGCATGAAAAGTAAATCAACCTACTAACCTAACTGGTCACCATCTACACCAGTGGCTGGCAACCCTTATGGCTACATCCATTTTTAAGCTTAATATAAATATTGTGCAAGTGGATCCATTAAATAAATAATATAAATAACTAAAATAAATAAATAAATAATAATTATAACAAGTTCAGATCAGGAAAGATTTTTCCACAATTATAATAACTGATGGTTACAGGTAGTTTCAAAGCTGAAGTTATAAATTTGCCTGGAATGTTTACAAATTTACAGTTTATGATATTTTCAACTTGATGGAATAATTCTTTTGTAAGAAGCTTCTGGAGCCACATAAGTGGCCTCAAAGAGTCGCAGATTGCCGACCACTGCCCTATTCCTACATGAGACTGGGTTGGTGGTTAGGTTAGACTCATCCCCACTCAAGCCCTCCGTTAACCACTACCACAACAATTTTGTGAGATTAGCTTATCGAGTACCACTGCAAGTGAGTTACAATTATTTCTGTGTGACAAATTCGTGTCCCGTGGCAATTTTTACTTATAAATCAGAATGACAACACAAACCTACTTTTAAATTAGATTACAGTGAATTCCATTTTTGAGATATAGCTTTCATTATATTCTGAGTATTACGGCCAATAACACATAAAACATCGGTAGCCCAGGAATTCAGTACACTAACAAATATTCAATAATTTGTAACTTTATATCTTATATCTGTTACTCGCATGCCTGGTATGCAAGAATGTAAACACTGAACAAGCGCTTGATAAGCTGCCTTCATTTTGTCAAAGAATTTTGCAGCGGTGATCGGAGCCAATGAAAAACCAGGCCACATAAAGCAGCCTTTAAAGTGGTCACAAACTAAGCATTACTTGCTATATGCTACTCACTTTTGACACTCACTCTGTTACCAAGTTCTTGCGTATCCGTCATCTACGAAATGTTTTGCTGACGACTTTTTTTTTGGGGGGGAGGGGGATACTAGCAAACATCTTTACTTATACCTAAATAATTCTACAATTATTTAGTACTTGGATTTGTTCTAAAACATCAGTATATACTGTTTACAATACCTAATTTTATCTCATTACTAACCTACAGAATTCTTTCTAAAGTACTCCAACACCTAGACAGCTACAACCATGATATTGTAATGACCTGCAACTTTCAGGCATCAATCTAATCATGTTGGCTCGGTTAGACAAACGCCTACAATAATCTTTTATTTACCTGTGTGGTGTCCTCTGCTTAGAATTTTCGTGACACTTCAGCGTCTCACAAATGTTTAAACTATTTCAAATATTCTTGCAAATGTACAATGTAGGAAAATGTGGGAAACTGTCCCAATACCTATATGAGGATGCCGACATCGGTGTCTTCTTTATTTTTATTTTGTAGTTGTAGTTCCCGAGAACCTATAAACATAAATAATAGAATCAGGAGTGCCGGTATTACCCAATGAACTTGAAGTTCTTATCTCGTGTGAGTTATCATGTGACATTTGAAAGGATCTCGCGAGAAAGCTGCATCGCACAAGTCATACAATCAAGTCTTCTCACCTGTGTTGATTATCATATGCTGTTAGATGCTACTCTTCCAAGCTGTTGGAATTTCCTTTTTTTTCCGGAGTGGGTCATCACGTGATATTTCAAATCATCCTTATATCAGAAAGCTTCATCCCAGAGGTCACACTGTAAAGGGCTCAATCATGTGTGGATCATCATGTGACATTTGAGAAAAAAAAATAGTGAAAAATGTAATTTTCGCAGGAAAATTAATTTTTCCCTGATACAAACCTAAGGTACTCCTTACAATAGGATAGTTCGCGTAGCGCAAATATTTCTACCGCTAAATTAAAATCCTCACTCCGTGGGTCTGGGCAACGCTTATCCTCGGTAAGGGGCCCTATTGGGGCAAGGGGGCCCTTCCCTTCCACCACAAGTCTCGCACACTATACTCCATTCTCTGAGCCAGGTATGAAATTAATCACAAGGTTTGTCAGGCAAGGGAGAAGGAACATTTTAGAGGGGTGGCTGAGGAGGGCCATTTGACAAAGGAGTACCTCAGGTTTGTATCAGGGAAACATTAATTTTCCTACGAAAACCACATTTGTTCCGAAGAATACAAACTCTTCGGTACTCCTTATCATAGGAGACTCGGACTTAGGAGGAAAGGAAGTAGTTATCTAGCCTGGGAAACCTCCGTAAGGAAAATTTTGTGTGCTAAGACCTACGTTCACCAGACCCTTATACATTCCCCTAAAGTTTATAAGCACCTAGATCTGTTCCTAGGAGTGGAGACAGACAGGACATACTCACTTTGTACCACCGGAAGGGCTTGAATTGGTTCCCTTGGAATGCTTGAGAGCCCTCGGTGAGGTAAGGGAATGTAGGAGTATGAGAAGGACTTTGGATAGGTATCACCGTGTTTGCCGAGCCAGAACCTGGATGAGTTGTCAGGGTCGGCTGTGTGCTATGGGGGAGGGGTATGTCACCTCAGGAGTTCTTGGGCGGCCACTATGGGGCCCAAAGAGAAGTTCCCTAAGGGTTCCCACGTGACTTCTTTGAGGTAAAAGGAAGTGAACGTAGTCTGGGACTTCCATATACCCTCTTGAAGGACCTGTTTGACCGACAGATTCTTTCGGAAGACTAGGGAGGTCCCTATTGCCCTCAGGTCATTGGCTTTTGCTTTAGGGCAATCCGTGGGGCTCATTCCGTAGGCCCTGCGGATGACTTCCTTGATCCAGTAAGAAATGGAAGTCTTAGTGACGGGCTTACTCTTACCCTTAGTAGAGACGAACAACCTCTGCAATTCTGGTCTAAGATGTTTAGTCCTCTTGAGGTAGGTCCGGATGGCACGCACTGGGCATAGTACCATTTCCGCTTGTTCGCCCCCTACAAAGTCGGCTAAGGAAGGAACACTAAAGGACCAGGATCTAGGGTCGGCTTTGGCCGGATCCTGGTTTTTGGCAATGAATTGGGGCAGAAAAGTGAAGGAGACCTCTTGCCATCCTTTTGAGTGGGCGACTCTATAACAGAGGGCATGTAACTCCCCTACTCTCTTGGAAGATACTAGGGCTAAGAGAAAAATTGTCCTCAAGGTGAGGTCCTTCAGATGTGCGTCTCGGAGGGGTTCGTAAGGGGGACCCCGCAGAGAGTTCAGGACTAATGCCACATCCCACGGGGGGGAAGTGATTTCCTTGGGGGGCACGATTTTCTGAAATGTCTGAGGAGCATGGAACATTCTGGTGACAGGGCTAGATCCATGCCCTTCAGAGAAAACACCTGATTTAGCGCTGCCCTATAGTCCTGCACTGCCGAGAGGGAGATCTTCTTGGACTTCCGGAGGAAGTGGAAGAAGGAGGCAATCTCATGAATGGTGGCTTGATCTGGGATTACAGTCCGGGAGTGACACCATTCTGTAAAAGCATTCCATTTCCCTTGATAAAGGTTAGCTGAGGAAGAGCGAATAGGAGCGGACATGTCTTCCGCCACTTCTATGGGAAAACCCTTCTCTGAACGCGTGAAGCGAAAGAGCTGACGGGTTCTTGTTCCAGGACCCGTTGATGGGTTGATGTAGGAGGTCCTGGGAATGCCCGCTTGGAGAGTCCCGCCTGGGTGCGGATGGTCAGGGGGACTCAAAGGGGAGGCTACCTCCTCTGGACGAGGAGGAGTTACCCGCGAGTAACGCGCGCGTGGGTACACCTTGGGCCTCCTGCCCGTTAACGGGCATGGAAAGGGCTCCGTTGATCACCCGGCTCGTCTTACGATGGGTTCAAGGTGGACTGCGGGACTCCCGATCAGAAGAAGAGGCTGAGGCGCTCTTTGTCTTCGAACTCGGGTTCTTTGTCCGTTTGGGGGTTGAGCATCCGGGAAGGGCCGAGGGCGAGCCGCAAGCAGCCGCATTCGAGAAAAGGCTCGTACAGGAGCGGTAGTTAGAGGTGGCCGGAGGCGCATGTCCGTCCATGCTAACCGCCCTGGGTGAAGGACTAGGAGACAACTGGGCCCGAGATTGACTCGAGGTGGATGTTGTACAACCTTCCTGTCTACTACGCTTTGGAGGAGGGAGAGAACTGCTCGTCTCCTCCACAGGCGTAGTATGCCTTCTCTCTTTTTTCGCGGGGTGACGGGGGAAGCCATTTTCCCTGCTTGCGTACCTTGGTCCTTGCATGCACTCTCTTGTGAGCATGAAAACACGCGGACCACTGCATATCATCCCATTGAGCGCACGTTTCACACGGGGATGAAGGGGAACACTCCATATTCCTACGTTTGATGCACCAAATGTGTGGGTCCGCGTGTGTTGGCGGGAGCGGGGAAAGGCAGAGATATTTCCCTTCGGCGAAGGCACACAACCTATCTCGAACAACAACACTAGAACCAGACTCCATACTTACAAGAGAAGGGTAGAGTACTCGGGGCGGTTAAGGAAATGAAGCGGGATAGGAAGAGGGCACTCAAGAAATTCCAGGCGACCGGATGTTTTTGATGCAAGACGCTCCAAAAAAAAAAAAAAAAAAAAAAAAGGACGCCGCTGGAAGGCTTGTGGAAATGGACGAAACAGGTTGCCCTATTTTCCTCACCCCACAAACGCAAATAGTGAACCGCGGAATCTGAAGGGTGCACTACAGCTCGGTGGCGGTTATGTAAATAAGAGAAACTTCACTATCGTTCAAAGAAGGCAATTCTACCGTTCCCGAAACTGAACTTGGGTAAATTGAAGCAAGTATTGTGAGAGATGTCGACTCGTTGGCTACCGCGAAGAGAAAGGAGTATAGTGTGCTAGACTTGTGGGAGAGGGGGGGGGGGCTCCCGTGCCCCAGTGGGGCCCCTTACCGAGGATAACCGTTGCCCAGACCCACGGAGTGAGGCGTTTTAAAACAACACACAGTGTTTAGCGGTGGAAAACTTGCGCTACGCGAAAGTATCCTATGGTAAGGAGTACCGAAGAGTTTGTATTCTTCGGAACAAAGAGACTGTGCTGTACAATACGTAACAGGAAGTAGTCAAGGAATTATTACAAGTTATAGCACACCCTCCTTGAAATGATTTATACACATGCGCCAACTCATCAGCAGTAGGGGAAAATGAAGCTTGTTGTATGTCTCTAATTATTGAGCCTCGAAGACAAGGGTGCACACTAGTGAAAATAATGTTGCATTTTCTTCTGTGACATTTCATACCATGAAAAAACAGACACACTCTTGAAAATTCTTTAATTGTTTCTCCTGAGTTATCTGTTGCCAATTTATGCGGAGTTTTTGACAATGGTTGGCAAATTCATTGCACCAAATGAAATATGCCAGAGGAAAATGGCATACAAATCAAAAACGTAACTTATATAAGAAAAGCCAATATTATGAACATTCTGGTAAACACTATTGGAAAAGGATCTGTTTTCGTCATCCAAACAAACAACTTCTTACTATAGTTAGACTAATTCAAAATGAGAAAGTTCAATCTTACCTTCTTCTAGATATTTAGATGTAATTTATTGAAAAGGCGAAGACTTTTCGAGAGACTGGTTTTAACTCGGCCGAGTAAGTACTTACTCTCTTTCGCCTTATTGAGTTTATCCAATTGTTGTTTTAAATTGTGATGCAATCCTCTTTTGTTTTTAAAGAGAGGTTTCTCTTTACAGTTGGGAGTAAATGTTCCTCCGAAATTGACTTACAGTAATTTTATATTACTTTTATTTGACACAAATTCTCAGCGTCTTAATTTCACGGAATCAGAGATTTGAAACCGAAGCTAGCAGCTAGCAGTAAGCAATAGCTATATATGACTCGACCATTGTTTACTTTTTCACCGACCAGAATTTTCGGTATCTATTTCAAATATTTATATTTTTCAATAGACTACAAATCATCAGTAGCCATTGATCATTAAAATGATTAATTATTCAGATTTTATCCAATAATCTAAGTATATATAATTTATTACTTTAATGAAACTAAACCTCCAGAGTTCAATAAATGAGTTCAATATGACGTCCCCTTTTACGTAATTTCTAATTACACTACTGACGAATGTCAATAACAGAAGTAATCCGCAAAACCAAGATATAGTTCTCCATTGCGCATATCCGGAAGCTAGTTGAGACTAGATATAGGGGTTACCTAGTCTACACATATGGCCCAGTGCTTCAAGATGGCCGCACAGTCACGGCTATCTTCTTAGAAAACATCCAAGAGTCCTTCTCTGTAAAGCTTCTACCCACCACGGTCTCGGCCGGGCTGATTACCATCTGGGAAGGAATAGACAGGTTTTTCGCTTTCCCCCATCCTCCATCTCGTGTCACCGTACCCTTAGACTCCGGAACCAGCCTTATGGCACTACATAAACCTCAACGCGCCCTGCGACCTGACACTTTGCACCTCAGTTGAAACCACAACAAAAAAGACATCTGTTAGGCTAGTTTCAAAGCAAACTCTGATGGAGTGTTGTTTTTATCTGGTAATAAATTCGAGTGACGAGATGGCGAGGGAGGTGACGACTTGTGTGTTAAGTCGTGTCCCAAGTCGATCTGCTTGCGGGATAGTTGGGTACGAGGTGAGAAAGCAGTCAGTGACCAGGCTTACAGCTTAACGCTCCGAGGCAATGTGGTTCCTCATCTGTTTCGTCCATATTTATATACACGGGCAGGTCATGATCCATGCTCCTAATTAGGACAAGGTCGTCTGATGTGTGGCAAGTCAGACACGAACGCTCTTACACTGCCGACTAATGAAGACAAAGGCTATGCGTTCTTCAACGAATTCATTGTGCTTCCTCACGTGGCTGCCAGACCGAGGCACTGGTTAGTCATCTTGGGGCCTGACAGGGTCCGTCTTAGGCTGGTGAGCTGCATGTGCGTTTCCTCAAAGAGGCCTTGTCCCACCCGTCGGCCTCAAGGAAGCTAGGTCGAGTCGACGCAGCTGGGCGGTACACGAGTCACACGGGTGGCACTACGAGCGATTCCGTTGGGGGTCCTCGGGGTCAAAGGTCGTGGAACGGTGATGTGAGGGATAAGGACCGAGGTCTAGAAGTGAGGGAAACTTCCTAACAAAATCCATACCATGTGGGACTGTACGGACACGAGATGGTGGATGCTGCTGCTGCCAAAAAAGGGAGCCTTAGCATAGGAACAAAACCAGATCAATCATCCAGTACACGGTCAGCGACGCTTTGCATCGACTCGACAAAGCCATCTGAGAAACCTGAATGGCGGACTACACTGCCACCGCCATGGCCAATCCCCCTCCCACACTTTTCCTCCTGTCCCCCCATACATGTCACCTATAATATCAAGAATAGGGGTAAATCATTGACACACACACAATACACAAACATTCCTTATATCTGCGACAAGGAACGAATCTCCTTTCACGACTGCCTGTTCTACTGTAGACAAACGAGGGATCATTTCTAGCCACTAAGGGACTTCCTTGGGAATCCTTCCACTGCCCTACATCATCTGAGAACAGCTCCAACTCCAGATGAACACAGTCTTGGAAGCCAATCGTATCTGTTCCTCCCCAATGGGAATCTTTTTGTCACATGTTTCAGTTAAGACCAAACTAATTAACCACCTCTCAAGACTCCAGTAGAGAATGTAAAATCATCCCATATGCCATTCCTTTATGGCTACGTATAAAATCAATTACCATAAACTCTTGCCCTATCCCCATCCAGATATAAGACACCATTCTCAAAATCAGCAAGCTACACTGGAACTTTATATATATACATACTGTATATATATATATATATGATGCCCTACTGAGGATTCCCTATCAAGAACCTCCCAACTGAGGCAACCTTGATAAGAATCCTTATTGATTTAAACCCATTGACAGTTCTCCATGTGTACACTTTGTATATATGTATGCAATTTTCAACTTGGCATCTGTCCTTATTATCCAATTATCATACATAGATTTCAATTCTTGTATTGTTCCACCTTTGGCTATATTGTTGGTGTATTGTAATAAATTCAGAAAAAATCACAATTCAGTCATTTCATAATGGCCAATAATAAAGCCACAGGAAAATTTACAACTTTGGTGAGGAAAATAAGTAATCAAACTAAAATATTCAAGTCACTGGGTCTTATTTCAGTCTCTTCTTCATTGCGACAACCTATTGTCTTCAGTCCCCCTGCAATACATTTTACTCGCCTGGTTTTATTTCTATTGAACCCTCTGGCACAGGTTTCCTTTGCAGCTGATCATTTAATGTGGACAAGTTGAGAGACTAAACTATCCACGCTTAACATAATAAGTAGATACTTGAAAGAAAAATAAAACATCCACCGTTTGTTTGTTCGTTATAATACCTAGTCATATTTTTTCATATACTAAATTACACAAAGAAAGGTCCCTTTCTTCAGTACTCCTGTTCAAATCGATAACCAAAGAGTAGTACACAGACAAGTTGATAACATTACACTAGTGTTTCATGTCATGGATATAGATTAAAATATCAATTGATAAGACGAGTGTGGTCTGTCAGGAATACATTTAAGTACTGCAATAAAACATTATTTCTATTGTGTTTTCTTTACTGTGAAGTTTCACAATGCTAATGAAGAGTATTACAATAATTCATTTATCTGCCTGTTTACTAATCTATTTCATTTATTCATTTGTTTTGTAAAGACCAAGTGGCATTCCATTGGTCCTATAACATATCAGATTCAAGCTTAAATGATATCATTTCCAACAAAATCAAATTGAGATATTGAACAGATTTTAGATATGGTCCTATAAAACATATAAAGAAAAGTCCATGTCACAGGTCATAATATTGGAAAGACCCTTCTCCGTTGTGGGCCACCACATGATATTTGAAATCATCCTTACTTGAGCAATCTGCATCACACAGGTAACACTGTAAAAGGCTTCTCTCCAGAGTAGGTAAAATCATGATGTCTCTTGTAAGTTACATAATACAGGTCACACTGTATGGGCTAACACGTGACGTCTGAGGACTCTTTTTCGAGAGAAAGTTTTATTGCACAGGTCACACTGGAAAGGCTTCTCTCCCGTGTGGGTTATCATGTGATCTTTAAGAAGTCCCTTTCGTGAGAAAGCTGAATCGCATAGGTCACAACGGAAAGGCTTCTCTCCTGTGTGGGTCATCATGTGACGTTTGAGATCGCCTAGTCGTGAGAAAGCAGAATCACACAGGTCACACTGGAATGGCTTCTCTCCTGTGTGGTTCATCATGTGACGTTTAATATCGCCTAGTCGTGAGAAAGCAGAATCACACAGGTCACACTGGAATGGCTTCTCTCCTGTGTGGGTCAACATGTGAGATCTAAGATTACCCTTGTGTGAGAAAGTTTTACTGCACAGGTCACACTGGAAAGGCTTCTCCCATGTGTGTGTTATCATGTGATGTTTAAGATCACTCTTTCGTGAGAAAGCTGAATCACACAGGTCACACTGGAAAGGCTTCTCTCCTGTGTGGGTCATCATGTGATTTTTAAGACCACACTTTTGTGAGAAAGCAGAATCACAGAGTTCACACTGGAAAGGCTTCTTTCCTGAATGGGTCATCATGTGATATTTAAGATTACCCTTGTGTGTGAAAGTTTAATTGCACAGGTCACACTGGAAAGGCTTCTCTCCTGAGTGAGTCATCATGTGATTTTTAAGACCACCCTTTTGTGAGAAAGCAGAATCACACAGGTCACACTGGAAAGGCTTCTTTCCTGTGTGCTTCATCATGTGGTATTTAAGATGACCCTTGTGTGAGAAAGTTTTACTGCACAGGTCACACTGGAAAGGCTTCTCCCCTGTGTGTGTTATCATGTGACGTTTAAGATCATCCTTTCGTGAGAAAACAGAATCGCACATGTCACAGTGGAAAGGCTTTTTTCCTGCGTGGTTCATCATGTGACGGCTGAGATGACCTTTTTGCGAGAAAGCTGAATTGCAAAGAGCACACTGGAAAGGCTTCACTCCTGTCTGGGTCATCATGTGAAATTTGAGAATATGCTTTTGTGAGAAAGCTGAATAGCACTGGTCACACTGGAATGACTTCTATCTTGTGTATGTCATTATGTGACATTTAAAATTAACCTTTGATGAGAAAGCTGCAATAAAATGGTCACATTGGAAAAGCTTCTCTTTTGTTTGGGTGGTCACATGATATTAAAGATGATTTATGAGACAACTGTGCCACGGGTGTCACACCAGTCTCTTTTGTATGAGAATGACATGGAATCTACAGATAGCTTTCCCAGAGAAATATTGATAGTTACCCTTCTGAAAAGAGAAAAAAACATAAGATTGACATCTAATTTTTTGAGGTGTATAATAGGATTGTGGTTGTTTTGTACACAAGCCATTTCATTCTCAAGTCCCTTTGTACCTACACAGAACATATGTTCATGTCATCACCTAACATAAAATAGGTAGAAATACTAACAGATATGGCCCTATGATATATTGCATTCTACCTTTTCATTAGAAAATGTACTGAAAACTATCCAATACATGCATACTCACACCATCATGACAGGAATGACTCAAAATTTCTCTAGCTTTATTTCATCTGGTCATAAGATTTGGAGGGGGGAATGGCCCAGGTGGCCATATCAGTCATTCTTTATGACTCACAATACCTAAATCTATCTCTATGGCTCACAATACCTGAATCTATAAATGACCTACTCTAGTAAGGTTCACTCAGTTCACCTCACTCATCTGACTGACATAAGGTTTTGTTTCCTCCACTACACATCAAATTGGGTCTTTGTTTGTTACAGCTCTTGACAAGGAGCCTGCTGTCTTGAAATATCTTCAAGACTTCTTTCCTAAACTTTCAGAGGCAAAAATGAAAGCTAGTACTATCTTTATTGGGCCACAAGTAACGAAAATGATGGAGTGTTCAGAGTTTCTACAGTTCACAGAAAATGATAAAATAGCTTGGGAGTGTTTCATTGCTGTACTACAAGGCTTTCTTGGAAACAAGGCTGATAATCATATTGAACTGGTTCAAGATTTAGTGAAGTTATGGTGAGATGGGCTGCAGAATGTCCTTGGAGGTTCATATCCTAGATGCTCACCTCGACAGCTTCAAGGAAAATATGGGAGCATATTCAGGGTAACATGGGTAATGCTTCCACCAAGGTATAATGAACTCTGAAGAGAGATATCAGGGGACCTTCAATGAAAACATGATGGGAGACTACATTTGGGGGCTCACACATTAAAGTGATTTGTTGTATTCATGCAAATCAAGGAAAACTGTCCACTTTTAATCATAGAAATTATCTTCACATATATTATCAAATCAAAATTTAGCATCATTTCTTTCTGTCCATAAATGGTGAAAATAGAAATTTAGCTATCTTGGGGCAAAAAATAATTCTAAAATCCATAAAAGCAAAGTTTGACAGGAATAAGTAAGATTTATATTGTTTTGCTTTGAAAAGAATTTGAAAATAATGTCTACCTAACTGGTTGTGACACTGGTGATTATTACTGGCAAAAGAATTTTTTCCTCCTTATCTTTGGAGAAACTTTATTTGACATTACTATGAAAAAGCATCAATCAGGAGCTAAGATGTGAGGGAGGAAAAGATGGTGGGTGGGAGTGAACTGGGTGAGAGTAGTGGGTATGTCATTTTTATTTGGTTACCTACCATACAATGGGGGAAAAACCCTTGGTATATAGATAGTATTATCTCAGTTTAAAAAGTGTCCCTGCCTATCTACATGAACCAATATAAAATTGGGCATTTTGTGAGTTTTGGTCTCATTTGAACATTTCCTACATTACTGTTTGTCAAATACACTTCCCATATATAAACACTTTGTAGAAGAAAGTAGTACTAGTACATAAATATGTATTATCAACACCATCTATATCCAGTACACTGGTTGCACCCAAACCTTAGGGTACTGATTGGAAAACTCCTATACCCTCTTATGCCTTTATTTATTTATCTATCTATTTATTTTTTTAGGAATGTCCCCTGTGGGGCTACAGGGAGAAGGATGCCTAGTCCTAATCCCCATCCCGTTTTTGTCGCCTCTTACGATTCAAGTGGGAATACTTGGTGACAGTATTCTTTACTGAAGCAGCCTTGCTGTGGACGTGGTGTGTCTTGTGACACTGCTTCTGACCCAGGGCAGTGGAAAAGATGCAGGGATGACTCATCATCCAAGAGGTGCCAAGATAAGAGGGAGGGAAGAGGGTGGAGGGGAATGGAATGTGATAGGAATGGAATGGGTGGGAGTGGTTTTTATGCCCTTTTTTTGGGGGAGGGGGGCTACATCCCTTATTAGGGGAAAAAAAGCCTTTGGTATATGTATGTACATTGGTTGGACAGTGGGTTGTGTCAGAGAGTTGATCCAGCAACTTTATATTTTACACTTTAGTAAAAGATTATGCACGGGTCACAACACACACTATCATAATGACCAGTTTCACATTTTTGGAACTTTCACTATCTCCAAGAAGTTGATATGATGTGTGTAAATAGATATGATATTAATATGACCAAATACATAGTGACCAATAACTGCCGTCAAGTGTTGACTGGTGGCAAGTAGTATGGATACATAGATGGGCACTTTCTAATGACTAGGCAAGTAAAGCAGTATTTTCCTATAGAAGGGACACAGGACTTGGACACTGTACATGGCGTCAATGAATCCTGTTTTTATGGGTGTTTTCACCAATTTCATTTTATTGTGACCAAGCAAAAATTGGACCATGTGTAGTTAAATGTGTATGTGTATATAAATATATATATATATATCGATAATTTTTTTGTGACAGTTGCATATTTTATTGTTGCATATGAAAGGCAATTTTATTAGAAACAAAATGCTTTTTAGTTTTTTGAAATAGCTAAAAAAATAAGGGACATACGAATTTTTTTAGTTATTTTTTAGCCTGCATTTTTGGCTGGACTTCACCATAGCAAAGTGTTAGAATTAAGTGTGGTCATTTGTAAAGATTTCGGTAAAGAAACACACATTAACTCTAAACCACTGGTCCAATTTTATTAAAATTCGGAATATATGGGTTTTAAGGATCAACAAATCACATGAGCATGTCAAAAACAATGTAAGACATCTCCATCATACCATATTTGCCTTTTCATGGCAACCATGAAGTTGTCAATTTTCAGATTATCATCAATAAAAACCAAACCCTTGGCCCAACTCACATGCAACTTGGCATTTCTAGGTTTTATGGGTCAATAAAACACCTGAGCATGTCAATAACATTGCAGGACCTTCTTCTGATACCATTCTTACTAACACCTATCACGTTGTCATGGCAACTGTTGTCAATTTAGACTCTCCTGAGCATGTCATTAACATTGCAGGGCCTTCTTATACCATTCTGTTGTCAATTTAGACTCTCCTGAGCATGTCATTAACATTGCAGGGCCTTCTTATACCATTCTTACTAACACCTATCATGTTACCATGGCAACTGTTGTCAAACTGGAAATAATGATAACATACGAACCATTGGCCGAATTGACATGCAACTTGGCATGTGAAGATTTTTGGGTAAAAAAATCACCAAGTGTATATTGTCCAACGATCTTGAGCTGCTCAAATATGAAAGAAAATAGGTTAAAAAACAACATTCTTACATTACAATAGTATGTTATTGATGTCTTACCTTAATATTTTCACTCGAAAAACTAATTTGACAAGATTGATAACGAAATTTGCGTTGGAATCGGTGAATATTAGCTTTCTTTGAAAGATTTGGGCATACACTTGTGTAATAACAAGATAATTTGAATACCCTGCGCATGCGATGAACGTTCAAAGCATTCAAACTAAGCGATACAAAATCAAATGGGTCGCAAAAGATGGCGTTGTAAACAATAACAGCGCGATAGTGACGTCACGCTTGTTTTTCGCACGTACCTAATATATATATATATATATATATACAATATATATATTGTACTTTCACTTGTCAATGGTTACATACTTTGAGGTAAGGGAGTTAAAAGGTGTTTAATTCCACTGAACTCAATTCATTTGAGCAGCACCCTTCATAAAAGGTTTGTATAGTTACTTGGAAATAAAGTCCATATAGCAACCAGTGCTATTAGTGGGGTTTGAATCAACAACTCAGCATATGACCATTGATAGAGTGCACAGCCTTATTCCATTCAGATGCCCAAAGAACTCACAATCAGCACTCAAAGAGCCATGTATATATACAATGACCTTTTTCCCTTATGTGGGAGCTAGATAAATCAGAGGTACGTCGTACCTATTCGCACCCACTTCACTTCCCTTCACCACCCTTTCCACCCCTCCATCTCAGGTCCTCATGGATGGTCATCAGACCATATGGCATATATTAGGCAGTTCTATGTTCTCTACCACCTGTCATCCACATTCAAAAGTTATCTAATCTTCTAAAACAACCAATAGTTTCAGCACTTAATACTATATGGTTACTTGGTCTATTTCATTCTTAGTACTCATGTAGTAAGTGAAGACGACACTATTGGTTGTTTTAAATGAAGCTTAGACACTACTGTAACTTGGGAATTATCATTGAATCAGTTGCCAGTAGTTAAAATACTTGATGGCAACAACAGCAGACCTGTCTGTCATCATACCAATACTGCTTTTGCACATATAAACATCAATTCTCACTGCATGATATGAGCATACTGTTCAAATGTCTATGATGTGTTGGTGAAATCAATATACAATTCTACATATTGCTGCATCCTGTCTGTATCCCATTTCAGTGAGGGTGAAAACCATGCATCTACTATGGTAAATAAATTTTGAATAAAATGAAGTTTGTATGCAGCAAAGTTTATCGAGTAATACAATATATTAAGTAATGGGTCCATCAATCTCCTATATCAATCAATTCATGATGTTTGTCTGGCATAGAGGACTTTATGTTCCTTACTAGTTGTAGCTGGCTACTTATCTACAAACTTTGGGCAGTCAAGCGAATTTAGGCTCTGTGCTCTCTCAATAAGCTGGTGTACAGTTGTCAATTTGAACCCATTAAAGTCGCTTGTGCTTATGACATTTTGATTCCTAATAATCATAAAAATAATTTGACTAAGGGAACCCCCCCAAGTCAACTGAATTTGGTGGTGTTTATCACCTTTTAATATATCATACTAACTTACACATGATAAAATAGAATGGGTTTAAAACACCCATAAAAACGGGAGACATACACATTACATCCACACCATTTAATGTCCTAGCCCTGTGCCACTTTCATAACAAAATGCTGCTTTGCATGCCTACCCTTGAGAAGATGCCCATCTATGTAGCCACACAATATAATGGCGTTTGCTTTGACCTATTCCTACCGTTTCGTATTACAACGTAAACAAACACATTGTTGCCAGATTGATTCTCTGACATGAATAACTGGCCAAACTGTGTACCAGTTATAAATACTGACAATATCATATACCAACAGATCCATTCCTTGTAAAAGGGGGGTGGGTGGCAGAGTCAAAGCATACCTTTTACCCATCACACATCCATTCATTCGTCTCAAACTCACGTAATTATGGGTTCAGATTCCAAACTTCTCTCCAATTCCTATCTGAATTACCTGCCCCAACAATCCACCCACATATGGTAAAGGTGATAACTTTTGCTGCAACCATACAACTGGTCTAGGTCTCACCACCTACCTTCCTTTTCTTGATCAAACTTTACCAGAAGTATACCACACATTCTCCTATCAAGGATGTCAGATATTAATGATTTAGTGCAAATCTTGTAAATCTGATAGATTTCTATTGTTAAATTATTGTTTTCACTTTTTCAGGGGACCCACCCACTAGTTAATTTTGACAGATACCAAAAGCCGATAGATGAAACTGTAAAATTATGATTTCTGACACCCTTGCATGAAAAGTAAATCAACCTACTAACCTAACTGGTCACCATCTACACCAGGGGTTGGCAACCCTTATGGCTACATCCATTTTTAAGCTTAATATAGATATTGTGCTATTGGCTCTACAATATAAAAAATATATAAATAAATAAAATAAATAAATAAATAAATAAATAATAACTATAACAAGTTCAGATTGGGAAAGATTTTTCCACAATTATGATAGCTGATGGTTTAGGTATTTTCAAAGCTGAATATATAAATTTGCCTGGAATGTTTACACATTTACAGTATATGATATTTTCAACTTGATGGAATCATTATTTTGTAAGAAGCTTCTGGAGCCACATAAGTGGCCTCAAAGAGCCGCAGATTGCCGACCACTGCCCTATACCTATATGAGATTGGGTTGGTGGTTAGGTTAGACTCATCCCCACCCAAGCCCTCCGTTAACCACTACCACAACAATTTTGTGAGATTAGCTTATCGAGTACCACTGCAAGTGAGTTACAATTATTTCTGTGTGACAAATTCATGTCCCGTGGCAATTTTTACTTATAAATCAGAATGACAACACAAACCTACTTTTAAATTAGATTACAGTGAATTCCATTTTTGAGATATAGCTTTCATTATATTCTGAGTATTACGGCCAATAACGCATAAAATATCGGTAGCCCAGGAATGCAGTACACTAACAAATGTTCAATAATTTGTAACTTTATATCTTATATCTGTTACTCGCATGCCTGGTATGCAAGAATGTAAACACTGAACAAGCGCTTGATAAGCTGCCTTCATTTTGTCAAAGAATTTTGCAGCGGTGATCGGAGCCAATGAAAAACCAGGCCACATAAAGCAGCCTTTAAAGTGGTCACAAACTAAGCATTACTTGCTATATGCTACTCACTTTTGGCACTCACGTTGTTACAAAGCTCTTGCGTATCCGTCATCTACGAAATGTTTTGCTGACTTTTTTTGGGGGGGGGGGCTACCGGGAAAAAACTAGCAAACATCTTTACTTATACCTAAAATAATAATTCTACAATTATTTAGTAGATAGATAGATAGATAGATAGACTTTAATTGGCAATTTCAGTAATTCAAGCTCCCGCTCTTTCTCTCTTTCTTCTCGTTCTTTTTCTTTTTCTGTTAATCTCATTAACTCAAGCTCCCGTTCATGTCTCATTCTCTCTCTAGTTTAATTTTCTCTAATTCTAAAGATACTACTGATCTATTAAAGGGAGATTGGGGCGGAGCGCATGCTTCAGGCTGCAAGGGGGGATCACTATCACTTACAGGGTCTCCTTCAGTTATATCACGAGCACTCTCCTGACGCAGTAGATCGAATGCGTCTGCGTCCAGTACGAGCAAGTCTACGAGTGATCCGATGACCACTCGTTTGAGTTCATCTTTACGTAATCTAGCAGGAGCATTAATTTGGTAGGTTTGAGCCAACAGTCTCCAATCATCCATTTTGAGATCATACTCTAACTGATCCACTGAGGGATTTTTGATAAAAGTTTCTATATTGAAAGGCATGGTTAGTGTATATACACGAGAATTCCACTCCAGGGATATTAGTATAAACCAATTCTTGGACTTCACACACGAAAAATTGACTAAATCCCTGTTCAGGGGGAGTGAAATCTGTGGTGGGTCTCTATAAGAACCCGGTCTATGAACATTTATTCTATAGACGGTGTGTATACTATGGTTCAGTGCTCAGACTATACGCCCGTAACTTACGTATAGTCTGCTTCGAGGTTTCCCGATAGGAAAGAGGATAGCTCACACATAGACTGTCGCTGAATCAGAATATGGCTAACTAATGGTCTGAATCTTAGAATACACGGCTTACTGTGCAGGTATAGTTAACTTTCGAAGCTGTGGGGGGATAGTATAAATCTCCTAGGCACAGTTACTGAGGAAAGGTCACTATAACGGGGTAGTAACTATTGTTCGACGTTAGAGCTACAGCAAGTGGGTAATTTAGGAAGATCGCTGGTTAACTCGGGAGGGAGGTGGTAGTTGACTACCGGTGAATTACTTGGGTGAGTTACTGCGAACTTATTGAATAGAGGTTCTCCTTTGGAACCGGTTGAATATGTCGGATATATGAATGTCGGGGTCTCACACACTTCGAATAATCGATACCTTAAAGTTTTGTATCCTATCATCTAACCTAACGTATTGATAATTAAGCACAAATCGAACACTTATAAATTTACATCCTATCATCTAACCTGACGTAATATTGAAAATTTAAATAAAGCATGAATAATTCAGTGACAATGAGTGTATGGTAATGAACAAAGTAACAATCGCACGTGTTACTGATAATTGACGTTAAGAGGTTAGCAGACTTTGATATTACCTACGGGTCACTAATCTATTTTACGTAAATATAGAATAACATATCTTTTGGCAGGCCCCCAATTGTCATGGGTTGCTTGCTTGGTTTGGCCTGAGTTAACGTACTGAGTGGAACTTCAGTCGAATCTAGGGGTAAGTCGAGTTCGAGTTGAGAAGCAAACCCACAACAATAACGTGGAACGTATAGGTAAAATGCGTTCCGAGGAAAAGCTCTATTTGAGACTGAATGTAAATAAGAATTATAAAGATTATGGTTGAGGTAAGATAGACGTCTGCACGAAACTTAATTAACTATATTTACACATAAAGAAAAAAATAAAGTTTTACTGATCATTTACGAACATACACTCACATTATTCTAAGGAATAACATAAATACACTTTCCTAATAAAGAAAACAAACAATTCTCAAATCACTGAGTCTTAACATATATAATTCACACAAAATAACTAATAACCCTATACAAGTCCAAAATATGGTTTGTACTACAAATACTCGCGAACAAAACAGCAATGCACCAATATACAGCGTCGAAGAGGTGAGACCTGGGGTTGTGTGAGTGTGTGTGAGAGGTGGAAACCGGGGAGGCTCTTTTTATACCCGAGGAAGGCGGGGCCAAAGTTTCATGGCAAGGTTCGAACTCATACGTTCATGCAACGTATACTGACCATGAGTCATGTTCGAAGCAGTGGGTAGTAGGCGGGCGATTTAAAAGTGGTTTGATTCACGGTTGGCTATAACAATATATATATATTGTCACAACTTTGGGTTGTGACACACGGCCCACTATTTCTTCTCATTTTCTTACGTCTGCTCTCAAACCATAGTTACCAAATACTTTCGCTCAAGGGCCTAGCCGACGCAGGTTCCACAGTTTTTCGTCTCCTTTCAGCCCTTCTCGGCCATCCATTCCCTCTACTCTTGGGAATCATCGGAACTCTTAATAAGGCCCCTGGCAACTACTTCTTGATATTTTCCTTCTCCTTATCCTCATTAACTATTGTGCCAATTTGGCAATCAGTTACAGTGCCTTAACGAATCTGAGAGAGACTTCTAATTATTCAGGAAAACCCTCCCCCCTCCATTTGGTTCCAGGTTACATATGCCTGCAAGCAAAGACACGAATGTTTAATATTAAGTGTGGGATTCCACAAATTATCAAGTTTACTGTTCCTTCCTGCAGTTGTAAGTTGCTACTTTATGATTGGAATTAGTGTATTACATTCAAGAGTTACCGTTCGAATTAGTTCTAACGGTTTCACCACCACCCCCTGCGCGCTTGCCATTTATTGTTTAGGCTAGTTTTAATTAGACTAGTTAGGATCATATCTTCCACTCTCGTGAATTGTGTCTACCCTCAAAGAACAATTAGAACTGTTTCAACTTCCATATAAACATAGCACTGCGCTCCCTTCAAAACTAGTGATTGGAAACGAAGAAGTAACGGCAACGGTGTATGCCATACACCGTATGGGCAGGCGCTTGACCCCTTGAGTGCCTGTCCACCGGCAGTTAAGCTTGGGTTCACAGAGAGTGAGGTGGGACACACGTGTCCTCGGAAGGTCCAAATGTGCATCATTCTCTCGTAGAGTGGTCACTGCCAATGTCACTCATTGATACGAACTGTTTAATCACCGTCGATCATCCACGGCTAATTAATTATATTATAAGTGACTATAAGTGCCCGGAGAACTCGTGAATATCAGTGGCACGGCATTCAGTGCCCCGCGTCCAGGAACATGTCGGCGAAGAGTGCTGCCTTCAGTGATTACCCAACCTAATTAGTCTGCAGTATCGCAGCAAGAGGGGTGCAGAATCGCTCCTTTCGGGACATCCTGACCGGAAAGGAACTGGCAAAATTACGGAGAGACGCCAGCATCACCGACCTCAATTCCCGCCCTGAGGTGCCACCCATGAGGTCGGTCAGTTCCCGCCGAGCTCAAGTACAAAGGCCTTCCCACCCCAGACGCGGACCCGCGCCTATTTGAAGACATCCCCGCAACCAGCAGAAGACGCTAAGAGAAGTAAAGAAAATACCAACTTAGTGGTTAAGTATTAGTTAGATGTCATAGACTCGCGCAGGGGATTAGTAAGGATACATAAGTGAAATTAGGTTATCTGTCATGATATCCTACTAAGTATTGAGTAGCATGGGTACAATGTTTGATTGTAGAAATAATCTTAATCATTAAAACTCACAATAGGATGATCTGTTTGATTAGCCTAGGACGGTCTACTTAATGAGGTGTCCCCCACCCCCCTCTTTGACTTATGTACACGCGCGCCGAGAAGGGAGCGTGCGTGGTCCCGGTCGGTGGCTCAAATCTCCTGGACTTCGGCTTTCCACTACAGCTATCCACCCCCTTTCATTTCACCTAAGGTAGGTATTTCCCACGCCCCCACAACCTCCACCTCCTCCTTCCACTGTCCAGGGATTTTGTGACAATATATATAGATATATATATATATATATATATAATTTTATATATATATATATATATGTATATATATATATGTATGTATGTATGTATGTATGATCAATTTAATCAAATTGATTTAGAGAGTGAGTTTTGTCTCTCTTTTTTTCATTAAAATCCAAGGCAACCCCCCCCCCCCCTCACACATCCAAACCTCAGCCATGGAGGTGTCATGATATATGATGGCAATGATCTGAGGCAAAACTACTTAGGACTCGCTTAGATAATCAGGTGCAAATGAGTTGCCTCCACCAAGTCTCACAATACTAATAAATAATGCTACAATTATTCATCTATCTGTTTCTTTAATTCATTTTTGTAAAGGTCAAGTGGCATTCCATGGATCTTCAGATTCAAACTTAGACCATTTCCAACGAATACAAATTGAGATAATTGTAATAAGTGAATCAAATTATTAGTATCAAGTTAATGAAATTAATTTGATAAATTCAAGGGTATCAAATTAAGTTAATCAAATTAATACAGTCCCAGTGCATGCGATAATGTATTATGGTTAAGAATCTTTTTTATATCATACACAAAAACTATCACATTTTTTTTATTTTATCAAATTATTTTATATAGTACATACATACATATAAGGACACCTAGACTGCCTGCATGGGTGGAATTCCCGTCTTAGTCTCATGTGAAATATAACATATATATGATAACCTGTCACTACCTTACTGTAAGAGCTAGTAGAAAAGAGGGTAGAAGCCTTGTGTAGGTAACAAAAATGTAATTTTCGCAGGAAAATTAATTTTTCCCTGATACAAACCTGAGGTACTCCTTACAATAGGATATACTTTCGCGAAGCGTAAGTTTTCTACCGCTAAACACTGTGTGTTGTTTTTAAAACACCTCACTCCGTGGGTCTGGGTAACAGTTATCCTCGGTAAGGGGCCCCTCCCTCCCCAACAAGTGTAGAGCACACCCATTCTCTGAGCCAGGTATGAAAGTAATCACCAGGTTTGACAGGCAAGAGAGAAGGAACTATTAGAGGGGTGGCTGAGGAGGGCCATTAAAGGTAAGGAGTACCTCAGGTTTGTATCAGGGAAAAATTAGTTTTCCTGCGAAAATTACATTTGTTCCGAAGAATACAAACTCTTCGGTACTCCTTACAATAGGAGACTCGGACTTAGGAGGGAAGGAAATTGTTATCTAGCCTGGAAAACCTTCGTAAGGAAATTTTAGTGTGCTAAGACTACGTTGACCAGACCCCTATACATTCCCCTATTCTTTGAAGTGCACCCATTTCTGTTCCCAGGAGTGGAAACAGACAGGTTATACTCACTTTTGTACCACGGAAGGGCTTGAATTGATTCCCTTGGAATGCTTGAGAGCCCTCGGGTGAGGTAAGGGAATGTAGGAGTATGAGAAGGCCTTTGGAAAGTTATCACCGTGTTTGCCGATCCAGAACCTGGATGAATTGTCACGGTCGGCTGTGTGCTATTGGGGAGGGGTATGTCATTTCAGGACTTCTTGGGCGGCCACTATGGGGCCCAAAGAGAAGTTCCCTAAAGATTCCCACATAACTTCTTTGAGGTAAAAGGAAGTGCACGTATTCTGGCTCATCCATATACCTGCTTGAAAAACCTGGTTGTCTGAGAGATTCTTTCTGAAGACTAGGGAGGTCCCCACTGCCCTCAGGTCATGGGCTTTTGCTTTAGGGCAATCTGTGTGGTTCATTTCGTAGGCTCTGCGGATGACTTCCTTGATCCAGTAAGAAATGCAATTCTTAGTGATGGGCTTCGGCTTACCTTTAGTAGAGACGAACAACCTCTTTAATTCTGGTTTAAGATGTTCAGTTCTCTTGAGGTAGGTCCGGATGGCTCGCACCGGGCATAGTGCTGTTTCCGTTTGTTCTCCCCATACATATTCGTCAAAGGAAGGAACACCAAAGGACGAGAATCTAGGGTCGGATTTAGCAGGATCTTGGTTTTTGGCAATGAATTGAGGCATGAAAGTGAAGGAGACCTCTTTCCATCCTTTTGAATGGGCGACTCTATAAGAAATGGCGTGTAAATCCCCTACTCTCTTGGAAGATGCTAGGGCTAGCAGAAAAACTGTCTTCAAGGTGAGGTCCTTCAGATGTGTCTCTCGGACTGGTTCGTAAGGGGGACCCCTCAGAGAGTTCAGGACTAATGCCACATCCCACGGAGGAAAACTAATTTCCCTGGGGGGATACGATCTTTTGAAGTGCCTGAAGAGCGTGGAAATTTACGGTGAAAGGGCGAGGTCCATTCCCTTCAGAGAAAACACCTGATTTAGCGCTGCCCTATAGCCTTGCACTGCCGAGAGGGAGATCTTCTTGGACTTCCTGAGGAAGTGGAAGAAGGCGATCTCAGGAATGGTGGCTTGATATAGGACTATTTTCCTGGAGTGGCACCATTCTGCAAAGACATTCCATTTTCCTTGATAAAGGTTAGCAGAGGAAGAGCGAATAGGAGCGGACATGTCCTCCGCCACCTCTCTGGGAAAACCTGTCTTTAGGAGGATCCGGACCATAGTCTGAACACGTGAAGATTGAGTGCTGAAGGGTTCTTGTGCCAAGCCCCGTTGATGGGTTGATGTAGAAGGTCTGGTCTTCCCTGAAGGGCCAGGGGCTCTTCTACTGCTAGATCGAGGGCGTCTGGAAACCATGGGGCTTCTGGCCACCAAGGAGCGATTAAAGTCATCCGAAGATAGAGTGCGTTTCTTGCTTTCTGGAGTACCTTCTGGAGCAAGGGAAACGGTGGGAAAGCGTAGGTGTCCAGGTTGTCCCAACTTTGCAGAAGAGCGTCTTCTCCTGCTGCCAGAGGATCCGGGAGAGGGCTGAAATATATTGGGAGTTGGTGATTCCATCTGGTGGCGAAAAGGTCCACTAGAGGGGAGCCCTATTTGCTGAGGATAAAGTTCGCTACTTCTTGATGGAGGGACCATTCTGTGCTGATTATCTGATTCCTTCTGCTGAGGTGGTCCGCCCAGACATTCCTCTTCCCCGAGATGTTTCGGGCTTTGAGTGACACTTGGAGATTCTCGGCTAGATTGAGGATGTTCATAGTCAGAAAGCATAGGTTCTGGGAGACTGTGCCCCCTTGCTTGTTCAGGTAGGCTACTACCGAGGAATTGTCCGACATTAAGCCCACTACTTTCTTCGAGACTCGATCCTTGAAGTGACGGAGAGCCAGGAGTACTGCCTTCAACTCTGGCCAGTTGATATGGGCTGTCCGCTCGACTGTGGACCAGGAACCGCTGACGTGATCGTCGTTGAGGTGGGCTCCCCAGCCCTCCTTGGAGGCATCTGAGAACAGGAGGACTTCGGGGGGAGATGGGCCGAGGGGCATCCCCACGAGCAGGTTGCACGGGTCCTTCCACCAAAGAAGAGAATCCTTGACTTCTTGGGTGAGGGAGATGTGTTGTAGGGGTTCTCCCTCATGCGGGGACCACTGAGACTTGAGGAGCCACTGTAGCGGTCGCATTCTTTGTCTGCTCCTGGGGATTAACCTCTCGACAGAGGCCATATGGCCCAGGAGGACTTGGCACTGTTTCGCCGTCAGGAACCCGGTCGATAGTGCCTGTGCAACTAAAGAAGTGAGATTCTGGATCCTCTTTTCTACTGGGAAGGACTTCATTAGGGAGGAGTCCAGGACCATACCCAGGTACGTGACTCTCTGTCTTGGTAAGAAATCTGACTTCTCCGGGTTTACTACGGTGCCCAATTTCCGGACGAAGGTTAGGACCATTGTCAGGTGTTCTTGGCATAGCTGGGCGGAATGTGCAAGGATCAGCCAATCGTCAAGGTAACGGAGTAGGCGAATTCCCCTGAAGTGAGACCACGCTGAAACGAGTTTGAACACTCTGGTGAAGACTTGGGGTGCTGTGGAAAGTCCGAAGCATAGGCAGGTGAGCTGGAAGGTGTTGCCCCTGTGGACGATTCTGAGGAATTTCCTGGAGGGATACACTGGCATTTGGAAATAAGCATCTTGGAGGTCCAGTGACACCATGAAGTCCCCTTCCCTGATAGACGCCCTTACGGACTCTGGGGTGTCCATCCGGAAATTCGTCAGGGAAAGGAACTTGTTGAGAGGAGACAGATCGATGACTGGTCTCCACCCCCCTGTTGCCTTTGCTACGAGGAATAGCCTTGAGTAGAACCCTGGGTCCGGAGTCGAGACTTCCTCTAGAGCTCCTTTCTCAAGCAGAACGGAGATTCCCTCCGCTAGGGCCCGCCCGCAAGCCGAGTCCGGGTGGTAGCTGCTGACTTGGATGGGATAGGGGGAGAGGCTGGGGACGGTGTGAAAAGGAAGGCGATAGCCTGCCTTGATGACCTGTATGGTCCAGTCGTCCGACCCGGCCTCCTCCCATGCCCTCCAGTAGAGAGAGAGGCAACCTCCTATCCTGTGCGGGAGGGCAGGCGAATTCCTACAATTTTCTGCGGGGGGGTCCGGAGCCTCGATGATGTTCTCTATTCGGAAAGGGGAGGGGCTTTTCTGTCTGTGTTTTCGACTTTGAATGGGGGGGTGGCCTTTCTTCTCTCTTGGGGTGATGAAAAGGCTGCCTCTGCGTCTGAGAGGACCTAGGGGCCGATGGGGGGGGGGGGTCCTTGGCCTCGAGCTAGGGACGGCTGTTCTCTCGATGGCTCTGTTATGCATCAATTGGTTCGCGCTTGCGATTGCCGAGTCCACCATTTCCGGGGGAATCCGCGTGTGGGTGAGAAGGGGGGCCCTCTTCAATGGAGCATAAATCTCTCTGAGGAGGGGGTCACTGGGGTCCCCGAGGATGGTGTCTCTCCTGCGGGACTCGAAGTTGGCCCAGGACGTTGAGAGGCAGGCAGCCTGATGCTTCAGGGCTCTGCTCGCGCTTTCCAATAGAGCCTGGAGGTCGCATTCCTCCTGGGGTTGCAGTTCGGGTAAGAACTCCCTTACTGAGGCAAGGAGGCGTTCCAGCCAGGAGTTCACCGCAAGGGACAGATCCAGGGATTGAATGTGGTCTCTGACTTCTCTGTCGGAAAGGAGGACGTTTCTTCTGCGTAGTGATTCCGCGTCCACTTTGACCAGCTCTGGTAATATATTCCAGCACCTATGTTATGCGGCTCGCTTCTAATGTCGAGAAAAGAGCAAGTGACGAGATGGTGAGGGAGGTAACGACTAGTGTGTCAAGTCGTGTCCCAAGTCGATCTGCTTGCGGGATAGTTTGGTACGAGGTGAGAAAGCAGTCAGTGACCAGGCTTACAGCTTAACGCTCCGAGGCGATGTGGTTCCTCATATGTTTCGTCCATATCTATATACACGGGCAGGTCATGACCCATGCTCCTAATTAGGATAAGGTCGTGTGATGCGTGGCAAGTCAGACACCAACGCTCTTACACTGCCGACTAATGAAGACAGAGGGTATGCGTTCTTCAACGAATTCATTGTGCTTCCTCGCGTGGCTGCCAGACCGAGGCACTGGTTAGTCATCTTGGGGCCTGACAGGGTCCGTCTTAGGCTGGTGAGCTGCATGTGCGTTTCCTCAAAGAGGCCTTGTCCCACCCGTCGGCCTCAAGGAAGCTAGGTCGAGTCGACGCAGCTGGGCGGTACACGAGTCACACGGGTGGGACTACGAGCGATTCCGTTGGGGGTCCTCGGGGTCAAAGGTCGTGGAACGGTGATGTGAGGGATAAGGACCGAGGTCTAGAACTGAGGGAAACTTCCTAACAAAATCCATACCATGTGGGACTGTACGGACACGAGATGGTGGATGCTGCTGCTGCCAAAAAAGGGAGCCTTAGCACAGGAACAAGACCAGATCATCCATCCAGTACATGGTCAGCGACGCTTTGCATCGACTCGACAAAGCCATCTGAGAAACCTGATTGGCGGATTACACTGCCACCGCCATGGCCAATCCCCCTCCCACACTTTTCCTCCTGCCCCCCCCCCCATACATGTCAGCTATAATATCAAGAATAGGGGTAAATCATTGACACACACACAATACATAAACATTCCTTATATCTGCGACATGGAACGCATCTCCTTTCACGACTGCCTGTTCTACTGTAGACAAACGAGGGATCATTTCTAGCCACTAAGGGACTTCCTTGGGAATCCTTCCACTGCCCTACATCATCTGAGAACAGCTCCAACTCCAGATGAACACAGTCTTGGCAGCCAATCGTATCTGTTCCTCCCCAATGGGAATCTTTTTGTCACACGTTTCAGTTGGGACCAAACTAATTAACCACCTCTCAAGACTCCAGTAGAGAATGTAAAATCATCCCATATGCCATTCCTTTATGGCTACGTATAAAATCAATTACCATAAACTCTTGCCCTATCCCCATCCAGACATAAGACACCATTCTCAAAATCAGCAAGCTACACTGGAACTTTATATATATATATATAAGATCCCCTATCAAGAACCTCCCAACTGAGGCAACCTTGATAAGAATCCTTACTGATTTAAACCCATTGACAGTTCTCCATGTGTACACTTTGTATATATGTATGCAATTTTCAACTTGGCATCTGTCCTTATTATCAAATTATCATACATAGATTTCAATTCTTGTATTGCTCCACCTTTGGCTATACATTTTACTCGCCCGGTTTTATTTCTATTGAACCCTCTGGCACAGGTTTCCTTTGCAGCTGATCATTTAATGTGGACAAGTTGAGAGACTAAACTATCCACGCTTAACATAATAAGTAGATACTTCAAAGAAAAATAAAACATCCACCGTTTGTTTGTTCGTTATAATACCTAGTCATATTTTTTCATATACTAAATTACACAAAGAAAAGTCCCTTTCTTCAGTACTCCTGTTCAAATCGATAACCAAAGAGTAGTACACAGACAAGTTGATAACATTACACTAGTGTTTCATGTCATGGATATAGATTAAAATATCAATTGATAAGACGAGTGTGGTCTGTCAGGAATACATTTAAGTACTGCAATAAAACATTATTTCTATTGTGTTTTCTTTACTGTGAAGTTTCACAATGATAATAAAGAGTACTACAATAATTCATTTATCTGTTTGTTTATCAATCTATTTCATTTATTCATTTGTTTTGTAAAGACCAAGTGGCATTCCATTGGTCCTATAACATATCAGATTCAAGCTTAAATGATATCATTTCCAACAAAAGCAAATTGAGATAGTGAACAGATTTTAGATATGGTCCTATAAGACATTCACTAAAACTACTCCACTCAAGTTACCACAGCGTTGTTACATACATAATAACAATGCCATGCAGTACTTGTTCATAAGGAACACCTGCATGTAAAGAACAAGTTCAAAATCACAAAAAAGAACCAAGTACATATATTTATTTTTGTCTCAAATGTCATAGGTCTGAGTTTGAATCTAATAACTCCCCACACAGCTCCAGTCTTTAGAGACAAATGTGCAACACAAAGTTACATGAGAAAAGTTTTGCTTTTGTGCAAGTTATCATGTGACTTTTGAAAGCATCTTATGAGAAAGCTGCATTACACAAATCATAATGGAAAGTCATCTCTCCTCAGTTCATCTTCATATGCTGTGTGGTATTACTCCTTCATAAGAAAGCTGCACTGTGCAGTTTACAGTAGAAAGGCTTCTCCCCATGTGGGACATTGAATGCTAATTTAGAGTACTCCTACAAAAGAACGGTCCATGTCACAGGTCATGCTATTGGAAAGACCTTTCTCCGTTGTGGGCCACCACATGATATTTGAAATCATCCTTGAGAAATCTGCATCACACAGGTAACACTGTAAAAGGCTTCTCTCCAGAGTAGGTAAAATCATTATGTCTCTTGTAAGTTACATAATACAGGTCACACTGTGTGGGCTAACACGTGACGTCTGAGGACTCTTTTTCGAGAGAAAGTTTTATTGCACACGTCACACTGGAAAGGCTTCTCTCCTGTGTGGGTTATCATGTGATTTTTAAGATGTCCCTTTTGTGAGAAAGCTGAATCACACAGGTCACACTGGAAAGGCTTCTCTCCTGTGTGTGTTAACACATGATTTTTAAGTTGTCCCTTTCGAGAGAAAGTTTTATTGCACAGGTCACACTGGAAAGGCTTCTCTCCTGTGTGGGATATCATGTGACTTTTAAGACTCCCCTTTTCTGAGAAAGCTGAATCACACAGGTCACACTGGAAAGGCTTCTCTCCTGTGTGGGTCCGCATGTGACGTTTAAAAGTAGCCTTTTGTGAGAAAACTGAATCGCATAGGTCACAACGGAAAGGCTTTTCTCCTGTGTGGGTCATCATGTGATTTTTAAGATTACCCTTTAGTGAGAAAGCAGAATCACACAGGTCACACTGGAAAGGCTTCTCTCCTGTGTGGGTCCGCATGTGACGTTTAAAAGTATCCTTTAGCGAGAAAACTGAATCGCATAGGTCACACTGAAAAGGCTTCTCTCCTGTGTGGGTCATCATGTGATATTTAACATGACTCTTTTGTGAGAAAGTAAAATCGCACAGGTTACACTGGAAAGGCTTTTCTCCTGTGTGGATCATCATGTGACGTTTGAGATTACCTGTTTGTGAAAAAGCTGAATCACACAGGTCACACTGGAAAGGCTTCTCTCCTGTGTGGGTCCGCATGTGACGTTTAAAATTAGCCTTTCGTGAGAAAACTGAATCGCATAGGTCACAACGGAAAGGCTTCTCTCCTGTGTGGGTCATCATGTGACGTTTGAGATCGCCTCGTTGTGAGAAAGCAGAATCACAGAGGTCACACTGGAATGGCTTCTCTCCTGTGTGGGTTGTCATGTGATTTTTAAGATGACTCTTTAGTGAGAAAGCTGAATCGCACAGGTCACACTGGAAAGGCTTCTCTCCTGTGTGGGTCATCATGTGGCGTTTAAAATTAGCCTTTTGTGAGAAAACTGAATCACATACATCACAACGGAAAGGCTTTTCTCCTGTGTGGGTCATCATGTGATTTTTAAGATTACCCTTAATTGAGAAAGCAGAATCACACAGGTCACACTGGAAAGGCTTCTCTCCTGTGTGGGTCATCATGTGATTTTTAAGACCACCCTTTAGTGGGAAAGCAGAATCACACAGGTCACACTGGAAAGGCTTCTCTCCTGAGTGGGTCATCATGTGATATCTAAGACTAACCTTGTGTGAGAAAGTTTTACTGCACAGGTCACACTGGAAAGGCTTCTCCCCTGGGTGTGTTATCATGTGATGTTTAAGATCACCCTTTCGTGAGAAAACAGAATCGCACATGTCACAGTGGAAAGGCTTTTTTCCTGCGTGGTTCATCATGTGACGGCTGAGATTACCTTTTTTGCGAGAAAGCTGAATTGCACCGAGCACACTGGAAAGGCTTCACTCCTGTCTGGGTCATCATGTGAAATTTGAGAACATGCTTTTGTGAGAAAGCTGAATAGCACTGGTCCCACTGAAATGACTTCTATCTTGTGTGGGTCATCATGCGACATTTAAAATTAACCCTTGATGAGAAAGCTGCATTAAAATGGTCACATTGGAAAAGCTTCTCTTTTCTTTGGGTTGTCACATGATATTTAAGGTGATTTATGAGACAACTGTGCCACAGATGTCACACCAGTCTCTTTTGTATGAGAATGACATGGAATCTTCGGATAGCTTTCCCAGAGAAATATTGATAGTTACCCTTCTGAAAAAAGAGAAAACATAAGATTGACACCTAATCTTTTGAGGTGTATAGGATTGTGGATGTTTTGTACACAAACCATTTCATTCTCAAGTCCCTTTGTACCTACACAGAACATGTGTACATGTCATCACCTAACATAAAATGGGTAGAAATACTAACAGATATGGCCCTATGATATATTGCATTCTACCTTTTCATTAGAAGTGTACTGAAAACCATCCGTTACATGCATACTCACACCATCATGACTCGAAATTTCTCTAGCTTTATTTCATCTGGTCATAAGATTTGGAGGGGGGAATGGCCCATATCAGTCATTCTCTAATACAACTCCAAATGCTCACAATACCTGAATCTATAAATGACCTACTCTAGTAATGTTCATTCAGTTCACCTCACTCATCTGACTGACATAAGGTTTTGTTTCCTCCAATACACATCAAATTGGGTCTTTGTTTGATACAGCTCTTGACAAGGAGTCTGCTGTCTTGAAATATCTTCAAGACTTCTTTCCTAAGCTTTCAGAGGCAAAAATGAAGGCTAGTACTATCCTTATTGGGCCACAAGTAACGAGAATGATGGAGTGTTCAGAGTTTCTACAGTTCACAGAAAATGATAAAATAGCTTGGGAGTGTTTCATTGCTGTACTACAAGGCTTTCTTGGAAACAAGGCTGATAATCATATTGAACTGGTTCAAGATTTAGTGAAGTTATGGTGAGATGGGCTGCAGAATGTCCTTGGAGGTTCATATCCTAGATACTCACCTCAACAGCTTCAAGGACAATATGGGAGCATATTCAGGGTAAAATGGCTAATGCTTCCACCAAGGTATAATGAACTCTGAACAGAGATATCAGAGGACTTTCAATGAAAACATGATGGTAGACTACATTTGGGGGCTCACACAAGTGATTTGTTGTATTCATGCAAATCAAGGAAAACTGTTCACTTTTAATCATAGAAATTAGCTTCAGATATAATAAATTAAAAAATTAGCAGCATTTCTTTCTGTCCAAAAATGGTGAAAATGGAAATTTAGCTATTTTGGGGCAAAAAATAATTATGAAATCCATAAAAGCAAAGTTTGAATGGAATAATGAAGATTTATATTGTTTTGCTTTGAAAAGAATTTGAAAATAACGTCTACCTAACTGGTTGTGACACTTGTGATATTACTGGCAAAAGAATTTTTTCCTCATATATCTTTGTGGAAACTATTTGACATTACTATGAAAAAACGTCCATGAGGAGCTAAGATGTGAGGGAGGAAAAAATGGTGGGTGGGAGTGAACTGGACGGGAGTGGGTATGTGATTTTTTATTTGGTTAACTATCATACAATGGAGAAAAAACCTTGGTATACAGATAGTATTATCTCAGTTTAAAAAGCGTCCCTGCCTATCTACATAAATCAATATAAAATTGGGCATTTTGTGAGTTTTAGTCTCGCTTGAACATTTCCTACATTACTGTTTCTCAAATACACTTCCCATATATAAACACTTTGTAGAAGAAAGTAGTACTAATACATAAATATGCATTATCAACACCATTTATATCCAGTACACTGGTTGCACCCAAACCTTAGGGTACTGATTGGAAACTCCTATACCCTCTTATGCCTTTATTTATTTATTTATCTATTTATTTTTTTAGGAATGTCACCTGTGGGGCTACAGGGAGAAGGATGACTAGTCCTAATCCCCATCCCGTTTTTGTCGCCTCTTACGATTCAAGTGGGAATACTTGGTGGCAGTATTCTTTACTGAAGCAGCCTTGCTGTGGACGTGGTGTGTCTTGTGACACTGCTTCTGACCCACGGCAGTGGAAAAGATGCAGGGATGACCCGTCATCCAGGAGGTGCCAAGATAAGAGGGAGGGAAGAGGGTGGAGGGGAATGGAGTGAGATAGGAATGGAATGGGTGGTAGTGGTTTTTATGCGTTTTTTCTTTTTTTTTTTTTTTGCTACATCCCTTATGAGGTGGAAAAAAGCCTTTGGTATATGTATGTATGTACATTGGTTGGACAGTGGCTTGTGTCAGAGAGTTGATCCAGCAACTTTATATTTTACACTTTAGTAAAAGAATATGCATGGGTCACAACACACACTATCATAATGACCAGTTTCACATTTTTGGAACTTTAACTATCTCCAAGAAGTTGATATGATGTGTGTAAATAGATATGATATCAATATGACCAAATACATAGTGACCAATAACTGCCGTCAAGGGTTGACTGGTGGCAAGTAGTATAGATACATAGATGGGCCCTTTCTAATGACTAGGCAAGTAAAGCAGTATTTTCCTATAGAAGGGACACAGGACTTGGACACTCTATATGGCGTGAATGAATCCTGTTTTTTATGGGTGTTTTCACCAATTTCATTTTATTGTGACCAAGTAAAAATTGGACCATGTGTAGTTAAGTGTGTATGTATGTATATATATATATATATATATATATATATATATATATATATATATATGTATATGTATTTATATATATATATATATGTATATATATTAGTATACATATACATATATTGGAAAACAGCAAACACCAGATTCAATTGATGGGTTTATTTGCCCAAATAAACCCTTCAATAGAATCTGGTGTTTGCTGTTTTCCAATATGGATCCCAGATTCCAAATCTTCTCTTACATATACATATATATATATATTGTACTTTCACTTGTCAATAGTTACATACTTTGAGGTAAGGGAGTTAAAAGGTGTTAAATTCCACTGAACTCAATTCATTTGAGCAGCACCCTTCATAAAAGGTTTGTATAGTTACTTGGAAATAAAGTCCATATAGCAACCGGTGCTATTAGTGGGGTTTGAATCAACAACTCAGCATATGACCATTGATAGAGTGCACAGCCTTATTCCATTCAGATGCCCAAAGAACTCACAATCAGCACTCAAAGAGCCATGTATATATACAATGACCTTTTTCCCTTATGTGGGAAGTAGATAAATCAGAGGTACGTCGTACCTATTCGCACCCACTTCACTTCCCTTCACCACCCTTTCCACCCCCTCCTTCTCAGGTCCTCATGGATGGTCATCAGACCATATGGCCTATATTAGGCAGTTCTATGTTCTCTACCACCTGTCATCCACATTCATAAAGTTATCTACAAACTTTGGGCAGTCAAGTGAATTTAGGCTCTGTGCTCTCTCAATAAGCTGGTGTACAGTTGTCAATTTGAACCCATTAAAGTCGCTTGTGCTTATGACATCTTGATTCCTAATAATAATAAAAATAATTTGACTAAGGGAACCCTCCAATTCAACTGAATTTGGTGGTGTTTATCACCTTTTAATATATTATACTAACTTACACATGATAAAATAGAATGGGTTTAAAACACCCATAAAAACGGGAGACATTACATCCACACCATTTAATGTCCTGGCCCTGTGACACTTTCACAACAAAATGCTGCTTTGCATGCCTACCCTTGAGAAGATGCCCATCTATGTAGCCACACAATATAATGGCGTTTGCTTTGACCTATTCCTACCGTTTTGTATTACAATGTAAACAAACACATAGTTGCCAGATTGATTCTCTGACATGAATAACTGGCCAAACTGTGTACCAGTTATAAATACTGACAATATCATATACCAACAGACCAAATTCCTTGTAAAAGGGGGGTGGGTGGCAGAGTCAAAGCATACCTTTTGCCCATCACACATCCATTCATTCCTCTCAAACTCACGTAATTATGGGTTCAGATTCCAAGACTTCTCTCCAATTCCTATCTGAATTACCTGCCCCAACAATCCACCCACATATGGTAAAGGTGATAACTGGTGCTGCAACCATACAACTGGTCTAGGTCTCACCACCTACCTTCCTTTTCTTGATCAAACTTTACCAGAGGTCCACCACACATTCTCCTATCAAGGATGTCAGATATTAATGATTTAGTGCAAATCTTGTAAATCTGATAGATTTCTATTGTTAAACTCTTGTTTTCACTTTTTCAGGGGACCCACCCACTAGTTAATTTTGACAGACACCAAAAGCCTATAGATGAAACTGTAAAATCATGATTTCTGACACCCTTGCATGAAATGTAAATCAACCTACTAACCTAACTGGTCACCATCTACACCAGTGGTTGCCAACCCTTATAGCTACATCCATTTTTAAGCTTAATATAAATATTGTGCTATTGGATCCATTAAATAAATAATATAAATAACTAAAATAAATAAATAAATAATAATTATAACAAGTTCAGATCAGGAAAGACTTAACCACAATTATAATAACTGATGGTTACAGGTAGTTTCAAAGTTGAAGTTATAAATTTGCCTGGAATGTTTACAAATTTACAGTTTATGATATTTTCAACTTGATGGAATAATTCTTTTGTAAGAAGCTTCTGGAGCCACATAAGTGGCCTCAAAGAGCCGCAGATTGCCGACCACTGCCCTATACCTACATGAGACTGGGTTGGTGGTTAGGTTAGACTCATCCCCACTCAAGCCCTCCGTTAACCACTACCACAACAATTTTGTGAGATTAGCTTATCGAGTACCACTGCAAGTGAGTTACAATTATTTCTGTGTGACAAATTCGTGTCCCGTGGCAATTTTTACTTATAAATCAGAATGACAACACAAAACTACTTTTAAGTTAGATTACAGTGAATTCCATTTTTGAGATATAGCTTTCATTATATTCTGAGTATTACGGCCAATAACACATAAAACATCGGTAGCCCAGGAATGCAGTACACTAACATATGTTCAATAATTTGTAACTTTATATCTTATATCTGTTAATCGCATGCCTGGTATGCAAGAATGTAAACACTGAACAAGCGCTTGATAAGCTGCCTTCATTTTGTCAAAGAATTTTGCAGCGGTGATTGGAGCCAATGAAAAACCAGGCCACATAAAGCAACCTTTAAAGTGGTTACAAACTAAGCATTACTTGCTATATGCTACTCACTTTGTTACCAAGCTCTTGCGTATCCGTCATCTACGAAATGTTTTGCTGACGATTTTTTTTTTTTTTTTTGGGGGGGGGCTACCTGGAAAAAACCAGCAAACATCTTTACTTATACCTAAAATAATAATTCTACAATTATTTAGTAGATATATAGATAGATAGATAGATAGATAGACTTTAATTGGCAATGAATCAATGCACATGAAGTGCAAATAATGACAAATACACATAGTTCGAAATAATAAATGCAAATTGCCGAGGATAACACTAAAAGCATGTACGCTTATTTCCATTGTGGATTTGTTCTAAAACATCAGTATATACTGCTTACAATGCCTAATTTTATCTCATTACTAACCTACAGAATTTTTTTTCTAAAGTACTCCAACACCTAGACAGCCACAACCATGATATTGTAATGACCTGCAACTTCCAGGCATCAATCTAATCATGTTCAATCTAATCATGTTGGCTCGGTCTGGCAAACGCCTACAATAATCTTTTCTTTACCCGTGAGGTGTCCTCTGCTTACATTTCTCGTGACACTTCAGCGTCTCACGAATTTCAACTATTTCAAATATTCTTGCAAATGTACAATGGAGGAAAATGTGGGAAACTATCCCAATACCTATATCTGGATTCTGGATTCCAAGGAAAGACCACCTCGCTTGCGCGGGATCGGGTTTTGTGGGAGGGGAAGAATGTCTATAGGAAAATGAAAAGATAGTAGTGTATAAAAGAGGGCTATTGCCACCGGGCGAGTTGCGAGCGATTAGGGGCTTATTTGTTGTCGTGGCTTAGGAGAAGTGGACCGGGAGCTTGGAGGGCAGCGCTTGACGCCGGGGTTAGGATTAGGATCACCAACGAAAGTTTAGAAAATGGTAGGAGGCGTAGTAGTAGAGAAAAGTGGAAAAACGGATTCTCTACCTATATGAGGACGCCGACATCGGTGTCCTCATTATTTTTATTTTGTAGTTGTAGCCGAGTGACCCCAAAATTCTGAGAACTGGCCTAATCATATTATCTGTGGTTATAATATACATCACGACTCTTTATATCATACATACAAACTATTACATTTTTCATTTTATAAAATTATCTTATATAATACATGTACCAAACGATACATATACGCAATTAGAGATTGTGTATATTTTGTATCTCTAATCGTGCATTTGCCCCATTCTGTGTGTGATATAAGGGTAATCTAATATATATATATGTATATGTGTGTGTGTGTGTATGTATATGTATGATCAATTTAATAAAATGAATATAAAAAGTGTGAGTTTTGTCTCCTTTTTTCATTAAAATCCAAGGCAGCCCCTTCCCCCTCCCTCAGACATCCAAATCTCAGCCATGGAGATGTCATGATATATGACGGCAATGATCTGAGGCAAAACTACTCAGGACTCGCTTAGATAATCAGGTGCAAATGAGTTGCCTCCACCAAGTCTTACAATACTAATAAATCATGCTACTGTAGTAGTTTTAGTTCGGAACAACGGCAGGACAAATGAAAATCAGCACAAAATATCTAATCTCCTTCTTTCGGTAATTAGCCACAAGGTGCGACACTAGAAGTGTCACATGAGAAATATAGGTGAAGCTCGGACTAAGGCCACAGCTTAGTGGAGCTTATGGTTGTAGCTGGACGTGGAGCCTAACGTCAGTGAGGCGGTAGCAGATGATGGTGGCGAGGCTCGATGGGACGACTAGAAGATTGGACGAGGAGATGTTGTTGTATGTGCTGGTCGGTACTGTTCTGCCCATCTCGGAGAAACGCCGACCTTTTAAGGGAGACTGGCAGGAACGTGAGGAGCTTTCCAAGTTCCTGACTGGCTGACCGCTGGCTGGCAGGGACACCCTTGCGAACTACGCTTGCCAACTACAGGAACTTGGAAAATATCCTCACTTAGGCCACAAAGCAAGTGACTGTAGGCCTACCGCCATGGCTAAAACATGGATTGATGAAGTACACTGAGGTGGATTGTATGCTTCTGCTGACACTCTCTTTTCCCAATTAACAACTATGAGAGAAACATTTAAAGTAATACACGATGACAGTCTCAAGGAAGGAAAAAGAGTGCTTGAAAACAGCTGTTCGTTAATTAGAAAATGTTGGATTTGATGTACCTCATGATGTCATATTTTTTCCAAAATATCTGTACTTTAGAATTAGGAATCTAAATAGTAACATTAAGACAAATAAGAAAAACATAAGTCATGCAAAGGTCAAAACAGAAAGCTAATGAAACTGACCACATGAATGAGATTTAGTTTACTTTTTCACTAGGACCATATTACCTGTTTTCCTTTGTTGTTTATGTTATGATTAAGTGGTTTATATTCAATAACAAATATTGAATATTTATGCTAACATGAATGGTGTGAAATTAATTTTTCTTTATATTATGACTACTGTTTGCCATAATTATTATGAATATATTTGTGCTTATAATAGACCCTTTAATATTCCAAGTGTTCATCTAATTAGTAATGCATGTAGGTAATATGTAATGCAGTTAAAAAAAAAGGGGGGGAGGGGAAGAGATAACAGGCTCCAAGGGTGGTCAAGTTCAAGTCAGTACGGTGAGTAGCTGGGAGGTGCGGCGTGGATGACGTCATCACCCCTCCTCGCCCGCGCTCGATCCGCTCGGCTCGCTGACCAGTCTAGATGGACCTTGGGAGTACCGAAGAGTTTGTATTCTTCGGAACGAAGAGACTGTGCTGTACAATATGTAACGGAAAGTAGTCAAAGAATTGTTACATGTTATAGCACACCCTCCTTGAAATGATTGATACACATGCTCCAACTCATCAGCAGTAGGGGGAAATGAGGCTTGTTGTATGTCTCTAATTATTGAGCCTCGAAGACAAGGGTGCACACTATCCTCTTCAATACGGTGTCGCCTACGTAGGCGGCATGAGGAGCAAGTGGATACGCGAGGCTGCCATATCGGCGTCTTGATTATATTTATTGTAGTTGCCCCTGCGTAATGACATACTCTCTAAACTGTCTTCATCACATTTTCTATGGTTATCAAAATTCACGGGTGAAAGAGAGAACGATCGATATAGGCGGTGACTATTTTCTATGATGCGAGTATTATGACGAAACATCTTACGTCTGGCAGCTAAGGCTGCCCGCGAGATTTTGGCCCATATTGAAGGGGCTAGTGAAAATAATGTTGCATTTTCTTCTGTGACATTTCGACATACCATGAAAAAACATACACACTCTTGAAAATTCTTTAATTGTTTCTACTGAGTTATCTGTTGCCAATTTATGCGAAGTTTTTGACAAAGGCTGGCAAATTCATTGCACCAAATGAATTATGCCAGAGGAAAATGGCATACAAATAAAAAAAAAACGGAACTTATATCAGAAAAGCCAATATTATGAACATTCTGGTAAACACTAAACACTGCTGACGAATGTCAATAACAGAAGTAATCCGCAAAACCAAGATATAGTTCTCCATTGCGCATATCCGGAAGCTAGTTGAGACTAGATATAGGGGTTACCTAGTCTACACATATGGCCCAGTGCTTCAAGATGGCCGCACAGTCACGGCTATCTTCTTACAAAACATCCAAGAGTCCTTCTCTGTAAAGCTTCTACCCACCACGGTCTCGGCCGGGCTGATTACCATCTGGGAAGGAATAGACAGGTTTTTCGCTTTCCCCCATCCTCCATCTCGTGTCACCGTACCCTTAGACTCCGGAACCAGCCTTATGGCACTACAAAAACCCCAACGCGCCCTGCGACCTGACACTTTGCACCTCAGTTGAAACGACAACAAAAAAGACATCTGTTAGGCTAGTTTCAAAGCAAACTCTGATGGAGTGTTGTTTTTATCTGGTAATAAATTCGAGTGACGAGATGGCGAGGGAGGTGACGACTTGTGTGTTAAGTCGTGTCCCAAGTCGATCTGCTTGCGGGATAGTTGGGTACGAGGTGAGGAAGCAGTCAGTGACCAGGCTTACAGCTTAACGCTCCAAGGCGATGTGGTTCATCATCTGTTTCGTCCATATTTATATACACGGGCAGGTCATGACCCATGCTCCTAATTAGGATAAGGTCGTGTGATGCGTGGCAAGTCAGACACGAACGCTCCTACACTGCCGACTAATGAAGACAGAGGCTATGCGTTCTTCAACGAATTCATTGTGCTTCCTCGCGTGGCTGCCAGACCGAGGCACTGGTTAGTCATCTTGGGGCCTGACAGGGTCCGTCTTAGGTTGGTGAGCTGCATGTGCGTTTCCTCAAAGAGGCCTTGTCCCACCCGTCGGCCTCAAGGAAGCTAGGTCGAGTCGACGCAGCTGGGCGGTAATCGAGCCACACGGGTGGCACTACGAGCGATTCCGTTGGGGGTCCTCGGGGTCAAAGGTCGTGGAACGGTGATGTGAGGGATAAGGACCGAGGTCTAGAACTGAGGGAAACTTCCTAACAAAATCCATACCATGTGGGACTGTACGGACACGAGATGGTGGATGCTGCTGCTGCCAAAAAAAAAGGGAGCCTTAGCACAGGAACAAGACCAGATCAACCATCCAGTACATGGTCAGCGACTCTTTGCATCGACTCGACAAAGCCATCTGAGAAACCTGATTGGCGGACTACACTGCCACCGCCATGCCCAATCCCCCTCCTACACTTTTCCTCCTGCCCCCCCCCCCATACATGTCAGCTATATCAAGAATAGGGGTAAATCATTGACACACACAATACATAAACATTCCTTATATCTGCGACAAGGAACAAATCTCCTTTCACGACTGCCTGTTCTACTGTAGCCAAACGAGGGATCATTTCTAGCCACTATGGGACTTCCTTGGGAATCCTTCCACTGCCCTACATCATCTGAGAACAGCTCCAACTCCAGATGAACACAGTCTTGGCAGCCAATCGTATCTGTTCCTCCCCAATGGCAATCTTTTTGTCACATGTTTCAGTTAGGACCAAACTAATTCACCTCTCAAGACTCCAGTAGAGAATGTAAAATCATCCCATATGCCATTCCTTTATGGCTACGTATAAAATCAATTACCATAAACTCTTGCCCTATCCCCATCCAGATATAAGACACCATTCTCAAAATCAGCAAGCTACACTGGAACTTTATATATATATATATAAGATGCCCTACTGAGGATTCCCTATCAAGAACCTCCCAACTGAGGCAACCTTGATAAGAATCCTTACTGATTTAAACCCATTGACAGTTCTCCATGTGTACACTTTGTATATATGTATGCAATTTTCAACTTGGCATCTGTCCTTATTATCCAATTATCATACATAGATTTCAATTCTAGTATTGTTCCACCTTTGGCTATATTGTTGGTGTATTGTAATAAATTCACAATTCTGGCTACACTTAAGAAATACAGTCATTTCATAATGGCCAACAATAAAGCCACAGGAAAATTGACAACTTTGGTGAGGAAAATAAGTAATCAAACTAAAATATTCAAGTCACTGGGTCTTATTTCAGTCTCTTCTTCATTGCGACAACCTATTGTCTTCAGTACCCCCACAATACATTTTACTCGCCTGGTTTTATTTCTACTGAACCCTCTGGCACAGGTTTCCTTTGCAGCTGATCATTCAATGTGGACAAGTTGAGAGACTAAACTATCCACGCTTAACATAATAAGTAGATACTTGAAAGAAAAATAAAACATCCACTGTTTGTTTGTTCATTATAATACCAAGTCATATTTTTTCATATACTAAATTACACAAAGAAAGGTCCCTTTCTTCAGTACTCCTGTTCAAATTGATAACCAAACAGTAGTACACTGACAAGTTGATAACATTACACTAGTGTTTCATGTCATGGATATAGATTAAAATATCAATTGATAAGACGAGTGTGGTCTGTCAGGAATACATTTAAGTACTGCAATAAAACATTATTTCTATTGTGTTTTCTTTACTGTGAAGTTTCACAATGCTAATGAAGAGTATTACAATAATTCATTTATCTGCCTGTTTACTAATCTATTTCATTTATTCATTTGTTTTGTAAAGACCAAGTGGCATTCCATTGGTCCTATAACATATCAGATTCAAGCTTAAATGATATCATTTCCAACAAAATCAAATTGAGATATTGAACAGATTTTAGATATGGTCCTATAAAACATATAAAGAAAAGTCCATGTCACAGGTCATAATATTGGAAAGACCCTTCTCCGTTGTGGGCCACCACATGATATTTGAAATCATCCTTACTTGAGCAATCTGCATCACACAGGTAACACTGTAAAAGGCTTCTCTCCAGAGTAGGTAAAATCATGATGTCTCTTGTAAGTTACATAATACAGGTCACACAGTATGGGCTAACACGTGACGTCTGAGGACTCTTTTTCGAGAGAAAGTTTTATTGCACAGGTCACACTGGAAAGGCTTCTCTCCCGTGTGGGTTATCATGTGATCTTTAAGAAGTCCCTTTCGTGAGAAAGCTGAATCGCATAGGTCACAACGGAAAGGCTTCTCTCCTGTGTGGGTCATCATGTGACGTTTGAGAACGCCTAGTCGTGAGAAAGCAGAATCACACAGGTCACACTGGAATGGCTTCTCTCCTGTGTGGGTCAACATGTGACTTTTAAGATGTGCCTTTTGTGAGAAAGCAGAATCACACAGGTCACACTGGAAAGGCTTCTCTCCTAAGTGGGTCATAATGTGAGATCTAAGATTACCCTTGTGTGAGAAAGTTTTACTGCACAGGTCACACTGGAAAGGCTTCTCCCATGTGTGTGTTATCATGTGATGTTTAAGATCACTCTTTCGTGAGAAAGCTGAATCACACAGGTCACACTGGAAAGGCTTCTCTCCTGTGTGGGTCATCATGTGATTTTTAAGACCACCCTTGTGTGGGAAAGCAGAATCACATAGGTCACACGGGAAAGGCCGCTCTCCTGAATGGGTCATCATGTGATAGTTAAGATTAACCTTATGTGAAAATGTTTTACTGCACAGGTCACACTGGAAAGGCTTCTCTCCTGTGTGGGTCATCATGTGACTTTTAAGACCACACTCTCGTGAGAAAGCAGAATCACACAGGTCACACTGGAAAGGCTTCTCTCCTGTGTGGGTCATCATGTGATATCTAAGATTACCCTTGTGTAAGAAAGTTTTACTGCACAGGTCACACTGGAAAGGCTTCTCCCCTGGGTGTGTTATCATGTGATCTTTAAGATCACCCTTTCGTGAGAAAACAGAATCGCACATGTCACAGTGGAAAGGCTTTTTTCCTGCGTGGTTCATCATGTGACGGCTGAGATTACCTTTTTGCGAGAAAGTTGAATTGCACCGAGCACACTGGAAAGGCTTCACTCCTGTCTGGGTCATCATGTGAAATTTGAGAACATGCTTTTGTGAGAAAGCTGAATAGCACTGGTCCCACTGAAATGACTTCTATCTTGTGTGGGTCATCATGCGACATTTAAAATTAACCCTTGATGAGAAAGCTGCATTAAAATGGTCACATTGGAAAAGCTTCTCTTTTCTTTGGGTTGTCACATGATATTTAAGATGATTTATGAGACAACTGTGCCACAGATGTCACACCAGTCTCTTTTGTATGAGAATGACATGGAATCTTCGGATAGCTTTCCCAGAGAAATATTGATAGTTACCCTTCTGAAAAAAGAGAAAACATAAAATTGACATCTAATTTTTTGAGGTGTATAGGATTGTGGATGTTTTGTACACAAACCATTTCATTCTCAAGTCCCTTTGTACCTACACAGAACATGTGTACATGTCATCACCTAACATAGAATAGGTAGAAATATTAACAGATATGGCCCTATGATATATTGCATTCTACCTTTTCATTAGAAGTGTACTGAAAACCATCCGTTACATGCATACTCACACCATCATGACTCGAAATTTCTCTAGCTTTATTTCATCTGGTCATAAGATTTGGAGGGGGGAATGGCCCATATCAGTCATTCTCTAATACAACTCCAATGGCTCACAATACCTGAATCTATAAATGACCTACTCTAGTAAGGTTCATTCAGTTCACCTCACTCATCTGACTGACATAAGGTTTTGTTTCCTCCACTACACATCAAATTGGGTCTTTGTTTGATACAGCTCTTGACAAGGAGTCTGCTGTCTTGAAATATCTTCAAGACTTCTTTCCTAAACTTTCAGAGGCAAAAATGAAAGCTAGTACTATCTTTATTGGGCCACAAGTAACGAAAATGATGGAGTGTTCACAATTTCTACAGTTCACAGAAAATGTACTACAACGCTTTCTTGGAAACAAGGCTGATAATCATATTGAACTGGTTCAAGATTTAGTAAAGTTATGGTGAGATGGGCTGCAGAATGTCCTTGGAGGTTCATATCCTAGATGCTCACCTCGACAGCTTCAAGGAAAATATGGGAGCATATTCAGGGTAACATGGGTAATGCTTCCACCAAGGTATAATGAACTCTGAAGAGAGATATCAGGGGACCTTCAATGAAAACATGATGGGAGACTACATTTGGGGGCTCACACATTAAAGTGATTTGTTGTATTCATGCAAATCAAGGAAAACTGTCCACTTTTAATCATAGAAATTATCTTCAGATATATTATCAAATCAAAATTTAGCATCATTTCTTTCTATCCATAAATGGTGAAAATAGAAATTTAGCTATTTTGGGGCAAAAAATAACTCTAAAATCTATAGAAGCAAAGTTTGACAGGAATAATGAAGATCTATATTGTTTTGCTTTGAAAAGAATTTGAAAATAATGTCTACCTAACTGGTTGTGACGCTGGTGATATTACTGGCAAAAGAATTTTTTCCTCCTTATCTTTGTGGAAACTTTATTTGACATTACTATGGAAAAGCATCTATCAGGAGCTAAGATGTGAGGGAGGAAAAAATGGTGGGTGGGAGTGAACTGGGTGAGAGTAGTGGGTATGTCATTTTCTATTTGGTTACCTACCATACAATGGGGGAAAAAACCCTTGGTATATAGATAGTATTATCTCAGTTTAAAAAGTGTCCCTGCCTATCTACATGAACCAATATAAAATTGGGCATTTTGTGAGTTTTGGTCTCATTTGAACATTTCCTACATTACTGTTTCTCAAATACACTTCCCATATATAAACACTTTGTAGAAGAAAGTAGTACTAATACATAAATATGCATTATCAACACCATTTATATCCAGTACACTGGTTGCACCCAAACCTTAGGGTACTGATTGGAAAACTCCTATACCCTCTTATGCCTTTATTTATTTATTTTTCTCTTAATTTTTTTAGGAATGTCCCCTGTGGGGCTACAGGGAGAAGGATGCCTAGTCCTAATCCCCATCCCGTTTTTGTCGCCTCTTACGATTCAAGTGGGAATACTTGCTGGCAGTATTCTTTACTGAAGCAGCCTTGCTGTGGACGTGGTGTGTCTTGTGACACTGCTTCTGACCCACGGCAGTGGAAAAGATGCAGGGATGACCCGTCATCCAGGAGGTGCCAAGATAAGAGGGAGGGAAGAGGGTGGAGGGGAATGGAGTGTGATAGGAATGGAATGGGTGGGAGTGGTTTTTATGCCCTTTTTTTTTGGGGGGGGGCTACATCCCTTATGAGGGGGAAAAAAGCCTTTGGTATACGTATGTATGTATGTACATTGGTTGCAGTATGTATGTACATTGGTTGGACAGTGGCTTGTGTCAGAGAGTTGATCCAGCAACTTTATAAAACTTTATATAACTTTGGTAAAAGAATATGAATGGGTCACAACACACACTATCATAATGACCAGTTTCACATTTTTGGAACTTTCACTATCTCCAAGAAGTTGGTATGATGTGTGTAAATAGATATGATATTAATATGACTAAATACATAGTGACCAATAACTGCAGTCAAGTGTTGACTGGTGGCAAGTAGTATGGATACATAGATGGGCACTTTCTAATGACTAGGCAAGTAAAGCAGTACTTTCCTATAGAAGTGACACAGGACTTGGACACTGTATATGGCGTCAATGAATCCTGTTTTCATGGGTGTTTTAACCAATTTCATTTTATTGTGACCAAGCAAAAATTGGACCATGTGTAGTTAAGTGTGTATATATATATATATATATATATTTATATACAATATATTTTTTACAGTTACAGTTGACGTTTTACTGGAAGAGGGCTTATGTGGCCTGTGACTCCAGTGTGGCAGCCTGATTTCTAGTATGATGTTGGTACTGGCCGCGTGCACTGTTAATTTGTGCTCTATAATTATATATTTGCTCTTGTCCCTCCCAGAATTTGTCTAGCCTTGCCTCAAAACTTTTAACTGTGTCTGCATTTACCACCCATTGTGGCAGCTCATTCTAATTATTAATGACTGTTATTAAAGGAGTACTTTCTCAGGTCCAACCTTGCTCTTGGTTTAAATATCTTCCGACTATTTCCCTTTGTACTGGACCCCTCTCTAAATTCAAAGAGACCTTTAGTGCAGTTTCTGTCATATACACCAGTGACGATTTTGTATGTCTCAATTTGGTCCCCCCAGGATCTCCTTACACCAAGGTGGGCAAGTTCAACTTCCTCAGTCTCTCTTCGTACGATAACTCGTTGAGGGATGGCAATAATTTAGTTGCTCTCCGCTGTACATTTTCCACAACCTCCAAATCCTTCAACAGATGGGGACACCACACCAGGTTGGCGTACTCCAAGTGTGGCCTTACAAGAGCCGTGTACAGAGGCTTGAGAATGTTTGGTTCTAAATGTTGAAAGGTCCTTCTGATCAGTCCTACTAACATATTGGCTTTATTGATTTTTTCTGCCAAGTGGCTGCAGAAATCTAGTTTTTTTCATCTATGATCACCCCTATGTCTTTTTCATTTCCTGTCTTACTGATGTTGCCGTACAAACTATAACCCTTCTCTTCCATTGTGGTCCTCCCTATCCTCATATACTTGCTCTTCTCTGGATGAAAACATAGGAGCCACCTCTCTGTCCATTCTTTGAGTTCGTCCAGGTCCCACTGTAACCTATCACAGTCTTCATTGCTTTGTATTGTCCTGTATATCTTAGTGTCATCTGCATATCGATACCCTTTACTTCCATTCACTGCTGCTTCTGGCAGGTCATTTATGAATATTACAAAGAGCATGGGGCCATGAACAGAGCCCTGTGGGACTCCGCTTTTTACTTCCTTCTATCTAGAAGCCTCTCCATTTATCAACACCCTCTGTTTTCTCCCTGTTAGAAAAGTTCAGAATCCATCTTAATATTTTACCTTGTATCCTGTAGCTTGATATTTTTCCCATCAGACGTTTATGTGGTACTTGGTCGAAGGCTTTCATAAAGTCCAAATACACCACATCCACAGCCAACCCTTCATCCATTGCCTCAGTCCAGTCATCCAGGACCTTTATTAACTATAGTGTAGTTGATCTCCCAGAAATGAAGCCAAACTGTTTCTCACTAAATAACTTAGTCTCCTTCATATGCCTAATTACCTCCTCCTGCAACAGTGATGATATAAACATAAATATATACAATATATATATATATATATACATATATATACACAATATATATACATATATATATATATTGTACTTTCACTTGTCAATGGTTACATACTTTGAGGTAAGGGAGTTAAAAGGTGTTAAATTCCACTGAACTCAATTCATTTGAGCAGCACCCTTCATAAAAGGTTTGTATAGTTACTTGGAAATAAAGTCCATATAGCAACCGGTGCTATTAGTGGGGTTTGAATCAACAACTCAGCATATCACCATTGATAGAGTGCACAGCCTTATTCCATTCAGATGCCCAAAGAACTCACAATCAGCACTCAAAGAGCCATGTATATATACAATGACCTTTTTCCCTTATGTGGGAGCTAGATAAATCAGAGGTACGTCGTACCTATTCGCACCCACTTCACTTCCCTTCACCACCCTTTCCACCCCTCCATCTCAGGTCCTCATGGATGGTCATCAGACCATATGGCCTATATTAGGCAGTTCTATGTTCTCTACCACCTGTCATCCACATTCATAAAGTTATCTAATCTTCTAAAACAACCAATAGTTTCAGCACTTACTACATGGTTACTTGGTCTATTTCATTCTTAGTACTCATGTAGTAAGTGAAGACACTATTGGTTGTTTTGAAAGAAGCTTAGACACTACTGTAACTTGGGAATTATCACTGAATCAGTTGCCAGTAGTTACAGTACTTGATGGCAACAACAGCAGACCTGTCTGTCATCATACCAATACTGCTTTTGCACATATAAACATCAATTCTCACTGCATGATATGAGCATACTCTTCAAATGTCTATGATGTGTTGGTGAGATCAATATACAATTCTACATAGTGCTGCATCCTGTCTGTATCCCATTTCAGTGAGGGTGAAAACCATGCATCTACTATGGTAAATAAATTTTGAATAGAATGAAGTTTGTATATTAAGTACTGGGTCCATCAATCTCCTATATCAATCAATTCATGATGTTTGTCTGGCATAGAGGACTTTACGTTCCTTACTAGTTGTAGCTGGCTACTTATCTACAAACTTTGGGCAGACAAGCGAATTTAGGCTCTGTGCTCTCTCAATAAGCTGGTGTACAGTTGTCAATTTGAACCCATTAAAGTCGCTTGTGCTTATGACATTTTGATTCCTAATAATCATAAAAATAATTTGACTAAGGGAACCCCCCCAAGTCAACTGAATTTGGTGGTGTTTATCACCTTTTAATATATTATACTAACTTACACATGATAAAATAGAATGGGTTTAAAACACCCATAAAAATGGGAGACATACACATTACATCCACACCATTTAATGTCCTAGCCCTGTGCCACTTTCCTAACAAAATGCTGCTTTGCATGCCTAGCCTTGAGAAGATGCCCATCTATGTAGCCACACAATATAATGGCGTTTGCTTTGACCTATTCCTACCGTTTCGTATTACAATGTAAACAAACACATAGTTGCCAGATTGATTCTCTGACATGAATAACTGGCCAAACTGTGTACCAGTTATAAATACTGACAATATCATATACCAACAGATCCATTCCTTGTAAAAGGGGGGTGGGTGGCAGAGTCAAAGCATACCTTTTGCCCATCACACATCCATTCATTCCTCTCAAACTCACGTAATTATGGGTTCAGATTCCAAGACTTCTCTCCAATTCCTATCTGAATTACCTGCCCCAACAATCCACCCACATATGGTAAAGGTGATAACTGGTGCTGCAACCATACAACTGGTGTAGGCCCATCACCACCTACCTTCCTTTTCTTGATCAAACTTTACCAGAGGTCCACCACACATTCTCCTATCAAGGATGTCAGATATTAATGATTTAGTGCAAATCTTGTAAATCTGATAGATTTCTATTGTTAAACTCTTGTTTTCACTTTTTCAGGGGACCCACCCACTAGTTAATTTTGACAGACACCAAAAGCCTATAGATGAAACTGTAAAATCATGATTTCTGACACCCTTGCATGAAAAGTAAATCAACCTACTAACCTAACTGGTCACCATCTACACCAGTGGTTGCCAACCCTTATGGCTACATCCATTTTTAAGCTTAATATAAATATTGTGCTATTGGATCCATAATATAAAAATATATAAATAAATAAAATAAATAAATAATAATTGTAAGTTCAGATCAGGAAAGATTTTTCCACAATTATAATAACTGATGGTTACAGGTAGTTTCAAAGCTGAATGTATAAATTTGCCTGGAATGTTTACAAATTTACAGTTTATGATATTTTCAACTTGATGGAATAATTCTTTTGTAAGAAGCTTCTGGAGCCACATAAGTGGCCTCAAAGAGCCGCAGATTGCCGACCACTGCCCTATACCTACATGAGACTGGGTTGGTGGTTAGGTTAGACTCATCCCCACTCAAGCCCTCCGTTAACCACTACCACAACAATTTTGTGAGATTAGCTTATCGAGTACCACTACAAGTGAGTTACAATTATTTTTGTGTGACAAATTCGTGTCCCGTGGCAATTTTTACTTATAAATCAGAATGACAACACAAAACTACTTTTAAATTAGATTACAGTGAATTCCATTTTTGAGATATAGCTTTCATTATATTCTGAGTATTACGGCCAATAACGCATAAAACATCGGTAGCCCAGGAATGCAGTACACTAACAAATGTTCAATAATTTGTAACTTTATATCTTATATCTGTTACTCGCATGCCTGGTATGTAAGAATGTAAACATTGAACAAGCGCTTGATAAGCTGCCTTCATTTTGTCAAAGAATTTTGCAGCGGTGATCGGAGCCAATGAAAAACCAGGCCACATAAAGCAACCTTTAAAGTGGTCACAAACTAAGCATTACTTGCTATATGCTACTCACTTTTGGCACTCACGTTGTTACAAAGCTCTTGCGTATCCGTCATCTACGAAATGTTTTGCTGACGACTTTTTTTTTTTTTGGGGGGGGGGCTACCGGGAAAAAACTAGCAAACATCTTTACTTATACCTAAAATAATAATTCTACAATTATTTAGTAGATAGATAGATAGATAGATAGACTTTAATTGGCAATGAATCAATGTACATGAAGTGCAAATAATTTTAAGTACACATAGTTTGAAATAATAAATGCAAATTGCCGAGGATAACACAAAAAGCATGTACGATTATTTCCATTGTGGATTTGTTCTAAAACATCAGTATATACTGTTTACAATACCTAATTTTATCTCATTATAGACACGGTAAAGGAAACATGGACTAGAGGTGAAGCTTTTATTCCTGACGTCTCGTCTAACGACTTTCTCAAAGGAATGAGCATACTAGATACATACAGAGTTTATAAACACGCCTTATGGCTCAAGGGGATGTGCGAGCGTATAGCGCTGTGTTCTGATTGGCCCGCTGAGACAGCCAATCACGAAGCGCTATATTCGCTTAAGATTTGGCCCAGGTGAAGCTCCCAGCCTTATTGTTGATATTCGGACGAGTGGTGATGTACGTAGCTTCTATAGATTTTCTGGTCTTCTTATCCATACCTTCGTGTAGAATCTCGGCTCGGTTCCATTGTGGGAGGTGCCCAGATTCGTCAACATGCACCACCATTGCGTTGGTGAGTCTATGGTGACGGAGGTCGGCCTTATGCTCCCTGATTCTAGTGTCAAGGCCCCTCTTAGTCTCTCCATAGTATGCTTTATCGCATGATGTGCATGGGATCTTATATACGACGCTGTCTCTTCTCCCCCTCATCGTAGTCCCGCTTTTTATTATGTCACCAATATTCGTTCCCGATGTTACGGCTGCTTTTACTTCCGTGCTCCTGAGCATTCTAATAATGTCTCCTACCTTCTCAGAATTAGGAAGCGCCATGTACGATGTTTTTGTGGTGGCATTAAGAAGGGTGCACTATAGCAGCCGCATCCGGGAAAAAGCTCGTGCAGGAGCGGTAGTTAGAGGTGGCCGGAGGCGCATGTCCGTCTATGCTAACCGCCCTGGGTGAAGGAATAAGAGACAACTGGGCCCGAGATTGACTCGAGGTGGATGTTGTACAACCTTTCCGTCTACTACGCTTTGGAGGAGGGAGAGAACTGCTCGTCTCCTCCGCAGGCGTAGTATGCCTTCTCTTTGTTTCGCGGGGTGACGGGGGAAGCCATTTTCCCTGCTTGCGTACCTTGGTCCTTGCATGCACTCTCTTGTGAGCATGAAAATACGCGGACCACTGCTTATCATCCCATTGAGCGCACGTTTCACACGGGGATGAAGGGGAACACTCCATATTCCTACACTTGATGCACCAAATGTGTGGGTCCGCGTGTGTTGGTGGGAGCGGGGAAAGGCAGATATTTCCCTTCGGCGAAGTCACACAACCTATCTCGAACAACAACACTAGAACCAGATTCCATACTTACAAGAGAAGGGTAGAATACTCGGGGCGGTTAAGGAAATGAAGCGGGATAGGAAGAGGGCACTCAAGAAATTCCAGGCGACCGGATGTTTTTGATGCAAGACGCTCCTAAAAGGGACGCCGCTGGAAGGCTTGTGGAAATGGACGAAACAGGTTGCCCTATTTTCGTCACCCCACAAACGCAAATAGTGAACCGCGGAATATGAAGGGTGCACTATAGCTCGGTGGCTTATGTAAACAAGAGAAACTTCACTATCGTTCAAAGAAGGCAATTCTACCGTTCCCGAAACTAAACTTGGGGAAGTCCAACATTTTCTAATTCACGAACAGCTGTTTTCAAGCACTCTTTTTCCTTCCTCGAGACTGTCACTGTATACTACTTTAAGTGTTTCTCTCATAGTTGTTAATTGGGAAAAGAGAGTGTCAGCAGGAGCATACAATCCACCTCTATTTACTTCATCAATCCATGTTTTAGCCATGGCGGTAGGCCTACAGTCACTTGCTTTGTGGCCTAAGTGAGGATATTTTGACTATTTGTCAAATAAAACTAAACTTGAGAAAAGGGAAAATGAAGTTTCATGTTTTGATAAGAGGTAGTTGGCATCAGAACTGTACATTACTAGTCTCTGCTTCAAAGAGTTGGATGTTGGTCCAGATGTAAATTATGAGTATGATAACATTGATGAAAACCTAAGAGACTGTGTAATCTCAGTTTCTAATCCACAGAAAGCAATCCACGTGCTTATAGAAGAAGAATTCCTCAAATACATTGGTGGTTATATTGTTAAAAAATTTAACACAAAATATCCTCACATAGGCCACAAAGCATGTGACTGTAGGCCTACCGCCATGGCTAAAACATGGATTGATGAAGTACACAGAGGTGGATTGTATGCTTCTGCTGACACTCTCTTTTCCCAATTAACAACTATGAGAGAAACATTTAAAGTAATTCACGATGACAGTCTCAAGGAAGGAAAAAGAGTGCTTGAAAACAGCTGTTCGTGAATTAGAAAATGTTGGACTTGATGTACCTCATGTCATATCATTTTTTGCCAAAATATCTGTGTACTTTAGAATTAGGAATCTAAATAGTAACATTAAGACAAATAAGAAAAAACATAAGTCATGCAAAGGTCAAAACAGAAAGCTAATGAAACTGACCACATGAATGAGATTTAGTTTACTTTTTCACTAGGACCATATTACCTGTTTCCTTTGTTGTTTGTGTTATGATTAAGTGGTTTATATTCAATAACAAATATTGAATATTTATGCTAACATTATGAATGGTGTGAAATTAATTTTTCTTTATATTATGACTACTGTTTGCCATAATTATTATGAATATATTTGTGCTTATAATAGACCCTTTAATATTCCAAGTGTTCATCTAATTAGTAATGCATGTAGGTAATATGTAATGCAGTTAAAAAAGGGGGGAGGGGAAGAGATAACAGGCTCCAAGGGTGGTCAAGTTCAAGTCAGTACTGTGAGTAGCTGGGAGGTGCGCCCGCGCTCGGTCCGCTCGGCTCGCTGACCAGTCTCTAGATGGACCTTGGGAGTACCGAAGAGTTTGTATTCTTCGGAACGAAGAGACTGTGCTGTACAATATGTAACGGGAAGTAGTCAAAGAATTGTTACAAGTTATAGCACACCCTCCTTGAAATGATTGATACACATGCGCCAACTCATCAGCAGTAGGGGGAAATGAGGCTTGTTGTATGTCTCTAATTATTGAGCCTCGAAGACAAGGGTGCACACTATCCTCTTCTATACGGTGTCGCCTACGTAGGCGGCATGAGGACCAAGTGGATAAGCGAGGCTGCCATATCGGCGTCTTGATTATATTTATTGTAGTTGCCCCTGCGTAATGACATACTCTCTAAACTGTCTTCATCACATTTTCTATGGTTATCAAAATTGACGGGTGAAAGAGAGAACGATCAATATAAGCGGTGACTATTTTCTATGATGCGAGTATTATGACGAAACATCTTACGTCTGGCAGCTAAGGCTGCCCGCGAGATTTTGGCCCATATTGAAGGGGCTAGTGAAAATAATGTTGCATTTTCTTCTGTGACATTTCGACATACCATGAAAAAACATACACACTCTTGAAAATTCTTTAATTGTTTCTCCTGAGTTATCTGTTGCCAATTTATGCGGAGTTTTTGACAAAGGCTGGCAAATTCATTGCACCAAATGAATTATGCCAGAGGAAAATGGCATACAAATAAAAAACGGAACTTATATCAGAAAAGCCAATATTATGAACATTCTGGTAAACACTACTGACGAATGTCAATAACAGAAGTAATCCGCAAAACCAAGATATATTTCTCCATTGCGCATATCCGGAAGCTAGTTGAGACTAGATATAGGGGTTACCTAGTCTACACATATGGCCCAGTGCTTCAAGATGGCCGCACAGTCACGGCTATCTTCTTAGAAAACATCCAAGAGTCCTTCTCTGTAAAGCTTCTACCCACCACGGTCTCGGCCGGGCTGATTACCATCTGGGAAGGAATAAACAGGGTTCTCGCTTTCCCCCATCCTCCATCTCGTATCACCGTACCCTTAGACTCTGGAACCAGCCTTATGGCACTACAAAAACCTCAACGCGCCCTGCGACCTGACACTTTGCACCTCAGTTGAAACCACAACAAAAAAGACATCTGTTAGGCTAGTTTCAAAGCAAACTCTGATGGAGTGTTGTTTTTATCTGGTAATAAACTCCAGCACCTATGTTATGTGGCTCGCTTCTAATGTCGAGAAAAGAGCAAGTGACGAGATGGCGAGGGAGGTGACGACTTGTGTGTTAAGTCGTGTCCCAAGTCGATCTGCTTGCGGGATAGTTGGGTACGAGGTGAGAAAGCAGTCAGTGACCAGGCTTACAGCTTAACGCTCCGAGGCGATGTGGTTCCTCATCTGTTTCGTCCATATTTATATACACGGGCAGGTCATGACCCATGCTCCTAATTAGGATAAGGTCGTGTGATGCGTGGCAAGTCAGACACGAACGCTCTTACACTGCCGACTAATGAAGACAGAGGGTATGCGTTCTTCGGCGAATTTATTGTGCTTCCTCGCGTGGCTGCCAGACCGAGGCACTGGTTAGTCATCTTGGGGCCTGACAGGGTCCGTCTTAGGCTGGTGAGCTGCATGTGCGTTTCCTCAAAGAGGCCTTGTCCCACCCGTCGGCCTCAAGGAAGCTAGGTCGAGTCGACGCAGCTGGGCGGTACACGAGTCACACGGGTGGCACTGCGAGCGATTCCGTTGGGGGTCCTCGGGGTCAAAGGTCGTGGAACGGTGATGTGAGGGATAAGGACCGAGGTCTAGAACTGAGGGAAACTTCCTAACAAAATCCATACCATGTGGGACTGTACGGACACGAGATGGTGGATGCTGCTGCTGCCAAAAAAGGGAGCCTTAGCACAGGAACATGACCAGATCAACCATCCAGTACACGGTCAGCGACGCTTTGCATCGACTCGACAAAGCCATCTGAGAAACCTGAATGGCGGACTACACTGCCACCGCCATGGCCAATCCCCCTCCCACACTTTTCCTCCTGCCCCCCCCCCCCATACATGTCAGCTATAATATCAAGAATAGGGGTAAATCATTGACACACACAATACATAAACATTCCTTATATCTGCGACAAGGAACGAATCTCCTTTCACGACTGCCTGTTCTACTGTAGCCAAACGAGGGATCATTTCTAGCCACTAAGGGACTTCCTTGGGAATCCTTCCACTGCCCTACATCATCTGAGAACAGCTCCAACTCCAGATGAACACAGTCTTGGCAGCCAATCGTATCTGTTCCTCCCCAATGGGAATCTTTTTGTCACATGTTTCAGTTGGGACCAAACTAATTAACCACCTCTCAAGACTCCAGTAGAGAATGTAAAATCATCCCATATGCCATTCCTTTATGGCTACATATAAAATCAATTACCATAAACTCTTGCCCTATCCCCATCCAGATATAAGACACCATTCTCAAAATCAGCAAGCTACACTGGAACTTTATATATATACATACTGTATATATATATATATGATGCCCTACTGAGGATTCCCTATCAAGAACCTCCCAACTGAGGCATCCTTGATAAGAATCCTTACTGATTTAAACCCATTGACAGTTCTCCATGTGTACACTTTGTATATATGTATGCAATTTTCAACTTGGCATCTGTCCTTATTATCCAATTATCATACATAGATTTCAATTCTTGTATTGTTCCACCTTTGGCTATATTGTTGGTGTACTGTAATAAATTCAGAAAAAATCACAATTCTGGCTACACTTAAGAAATACAGTCATTTCATAATGGCCAATAATAAAGCCACAGGAAAATTTACAACTTTGGTGAGGAAAATAAGTAATCAAACTAAAATATTCAAGTCACTGGGTCTTATTTCAGTCTCTTCTTCATTGCAACAACCTATTGTCTTCAGTACCCACACAATACATTTTACTCGCCTGGTTTTATTTCTATTGAACCCTCTGGCACAGGTTTCCTTTGCAGCTGAACATTCAATGTGGACAAGTTGAGAGACTAAACTATCCACGCTTAACATAATAAGTAGATACTTGAAAGAAAAATAAAACATCCACTGTTTGTTTGTTCATTATAATACCTAGTCATATTTTTTCATATACTAAATTACACAAAGAAAAGTCCCTTTCTTCAGTACTCCTGTTCAAATTGATAACCAAACAGTAGTACACAGACAAGTTGATAACATTACACTAGTGTTTCATGTCATGGATATAGATTAAAATATCAATTGATAAGACGAGTGTGGTCTGTCAGGAATACATTTAAGTACTGCAATAAAACATTATTTCTATTGTGTTTTCTTTACTGTGAAGTTTCACAATGCTAATGAAGAGTATTACAATAATTCATTTATCTGCCTGTTTACTAATCTATTTCATTTATTCATTTGTTTTGTAAAGACCAAGTGGCATTGCATTGGTCCTATAACATATCAGATTCAAGCTTAAATGATATAATTTCCAACAAAATCAAATTGAGATATTGAACAGATTTTAGATATGGTCCTATAAAACATATAAAGAAAAGTCCATGTCACAGGTCATAATATTGGAAAGACCCTTCTCCGTTGTGGGCCACCACATGATATTTGAAATCATCCTTACTTGAGCAATCTGCATCACACAGGTAACACTGTAAAAGGCTTCTCTCCAGAGTAGGTAAAATCATGATGTCTCTTGTAAGTTACATAATACAGGTCACACTGTATGGGCTAACACGTGACGTCTGAGGACTCTTTTTCGAGAGAAAGTTTTATTGCACAGGTCACACTGGAAAGGCTTCTCTCCCGTGTGGGTTATCATGTGATCTTTAAGATGTCCCTTTCGTGAGAAAGCTGAATCGCATAGGTCACAACGGAAAGGCTTCTCTCCTGTGTGGGTCATCATGTGACGTTTGAGAACGCCTAGTCGTGAGAAAGCAGAATCACACAGGTCACACTGGAATGGCTTCTCTCCTGTGTGGGTCAACATGTGACTTTTAAGATGTCCCTTTTGTGAGAAAGCAGAATCACACGTGTCACACTGGAAAGGCTTCTCTCCTAAGTGGGTCATAATGTGAGATCTAAGATTACCCTTGTGTGAGAAAGTTTTACTGCACAGGTCACACTGGAAAGGCTTCTCCCATGTGTGTGTTATCATGTGATGTTTAAGATCACTCTTTCGTGAGAAAGCTGAATCACACAGGTCACACTGGAATGGCTTCTCTCCTGTGTGGGTCATCATGTGATTTTTAAGACCACCATTTTGTGAGAAAGCAGAATCACACGTGTCACACTGGAAAGGGTTCATTCTTGTGTGGGTCATGGTGTGAAATTTAAGACTACCCTTTTGTGAGAAATTTTTATTGCACAAGTCACAATGGAAAGGCTTCTCTCCTGTGTGAGTCCGTAAGTGATTTTTAAGACTACCCTTTTTTGAGAAAGCAGAATCACACAGGTCACACTGGAAAGGCTTCTTTCCTGTGTGCTTCATCATGTGGTATTTAAGATTACCCTTGTGTGAGAAAGTTTTACTGCACAGGTCACACTGGAAAGGCTTCTCCCCTGTGTGTGTTATCATGTGACGTTTAAGATCATCCTTTCGTGAGAAAACAGAATCGCACATGTCACAGTGGAAAGGCTTTTTTCCTGCGTGGTTCATGATGTGACGGCTGAGATTACCTTTTTGCGAGAAAGCTGAATTGCAAAGAGCACACTGGAAAGGCTTCACTCCTGTCTGGGTCATCATGTGAAATTTGAGAATATGCTTTTGTGAGAAAGCTGAATAGCACTGGTCACACTGGAATGACTTCTATCTTGTGTATGTCATTATGTGACATTTAAAATTAACCTTTGATGAGAAAGCTGCAATAAAATGGTCACATTGGAAAAGCTTCTCTTTTCTTTGGGTTGTCACATGATATTTAAGATGATTTGAGACAACTGTGCCACAGATGTCACACCAGTCTCTTTTGTATGAGAATGACTTGGAATCTTCGGATAGCTTTCCCAGAGAAATATTGATAGTTACCCTTCTGAAAAAAGAGAAAACATAAGATTGACATTATTTTTTTGAGGTGTATAGGATTGTGGATGTTTTGTACACAAACCATTTCATTCTCAAGTCCCTTTGTACCTACACAGAACATGTGTACATGTCATCACCTAACATAGAATAGGTAGAAATACTAACAGATATGGCCCTATGATATATTGCATTCTACCTTTTCATTAGAAGTGTACTGAAAACCATCCGTTACATGCATACTCACACCATCATGACTCGAAATTTCTCTAGCTTTATTTCATCTGGTCATAAGATTTGGAGGGGGGAATGGCCCATATCAGTCATTCTCTAATACAACTCCAAATGCTCACAATACCTGAATCTATAAATGACCTACTCTAGTAAGGTTCATTCAGTTCACCTCAATCATCTGACTGACATAAGGTTTTGTTTCCTCCACTACACATCAAATTGGGTCTTTGTTGGTTACAGCTCTTGACAAGGCGTCTGCTGTCTTGAAATATCTTCAAGACTTCTTTCCTAAACTTTCAGAGGCAAAAATGAAAGCTACTACTATCGTTATTGGGCCACAAGTAACGAAAATGATGGAGTGTTCAGAGTTTCTACAGTTCACAGAAAATGATAAAATAGCTTGGGAGTGTTTCCTTGCTGTACTACAAGGCTTTCTTGGAAACAAGGCTGATAATCATATTGAAATGGTTCAAGATTTAGTGAAGTTATGGTGAGATGGGCTGCAGAATGTCCTCGAAGGTTCATATCCTAGATGGTCACCTTAACTTTAAGGAAAATATGGGAGCATATTCAGGGTAACATGGGTAATGCTTCCACCAAGGTATAATGAACTCTGAACAGAGATATCAGGGGACCTTCAATGAAAACATGATGGGAGACTACATTTGGGGGCTCACACATTAAAGTGATTTGTTGTATTCATGCAAATCAAGGAAAACTGTCCACTTTTAACCATAGAAATTATCTTTACATATTATCATATAAAAATTTAGCATAATTTCTTTCTGTTCATAAATGGTGAAAATGGAAATTTAGCTATTTTGGGGCAAAAAATAATTCTAAATCCATAGAAGCAAAGTTTGACAGGAATAATGAAGATTTAGATGGTTTTGCTTTGTAAAGAATTTGAAAATAATGTCTACCTAACTGGCTGCGACACTTGTGATATTACTGGAAAAGAAATTTTTCCTCCTTATCATTGTGGAAACTTTATTTGACATTACTATGAAAAAACATCCATCAGGAGCTAAGATGTGTGGGAGGAAACAGTGGTGGGTGGGAGTGAACTGGGTGAGAGTAGTGGGTATGTCATTTTCTATTTGGTTACCTACCATACAATGGGGGAAAAACCCTTGGTATATGGATAGTATCATCTCAGTTTAAAAAGTGTCCCTGCCTATCTACATGAACCAATATAAAATTGGGCATTTTGTGAGTTTTGGTCTCATTTGAACATTTCCTACATTACTGTTTCTCAAATACACTTCCCATATATAAACACTTTGTAGAAGAAAGTAGTACTAGTACATAAATATGCATTATCAACACCATTTATATCCAGTACACTGGTTGCACCCAAACCTTAGGGTACTGATTGGAAAACTCCTATACCCTCTTATGCCTTTATTTATTTATTCATCTATTTATTTTTTTAGGAATGTCCCCTGTGGGGCTACAGGGAGAAGGATGCCTAGTCCTAATCCCCATCCCGTTTTTGTCACCTCTTACGATTCAAGTGGGAATACTTGCTGGCAGTATTCTTTACTGAAGCAGCCTTGCTGTGGACGTGGTGTGTCTTGTGACACTGCTTCTGACCCACGGCAGTGGAAAAGATGCAGGGATGACCCGTCATCCAGGAGGTGCCAAGATATGAGGGAGGGAAGAGGGTGAAGGGGAATGGAGTGAGATAGGAATGGAATGGGTGGTAGTGGTTTTTATGCGTTTTTTCTTTTTTTTTTTTTGCTACATCCCTTATGAGGTGGAAAAAAGCCTTTGGTATATGTATGTATGTACATTGGTTGGACAGTGGCTTGTGTCAGAGAGTTGATCCAGCAACTTTATATTTTACACTTTGGTAAAAGAATATGAATGGGTCACAACACACACTATCATAATGACCAGTTTCACATTTTTGGAACTTTCACTATCTCCAAGTAGTTGGTATGATGTGTGTAAATAGATATGATATTAATATGACCAAATACATAGTGACCAATAACTGCAGTCAAGTGTTGACTGGTGGCAAGTAGTATGGATACATAGATGGGCCCTTTCTAATGACTAGGCAAGTAAAGCAGTATTTTCCTATAGAGGGGACACAGGACTTGGACACTATATGGCGTGAATGAATCCTGTTTTTATGGGTGTTTTAACCAATTTCATTTTATTGTGACCTAGCAAAAATTGGACCATGTGTAGTTAAGTGTGTGTATATGTATATATATATATATATATATATATATATATATATATATATATATATATATATATATATATATATATATATATATATATATATATACACAAAATATATATATTGTACTTTTACTTGTCAATGGTTACATACTTTGAGGTAAGGGAGTTAAAAGGTGTTAAATTCCACTGAACTCAATTCATTTGAGCAGCACCCTTCATAAAAGGTTTGTATAGTTACTTGGAAATAAAGTCCATATAGCAACCGGTGCTATTAGTGGGGTTTGAATCAACAACTCAGCATATGACCATTGATAGAGTGCACAGCCTTATTCCATTCAGATGCCCAAAGAACTCACAATCAGCACTCAAAGAGCCATGTATATATACAATGACCTTTTTCCCTTATGTGGGAGGTGGATAAATCATAGGTACGTCGTACCTATTCCCACCCACTTCACTTCCCTTCACCACCCTTTCCACCCCTCCATCTCAGGTCCTCATGGATGGTCATCAGACCATATGGCCTATATTAGGCAGTTCTATGTTCTCTACCACCTGTCATCCACATTCATAAAGTTATCTAATCTTCTAAAACAACCAATAGTTTCAGCACTTACTACATGGTTACTTGGTCTATTTCATTCTTAGTACTCATGTAGTAAGTGAAGACACTATTGGTTGTTTTGAAAGAAGCTTAGACACTACTGTAACTTGGGAATCATCACTGAATCAGTTGCCAGTAGTTACAGTACTTGATGGCAACAACAGCAGACCTGTCTGTCATCATACCAATACTGCTTTTGCACATATAAACATCAATTCTCACTGCATGATATGAACATACTCTTCAAATGTCTATGATGTGTTGGTGAGATCGATATACAATTCTACATAGTGCTGCATCCTGTCTGTATCCCATTTCAGTGAGGGTGAAAACCATGCATCTACTATGGTAAATAAATCTTTAATAGAATGAAATTTGTATGCAGCAAAGTTTATCGAGTAATACAATATATTAAGTAATGGGTCCATCAATCTCCTATATCAATCAATTCATGATGTTTGTCTGGCATAGAGGACTTTATGTTCCTTACTCGTTGTAGCTGGCTACTTATCTACAAACTTTGGGCAGTCAAGCGAATTTAGGCTCTGTGCTCTCTCAATAAGCTGGTGTACAGTTGTCAATTTGAACCCATTAAAGTCGCTTGTGCTTATGACATTTTGATTCCTAATAATCATACAAATAATTTGACTAAGGGAACCCACCCCCCAAGTCAACTGAATTTGGTGGTGTTTATAACCTTTTAATATATTGCACTAACTTACACATGATAAAATAGAATGGGTTTAAAACACCCATAAAAACGGGAGACATACACATTACATCCACGCCGTTTAATGTCCTAGCCCTGTGCCACTTTCATAACAAAATGCTGCTTTGCATGCCTACCCTTGAGAAGATGCCCATCTATGTAGCCACACAATATAATGGCGTTTGCTTTGACCTATTCCTACTGTTTCGTATTACAATGTAAACAAACACATAGTTGCCAGATTGATTCTCTGACATGAATAACTGTCCAAACTGTGTACCAGTTATAAATACTGACAATATCATATACCAACAGACCCATTCCTTGTAAAAGGGGGGTGGGTGGCAGAGTCAAAGCATACCTTTTACCCATCACACATCCATTCATTCCTCTCAAACTCACGTAATTATGGGTTCAGATTCCTAAACTTCTCTCCAATTCCTATCTGAATTACCTGCCCCAACAATCCACCCACATATGGTAAAGGTGATAACTTTTGCTGCAACCATACAACTGGTCTAGGTCTCACCACCTGCCTTCCTTTTCTTGATCAAACTTTACCAGAGGTCCACCACACATTCTCCTATCAAGGATGTCAGATATTAATGATTTAGTGCAAATCTTGTAAATCTGATAGATTTCTATTGTTAAACTCTTGTTTTCACTTTTACAGGGGACCCACCCACTAGTTAATTTTGACAGACACCAAAAGCCTATAGATGAAACTGTAAAATCATGATTTCTGACACCCTTGCATGAAAAGTAAATCAACCTACTAACCTAACTGGTCACCATCTACACCAGTGGTTGCCAACCCTTATGGCTACATCCATTTTTAAGCTTAATATAAATATTGTGCTATTGGATCCATTAAATAAATAATATAAATAAATAAAATAAATAAATAAATATTAATTATAACAAGTTCAGATCAGGAAAGATTTATCTACAATTATAATAACTGATGGTTACAGGTAGTTTCAAAGTTGAAGTTATAAATTTGCCTGGAATGTTTACAAATTTACAGTATATGATATTTTCAACTTGATGGAATAATTCTTTTGTAAGAAGCTTCTGGAGCCACATAAGTGGCCTCAAAGAGCCGCAGATTGCCGACCACTGCCCTATACCTACATGAGACTGGGTTGGTGGTTAGGTTAGACTCATCCCCACTCAAGCCCTCCGTTAACCACTACCACAACAATTTTGTGAGATTAGCTTATCGAGTACCACTGCAAGTGAGTTACAATTATTTCTGTGTGACAAATTCGTGTCCCGTGGCAATTTTTACTTATAAATCAGAATGACAACACAAACCTACTTTTAAATTAGATTACAGTGAATTCCATTTTTGAGATATAGCTTTCATTATATTCTGAGTATTACGGCCAATAACGCATAAAACATCGGTAGCCCAGGAATTCAGTACACTAACACATGTTCAATAATTTGTAACTTTATATCTTATATCTGTTACTCGCATGCCTGGTATGCAAGAATGTAAACACTGAACAAGCGCTTGATAAGCTGCCTTCATTTTGTCAAAGAATTTTGCAGCGGTGATCGGAGCCAATGAAAAACCAGGCCACATAAAGCAGCCTTTAAAGTGGTCACAAACTAAGCATTACTTGCTATATGCTACTCACTTTTGACACTCACTCTGTTACCAAGTTCTTGCGTATCCGTCATCTACGAAATGTTTTGCTGACGACTTTTTTTTTGGGGGGGGGGGGGCTAGCAAAAAAAACTAGCAAACATCTTTACTTATACCTAAATAATTCTACAATTATTTAGTACTTGGATTTGTTCTAAAACATCAGTATATACTGTTTACAATACCTAATTTTATCTCATTACTAACCTACAGAATTCTTTCTAAAGTACTCCAACACCTAGACAGCTACAACCATGATATTGTAATGACCTGCAACTTTCAGGCATCAATCTAATCATGTTGGCTCGGTTAGACAAACGCCTACACACGCTGTGTGGTGTCCTCTGCTTAGAATTTTCGTGACACTTCAGCGTCTCACAAATGTTTAAACTATTTCAAATATTCTTGCAAATGTACAATGTAGGAAAATGTGGGAAACTGTCCCAATACCTATATGAGGATGCCGACATCGGTGTCTTCTTTATTTTTATTTTGTAGTTGTAGTTCCCGAGAACCTATAAACATAAATAATAGAATCAGGAGTGCCGGTATTACCCAATGAACTTGAAGTTCTTATCTCGTGTGAGTTATCATGTGACATTTGAAAGGATCTCGCGAGAAAGCTGCATCGCACAAGTCATACAATCAAGTCTTCTCACCTGTGTTGATTATCATATGCTGTTAGATGCTACTCTTCCAAGCTGTTGGAATTTCCTTTTTTTCCGGAGTGGGTCATCACGTGGTATTTCAAATCATCCTTATATCAGAAAGCTTCATCCCAGAGGTCACACTGTAAAAGGCTCAATCATGTGTGGATCATCATGCGACATTTGAGAAGAAAAAAAATCGCGAAAAAATGTAATTTTCGCAGGAAAATTAATTATTCCCTGATACAAACCTGAGGTACTCCTTGCAATAGGATAGTTCGCGCAGCGCAAATATTTTAACCGCTAAATTAAAATCCTCACTCCGTGGGTCTGGGCAACGCTTATCCTCGGTAAGGGGCCCTATTGGGGCAAGGGGGCCCTTCCCCTCCACCACAAGTCTCGCACACTATACTCCATTCTCTGAACCAGGTATGAAATTAATCACAAGGTTTGTCAGACAAGGGAGAAGGAACATTTTAGAGGGATGTGCAAAGATCCGCCAATCGTCCAGGTAACGGAGTAGGCGAATTCCCCTGGAGTGGGACCACGCTGAAACGAGTTTGAACACTCTGGTTAAGACTTGGGGTGCTGTGGAAAGTCCGAAGCATAGGCAGGTGAACTGGAAGGTGTTGCCCCTGTGGACGATTCTGAGGAATTTCCTGGAGGAGGGATGCACTGGCATTTGGAAATAGGCATCTTGGAGGTCCAGTGACACCATGAAGTCCCCTTCCCTGATAGACGCCCTTACGGACTCTGGGGTGTCCATTCGGAACTTCATCAGGGAAAGGAACTTGTTGAGAGGAGACAGACCGATGACTGGTCTCCACCCCCCTGTTGCCTTTGCTATGAGGAATAGCCTTGAGTAGAACCCTGGATCCGGAGTCGAGACTTCCTCTAGAGCTCCTTTCTGAAGCAGAGCGGAGATTCCCTCCGTTAGGGCCCGCCCGCGAGCCGAGTCCGGGTGGTAGCTGTTGACTTGAATGGGATAGTGGGAGAGGCTTGGGACGGTGTGAAAAGGAAGGCGATAGCCTGCCTTGATGACCTGTATGGTCCAGTCGTCCACCCCGGCCTCCTCCCATGCCCTCCAGTAGAGAGAGAGAGAGGCAACCTCCTATCCTGTGCGGGAGGGCAGGCGAATTCCTAGAATTTTCTGCGGGGGGGTCCAGAGCCTCGATGATGTTTGCGCCTCTGTTCTCTATTCGGAAAGGGGCGGGGCTTTTCTGTCTGTGTTTTCGACTTTGAATGGGGGGGTGGCTTTTCTTCTCTCATAGGGTGATGAAAAGGCTGCCTCTGCGTCTGAGAGGACCTAGGGGCCGATTGGGGGGGGGGGGTCCTTGGCTTCGAGCTAGGGACGGCTGTTCTCTCGATGGCTCTGTTATGCATCAATTGGCTCGCGCTTGCGATTGCCGAGTCCACCATTTCCGGGGGAATCCGCGTGTGGGTGAGAAGGGGGACCCTCTTAAATGGAGCATAAATCTCTCTGAGGAGGGGGTCACTGGGGTCCCCGAGGATGGTGTCTCTCCTGCGAGACTCGAAGTTGACCCAGAGCGTTGAGAGGCAGGCAGCCTGATGCTTCAGGGCTCTGCTCGCGCTTTCCAATAGAGCCTGGAGGTCGCATTCCTACTGGGGTTGCAGTTCGGGTAAGAACTCCCTTACTGAGGCAAGGAGGCGTTCCAGCCAGGAGTTCACCGCAAGGGACAGAGCCAGGGATTGAATGTGGTCTCTGACTTCTCTGCCGGAAAGGAGGACGTTTCTTCTGCGTAGTGATTCCGCGTCCACTTTGACCAGCTCTGGTAACCTCACCGGGATCGAGGCTTCCCTGAGGTTTGTCCCCGGTGGGGTGTAGAAGCGTTTTTGGTGTTCCACTGGAACCGAAAGCCAACGCGCCTTCTCGGTTGTCCTTTTTTGCGAGAGCGTTGGAGGCCTGGGTCATGGCTCTTACCGTCTGCGTACTCCATGGAAGGTGGGTTGGAGGAGGCTTCGCTTTCTGAGAATTGCCCGTCTTGAAGATTTCAGACTCGAATGTGGCTTCCTCTTCTTTTGGTGGGCCCAGTCGACTCGCCCTCCGAACTCTCGCGAGGATGTCTGAGAAGGAAGGTTTAACCACCATCGGGGATTCCGACTGGGAATCGTGAGGGGATATGGAGCTTGTCCCCTCCCCTACGGCGCTGTGGACATCGTCGTCGTCGTCGTAGGAGGGGTCTGCACGGTCAGCGAGAAACTCCGCGCTTCCATCATCGTCACTGATGGGTTCGTGGGGGTTCCGATCAAGTGGAATATGGTCTAGGGGGGCCGGCCCTTGGGGGTGGTGACTCCTGACAAGCTTCCGGGTGTAACATGAACCGTGTTTGGTGCGCCCGGATAAATTCCCGCTGTTCCTCCATCTGTTCTCTCATTGTATTAAAGAGTGAACAGAGAGTGGGGAGGAGGTCCTGGGAATGCCCGCTTGGAGAGTCCCGCCTGGGCCTGGGTGTGGATGGTCCGGGAGACTCAAAGGGGAGGCCCCCTCCTCTGGACGAGGAGGAGTTACCCGCGAGTAACGGGCGCGTGGGTACACCATGGGCCTCCTGCCCGTTAACGGGCATGGAAAGGGCTCCGTTGATCACCCGGCTCGTCTTACGATGGGTTCAAGGTGGACTGCGGGACTCCCGATTAGAAGAAGAGGCTGAGGCGCTCTTTGTCTTCGAACTCGGGTTCTTTGTCCGTTTGGGGGTTGAGCATCCGGGAAGGGCCGAGGGCGAGCCGCAAGCAGCCGCATCCGGGGAAAAAGCTCGTACAGGAGCGGTAGTTAGAGGTGGCCGGAGGCGCATGTCCGTCTATGCTAACCGCCCTGGGTGAAGGACTAGGAGACAACTGGGCCCGAGATTGACTCGAGGTGGATGTTGTTGACCCATATTGAAGGGGCTAGTGAAAATAATGTTGCATTTTCTTCTGTGACATTTCGACATACCATGAAAAAACAGACACACTCTTGAAAATTCTTTGTTTCTCCTGAGTTATCTGTTGCCAATTTATGCGGAGTTTTAGACAAAGGTTGACAAATTCATTGCACCAAATTAATTATGCCAGAGGAAAATGGCATACAAATAAAAAACGGAACTTATATCAGAAAAGCCAATATTATGAACATTCTGGTAAACACTAAACACTACTGACAAATGTCAATAACAGAAGTAATCCGCAAAACCAAGATATATATCTCCATTGCGCATATCCGGAAGCTAGTTGAGACTAGATATACGGGTTACCTAGTCTACACATATGGCCCAATGCTTCAAGATGGCCACACACTCACGGCTATCTTCTTAGAAAACATCCAAGAGTCCTTCTCTGTAAAGCTTCTACCCACCACGGTCTCGGCCGGGCTGATTACCATCTGGGAAGGAATAGACAGGGTTCTCGCTTTCCCCCATCCTCCATCTCGTATCACCGTACCCTTAGACTCTGGAACCAGCCTTATGGCACTACAAAAACCTCAACGCGCCCTGCGACCTGACACTTTGCACCTCAGTTGAAACCACAACAAAAAAGACATCTGTTAGGCTAGTTTCAAAGCAAACTCTGATGGAGTGTTGTTTTTATCTGGTAATAAATTCGAGCACCTATGTTATGTGGCTCGCTTCTAATGTCGAGAAAAGAAGAAGTGACGAGATGGCGAGGGAGGTGACGACTTGTGTGTCAAGTCGTGTCCCAAGTCGATCTGCTTGCGGGATAGTTGGGTACGAGGTGAGAAAGCAGTCAGTGACCAGGCTTATAGCTTAACGCTCCGAGGCGATGTGGTTCCTCATCTGTTTCGTCCATATTTATATACACGGGCAGGTCATGACCCATGCTCCTAATTAGGATAAGGTCGTGTGATGCGTGGCAAGTCAGACACGAACGCTCTTACACAGCCGACTAATGAGGACAGAGGGTATGCGTTCTTCGACGAATTCATTGTGCTTCCTCGCGTGGCTGCCAGACCGAGGCACTGGTTAGTCATCTTGGTGAGCTGCATGTGCGTTTCCTCAAAGAGGCCTTGTCCCACCCGTCGGCCTCAAGGAAGCTAGGTCGAGTCGACGCAGCTGGGTGGTACAGACTCAAGAAATTGACTCACAAGAAATACTCTCAAGAAATAGACTAAAAAAATATATTCAAAAAACACTGTAGAAATACTCTCAAGAGATAGACTCTCACAAAATACTCTCAAGTAATAGACTCTCAACAAATACTCTCAAGAAATAGATTCTCAAGAAACACTAAAAAAACCCTCAAAAAACAGACTCAAGAAACACACATTCAAGAAATAGACTCTCAAGAGATAGACTCTCAAGAAATAGACTCTCAAGAAACAAGACTCTCAAGAAATAGACTCAAGAAACACTCAAGAAATAGACTCAAGAAACACTCAAAAAACAGACTCAAAAAAGACTCAAGAAATTGACTCTCAAGAAATAGACTCAAATTGATTCAAAAAACACTCTAGAAATACTCTCAAGAAATAGACTCACAAAATACTCTCAACAAATAGATTATCAAGAAACACTCAAAAAAACTCAAAAAACAGACTCAAGAAACACACATTCAAGAAATAGACTCAAGAAATAGACTCTCAAGAAATAGACTCTCAAGAAATAGACTCTCAAGAAATAGACTCAAGAAATACTCTCAAGAAATATACTCAAGAAATACTCAAAAACACTCAAAACGCTCTTACACTGCCGACTAATGAAGACAGAGGGTATGCGTTCTTCAACGAATCCATTGTGCTTCCTCGCGTGGCTGCCAGACCGAGGCACTGGTTAGTCATCTTGGGGCCTGACAGGGTCCGTCTTAGGCTGGTGAGCTGCATGTGTGTTTCCTCAAAGAGGCCTTGTCCCACCCGTCGGCCTCAAGGAATCTAGGTCGAGTCGACGCAGCTGGGCGGTACACGAGTCACACGGGTGGCACTACAAGCGATTCCGTTGGGAGTCCTCGGGGTCAAAGGTCGTGGAACGGTGATGTGAGGGATAAGGACCGAGGTCTAGAACCGAGGGAAATTTCCTAACAAAATCCATACCATGTGGGACTGTACGGACACGAGATGGTGGATGCTGCTGCCAAAAAAGGGAGCCTTAGCACAGGAACATGACCAGATCAACCATCCAGTACACGGTCAGCGACGCTTTGCATCGACTCGACAAAGCCATCTGAGAAACCTGAATGGCGGACTACACTGCCACCGCCATGGTCCGTGAATGGCCAATCCCCCTCCCACACTTTTCCTCCTGCCCCCCCCCCCATACATGTCAGCTATAATATCAAGAATAGGGGTAAATCATTGACACACACAATACATAAACATTCCTTATATCTGCGACAAGGAACGAATCTCCTTTCACGACTGCCTGTTCTACTGTAGCCAAACGAGGGATCATTTCTAGCCACTAAGGGACTTCCTTGGGAATCCTTCCACAATCCTTACATCATCTGAGAACAGCTCCAACTCCAGATGAACACAGTCTTGGCAGCCAATCGTATCTGTTCCTCCCCAATGGCAATCTTTTTGTCACATGTTTCAGTTGGGACCAAACTAATTAACCACCTCTCAAGACTCCAGTAGAGAATGTAAAATCATCCCATATGCCATTCCTTTATGGCTACGTATAAAATCAATTACCATAAACTCTTGCCCTATCCCCATCCAGATATAAGACACCATTCTCAAAATCAGCAAGCTACACTGGAACTTTATATATATATATATATAAGATGCCCTACTGAGGATTCCCTATCAAGAACCTCCCAACTGAGGCAACCTTGATAAGAATCCTTACTGATTTAAACCCATTGACAGTTCTCCATGTGTACACTTTGTATATATGTATGCAATTTTCAACTTGGCATCTGTCCTTATTATCAAATTATCATACATAGATTTCAATTCTTGTATTGCTCCACCTTTGGCTATACATTTTACTCGCCCGGTTTTATTTCTATTGAACCCTCTGGCACAGGTTTCCTTTGCAGCTGATCATTTAATGTGGACAAGTTGAGAGACTAAACTATCCACGCTTAACATAATAAGTAGATACTTCAAAGAAAAATAAAACATCCACCGTTTGTTTGTTCGTTATAATACCTAGTCATATTTTTTCATATACTAAATTACACAAAGAAAAGTCCCTTTCTTCAGTACTCCTGTTCAAATCGATAACCAAAGAGTAGTACACAGACAAGTTGATAACATTACACTAGTGTTTCATGTCATGGATATAGATTAAAATATCAATTGATAAGACGAGTGTGGTCTGTCAGGAATACATTTAAGTACTGCAATAAAACATTATTTCTATTGTGTTTTCTTTACTGTGAAGTTTCACAATGCTAATGAAGAGTACTACAATAATTCATTTATCTGTTTGTTTACTAATCTATTTCATTTATTCATTTGTTTTGTAAAGACCAAGTGGCATTGCATTGGTCCTATAACATATCAGATTCAAGCTTAAATGATATCATTTCCAACAAAAGCAAATTGAGATATTGAACAGATTTTAGATATGGTCCTATAAGACATTCACTAAAACTACTCCACTCAAGTTACCACAGCGTTGTTACATACATAATAACAATGCCATGCAGTACTTGTTCATAAGGAACACCTGCATTTAAAGAACAAGTTCAAAATCACAAAAAAGAACCAAGTACATATATTTATTTGAGGAATATATCACATTCATTTTTGTCTCAAATGTCATAGGTCTGAGTTTGAATCTAATAACTCCCCACACAGCTCCAGTCTTTAGAGAGAAATGTGCAACACAAAGTTACATGACAAAAGTTTTGCTTTTGTGCGAGTTATCATGTGACTTTTGAAAGCATCTTATGAGAAAGCTGCATTACACAAATCATAATGGAAAGTCATCTCTCCTCAGTTGATCTTCATATGCTGTGTGATATTACTCCTTCATAAGAAAGCTGCACTGTACAGTTTACAGTAGAAAGGCTTCTCTCCATGTGGGACATCGAATGCTAATTTAGAGTACTCCTACAAAAGAAAAGTCCATGTCACAGGTCATGCTATTGGAAAGACTTTTCTCCGTTGTGGGCCACCACATGATATTTGAAATCATCCTTGAGAAATCTGCATCACACACGTAACACTGTCAAAGGCTTCTCTCCAGAGTAGGTAAAATCATGATGTCTCTTGTAAGTTACATAATACAGGTCACACTGTATGGGCTAACACGTGACGTCTGAGGACGCTTTTTCGAGAGAAAGTTTTATTGCACACGTCACACTGGAAAGGCTTCTCTCCTGTGTGGGTTATCATGTGCTCTTTAAGATGTCCCTTTTGTGAGAAAGCTGAATCACACAGGTCACACTGGAAAGGCTTCTCTCCTGTGTGTGTTAACACATGATTTTTAAGATGTCCCTTTCGAGAGAAAGTTTTATTGCACAGGTCACACTGGAAAGGCTTCTCTCCTGTGTGGGTTATCATGTGATTTTTAAGATGTCCCTTTTGTGAGAAAGCTGAATCACACAGGTCACACTGGAAAGGCTTCTCTCCTGTGTGGGTTAACATGTGACGTTGAAGACCACCTTTTTGTGAGAAAGCTGAATCACACAGGTCACACTGGAAAGGCTTCTCTCCTGTGTGTGTTAACACATGATTTTTAAGTTGTACCTTTCGAGAGAAAGTTTTATTGCACAGGTCACACTGGAAAGGCTTCTCTCCTGTGTGGGTTATCATGTGACTTTTAAGATGTCCCTTTTGTGAGAAAGCTGAATCACACAGGTCACACTGGAAAGGCTTCTCTCCTGTGTGGGTCATCATGTGATATTTAAGACTACCCTTTTCTGAGAAAGCTGAATCACACAGGTCACACTGGAAAGGCTTCTCTCCTGTGTGGGTTAACACATGATTTTTAAGAAGTCCCTTTTCTGAGAAAGCTGAATCACACAGGTCACACTGGAAAGGCTTCTCTCCTGTGTGGGTCAACATGTGACGTTTAAGATTACACTTTTTTGAGAAAGCACAATCACAGAGTTCACACTGGAAAGGCTTCTCTCTTGAGTGGGTCATCATGTGATTTTTAAGACCACCCTTTAGTGGGAAAGCAGAATCACACAGGTCACACTGGAAAGGCTTCTCTCCTGAGTGGGTCATCATGTGATATCTAAGATTTCCTTTGTGTAAGAAAGTTTTACTGCACAGGTCACACTGGAAAGGCTTTTCTCCTGTGTGGGTCATCATGTGACGTTTGAAATCGCCTGGTCGTGAGAAAGCAGAATCACACAGGTCACACTGGAATGGCTTCTCTCCTGTGTGGGTTGTCATGTGATTTTTTAGATGACTCTTTAGTGAGAAAGCTGAATTGCACAGGTCACACTGGAAAGGCTTCTCTCCTGTGTGGGTCAACATGTGATGTTTAAGATTACCCTTTTTTGAGAAAGCACAATCACAGAGTTCACACTGGAAAGGCTTCTCTCCTGTGTGGGTCATCATGTGATTTTTAAGACCACCCTTTAGTGGGAAAGCAGAATCACACAGGTCACACTGGAAAGGCTTCTCTCCTGAGTGGGTCATCATGTGATATCTAAGATTTCCTTTGTGTAAGAAAGTTTTACTGCACAGGTCACACTGGAAAGGCTTCTCCCCTGGGTGTGTTATCATGTGATCTTTAAGATCACCCTTTCGTGAGAAAACAGAATCGCACATGTCACAGTGGAAAGGCTTTTTTCCTGCGTGGTTCATCATGTGACGGCTGAGATTACCTTTTTTGCGAGAAAGCTGAATTGCACTGAGCACACTGGAAAGGCTTCACTCCTGTCTGGGTCATCATGTGAAATTTGAGAACATGCTTTTGTGAGAAAGCTGAATAGCACTGGTCCCACTGAAATGACTTCTATCTTGTGTGGGTCATCATGTGACATTTAAAATTAATCTTTGATGAGAAAGCTGCATTAAAATGGTCACATTGGAAAAGCTTCTCTTTTCTTTGGGTTGTCACATGATATTTAAGATGATTTATGAGACAACTGTGCCACAGATGTCACACCAGTCTCTTTTGTATGAGAATGACATGGAATCTTCGGATAGCTTTCCCAGAGAAATATTGATAGTTACCCTTCTGAAAAAAGAGAAAACATAAGATTGACATCTAATCTTTTGAGGTGTATAGGATTGTGGATGTTTTGTACACAAACCATTTCATTCTCAAGTCCCTTTGTACCTACACAGAACATGTGTACATGTCATCACCTGACATAAAATGGGTAGAGATATTAACAGACATGGCCCTATGATATATTGCATTCTACCTTTTCATTAGAAGTGTACTGAAAACCATCCATTACATGCATACTCACACCATCATGACTCGAAATTTCTCTAGCTTTATTTCATCTGGTCATAAGATTTGGAGGGGGGAATGGCCCAGGTGACCATATCAGTCATTCTCTATGACTCACAATACCTGAATCTATAAATGACCTACTCTAGTAAGGTTCATTCAGTTCACCTCACTCATCTGACTGACATAAGGTTTTGTTTCCTCCACTACACATCAAATTGGGTCTTTGTTGGTTACAGCTCTTGACAAGGAGCCTGCTGTCTTGAAATATCTTCAAGACTTCTTTCCTAAACTTTCAGAGGCAAAAATGAAGGCTAGTACTATCTTTATTGGGCCACAAGTAACGAAAATGATGGAGTGTTCAGAGTTTCTACAGTTCACAGAAAATGATAAAATAGCTTGGGAGTGTTTCATTGCTGTACTACAAGGCTTTCTTGGAAACAAGGCTGATAATCATATTGAACTGGTTCAAGATTTAGTGAAGTTATGGTGAGATGGGCTGCAGAATGTCCTTGAAGGTTCATATCCTAGATGCTCACCTTAACTTCAAGGAAAATATGGGAGCATATTCAGGGTAACATGGGGAATACTTCCATCAAGGTATAATGAACTCTGAAGAGATATCAGGGGACCTTTAATGAAAACATGATGGGAGACTACATTTGAGGGCTCACACATTAAAGTGATTTGTTGTATTCATGCAAATCAAGGAAAACTGTTAACTTAATCATAGAAATTAGCTTCAGATATTATGAAATAAAAATTTAGTGTAATTTCTTTCTGTCCAAAAATGGTGAAAATGGAAATTTAGCTATTTTGGGGCAAAACATAATTCTAAAATCCATAAAAACAAAGTTTGACAGGAATAACGAAATTTATATTGTTTTGCATTGAAAAGAATTTGAAAATAATGTCTACCTAACTGGTTGTGACACTTGTGATATTACTGGCAAAAGAATTTTTTCCTCCTTATCTTTGTGGAAACTTTATTTGACATTACTATGAAAAAACATCCATCAGGAGCTAAGATGTGAGGGAGGAAACAATGGTGGGTGGGAGTGAACTGGGTGAGAGTAGTGGGTATGTCATTTTTTATTTGGTTACCTACCATACAATGGGGAAAAACCCTTGGTATATAGATAGTATTATCTCAGTTTAAAAAGTGTCCCTGCCTATCTACATGAACCAATATAAAATTGGGCATTTTGTGAGTTTTGGTCTCATTTGAACATTTCCTACATTACTGTTTCTCAAATACACTTCCCATATATAAAGACTTTGTATAAGAAAGTAGTACTAGTACATAAATATGCATTATCAACACCATTTATATCCAGTACACTGGTTGCACCCAAACCTTAGGGTACTGATTGGAAAACTCCTATACCCTCTTATGCCTTTATTTATTTATTTTTCTCTTAATTTTTTTAGGAATGTCCCCTGTGGGGCTACAGGGAGAAGGATGCCTAGTCCTAATCCCCATCCCGTTTTTGTCGCCTCTTACGATTCAAGTGGGAATACTTGGTGACAGTATTCTTTACTGAAGCAGCCTTGATGTGGATGTGGTGTGTCTTGTGACACTGCTTCTGACCCATGGCAGTGGAAAAGATGCAGGGATGACTCATCATCCAAGAGGTGCCAAGATAAGAGGGAGGGAAGAGGGTGGAGGGGAATGGAATGTGATAGGAATGGAATGGGTGGGAGTGGTTTTTATGCCCTTTTTTTTTTTTTGGCTACATCCCTTATGAGGGGGAAAAAAGCCTTTGGTATATGTATGTATGTACATTGGTTGGACAGTGGCTTGTGTCAGAGAGTTGATCCAGCAACTTTATATTTTACACTTTAGTAAAAGAATATGAATGGGTCACGACACACACTATCATAATGACCAGTTTAACATTTTTGGAACTTTCACTATCTCCAAGAAGTTGATATGATGTGTGTAAATAGATATGATATTAATATGACCAAATACATAGTGACCAATAACAACTGCAGTCAAGTGTTGGCTGGTGGCAAGTAGTATGGATACATAGATGGGCACTTTCTAATGACTAGGCAAGTAAAGCAGTATTTTCCTATAGAAGGGACACAGGACTTGGACACTGTATATGTCGTGAATGAATCCTGTTTTTATGGGTGTTTTAACCAATTTCATTTTATTGTGACCAAGCAAAAATTGGACCATGTGTAGTTAAGTGTGTATGTATGTATGTATGTATGTATGTATATATATATATATATATATATATATATATATATATATATACACACATATATATATATATATACATATATATATATTGTACTTTCACTTGTCAATAGTTACATACTTTGAGGTAAGGGAGTTAAAAGGTGTTAAATTCCACTGAACTCAATTCATTCGAGCAGCACCCTTCATAAAAGGTTTGTATAGTTACTTGGAAATAAAGTTCATGTAGCAACCGGTGCTATTAGTGGGGTTTGAATCAACAACTCAGCATATCACCATTGATAGAGTGCACAGCCTTATTCCATTCAGATGCCCAAAGAACTCACAATCAGCACTCAAAGAGCCATGTATATGTACAATGACCTTTTTCCCTTATGTGGGAGCTAGATAAATCAGAGGTACGTCGTACCTATTCGCACCCACTTCACTTCCCTTCACCACCCTTTCCACCCCTCCACCTCAGGTCCTCATGGATGGTCATCAGACCATATGGCCTATATTAGGCAGTTCTATGTTCTCTACCACCTGTCATCCACATTCATAAAGTTATCTAATCTTCTAAAACAACCAATAGTTTCAGCACTTACTACATGGTTACTTGGTCTATTTCATTCTTAGTACTCATGTAGTAAGTGAAGACACTATTGGTTGTTTTGAAAGAAGCTTAGACACTACTGTAACTTGGGAATTATCACTGAATCAGTTGCCAGTAGTTAAAATACTTGATGGCAACAACAGCAGACCTGTCTGTCATCATACCAATACTGCTTTTGCACATATAAACATCAATTCTCACTGCATGACATGAGCATACTCTTCAAATGTCTATGATGTGTTGGTGAGATCGATATACAATTCTACATAGCGCTGCATCCTGTCTGTATCCCATTTCAGTGAGGGTGAAAACCATGCATCTACTATGGTAAATAAATTTTGAATAGAATGGAGTTTGTATGCAGCAAAGTTTATCGAGAAATACAATATATTAAGTAATGGGTCCATCAATCTCCTATATCAATCAATTCATGATGTTTGTCTGGCATAGAGGACTTTATGTTCCTTACTAGTTGTAGCTGGCTACTTTTCTACAAACTTTGGGCAGTCAAGCAAATTTAGGCTCTGTGCTCTCTCAATAAGCTGGTGTACAGTTGTCAATTTGAACCCATTAAAGTCGCTTGTGCTTATGACATTTTGATTCCTAATAATCATACAAATAATTTGACTAAGGGAACCCCCCCAAGTCAACTGAATTTGGTGGTGTTTATCACATTTTAATATATCATACCTACTTACACGATAAAATAGAATGAGTTCAAAACACCCATAAAAATGGGAGACAAACACATTACATCCACACCATTTAATGTCCTAGCCCTGTGCCACTTTCACAACAAAATGCTGCTTTGCATGCTTACCCTTGAGAAGATGCCCATCTCTGTAGCCACACAATATAATGGCGTTTGCTTTGACCTATTCCTACCGTTTCGTATTACAATGTAAACAAACACATAGTTGCCAGATTGATTCTCTGACATGAATAACTGGCCAAACTGTGTACCAGTTATAGATAATGAGAATATCATATACCAACAGATCCATTCCTTGTAAAAGGGGGGTGGGTGGCAGAGTCAAAGCATACCTTTTACCCATCACACATCCATTCATTCGTCTCAAACTCACATAATTATGGGTTCAAATTCCAAACTTTTCTCCAATTCCTATCTGAATTACCTGCCCCAACAATCCACCCACATATGGTAAAGGTGATAACTGGTGCTGCAACCATACAACTGGTCTAGGTCTCACCACCTACCTTCCTTTTCTTGATCAAACTTTACCAGAGGTCCACCACACATTCTCCTATCAAGGATGTCAGATATTAATGATTTAGTGCAAATCTTGTAAATCTGATAGAATTCTATTGTTAAACTCTTGTTTTCACTTTTTCAGGGGACCCACCCACTAGTTAATTTTGACAGACACCAAAAGCCTATAGATGAAACTGTAAAATCATGATTTCTGACACCCTTGCATGAAAAGTAAATCAACCTACTAACCTAACTGGTCACCATCTACACCAGTGGTTGCCAACCCTTATGGCTACATCCATTTTTAAGCTTAATATAAATATTGTGCTATTGGATCCATTAAATAAATCATATAAATAACTAAAATTCATAAATAAATAATAATTATAACAAGTTCAGATCATGAAAGATTTATCGACAATTATAATAACTGATGGTTACAGGTAGTTTCAAAGTTGAAGTTATAAATTTGCCTGGAATGTTTACAAATTTACAGTTTATGATATTTTCAACTTGATGGAATAATTATTTTGTAACAAGCTTCTGGAGCCACATAAGTGGCCTCAAAGAGCCGCAGATTGCCGGCCACTGCCCTATACCTACATGATTGGGTTCGTGGTTAGGTTAGACTCATCCCCACTCAAGCCCTCCGTTAACCACTACCACAACAATTTTGTGAGATTAGCTTATCGAGTACCACTACAAGTGAGTAACAATTATTTTTGATTGACAAATCCGTGTCCCGTGGCAATTTTTACTTATAAATCAGAATGACAACACAAACCTACTTTTAAATTAGATTACAGTGAATTCCATTTTTGAGATATAGCTTTCATTATATTCTGAGTATTACGGCCAATAACGCATAAAACATCGGTAGCCCAGGAATGCAGTACACTAACAAATGTTCAATAATTTGTAACTTTATATCTTATATCTGTTACTCGCATGCCTGGCATGCAAGAATGTAAACACTGAACAAGCGCTTGATAAACTGCCTTCATTTTGTCAAAGAATTTTGCAGCGGTGATCGGAGCCAATGGAAAACCTGGCTACATAAAGCAACCTTTAAAGTGGTCACAAACTAAGCATTACTTATTATATGCTACTCACTTTTGGCACTCACTTTGTTACCAAGCTCTTGCGTATCCGTCATCTACGAAATGTTTTGCTGACGACTTTTTTTTTTTTTTTGGGGGGGGGGGGAGGGGGGGCTACCTGGAAAAAACTAGCAAACATCTTTACTTATACCTAAAATAATAATTCTACAATTATTTAGTAGATAGATAGACTTTAATTGGCAATGAATCAATGTACATGAAGTGCAAATAATGACAAGTACACATAGTTCGATATAATAAATGCAAATTGCCGAGGATAACACAAAAAGCATGTACGCTTATTTCCATTGTGGATTTGTTCTAAAACATCAGTATATACCGTTTACAATACCTAATTTCATCTCATTAATAACCTACAGAATTCTTTCTAAAGTACTCCAACACCTAGACAGCTACAACCATGATACTGTGCTCTGTGTGTGATATAAGAGTAATCTAATATATATATATATATATATATATATATATATATATATATATATATATATATATATATATATATATATATATACATATATCAAATAAGCCATCCTGAGTCCACTGCTGAACAAAGGCCTCCTTCATAGCATTCCATGATTCACACGACCGTGCCACCCTCTGCCACGTCACTCCCGCAAACCTCTCGATCTCGTCTCTCCACCTTCTGTCTGGTCTCCCTCTTCCACGCTTCCTATCTCGCGGCGTCCATTCAGTAACACACTTGCTCCATCGCTCATCAGTCGTTCGCACCAACTTACCTGCCCAATTCCACTTCCTCTCTTTTACTGCTTCCACAATATCTTTCACTCTAGTCTGCTCTCTCACCCAACTTGCTCTCTTTCGGTCTCTCAGTGTTATTCCCATCATTGATCTCTCCATTCTCCTCTGTGCAGTCCTTAGCTTTGTTTCCATCGCCCTCGTCAGCTTCCAAGTCTCACATCCGTAGATTATTGCTGGTACAATGCATTGGTTGTAAACTTTACATTTCAAACATAAAGGTAGAGAGCCTCTCAGGATTTTACTATACTTGCCAAACATTTTCCAACCAATTGTAATGCGTCTTTTTATCTCATTATCGTGATCTTTCATCACCTTCACCATCTGACCTAAATAATACTCTTCAACTTCCTCAAGATTCTCATCATCAATTACAATCTCTTTACTTTGAACTTTCGTGTTGAACATTACTTTGGTTTTACTCTTATTCATTTTTAAACCTACTTTGATACTTTCTTTGTTTAGATCGCTCAGCATATCTTGCAAGTCGTCTGCTCTTTCTGAAATAAGAATGATGTCATCTGCAAATCTTAGGTGGTTCAAATATTCGCCATTAATCTTCAAACCTTTCTTTTCCCAACTCAACCTTCTGAAAATATCTTCTAAACAAGCTGTAAATAGTTTGGGTGAAATTGTATCGCCTTGCCGTACTCCTTTCTCGATTTTGATCTTTTCTGTATCTTTATGTAGTCGAACTATAGCGGTACCTTTCGAATAAATCTTTTCTAAAACTCTTACGATCTGTTCGTTTGTACCCTGTTTGCGTAGCGAGTTTAGTATTGCTATTTGTTCTACTGAATCAAAGGACTTTTCGTAATCTACAAAAGCTAAACACAGAGGTATGTTATATTCTGTCGTTTTCTCGATTAGTTGGTTTATCGCCTGCAAATGGTCTAGAGTTGAATATCCGTTTCTAAAGCCTGCCTGTTCTCTCGGTTGGTTTGCATCTAAAACTTGACTCAGTCTATTTGTAAGGATCTTGGAGAATACTTTATATACGTTTGATAGCAAGCTAATCGGTCGATAGTTACTAAGGTCCTTCTGGTCTCCTTTTTTATGAAGCAAAATCACTATAGCATTACACCACGCATTCGGAACGCTTTCTTGACGTAAGCACTGGGTGTACAACTCAGCTAATTTAATATGAACTAATTTACCAGCGTCTTTCAATAGATCTATTGATATACCATCTTCCCCAGGTGCTTTTCCTCTTTTCATAGTTTTAGAGCAAATTCTACTTCTTCCTTTGTAATCTCTGGTACACTACTAACGTCTACACATGAATTTACTGACTCAATTACGGCCTTCGAAGAGTAAAGCTCTTGGTAAAATTCTTCTACTCTTTTTACCATTTTGTCTCTACATTTAATTATTTCTCCATTTCTATCTTTCAACCATATCATTTGCTGTCTTCCTAAAGCATGTTTACGCTCGGTCACTTTAATACTTTTACCTTTACGAATAGTTTCTTCTATTTCGTCCATGTTTCTCTTTCTTTTCTCTAATCTCTGCCTTTTGTTGATAAGCTTGTTTCTACTCTTTCTATTTCGTCTCTACTGCTTTTAATCTGCATGTTCCTTCTTCTTTTAATTAGGTCATTTGTAGTTTTGGAGTATTTGTTTTCTCTAATGTTTTTTGTACTTCCTACTTTCTCTGCTGATTCCTTAATGATATTCACTAAATTCACATCGATATCTTCCACGCTGTCCTCGTTAGTTCTTAGAGCTTCGAATCTATTTTTAATTTCTAACTGAAATTTCTTTTTATTATCCTTAACCTTTGCAAGGCTTATTTTCCTTTTTAAAACTAGTTTATTTCTCTCGGCTCTGAAGTTGAATTTAGCTGTGCATCCTACTATTCTATGGTCACTCCCTATGTTGACTTTATTTATCACCGTAACATTGCTAACGCTTTTGCTCTCATCTCCTAATATGAAGTCTATTTCGTTCTTTGTTGATCCATTTGGACTTCTTCACGTCCATTTACGACCTACACGCTTTTGAAAGAAAGTGTTCATTATCCCCATATTGTAGTTCTCTGCAAAATTGCCTAACATCTCACCTCTGTCATTTCGTTCACCTACTCCAAACTTCCCAATGCACGTCTCATCTCCCATCTTCTTCCCTACTTTAGCATTAAAGTCTCCTATTACCAAAGTGTACTTACTTTTTTCTTGATCCATTACTTGACTTGACTCATCATAGAAGGACTCAATTTCCTCGTCTGAACTCTGTGAAGTTGGTGCATAGACCTGAACTATTTTTAGAGTGTACCTTTTACAAAGCCTAATCACAATCCAAGCTACCCTGTCCGATAAACTACTGAATTTGATTACGTTACCCGCAACCTCTCGGTTGATCAAGAATCCTACTCCACTAGATATTTCTTTGTCCTTACCTCTACAGTAGAACATGTGGTGACCATCTTGTAATTGTACCAGCTTTTCTTCCGTTCTTCGGACTTCACTCAGTCCTACGATGTCCAATTTGATGTTGTCTAGTTCTTCCATTAAACTCTCCAGTCTGTGGTCTTCTGAGAGACTTCTTACGTTGTAAGTATAGATCTTCATTTTCTTCATGTTCTTTAATGTCCAAGACTTGGATCTGCTTTGACAGTGCTTACTCACATTCGGTGGCACACTGCCCGTAAGGACACGAGGCAATGCGGTTGGACCTTTAGGTGACGATGATCCAACAGGAACGCCCGGTTTTCTTTTGATTGTGCTATTCATATTCATGTTGGCTATGAAGGGGGGTTGGCAGTAATCTCACCTCCTTGACAACTGGTTTCTGGTGAGATATTTCTCTGGTGTCACCTTATTCATTATATTCGGTGACGCCCTATATCTATAGGGAGCCCAATGGTCCACGCCGTCATTATGACGCCGTCATTATGAGGAATTTCCCTGTTTGCCATCAGGGACGTGTCAGTTAGCAGTGGGTCCTGCAACTGTGTGTTTGAGCTGCTCTTTGTCTGATCTTTCCTACAAAACCTGTTCGATGTGGGTGACCCTGCAGAGATTTCCTCTCTATCGACATAGCTTTTGTAATCATGAAGATTCTTAAGCCTATCCACCACGTCAAGGTGTCAACTCTCGGATATATATATATATATATATATATATATATATATATATATATATATATATATATGTATATATTCATATATGTATGTATGTATGTATGTATGTATGTATATATATATAGGTATGATCAATTTAATCAAATAAATTTAGAAAGTGCGAGTTTTGTCACTTTTTTTCATTAAAATCCAAGGCAACCCCCCCTCACACATCCAAACCTCAGCCATGGAGGTGTCATGATATATGACGACAATGATCTGGGGCAAAACTACTTAGGACTCGCCTAGATAATCAGGTGCAAATGAGTTGCCTCCACCAAATCTCACAATACTAATAAATCATGCTACAATCATTCATTTATCCGTTTCTTAAATTAATTTTTGTAAAGGTCAAGTGGCATTCCATGGATCTTCAGATTCAAACTTAGACCATTTCCGACAAATACAAATTGAGATAATTGTAATAAGTGAATCAAATTATTAGTATCAAGTTAATGAAACTAATTTGATAAATTCAAGGGTATGAAATTAAGTTAATCAAATTAATATAGTCCAAGTGCATGCGATAATGTATTATGGTTAAGAATTTTTTATATCAGACACAAAAACTATCAATTTTTTTTATTTTATCAAATTATTCTATATAGTACATACATACATATAAGGACACCTGGACTGCCTGCATGGGTGGAATTCCCATCTTAGTCTCATGTAAAATATAACATATATATAATAACCTGTCACTACCTTACTGTAAGAGGCTGGTATAAAAGAGGGTAGAAGCCTTGTGTAACAAAAATATTGTTTATAAATACGAGCCGGGGAGCTCGTGTGTATCGCTGAGATGGCATTCCTTTGTAACCTAAGTGAGAATTATGCAGACTCGAGATTATTTCAAGAATGAGAATCAGGCAAGAAACAAGGGTCTCAAACTGTCCGGAAATAGATTCAATTTGGAAGTGGGTAGAAACAACTTGGCCAACTGTGTAGTTAATGAATGGAATAAACTTCCTACAGAGGCAGTGCAATGTTGTTCAGTTTGAAGCTTTAAGAATCATTTAGATAAACACCTAAGCAAGATGCTGTATTGACTAACATTTATCTTATACCATTTATTTTTTATCATTTATCTGTTTATTATTATTTGCTTCATTCTCATTTATTATTAGTTATATGTCAATTTATCTATTTATTTATCATTATTATGATTTTTCCGCATCCGACCTAGATATGGACCAAAAGGTCTCCTGTCGGCATGCTCCGCCTTTGTAATCCTTTGTTGTAATGTGGTGAAAGGGTTGAGGAGAAGGTTCGTTGGCTCACGTATGTGCGATCACGCCCTTTGGTGAGGAGGATCCTAAAGATAAAGTTAGGGCTCATTGAACCAAGGAAATCACCACGCCACTGCAAAGCTCACCTAGGATCTTGTATATGTCTTCTCGGGGGATTCCGGGCAGAAGATTATAACTAATAGAAGTTAGTCGCCATATCCATAAGCAAGGATTACAAGGGCGGCGACAGTGGTAACACTTACATCTATATTTTCATGTATACTACTCTACCTGCATGGATGAAATTCCCAACATAGCCTGGATACAGTTTTCTCCAAGCTATAACTGATTGCCATCCCATTACTCAACCTTGACAATCTCTTCCTCCCATGACTCAAACTTGAAAACGGCTTCGTCCATCCCTTGTATGTCGCCACCCATCCTAATTGAATTACATCGGGGATTCCTAATTATCTATATTTCTAGTGGTATGGGATTATTCAAACTCTCCCAGTGTCTCTCTTTGAAAAATGCTGATTCCGTTGGTATGGGAAAGGCACATACCAAATAGATAAAAATGACAAGGGGAGGGGAGTATACTTTACCACCTATGATTATCTCTACGATTGCCTTGATTCCTGATATGTTCCCTAGAACCTATAAACATAAATAATAGAATCAGGAGTGCCGGTATTACCCAATAAATTTGAAGTTCTTATCTCGTGCGAGTTATCATGTGACATTTCAAAGGATCTCGCGAGAAAGCTGCATCGCACAAGTCATACAATCAAGTCTTCTCACCTGTGTTGATTATCATATGCTGTTAGATGCTACTCTTCCAAGCTGTTGGAATTTCCTTTTTTTTCCGGAGTGGGTCATCACGTGATATTTCAAATCATCCTTATATCAGAAAGCTTCATCCCAGAGGTCACACTGTAAAGGGCTCAATCATGTGTGGATCATCATGTGACATTTGAGAAAAAAGAAATCGTGAAAAAATATAATTTTCGCAGGAAAATTAATTTTTCCCTGATACAAACCTGAGGTACTCCTTACAATAGAATAGTTCGCGCAGTGCAAATATTTCAACCGCTAAATCAAAATCCTCACTCCGTGGGTCTGGGCAACGCTTATCCTCGGTAAGGGGCCCTATTGGGGCAAGGGGGCCCTTCCCCTCCACCACAACTCTCGCACACTATACTCCATTCTCTGAGCCAGGTATGAAATTAATCACAAGGTTTGTCAGGCAAGGGAGAAGGAACATTTTAGAGGGGTGGTTGAGGAGGGCCATTTGAGAAAGGAGTATCTCAGGTTTGTATCAGGGAAACATTAATTTTCCTACGAAAATTACATTTGTTCCGAAGAATACAAACTCTTCGGTACTCCTTATCACAGGAGGCTCGGACTTAGGAGGAAAGGAAGTAGTTATCTAGCCTGGGAAACCTCCGTAAGGAAAATTTTTAGTGTGCTAAGACCTAACCTTTGAAGGGAACCTAGTTCTATTCCCAGGAGTGGAGACAGACAGGGCATACTCACTTTGTACCACCGGAAGGGCTTGAATTGATTCCCTTGGAATGCTTGAGAGCCCTCGGTGAGGTAAGGGAATGTAGGAGTATGAGAAGGACTTTGGATAGGTATCACCGTGTTTGCCGAGCCAGAACCTGGATGAGTTGTCAGGGTCGGTTGTGTGCTATTGGGGAGGGGTATATCATTTCAGGACTTCTTGGGCGGCCACTATGGGACCCAAAGAGAAGTTCCCTAAAGATTCCCACATAACTTCTCTGAGGTAAAAGGAAGTGAACGTAGTCTGGCTCTTCCATATACCTGCTTGAAGGACCTGGTTGACTGACAGATTCTTTCGGAAAACTAGGGAGGTCCCTATTGCCCTCAGGTCATTGGCTTTGGCTTTAGGGCAATCCGTGGGGCTCATTCCGTAGGCCCTGCGGATGACTTCCTTGATCCAGTAAGAAATGGAATTCTTAGTGACGGGCTTACTCTTACCCATAGTAGAGACGAACAACCTCTGCAATTCTGGTCTAAGATGTTTAGTCCTCTTGAGGTAGGTCCGGATGGCACGTACTGGGCATAGTACCATTTCCGCTTGTTCGCCCCCTACAAAGTCGGCTAAGGAAGGAACACTAAAGGACCAGAATCTAGGGTCGGCTTTGGCCGGATCCTGGTTTTTGGCAATGAATTGGGGCAGAAAAGTGAAGAAGACCTCTTGTCATCCTTTTGAGTGGGCCACTCTATAACAGATGGCACGTAACTTCCCTACTATCTTGGAAGATACTAGGGCTAAGAGAAAAATTGTCTTCAAGGTGAGGTCCTTCAGATGTGCGTCTCGGTGAGGTTCGTAAGGGGGACCCCGCAGAGAGTTCAGGACTAATGCCATATCCCACGGAGAGGAAGTGATTTCCCTGGTAGGCACGATTTTCTGAAATGTATGAGCATGGAAAATTCTGGTGACAGGGCTAGATCCATGCCCTTCAGAGAAAACACCTGATTTAGCGCTGCCCTATAGTCCTGCACTGCCGAGAGGGAGATCTTCTTGGACTTCCGGAGGAAGTGGAAGAAGGAGGCAATCTCATGAATGGTGGCTTGATCTGGGATTACTGTCCGGGAGTGACACCATTCTGTAAAAGCATTCCATTTCCCTTGATAAAGGTTAGCTGAGGAAGAGCGAATAGGAGCGGACATGTCTTCCGCCACTTCTATGGGAAAACCCTTCTCTGAACGCGTGAAGCGAAAGAGCTGACGGGTTCTTGTGCCAGGACCCGTTGATGGGTTAATGTAGGAGGTCCTGGGAATGCCCGCTTGGAGAGTCCCGCCTGGGTGCGGATGGTCCGGGGGACTCAAAGGGGAGGCTACCTCCTCTGGACGAGGAGGAGTTACCCGCGAGTAACGCGCGCGTGGGTACACCTTGGGCCTCCTGCCCGTTAACGGGCATGGAAAGGGCTCCGTTGATCACCCGGCTCGTCTTACGATGGGTTCAAGGTGGACTGCGGGACTCCCGATCAGAAGAAGAGGCTGAGGCGCTCTTTGTCTTCGAACTCGGGTTCTTTGTCCGTTTGGGGGTTGAGCATCCGGGAAGGGCCGAGGGCGAGCCGCAAGCAGCCGCATTCGAGAAAAGGCTCGTACAGGAGCGGTAGTTAGAGGTGGCCGGAGGCGCATGTCCGTCCATGCTAACCGCCCTGGGTGAAGGACTAGGAGACAACTGGGCCCGAGATTGACTCGAGGTGGATGTTGTACAACCTTCCTGTCTACTACGCTTTGGAGGAGGGAGAGAACTGCTCGTCTCCTCCACAGGCGTAGTATGCCTTCTCTCTTTTTCGCGGGGTGACGGGGGAAGCCATTTTCCCTGCTTGCGTACCTTGGTCCTTGCATGCACTCTCTTGTGAGCATGAAAACACGCGGACCACTGCATATCATCCCATTGAGCGCACGTTTCACACGGGGATGAAGGGGAACACTCCATATTCCTACGTTTGATGCACCAAATGTGTGGGTCCGCGTGTGTTGGCGGGAGCGGGGAAAGGCAGAGATATTTCCCTTCGGCGAAGGCACACAACCTATCTCGAACAACAACACTAGAACCAGACTCCATACTTACAAGAGAAGGGTAGAGTACTCGGGGCGGTTAAGGAAATGAAGCGGGATAGGAAGAGGGCACTCAAGAAATTCCAGGCGACCGGATGTTTTTGATGCAAGACGCTCCAAAAAAAAAAAAAAAAAAAAAAAAAGGACGCCGCTGGAAGGCTTGTGGAAATGGACGAAGCAGGTTGCCCTATTTTCCTCACCACACAAACGCAAATAGTGAACCGCGGAATAAGAAGGGTGCCCTATAGCTCGGTGGCGGTTATGTAAATAAGAGAAACTTCACTATCGTTCAAAGAAGGCAATTCTACCGTTCCCGAAACTGAACTTGGGTAAATTGAAGCAAGTATTGTGAGAGATGTCGACTCGTTGGCTACCGCGAAGAGAAAGGAGTATAGTGTGCTAGACTTGTGGGAGAGGGGGGGGGGCTCCCGTGCCCCAGTGGGGCCCCTTACCGAGGATAACCGTTGCCCAGACCCACGGAGTGAGGCGTTTTAAAACAACACACAGTGTTTAGCGGTGGAAAAATTGCGCTACGCGGAAGTATCCTATGGTAAGGAGTACCGAAGAGTTTGTATTCTTCGGAACAAAGAGACTGTGCTGTACAATACGTAACAGGAATTAGTCAAAGAATTATTACAAGTTATAGCACACCCTCCTTGAAATGATTGATACACATGCGCCAACTCATCAGCAATAGGGGGAAATGAGGTTTGTTGTATGTCTCTAATTATTGAGTCTCGAAGACAAGGGTGTACATTAGTGAAAATAATGTTGCATTTTCTTCTGTGACATTTCATACCATGAAAATACATACACACTCTTGAAAATTCTTTGTTTCTCCTGAGTTATCTGTTGCCAATTTATGCGGAGTTTTAGACAAAGGTTGACAAATTTATTGCACCAAATTAATTATGCCAGAGGAAAATGGCATCAAAATAAAAAAACAGATCTTATATCAGAAAAGCCAATATCATGAATATTCTGGTAAACATTATTGGGAAAGGATCTGTTTTCCTCATCCAAAGAATTTCTTACTTTAGTTAGACTAATTCAAAATTAGAAAGTTCAATCTTACCTTCTTCTAGATATTTAGATGTAATTTATTGAAAAGGCGAAGACTTTTCGAGAGACTGGTTTTAACTCGGCCGAGTATGTACTTACTCTCTTTCGCCTTATGAGTTTATCCAATTGTTATTTTAAATTGTGATGCAATCCTCTTTTGTTTTTAAAGAAAGGTTTCTCTTTACAGTTTGGAGTAAATGTTCCTCCGAAATTGACTTACAGTAATTTTATATTACTTTTATTTGACACAAATTCTCAGCGTCTTAATTTCACGGAATCAGAGATTTGAAACCGAAGCTAGCAGCTAGCAGTAAGCAATAGCTATATATGACTCGACCATTGTTTACTTTTTCACCGACCAGAATTTTCGGTATTTATTTCAAATATTTATATTTTTCAATAGACTACAAATCATCAGTAGCCATTGATCATTAAAATGATTAATTATTCAGATTTTATCCAATAATTTAAATATACATAATTTATTACTTTAATGAAACTAAACCTCCAGAGTTCAATAAATGAGTTCAATATGACGTCCCCTTTTACGTAATTTCTAATTACACTACTGACGAATGTCAATAACAGAAGTAATCCGCAAAACCAAGATATAGTTCTCCATTGCGCATATCCGGAAGCTAGTTGAGACTAGATATAGGGGTTACCTAGTCTACACATATGGCCCAGTGCTTCAAGATGGCCGCACAGTCACGGCTATCTTCTTAGAAAACATCCAAGAGTCCTTCTCTGTAAAGCTTCTACCCACCACGGTCTCGGCCGGGCTGATTACCATCTGGAAAGGAATAAACAGGTTTTTTCGCTTTCCCCCATCCTCCATCTCGTGTCACCGTACCCTTAGACTCCGGAACCAGCCTTATGGCACTACATAAACCTCAACGCGCCCTGCGACCTGACACTTTGCACCTCAGTTGAAACCACAACAAAAAAGACATCTGTTAGGCTAGTTTCAAAGCAAACTCTGATGGAGTGTTGTTTTTATCTGGTAATAAATTCGAGTGACGAGATGGCGAGGGAGGTGACGACTTGTGTGTTAAGTCGTGTGTCCCAAGTCGATCTGCTTGCGGGATAGTTGGGTACGAGGTGAGAAAGCAGTCAGTGACCAGGCTTACAGCTTAACGCTCCGAGGCGATGTGGTTCCTCGTCTATTTCGTCCATATTTATATACACGGGCAGGTCATGACCCGTGCTCCTAATTAGGATAAGGTCGTGTGATGCGTGGGAAGTCAGACACGAAACGCTCTTGCACTGCCGACTAATGAAGACATAGGGTATGCGTTCTTCAACGAATTCATTGTGCTTCCTCACGTGGTTGCCAGACCGAGGCACTGGTTAGTCATCTTGGGGGCTGACAGGGTCCTTCTTAGGCTGGTGAGCTGCATGTGCGTTTCCTCAAAGAGGCCTTGTCCCACCCGTCGGCCTCAAGGAAGCTAGGTCGAGTCGACGCAGCTGGGCGGTACACGAGTCACACGGCTGGCACTACGAGCGATTCCGTTGGGGGTCCTCGGGGTCAAAGGTCGTGGAACGGTGATGTGAGGGATAAGGACCGAGGTCTAGAAGTGAGGGAAACTTCCTAACAAAATCCATACCATGTGGGACTGTACGGACACGAGATGGTGGATGCTGCTGCTGCCAAAAAAGGGAGCCTTAGCATAGGAACAAAACCAGATCAATCATCCAGTACACGGTCAGCGACGCTTTGCATCGACTCGACAAAGCCATCTGAGAAACCTGAATGGCGGACTACACTGCCACCGCCATGGCCAATCCCCCTCCCACACTTTTCCTCCTGTCCCCCCATACATGTCACCTATAATATCAAGAATAGGGGTAAATCATTGACACACACACAATACACAAACATTCCTTATATCTGCGACAAGGAACGAATCTCCTTTCACGACTGCCTGTTCTACTGTAGACAAACGAGGGATCATTTCTAGCCACTAAGGGACTTCCTTGGGAATCCTTCCACTGCCCTACATCATCTGAGAACAGCTCCAACTCCAGATGAACACAGTCTTGGAAGCCAATCGTATCTGTTCCTCCCCAATGGGAATCTTTTTGTCACATGTTTCAGTTAAGACCAAACTAATTAACCACCTCTCAAGACTCCAGTAGAGAATGTAAAATCATCCCATATGCCATTCCTTTATGGCTACGTATAAAATCAATTACCATAAACTCTTGCCCTATCCCCATCCAGATATAAGACACCATTCTCAAAATCACCAAGCTACACTGGGACTTTATATATATATATATATACACAAGATCTCCTACTGAGGATTTCCTATCAAGAACCTCCCAACTGAGGCAACCTTGATAATAAACATTACTGATTTAAACCCATTGACAGTTCTCTATGTGTACACTTAGTATACATGTATGCAAGTTTCAACTTGGCAACTGTCCATATTATCCAATTATCATACATAGATTTCAATTCTTGTATTGTTCCACCTTTGGCTATATTGTTGGTGTATGGTAATAAATTCAGAAAAAATCACAATTCTGGCTACACTTAAAAAATGCCACAGGAAAATTTACAACTTTGGTGATGAAAATAAGTAATCAAACAAAAATATTCAAGTCACTGGGTCTTATTTTAGTCTCTTCTTCATTGCAACAACCTATTGTTTTCAGTACCCCCACAGCATTTTACTCGCCTAGTTTTATTTCTATTTAACCCACTGCCACAGGTTTCTTTTGCAGCTTATCATTTAATGTGGACAAGTTGAGAGACTAAACTATTCATGCTTAACATAATAAGTAGATACTTCAAAGAAAAATAAAGCATCCACTGTTTGTTTGTTCATTATAATACCTAGTCATATTTTTTCATATACTAAATTACACAAAGAAAACTCCCTTTCTTCAGTTCTCCTGTTCAAATCAATAACCAAAGAGTAGTACACAGACAAGTTGATAACATTACACTAGTGTTTCATGTCATGGATATAGATTAAAATATCAATTGATAAGACGAGTGTGGTCTGTCAGGAATACATTTAAGTACTACAATAAAACATTATTTCTATTGTGTTTTCTTTACTGTGAAGTTTCACAATGCTAATGAAGAGTACTACAATAATTCATTTATCTGTTTGTTTACTAATCTATTTCATTTATTCATTTGTTTTGTAAAGACCAAGTGGCATTCCATTGGTCCTATAACATATCAGATTCAAGCTTAAATGATATCATTTCCAACAAAAGCAAATTGAGATATTGAACAGATTTTAGATATGGTCCTATAAGACATTCACTAAAACTACTCCACTCAAGTTACCACAGCGTTGTTACATACATAATAACAATGCCATGCAGTACTTGTTCATAAGGAACACCTGCATTTAAAGAACAAGTTCAAAATCACAAAAAAGAACCAAGTACATATATTTATTTTTGTCTCAAATGTCATAGGTCTGAGTTTGAATCTAATAACTCCCCACACAGCTCCAGTCTTTAGAGAGAAATGTGCAACACAAAGTTACATGACAAAAGTTTTGCTTTTGTGCGAGTTATCATGTGACTTTTGAAAGCATCTTATGAGAAAGCTGCATTACACAAATCATAATGGAAAGTCATCTCTCCTCAGTTGATCTTCATATGCTGTGTGGTATTACTCCTTCATAAGAAAGCTGCACTGTACAGTTTACAGTAGAAAGGCTTCTCTCCATGTGGGACATCGAATGCTAATTTAGAGTACCCCTACAAAAGAAAAGTCCATGTCACAGGTCATGCTATTGGAAAGACCTTTCTCCGTTGTGGGCCACCACATGATATTTGAAATCATCCTTACTTGAGAAATCTGCATCACACACGTAACACTGTCAAAGGCTTCTCTCCAGAGTAGGTAAAATCATGATGTCTCTTGTAAGTTACATAATACAGGTCACACTGTGTGGGCCAACACGTGATGTCTGAGGACTCTTTTTCGAGAGAAAGTTTTATTGCACACGTCACACTGGAAAGGCTTCTCTCCTGTGTGGGTCATCATGTGATTTTTAAGATGTCCCTTTTGTGAGAAAGCTGAATCACACAGGTCACACTGGAAAGGCTTCTCTCCTGTGTGTGTTAACACATGATTTTTAAGTTGTCCCTTTCGAGAGAAAGTTTTATTGCACACGTCACACTGGAAAGGCTTCTCTCCTGTGTGGGATATCATGTGACTTTTAAGACTCCCCTTTTCTGAGAAAGCTGAATCACACAGGTCACACTGGAAAGGCTTCTCTCCTGTGTGGGTCCGCATGTGACGTTTAAAAGTAGCCTTTCGTGAGAAAACTGAATCGCATAGGTCACAACGGAAAGGCTTCTCTCCTGTGTGGGTTGTCATGTGATTTTTAAGATGACTCTTTAGTGAGAAAGCTGAATCACACAGGTCACACTGGAAAGGCTTCTCTCCTGTGTGAGTCCGCATGTGACGTTTAAAAGTATCCTTTCGCGAGAAAACTGAATCGCATAGGTCACACTGAAAAGGCTTCTCTCCTGTGTGGGTTAACACATGATTTTTAAGATGAATCTTTCGTGAGAAAGCTGAATCACACAAGTCACACTGGAAAGGCTTCTCTCCTGTGTGGGTCCGCATGTGACGTTTAAGATTACCCTTTATTGAGAAAGCTGAATCACACAAGTCACACTGGAAAGGCTTCTCTCCTGTGTGGGTCCGCATGTGACGTTTAAAAGTAGCCTTTTGTGAGAAAACTGAATCGCATAGGGCACAACAGAAAGGCTTCTCTCCTGTGTGGGTCATCATGTGACGTTTGAGATCGCCTAGTTGTGAGAAAGTAGAATCACACAGGTCACACTGGAATGGCTTCTCTCCTGTGTGGGTTGTCATGTGATTTTTAAGAGATTCCTTTCGTGAGAAAGCTGAATCACACAGGTCACACTGGAAAGGCTTCTCTCCTGTGTGGGTTCGCATGTGACGTTTAAAATTAGCCTTTTGTGAGAAAACTGAATCACATAGGTCACAACGGAAAGGCTTCTCTCCTGTGTGGGTCATCATGTGATTTTTAAGATTACCCTTAATTGAGAAAGCAGAATCACACAGGTCACACTGGAAAGGCTTCTCTCCTGTGTGGGTCATCATGTGATTTTTAAGACCACCCTTTAGTGGGAAAGCAGAATCACACAGGTCACACTGGAAAGGCTTCTCTCCTGAGTGGGTCATCATGTGATATTTAAGACTAACCTTGTGTGAGAAAGTTTTACTGCACAGGTCACACTGGAAAGGCTTCTCCCTTGGGTGTGTTATCAAGTGATGTTTAAGATCACCATTTCGAGAGAAAACACAATTGCACATGTCACAGTGGAAAGGCTTTTTTCCTGCGTGGTTCATGATGTGACGGCTGAGATTACCTTTTTGCGAGAAAGCTGAATTGCACCGAGCACACTGGAAAGGCTTCACTCCTGCCTGGGTCATCATGTGAAATTTGAGAACATGCTTTTGTGAGAAAGCTGAATAGCACTGGTCCCACTGAAATGACTTCTATCTTGTGTGGGTCATCATGTGACATTTAAAATTAATCTTTGATGAGAAAGCTGCATTAAAATGGTCACATTGGAAAAGCTTCTCTTTTCTTTGGGTTGTCACATGATATTTAAGATGATTTATGAGACAACTGTGCCACAGATGTCACACCAGTCTCTTTTGTATGAGAATGACATGGAATCTACGGATAGCTTTCCCAGAGAAATATTGATAGTTACCCTTCTGAAAAAAGAGAAAACATAAGATTGACATCTAATTTTTTGAGGTGTATAGGATTGTGGATGTTTTGTACACAAACCATTTCATTCTCAAGTCCCTTTGTACCTACACAGAACATGTGTACATGTCATCACCTAACATAAAATGGGTAGAAATACTAACAGATATGGCCCTATGATATATTGCATTCTACCTTTTCATTAGAAGTGTACTGAAAACCATCCGTTACATGCATACTCACACCATCATGACTCGAAATTTCTCTAGCTTTATTTCATCTGGTCATAAGATTTGGAGGGGGGAATGGCCCATATCAGTCATTCTCTAATACAACTCCAATGGCTCACAATACCTGAATCTATAAATGACCTACTCTAGTAAGGTTCATTCAGTTCACCTCACTCATCTGACTGACATAAGGTTTTGTTTCCTCCACTACACATCAAATTGGGTCTTTGTTGGTTACAGCTCTTGACAAGGCGTCTGCTGTCTTGAAATATCTTCAAGACTTCTTTCCTAAACTTTCAGAGGCAAAAATGAAAGCTAGTACTATCGTTATTGGGCCACAAGTAACGAAAATGATGGAGTGTTCAGAGTTTCTACAGTTCACAGAAAATGATAAAATAGCTTGGGAGTGTTTCCTTGCTGTACTACAAGGCTTTCTTGGAAACAAGGCTGATAATCATATTGAAATGGTTCAAGATTTAGTGAAGTTATGGTGAGATGGGCTGCAGAATGTCCTCGAAGGTTCATATCCTAGATGGTCACCTTAACTTTAAGGAAAATATGGGAGCATATTCAGGGTAACATGGCTAATGCTTCCACCGAGGTATAATGAACTCTGAACAGAGATATCAGGGGACCTTCAATGAAAACATGATGGGAGACTATATTTGGGGGCTTACACATTAAAGTGATTTGTTGTATTCATGCAAATCAAGGAAAACTGTCCACTTTTAACCATAGAAATTATCTTTACATATTATCATATAAAAATTTAGCATAATTTCTTTCTGTTCATAAATGGTGAAAATGGAAATTTAGCTATTTTGGGGCAAAAAATAATTCTAAATCCATAGAAGCAAAGTTTGACAGGAATAATGAAGATTTAGATGGTTTTGCTTTGTAAAGAATTTGAAAATAATGTCTACCTAACTGGCTGCGACACTTGTGATATTACTGGAAAAGAAATTTTTCCTCCTTATCATTGTGGAAACTTTATTTGACATTACTATGAAAAAACATCCATCAGGAGCTAAGATGTGTGGGAGGAAACAGTGGTGGGTGGGAGTGAACTGGGTGAGAGTAGTGGGTATGTCATTTTTTTTTTTTTTTGGTTACCTACCATACAATGGGGGAAAAACCCTTGGTATATAGATAGTATTATCTCAGTTTAAAAAGTGTCCCTGCCTATCTACATGAACCAATATAAAATTGGGCATTTTGTGAGTTTTGGTCTCATTTGAACATTTCCTACATTACTGTTTCTCAAATACACTTCCCATATATAAAGACTTTGTATAAGAAAGTAGTACTAGTACATAAATATGCATTATCAACACCATTTATATCCAGTACACTGGTTGGACCCAAACCTTAGGGTACTGATTGGAAAACTCCTATACCCTCTTATGCCTTTATTTATTTATTCATCTATTTATTTTTTTAGGAATGTCCCCTGTGGGGCTACAGGGAGAAGGAAGGATGCCTAGTCCTAATCCCCATCCCATTTTTGTCGCCTCTTACGATTCAAGTGGGAATACTTGCTGGCAGTATTCTTTACTGAAGCAGCCTTGTTGTGGACGTGGTGTGTCTTGTGACACTGCTTCTGACCCACAGCAGTGGAAAAGATGCAGGGATGACCCGTCATCCAGGAGGTGCCAAGATAAGAGGGAGGGAATGGGGTGGAGTGTGATTGGGATGGAATGGGTGGGAGTGGTTTTTATGACTTTTTTTTTTTTTTTTGCTACATCCCTTATTAGGGGGAAAAAAGCCTTTGGTATATGTATGTATGTACATTGGTTGGACAGTGGCTTGTGTCAGAGAGTTGATCCAGCAACTTTATATTTTACACTTTGGTAAAATAATATGAATGGGTCACAACACACAGTATCATAATGACCAGTTTCACATTTTTGGAACTTTAACTATCTCCAAGAAGTTGGTATGATGTGTGTAAATAGATATGATATTAATATGACCAAATACTGTACATAGTGACCAATAACTGCAGTCAAGTGTTGACTGGTGGCAAGTGGTATGGATACATAGATGGGCCCTTTCTAATGACTAGGCAAGTAAAGCAGTATTTTCCTATAGAAGGGACACAGGACTTGGACACTGTATATGTCGTGAATGAATCCTGTTTTTATGGGTGTTTTAACCAATTTCATTTTATTGAGACATAGCAAAAATTGGACCATGTGTAGTTGTGTGTATATGTGTGTGTGTATATATATATATATATATATATATATATATATATATATATATATATATATATTATATATATATACAATATATATATATATACATATATATATATATTACTTTGACTTGTCAATGGTTACATACTTTGAGGTAAGGGAGTTAAAAGGTGTTAAATTCCACTGAACTCAATTCATTTGAGCAGCACCCTTCATAAAAGGTTTGTATAGTTACTTGGAAATAAAGTCCATATAGCAACCAGTGCTACTAGTGGGGTTTGAATCAACAACTTAGCATATGACCATTGATAGAGTGCACAGCCTTATTCCATTCAGCTGCCCAAAGAACTCACAATCAGCACTGAAAGAGCCATGTGTATATACAATGACCTTTTTCCCTTATACGGGAGGTAGCTAAATCAGAGGTACGTACCTATTCGCATCCACTTCACCACCCTTTCCACCCCTCCATCTCAGGTCCTCATGGATGGTCATCAGACCATATGGCCTATATTAGGCAGTTCTATGTTCTCTACCACCTGTCATCCACATTCATAAAGTTATCTAATCTTCTAAAACAACCAATAGTTTCAGCACTTACTACATGGTTACTTGGTCTATTTCATTCTTAGTACTCATGTAGTAAGTGAAGACACTATTGGTTGTTTTGAAAGAAGCTTAGACACTACTGTAACTTGGGAATCATCACTGAATCAGTTGCCAGTAGTTACAGTACTTGATGGCAACAACAGCAGACCTGTCTGTCATCATACCAATACTGCTTTTGCACATATAAACATCAATTCTCACTGCATGATATGAACATACTCTTCAAATGTCTATGATGTGTTGGTGAGATCGATATACAATTCTACATAGTGCTGCATCCTGTCTGTATCCCATTTCAGTGAGGGTGAAAACCATGCATCTACTATGGTAAATAAATCTTTAATAGAATGAAATTTGTATGCAGCAAAGTTTATCGAGTAATACAATATATTAAGTAATGGGTCCATCAATCTCCTATATCAATCAATTCATGATGTTTGTCTGGCATAGAGGACTTTATGTTCCTTACTCGTTGTAGCTGGCTACTTATCTACAAACTTTGGGCAGTCAAGCGAATTTAGGCTCTGTGCTCTCTCAATAAGCTGGTGTACAGTTGTCAATTTGAACCCATTAAAGTCGCTTGTGCTTATGACATTTTGATTCCTAATAATCATACAAATAATTTGACTAAGGGAACCCACCCCCCAAGTCAACTGAATTTGGTGGTGTTTATAACCTTTTAATATATTGCACTAACTTACACATGATAAAATAGAATGGGTTTAAAACACCCATAAAAACGGGAGACATACACATTACATCCACGCCGTTTAATGTCCTAGCCCTGTGCCACTTTCATAACAAAATGCTGCTTTGCATGCCTACCCTTGAGAAGATGCCCATCTATGTAGCCACACAATATAATGGCGTTTGCTTTGACCTATTCCTACTGTTTCGTATTACAATGTAAACAAACACATAGTTGCCAGATTGATTCTCTGACATGAATAACTGTCCAAACTGTGTACCAGTTATAAATACTGACAATATCATATACCAACAGACCCATTCCTTGTAAAAGGGGGGTGGGTGGCAGAGTCAAAGCATACCTTTTACCCATCACACATCCATTCATTCCTCTCAAACTCACGTAATTATGGGTTCAGATTCCTAAACTTCTCTCCAATTCCTATCTGAATTACCTGCCCCAACAATCCGACCACATATGGTAAAGGTGATAACTGGTGCTGCAACCATACAACTGGTCTAGGTCTCACCACCTGCCTTCCTTTTCTTGATCAAACTTTACCAGAGGTCCACCACACATTCTCCTATCAAGGATGTCAGATATTAATGATTTAGTGCAAATCTTGTAAATCTGATAGATTTCTATTGTTAAACTCTTGTTTTCACTTTTACAGGGGACCCACCCACTAGTTAATTTTGACAGACACCAAAAGTCTATAGATGAAACTGTAAAATCATGATTTCTGACACCCTTGCATGAAAAGTAAATCAACCTACTAACCTAACTGGTCACCATCTACACCAGTGGTTGCCAACCCTTATGGCTACATCCATTTTCAAGCTTAATATAAATATTGTGCAATTGGATCCATTAAATAAATAATATAAATAAATAAAATAAATAAATAAATATTAATTATAACAAGTTCAGATCAGGAAAGATTTATCTACAATTATAATAACTGATGGTTACAGGTAGTTTCAAAGTTGGTTATAAATTTGCCTGGAATGTTTACAAATTTACAGTATATGATATTTTCAACTTGATGGAATAATTCTTTTGTAAGAAGCTTCTGGAGCCACATAAGTGGCCTCAAAGAGCCGCAGATTGCCGACCACTGCCCTATACCTACATGAGACTGGGTTGGTGGTTAGGTTAGACTCATCCCCACTCAAGCCCTCCGTTAACCACTACCACAACAATTTTGTGAGATTAGCTTATCGAGTACCACTGCAAGTGAGTTACAATTATTTCTGTGTGACAAATTCGTGTCCCGTGGCAATTTTTACTTATAAATCAGAATGACAACACAAACCTACTTTTAAATTAGATTACAGTGAATTCCATTTTTGAGATATAGCTTTCATTATATTCTGAGTATTACGGCCAATAACGCATAAAACATCGGTAGCCCAGGAATTCAGTACACTAACACATGTTCAATAATTTGTAACTTTATATCTTATATCTGTTACTCGCATGCCTGGTATGCAAGAATGTAAACACTGAACAAGCGCTTGATAAGCTGCCTTCATTTTGTCAAAGAATTTTGCAGCGGTGATCGGAGCCAATGAAAAACCAGGCCACATAAAGCAGCCTTTAAAGTGGTCACAAACTAAGCATTACTTGCTATATGCTACTCACTTTTGACACTCACTCTGTTACCAAGTTCTTGCGTATCCGTCATCTACGAAATGTTTTGCTGACGACTTTTTTTTTGGGGGGGAGGGGGATACTAGCAAACATCTTTACTTATACCTAAATAATTCTACAATTATTTAGTACTTGGATTTGTTCTAAAACATCAGTATATACTGTTTACAATACCTAATTTTATCTCATTACTAACCTACAGAATTCTTTCTAAAGTACTCCAACACCTAGACAGCTACAACCATGATATTGTAATGACCTGCAACTTTCAGGCATCAATCTAATCATGTTGGCTCGGTTAGACAAACGCCTACACACGCTGTGTGGTGTCCTCTGCTTAGAATTTTCGTGACACTTCAGCGTCTCACAAATGTTTAAACTATTTCAAATATTCTTGCAAATGTACAATGTAGGAAAATGTGGGAAACTGTCCCAATACCTATATGAGGATGCCGACATCGGTGTCTTCTTTATTTTTATTTTGTAGTTGTAGTTCCCGAGAACCTATAAACATAAATAATAGAATCAGGAGTGCCGGTATTACCCAATGAACTTGAAGTTCTAATCTCGTGTGAGTTATCATGTGACATTTGAAAGGATCTCGCGAGAAAGCTGCATCGCACAAGTCATACAATCAAGTCTTCTCACCTGTGTTGATTATCATATGCTGTTAGATGCTACTCTTCCAAGCTGTTGGAATTTCCTTTTTTTCCGGAGTGGGTCATCACGTGATATTTCAAATCATCCTTATATCAGAAAGCTTCATCCCAGAGGTCACACTGTAAAAGGCTCAATCATGTGTGGATCATCACGTGACATTTGAAAAAAAAAAATCGTGAAAAATGTAATTTTCGCAGGAAAATTAATTTTTACCTGATACAAACCTGAGGTACTCCTTATAAAAGAATAGTTCGCGCAGCGCAAATATTTTAACCGCTAAATTAAAATCCTCACTCCGTGGGTCTGGGCAACGCTTATCCTCGGTAAGGGGCCCTATTGGGGCAAGGGGGCCCTTCCCCTCCACCACAAGTCTCGCACACTATACTCCATTCTCTGAACCAGGTATGAAATTAATCACAAGGTTTGTCAGACAAGGGAGAAGGAACATTTTAGAGGGATGTGCAAAGATCCGCCAATCGTCCAGGTAACGGAGTAGGCGAATTCCCCTGGAGTGGGACCACGCTGAAACGAGTTTGAACACTCTGGTTAAGACTTGGGGTGCTGTGGAAAGTCCGAAGCATAGGCAGGTGAACTGGAAGGTGTTGCCCCTGTGGACGATTCTGAGGAATTTCCTGGAGGAGGGATGCACTGGCATTTGGAAATAGGCATCTTGGAGGTCCAGTGACACCATGAAGTCCCCTTCCCTGATAGACGCCCTTACGGACTCTGGGGTGTCCATTCGGAACTTCATCAGGGAAAGGAACTTGTTGAGAGGAGACAGACCGATGACTGGTCTCCACCCCCCTGTTGCCTTTGCTATGAGGAATAGCCTTGAGTAGAACCCTGGATCCGGAGTCGAGACTTCCTCTAGAGCTCCTTTCTGAAGCAGAGCGGAGATTCCCTCCGTTAGGGCCCGCCCGCGAGCCGAGTCCGGGTGGTAGCTGTTGACTTGAATGGGATAGTGGGAGAGGCTTGGGACGGTGTGAAAAGGAAGGCGATAGCCTGCTTTGATGACCTGTATGGTCCAGTCGTCCACCCCGGCCTCCTCCCATGCCCTCCAGTAGAGAGAGAGAGAGGCAACCTCCTATCCTGTGCGGGAGGGCAGGCGAATTCCTAGAATTTTCTGCGGGGGGGTCCAGAGCCTCGATGATGTTTGCGCCTCTGTTCTCTATTCGGAAAGGGGCGGGGCTTTTCTGTCTGTGTTTTCGACTTTGAATGGGGGGGTGGCCTTTCTTCTCTCTTAGGGTGATGAAAAGGCTGCCTCTGCGTCTGAGAGGACCTAGGGGCCGATGGGGGGGGTGGGTGGTCCTTGGCCTCGAGCTAGGGACGGCTGTTCTCTCGATGGCTCTGTTATGCATCAATTGGTTCGCGCTTGCGATTGCCGAGTCCACCATTTCCGGGGGAATCAGCGTGTGGGTGAGAAGGGGGGGCCCTCTTCAATGGAGCATAAATCTCTCTGAGGAGGGGGTCACTGGGGTCCCCGAGGATGGTGTCTCTCCTGCGGGACTCGAAGTTGGCCCAGGACGTTGAGAGGCAGGCAGCCTGATGCTTCAGGGCTCTGCTCGTGCTTTCCAATAGAGCCTGGAGGTCGCATTCTTCCTGGGGTTGCAGTTCGGGTAAGAACTCCCTTACTGAGGCAAGGAGGCGTTCCAGCCAGGAGTTCACCGCAAGGGACAGATCCAGGGATTGAATGTGGTCTCTGACTTCTCTGCCGGAAAGGAGGACGTTTCTTCTGCGTAGTGATTCCGCGTCCACTTTGAACAGCTCTGGTAACCTCACCGGGATCGAGGCTTCCCTGAGGTTTGTCCCCGGTGGGGTGTAGAAGCGTTTTTGGTGTTCCACTAAAACCGAAAGCCAACGCGCTTTCTCGGTTGTCCTTTTTGTGAGAGCGTCGGAGGCCTGGGTCATGGCTTTTACCGTCTGCGTACTCCATGGAAAGGTGGGTTGGAGGAGGCTTCGCTTTCTGAGAATTGCCCGTCTTGAAGATTTCAGACTCGAATGTGGCTTCCTCTTCTTTTGGTGGGCCCAGTCGATTCGCCCTCCGAACTTTCGCGAGGATGTCTGAGAAGGAAGGTTTAACCATCATCGGGGATTCCGACTGGGAATCGTGAGGGGATAGGGAGCTTGTCCCCCTCCCTTACGGCGCTGTGGACATCGTCGTCGTCGTCGTAGGAGGGGTCTGCACGGTCAGCGAGAAACACCGCGCTTCCATCATCGTCACTGATGGGTTCGTGGGGGTTCCGATCAAGTGGAATATGGTCTAGGGGGGCCGGCCCTTGGGGGTGGTGACTCCTGACGAGCTTCCGGGTGTAACATGAACCGTGCTTGGTGCGCCCGGATAAATTCCCGCTGTTCCTCCATCTGTTCTCTCATTGTATTAAAGAGTGAACAGAGAGTGGGGAGGTCCTGGGAATGCCCGTTAACGGGCATGGAAAGGGCTCCGTTGATCACCCGGCTCGTCTTACGATGGGTTCAAGGTGGACTGCGGGACTCCCGATTAGAAGAAGAGGCTGAGGCGCTCTTTGTCTTCGAACTCGGGTTCTTTGTCCGTTTGGGGGTTGAGCATCCGGGAAGGGCCGAGGGCGAGCCGCAAGCAGCCGCATCCGGGAAAAAGCTCGTACAGGAGCGGTAGTTAGAGGTGGCCGGAGGCGCATGTCCGTCTATGCTAACCGCCCTGGGTGAAGGACTAGGAGACAACTGGGCCCGAGATTGACTCGAGGTGGATGTTGTACAACCTTTCCGTCTACTACGCTTTGGAGGAGGGAGAGAACTGCTCGTCTCCTCCGCAGGCGTAGTATGCCTTCTCTCTGTTTCGCGGGGTGACGGGGGAAGCCATTTTCCCTGCTTGCGTACCTTGGTCCTTGCATGCACTCTCTTGTGAGCATGAAAACACGCGGACCACTGCTTATCATCCCATTGAGCGCACGTTTCACACGGGGATGAAGGAGAACACTCCATATTCCTACACTTGATGCACCAAATGTGTGGGTCCGCGTGTGTTGGCGGGAGCGGGGAAAGGCAGAGATATTTCCCTTCGGCGAAGGCACACAACCTACCTCGAACAACAACACTAGAACCAGATTCCATACTTACAGAGAAATGTAGAATACTCGGGGCGGTTAAGGAAATGAAGCGGGATAGGAAGAGGGCACTCAAGAAATTCCAGGCGACCGGATGTTTTCGATGCAAGACGCTCCAAAAAAAGGACGCCGCTGGAAGGCTTGTGGAAATGGACGAAGCAGGTTGCCCTATTTTCGTCACCACACAAACGCAAATAGTGAACCGCGGAATAAGAAGGGTGCACTATAGCTCGGTGGCGGTTATGTAAATAAGAGAAACTTCACTATCGTTCAAAGAAGGCAATTCTACCGTTCCCGAAACTGAACTTGGGTAAATTGAAGCAAGTATTGTGAGAGATGTTGACTCGTTGGCTACCGCGAAGAGAAAGGAGTATAGTGTGCTAGACTTGTGGGAGAGGGGGGGCCCCCGTGCCCCAGTGGGGCCCCTTACCGAGGATAACCGTTGCCCAGACCCACGGAGTGAGGTGTTTTAAAACAACACACAGTGTTTAGCGGTGGAAAACTTGCGCTACGCGAAAGTATCCCATGGTAAGGAGTACCGAAGAGTTTGTATTCTTCGGAACAAAGAGACTGTGCTGTACAATACGTAACAGGAAGTAGTCAAGGAATTATTACAAGTTATAGCACACCCTCCTTGAAATGATTTATACACATGCGCCAACTCATCAGCAGTAGGGGAAAATGAAGCTTGTTGTATGTCTCTAATTATTGAGCCTCGAAGACAAGGGTGCACACTAGTGAAAATAATGTTGCATTTTCTTCTGTGACATTTCATACCATGAAAAAACAGACACACTCTTGAAAATTCTTTAATTGTTTCTCCTGAGTTATCTGTTGCCAATTTATGCGGAGTTTTTGACAATGGTTGGCAAATTCATTGCACCAAATGAAATATGCCAGAGGAAAATGGCATACAAATCAAAAACGTAACTTATATAAGAAAAGCCAATATTATGAACATTCTGGTAAACACTATTGGAAAAGGATCTGTTTTCGTCATCCAAACAAACAACTTCTTACTATAGTTAGACTAATTCAAAATGAGAAAGTTCAATCTTACCTTCTTCTAGATATTTAGATGTAATTTATTGAAAAGGCGAAGACTTTTCGAGAGACTGGTTTTAACTCGGCCGAGTAAGTACTTACTCTCTTTCGCCTTATTGAGTTTATCCAATTGTTGTTTTAAATTGTGATGCAATCCTCTTTTGTTTTTAAAGAAAGGTTTCTCTTTACAGTTGGGAGTAAATGTTCCTCCGAAATTGACTTACAGTAATTTTATATTACTTTTATTTGACACAAATTCTCAGCGTCTTAATTTCACGGAATCAGAGATTTGAAACCGAAGCTAGCAGCTAGCAGTAAGCAATAGCTATATATGACTCGACCATTGTTTACTTTTTCACCGACCAGAATTTTCGGTATCTATTTCAAATATTTATATTTTTCAATAGACTACAAATCATCAGTAGCCATTGATCATTAAAATGATTAATTATTCAGATTTTATCCAATAATCTAAGTATATATAATTTATTACTTTAATGAAACTAAACCTCCAGAGTTCAATAAATGAGTTCAATATGACGTCCCCTTTTACGTAATTTCTAATTACACTACTGACGAATGTCAATAACAGAAGTAATCCGCAAAACCAAGATATAGTTCTCCATTGCGCATATCCGGAAGCTAGTTGAGACTAGATATAGGGGTTACCTAGTCTACACATATGGCCCAGTGCTTCAAGATGGCCGCACAGTCACGGCTATCTTCTTAGAAAACATCCAAGAGTCCTTCTCTGTAAAGCTTCTACCCACCACGGTCTCGGCCGGGCTGATTACCATCTGGGAAGGAATAAACAGGGTTCTCGCTTTCCCCCATCCTCCATCTCGTATCACCGTACCCTTAGACTCTGGAACCAGCCTTATGGCACTACAAAAACCTCAACGCGCCCTGCGACCTGACACTTTGCACCTCAGTTGAAACCACAACAAAAAAGACATCTGTTAGGCTAGTTTCAAAGCAAACTCTGATGGAGTGTTGTTTTTATCTGGTAATAAATTCGAGTGACGAGATGGCGAGGGAGGTGACGACTTGTGTGTTAAGTCGTGTCCCAAGTCGATCTGCTTGCGGGATAGTTGGGTACGAGGTGAGAAAGCAGTCAGTGACCAGGCTTACAGCTTAACGCTCCGAGGCGATGTGGTTCCTCATCTGTTTCGTCCATATTTATATACAGGGGCAGGTCATGATCCATGCTCCTAATTAGGATAAGGTCGTGTGATGTGTGGCAAGTCGGACACGAACGCTCTTACACTGCCGACTAATGAAGACAGAGGGTATGCGTTCTTCAACGAATTCATTATGCTTCCTCACGTGGCTGCCAGACCGAGGCACTGGTTAGTCATCTTGGGGCCTGACAGGGTCCGTCTTAGGCTGGTGAGCTGCATGTGCGTTTCCTCAAAGAGGCCTTGTCCCACCCGTCGGCCTCAAGGAAGCTAGGTCGAGTCGACGCAGCTGGGCGGTACACGAGTCACACGGCTGGCACTACGAGCGATTCCGTTGGGGGTCCTCGGGGTCAAAGGTCGTGGAACGGTGATGTGAGGGATAAGGACCGAGGTCTAGAAGTGAGGGAAACTTCCTAACAAAATCCATACCATGTGGGACTGTACGGACACGAGATGGTGGATGCTGCTGCTGCCAAAAAAGGGAGCCTTAGCACAGGAACAAGACCAGATCAACCATCCAGTACATGGTCAGCGACGCTTTGCATCGACTCGACAAAGCCATCTGAGAAACCTGAATGGCGGACTACACTGCCACCGCCATGGCCAATCCCCCTCCCACACTTTTCCTCCCTTCCCCCCATACATGTCAGCTATAATATCAAGAATAGGGGTAAATCATTGACACACACAATACATAAACATTCCTTATATCTGCGACAAGGAACGAATCTCCTTTCACGACTGCCTGTTCTACTGTAGACAAACGAGGGATCATTTCTAGCCACTAAGGGACTTCCTTGGGAATCCTTCCACTGCCCTACATCATCTGAGAACAGCTCCAACTCCAGATGAACACAGTCTTGGCAGCCAATCGTATCTGTTCCTCCCCAATGGGAATCTTTTTGTCACATGTTTCAGTTAGGACCAAACTAATTAACCACCTCTCAAGACTCCAGTAGAGAATGTAAAATCATCCCATATGCCATTCCTTTATGGCTACGTATAAAATCAATTACCATAAACTCTTGCCCTATCCCCATCCAGATATAAGACACCATTCTCAAAATCAGCAAGCTACACTGGAACTTTATATATATACATACTGTATATATATATATATGATCCCCTACTGAGAATTCCCCATCAAGAACCTCCCAACTGAGGTAACCTTGATAAGAACCCTTACTGGTTGAAACCCACTGATAGTTCTCCATGTGTACACTTGATATACATGTATGCTAGTTTCAACTTAGCCTATGTCCTTATTATCAAACAATTATCATACATAGATTTCAATTCTTGTATTGTTCCAGCTTTGACTATATTGTTGGTGTATGGTAATGAATTCAGAAGTCACACTTGTGACTACACTTAAAAAATACAATCATTTCATGGTGGCCAATAATAAAGCCACAGGAAATTTACAACTTTGGTGAGGAAAATAAGTAATCAAACTAAAATATTCAAGTCACTGGGTCTTATTTCAGTCTCTTCTTCATTGCGACATCCTATTCTCTTCAGTACCCCCACAATACATTTTACTCGCCTGGTTTTATTTCTATTGAACCCTCTGGCACAGGTTTCCTTTGCAGCTGATCATTTAATGTGGACAAGTTGAGAGACTAAACTATCCACGCTTAACATAATAAGTAGATACTTCAAAGAAAAATAAAACATCCACTGTTTGTTTGTTCATTATAATACCTAGTCATATTTTTTCATATACTAAATTACACAAAGAAAAGTCCCTTTCTTCAGTACTCCTGTTCAAATCGATAACCAAACAGTAGTACACGGACAAGTTGATAACATTACACTAGTGTTTCATGTCATGGATATAGATTAAAATATCAATTGATAAGACGAGTGTGGTCTGTCAGGAATACATTTAAGTACTGCAATAAAACATTATTTCTATTGTGTTTTCTTTACTGTGAAGTTTCACAATGCTAATGAAGAGTACTACAATAATTCATCTATCTGTTTGTTTACTAATCTATTTCATTTATTCATTTGTTTTGTAAAGACCAAGTGGCATTGCATTGGTCCTATAACATATCAGATTCAAGCTTAAATGATATCATTTCCAACAAAAGCAAATTGAGATATTGAACAGATTTTAGATATGGTCCTATAAGACATTCACTAAAACTACTCCACTCAAGTTACCACAGCATTGTTATATACATAATAACAATGTCATGCAGTACTTGTTCATAAGGAACACCTGCACGTAAAGAACAAATTCAAAATCACAAAAAAGAACCAAGTACATATATTTATTTTTGTCTCAAATGTCATAGGTCTGAGTTTGAATCTAATAACTCCCCACACAGCTCCAGTCTTTAGAGAGAAATGTGCAACACAAAGTTACATGACAAAAGTTTTGCTTTTGTGCGAGTTATCATGTGACTTTTGAAAGCATCTTATGAGAAAGCTGCATTACACAAATCATAATGGAAAGTCATCTCTCCTCAGTTCATCTTCACATGCTGTGTGGTATTTCTCCTTCATAAGAAAGCTGCACTGTACAGTTTACAGTAGAAAGGCTTCTCTCCATGTGGGACATCGAATGCTAATTGAGAGTACCCCTACAAAAGAAAAGTCCATGTCACAGGTCATGCTATTGGAAAGACTTTTCTCCGTTGTGGGCCACCACATGATATTTGAAATCATCCTTGAGAAATCTGCATCACACACGTAACACTGTCAAAGGCTTCTCTCCAGAGTAGGTAAAATCATGATGTCTCTTGTAAGTTACATAATACAGGTCACACTGTATGGGCTAACACGTGACGTCTGAGGACGCTTTTTCGAGAGAAAGTTTTATTGCACACGTCACACTGGAAAGGCTTCTCTCCTGTGTGGGTTATCATGTGATTTTTAAGACCACACTTTAGTGAGAAAGCTGAATCACACAGGTCACACTGGAAAGGCTTCTCTCCTGTGTGTGTTAAAACATGATTTTTAAGTTGTCCCTTTCGAGAGAAAGTTTTATTGCACAGGTCACACTGGAAAGGCTTCTCTCCTGTGTGGGTTACCATGTGATTTTTAAGATGTCCCTTTTCTGAGAAAGCTGAATCACACAGGTCACACTGGAAAGGCTTCTCTCCTGTGTGGGTTATCATGTGATTTTTAAGATGTCCCTTTTGTGAGAAAGCTGAATCACACAGGTCACACTGGAAAGGCTTCTCTCCTGTGTGGGTTAACACATGATTTTTAAGTTGTCCCTTTCGAGAGAAAGTTTTATTGCACAGGTCACACTGGAAAGGCTTCTCTCCTGTGTGGGTCATCATGTGATTTTTAAGATGTCCCTTTTCTGAGAAAGCTGAATCACACAGGTCACACTGGAAAGGCTTCTCTCGTGTGTGGGTCATCATGTGATTTTTAAGACCACCCTTTATTGGGAAAGCAGAATCACACAGGTCACACTGGAAAGGCTTCTTTCCTGTGTGTTTCATCATGTGATATTTAAGACTAAACTTGTGTGAGAAAGTTTTAGTGCACAGGTCACACTGGAAAGGCTTCTCCCCTGTGTGTGTTATCATGTGATGTTTAAGATCACCCTTTTGTGAGAAAGCTGAATCACACAGGTCACACTGGAAAGGCTTTTCTCCTGTGTGGGTCCGCATGTGATGTTTAAAAGTAACCTTTCGTGAGAAAACTGAATCACATAGATCACACTGGAAAGGCTTCTCTCCTGTGTGGGTCATTATGTGATTTTTAAGACCATCCTTTAGTGAGAAAGCAGAATCACACAGGTCACACTGGAAAGGCTTCTCTCCTGTGTGGGTCCGCATGTGACGTTTAAAAGTACACTTTCGTGAGAAAACTGAATCGCATAGGTCACAACGGAAAGGCTTTTCTCCTGTGTGGGTCATCATGTGACGTGTGAGATCGCCTGGTCGTGGGAAAGCAGAATCACACAGGTCACACTGGAATGGCTTCTCTCCTGTGTGGGTTGTCATGTGATATTTTAGATGACTCTTTTGTGAGAAAGCTGAATTGCACAAGTCACACTGGAAAGGCTTCTCTCCTGTGTGGGTCATCATGTGACGATTAAGATTAGCCTTTATTGAGAAAGCAGAATCGCAGAGTTCACACTGGAAAGGCTTCTCTCCTGAGTGAGTCATCATGTGATTTTTAAGACCACCCTTTTGTGAGAAAGCAGAATCACACAGGTCACACTGGAAAGGCTTCTCTCCTGAGTGGGTCATCATGTGATATCTAAGATTACCCTTGTGTAAGAAAGTTTTACTGCACAGGTCACACTGGAAAGGCATCTCCCTTGGGTGTGATATCATGTGATCTTTAAGATCACCCTTTCGTGACAAAACAGAATCGCACTTGTCACAGTGGAAAGGCTTTTTTCATGCGTGGTTCATCATGTGACGGCTGAGATTACCTTTTTGCGAGAAAGCTGAATTGCACTGAGCACACTGGAAAGGCTTCACTCCTGTCTGGGTCATCATGTGAAATTTGAGAACATGCTTTTGTGAGAAAGCTGAATAGCACTGGTCCCACTGGAATGACTTCTATCTTGTGTGGGTCATCATGTGACATTTAAAATTAACCTTTGATGAGAAAGCTGCATTAAAATGGTCACATTGGAAAAGCTTCTCTTTTCTTTGGGTTGTCACATGATATTTAAGATGATTTATGAGACAACTGTGCCACAGATGTCACACCAGTCTCTTTTGTATGAGAATGACATGGAATCTACGGATAGCTTTCCCAGAGAAATATTGATAGTTACCCTTCTGAAAAAAGAGAAAACATAAGGTTGACATCTAATTTTTTGAGGTGTATAATAGGATTGTGGATGTTTTGTACACAAACCATTTCATTCTCAAGTCCCTTTGTACCTACACAGAACATATGTTCATGTCATCACCTAACATAAAATAGGTAGAAATACTAACAGATATGGCCCTATGATATATTGCATTCTACCTTTTCATTAGAAAATGTACTGAAAACTATCCAATACATGCATACTCACACCATCATGACAGGAATGACTCAAAATTTCTCTAGCTTTATTTCATCTGGTCATAAGATTTGGAGGGGGGAATAGCCCAGGTGACCATATCAGTCATTCTCTAATACAACTCCAATGGCTCACAAGACCTCAATCTAAAAATTACCTACTCTAGTAAGGTTCATTCAGTTCATCTCACTCATGTGATTGATATAAGGTTTTGTTTCCTCCACTATACATCAAATTGGGTCTTATTAAACAGTTTGTTACAGCTCTTGAGAAGGAGTCTGCTGTCTTGAAATATCTTCAAGACTTTTTTCCTAAACTTTCAGAGGCAAAAATGAAAGCTAGTATCTTTATTGGGCCACAAGTAACAAAAATTATGGACTGTTCAGAATATCTACAGTTCACAGGAAATAAGAAAATAGCTTAGGAGTGTTTCAGTGCTGTACTACAAGGCTTTCTTGGAAACAAGGCTGATAATCATATTGAACTGGTTCAAGATTTAGTGAAGTTATGGTGAGATGGGCTGCAGAATGTCCTTGGAGGTTCATATCCTAGATGCTCACCTCGACAGCTTCAAGGAAAATATGGGAGCACATTCAGGGCAACATGGGTAATGCTTCCACCAAGGTATAATGAACTCTGAACAGAGATATCAAGGGACCTTCAATGAAAACATGATGGGAGACTACATTTGGGGGCTCACACTTTAAAGTCATTTGTTGTATTCATGCAAATCAAGGAAAACTGTCCACTTTTAATCATAGAAATTATCTTCAGATATCATCAAATAAAAATTTTGCGTCCATGAATGGTGAAAATGGAAATTTAGCTATTTTGGGGCAAAAAATAATTCTAAAATCCATAAAAGCAAAGTTTGACAGGAATAATGAAGATTTAGATTGTTTTGCTTTGAAAAGAATTTGAAAATAATGTCTACCTAACTGGTTGCGACACTTGTGATATTACTGGCAAAAGAATTTTTTCCTCCTTATCTTTGTGGAAACTTTATTTGACATTACTATGAAAAAACATCCATCAGGAGCTAAGATGTGAGGGAGGAAACAATGGTGGGTGGGAGTGAACTGGGTGAGAGTAGTGGGTATGTCATTTTTTATTTGGTTACCTACCATACAATGGGGAAAAACCCTTGGTATATAGATAGTATTATCTCAGTTTAAAAAGTGTCCCTGCCTATCTACATAAATCAATATAAAATTGGGCATTTTGTGAGTTTTAGTCTCGCTTGAACATTTCCTACATTACTGTTTCTCAAATAGACACTTCCCATATATAAACACTTTATAGAAGAAAGTAGTACTAGTATATAAATATGCATTATCAACACCATTTGTGTCCAGTACTCTGGTTGGACCCAAACCTTAGGGTACTGATTGGAAAACTCCTATACCCTCTTATGGCTTTATTTAAATATTTATTTATCTTTTTAGGAATGTCCCCTGTGGGGCTACAGGGAGAAGGATGACTAGTCCTAATCCCCATCCTGTTTTTGTCGCCTCTTATGATTCAAGTGGGAATACTTGGTGGCAGTATTCTTTACTGAAGCAGCCTTGCTGTGGACGAGGTGTGTCTTGTGACACTGCTTCTGACCCAGGGCAGTGGAAAAGATGCTGGGATGACTCATAATTCAGGAGGTGCCAAGATAAGAGGGAGGGAAGAGGGTGGAGGGGAATGGAGTGTGATAGGAATGGAATGGGTGGGAGTGGTTTTCATGCCTTTATTTTTTGGCTACATCCCTTATGAGGGGGAAAAAAGCCTTTGGTATATGTATGTACACTGGTTGGACAGTGGCTTGTGTCAGAGAGTTGATCCAGCAACTTTATATTTTACACTTTAGTAAAAGAATATGAATGGGTCACAACACACACTATCATAATGACCAGTTTCACATTTTTGGAACTTTAACTATCTCCAAGAAGTTGATATGATGTGTGTAAATAGATATGATATCAATATGACCAATAACTGCAGTCAAGTGTTGACTGGTGGCAAGTAGTATGGATACATAGATGGGCACTTTCTAATGACTAGGCAAGTAAAGCAGTACTTTCCTATAGAAGTGACACAGGACTTGGACACTGTATATGGTGTCAATGAATCCTGTTTTTATGGGTGTTTTAACCAATTTCATTTTATTGTGACCAAGCAAAAATTGGACCATGTGTAGTTGTGTATATATATATTATATATTTACATACAATATATTTTTTACAGTTACAGTTGACGTTTTACTGGAAGAGGGCTTATGTGGCCTGTGACTCCAGTGTGGCAGCCTGATTTCTAGTATGATGTTGGTACTGGCCGCGTGCACTGTTAATTTGTGCTCTATAATTATATATTTGCTCTTGTCCCTCCCAGAATTTGTCTAGCCTTGCCTCAAAACTTTTGACTGTGTCTGCATTTACCACCCATTCTGGCAGCTCATTCCAATTATTAATTACTGTTATTAAAGTAGTTTCTCAGGTCCAATCTTGCTCTTGGTTTAAATATCTTCCGACTATTTCCCTTTGTACTGGACCCCTCTCTAAATTCAAAGAGACCTTTAGTGCAGTTTCTGTCATATACACCAGTGACGATTTTGTATGTCTCAATTTGGTCCCCCCAGGATCTCCTTACACCAAGGTGGGCAAGTTCAACTTCCTCAGTCTCTCTTCGTACGATAACTCGTTGAGGGATGGCAATAATTTAGTTGCTCTCCGCTGTACATTCTCCACAACCTCCAAATCCTTCAACAGATGGGGACACCACACCAGGTTGACGTACTCCAAGTGTGGCCTTACAAGAGCCATGTACAGAGGCTTGAGAATGTTTGGTTCTAAATGTTGAAAGGTCCTTCTGATCAGTCCTACTAACATATTGGCTTTATTGATTTTTTCTGCCAAGTGGCTGGAGGAATTTAGTTTTTTCATCTATGATCACCCCTATGTCTTTTTCATTTCCTGTCTTACTGATGTTGCCGTACAAACTATAACCCTTCTCTTCCATTGTGGTCCTCCCTATCCTCATATACTTGCTCTTCTCTGGATGAAAACATAGGAGCCACCTCTCTGTCCATTCTTTGAGTTCGTCCAGGTCCCACTGTAACCTATCACAGTCTTCATTGCTTTGTATTGTCCTGTATATCTTAGTGTCATCTGCATATAGATACACTTTACTTTCATTCACTGCTGCTTCTGGCAGGTCATTTATGAATATTACAAAGAGCATGGGGCCAAGAACAGAGCCCTGTGGGACTCCGCTTGTTACTTCCTTCCATCTAGAAGCCTCTCCATTTATCAACACCCTCTGTTTTCTCCCTGTTAGAAAGTTCAGAATCCATCTTAATATTTTACCTTCTATGCTGTAGCTTGATATTTTTTCCATCAGATGTTTATGTGGTACTCGGTCGAAGGCTTTCATAAAGTCCAAATACACCACATCCACAGCCAACCCTTCATCCATTGTCTCAGTAGTCCAGTCATCCAGTACCTTTATTAACTGTAGTGTAGTTGATCTCCCAGAAATGAAGCCAAACTGTTTCTCACTAAATAACTTAGTCTCCTTCATATGCCTAATTACCTCCTCCTGCAACAGTGATGATATAAACATAAATATATACAATATATATATATATATATACATATATATACACAATATATATACATATATATATATATTGTACTTTCACTTGTCAATGGTTACATACTTTGAGGTAAGGGAGTTAAAAGGTGTTAAATTCCACTGAACTCAATTCATTTGAGCAGCACCCTTCATAAAAGGTTTGTATAGTTACTTGGAAATAAAGTCCATATAGCAACCGGTGCTATTAGTGGGGTTTGAATCAACAACTCAGCATATCACCATTGATAGAGTGCACAGCCTTATACCATTCAGCTGCCCAAAGAACTCACAATCAGCACTCAAAGAGCCATGTATATATACAATGACCTTTTTCCCTTATGTGGGAGGTAGATAAATCAGAGGTACGTCGTACCTATTCCCACCCACTTCACTTCCCTTCACCACCCCTCCATCTCAGGTCCTCATGGATGGTCATCAGACCATATGGCCTATATTAGGCAGTTCTATGTTCTCTACCACCTGTCATCTACATTCATAAAGTTATCTACAAAACTTGGGCAGTCAAGCGAATTTAGGCTCTGTGCTCTCTCAATAAGCTGGTGTACAGTTGTCAATTTGAACCCATTAAAGTCGCTTGTGCTTATGACATTTTGATTCCTAATAATCATAAAAATAATTTTACTAAGGGAACCCCCCCCAAGTCAACTGAATTTGGTGGTGTTTATCATCTTTTAATATATCTTACTAACTTACACATGATAAAATAGAATGGGTTTAAAACACCCATAAAAACGGGAAACATACACATTACATCCACAACGCTTAATGTCCTAGCCCTGTGCCACTTTCATAACAAAATGCTGCTTTGCATGCCTAGCCTTGAGAAGATGCCCATCTATGTAGCCACACAATATAATGGCGTTTGCTTTGACCTATTCCTACCGTTTCGTATTACAACTTAAACAAACACATAGCTGCCAGATTGATTCTCTAACATGAATAACTGGCCAAACTGTGTACCAGTTATAAATACTGACAATATCATATACCAACAGACACATTCCTTGTAAAAGGGGGGTGGGTGGCAGAGTCAAAGCATACCTTTTTCCCGTCACACATCCATTCATTCGTCTCAAACTCATGCAATTATGGGTTCAGATTCCAAACTTCTCTCCAATTCCTATCTGAATTACCTGCCCCAACAATCCACCCACATATGGTAAAGGTGATAACTTTTGCTGCAACCATACAACTGGTGTAGGCCCATCACCACGTACCTTCCTTTTCTTGATCAAACTTTACCAGAGGTCCACCACACATTCTCCTATCAAGGATGTCAGATATTAATGATTTGGTGCAAATCTTATAAATCTGATAGGTTTCTATTGTTAAACTCTTGTTTTCACTTTTACAGGGGACCCACCCACTAGTTAATTTTGACAGACACCAAAAGCCTATAGATGAAACTGTAAAATCATGATTTCTGACACCCTTGCATGAAATGTAAATCAACCTACTAACCTAACTGGTCACCATCTACACCAGTGGTTGCCAACCCTTATGGCTACATCCATTTTTAAGCTTAATATAAATATTGTGCAAGTGGATCCATAATATAAAAATATATAAATAAAATAAATAAATAAATAAATAATAATTATAACAAGTTCAGATCAGGAAAGATTTTTCCACAATTATAATAACTGATGGTTACAGGTAGTTTCAAAGCTGAATGTATAAATTTGCCTGGAATGTTTACAAATTTACAGTATATGATAACTTGATGGAATAATCATTTTGTAAGAAGCTTCTGGAGCCACATAAGTGGCCTCAAAGAGCCGCAGATTGCCGACCACTGCCCTATACCTACATGAGACTGGGTTGGTGGTTAGGTTAGACTCATCCCCACCCAAGCCCTCCGTTAACCACTACCACAACAATTTTGTGAGATTAGCTTATCGAGTACCACTGCAAGTGAGTTACAATTATTTCTGTGTGACAAATTCATGTCCCGTGGCAATTTTTACTTATAAATCAGAATGACAACACAAACCTACATTTAAGTTAAATTACAGTGAATTCCATTTTTTAGATATAGCTTTCATTATGCTCCGAGTATTACGGGCAATAACACATAAAACATCGGTAGCCCAGGAGTGCAGTACACTAACAAATGTTCAATAAATTGTAACTTTATATCTGTTAATTGCATGCCTGGTAAGAATCATGAATGTAAACACTGAACAAGCGTTTGATAAGCTGCCTTCTTTTTGTCGAAGAATTTTGCAGCGGTGATCGGAACCAATGAAACTCCAGGCCACATAAAGCAACCTTTAAAGTGGTAACAAACTAAGCATTACTTGCTATATGCTACTCACTTTGTTACCAAGCTCTTGCGTATCCGTCATCTACGAAATGTTTTGCTGGCGATTTGTTTTTTTGGGGGGGGGCTATCGGCAAACGAAAATAAGGTCAATTTATGGACAACAGCGCTCCAATGTAGCAAGTAGCGTATAAATTGAAGATGAGGCAACGCTACTCTCAGAACAACGCTCCAATGTAGCGAAAAAAATATATATGTGGGAACGCGTGGGCAAAACATACGCTTGCGCTTATGTATGTTAATATCTTGTACCAATTTCTAGTTATTGGGGTAACGGACTTTACTGGATGTAATAATCGCCCACCCCAAGAACCCAATGTTTAGGAGAAAGACATGAGGAACCTAAGGAAGACGTTAATTGGGTAAAAGTAGCTCTTCGTTGCTAATGTAGCTATTCGTTGGAAGCGTAGGTCAATAACAATAACAAATATGGCTGATTCAGAGTTCACCGCCGCAATCCCTACATAGAAGGTGGAATCTGTGTGTTTTTTATTTGATATTATGCATTACTTTTTATTTTAGACGTCTTCTGCAACTGTCATTACTCCATGTGTAAATTCTCCCCACCCAAAAACCCCGATTTCCCACATTTCCCCCCAGATCGTTCGGGAGGAGAGGTCTTTTAAGTGCATTACTTCAACAATTAATATCTTAAAAACAACGCAATTGCGTAGGAAATGAAGTACACCATCGTTCATATCTCAACATCTATCACTAGGAACACATGAGCCAGATATCAAGTTCTATGGTTGGGTGAATCCATAAATTGTCCGAATGGAGTTTAAACCACAAATGAGGTGGGGGAAGGGAGTGGATCCACCTATTATCCTCACATATCTAACCTAATGTAACCATTACATAAAAATATACGCAGAAATAAAATGGGTGCTACATTGTCGGTAGATTATTTGAATTTTTATATGTTGCCATTAACTAAAAACTAGTTTTCTTTATGGGTTCCATAACTTAGCCTACATGGAAGGGGAGGGAGGATCGGGTAAAGATACAGAATCATGCAAACATGAATATTCAACATAAAACTTACATTGTTTCATAGCTCTCAACCTAACCTAATGTAACCATTCCATAGAAAAAAAAAAAATTAATGAAAAAATTAAAGAAGTGAAAACTGTGCTAAATAAAATTGGGGAGTGTATAATTTACAAATTAATATTGTAGTAGGATATTTTTTGGAACCATGTTAACAAAAGTCTTGGGATACCTGTTTAGATCTAGAGTTTTTACCAAGATGTATTTACCTAGTTGCATTTTGCAGAAGAGCTATGCGTGCAGGGACCCACAGTTGTATGTTTCCGCATGCAGTTTTTTCTTAAGTTCTTTCTAAGGCAAGAGTGCCTGGTGTAATACAGAAGATGTACACTAACATTCTCTTTATATTATGTACCTAAATCATTCTTTATTAACAGTTATTGTAATGTTCTCAAACTATCACTTTTTTTTTTTTTTATTGTTGGTATCACCATCAGTTGGGGAGAAATGTCATGGGGGCATGTTGTTTCATATGTATGCTAATTTAAGTCCCCACGAGTTCCCAAAGCGAGCTCCGATAATGCCACCGTTCCCACTTAACCCATTCAACTCCGATGACAAGATGTCTTGTCATTTGGTCAAATAAAACAAAAAATCATAATAAAACAACAAAATGTTTGATGATCAAACAGCACCAGAAAAATATGACGTCGTCAGTCCTCCTCCTCCTCGAGGAGGAGGAGGACTGACGACGTCATATTTTTCTGGTGCTGTTTGATCATCAAACATTTTGTTGTTTTATTATGATTTTTTGTTTTATTTGACCAAATGACAAGACATCTTGTCATCGGAGTTGAATGGGTTAAAACAACTCTCAGTAGGTTCAGTTATCCTGCCCTAGCCTTGAATTCTGTGGGCATCCTCCTTTAATCCATCGAAGGTTAATTCTTATGGAGACAAACCTATGATTAGGACCAACATTAAGGAAACGTGCCACATGCCCATATAACTAAAGCTGACAGTCATGAATTGTTGCTGGTATGATATCTATCATAATATAAATAAATATGTCTCTATACCAAGGGCTTTTTCCTCCCTTGTAAGGTAAATAGTCAAGTTAAAAGGCATGTATCTATTTCCGCCCATTCCGCTCCCATACACCACCCTTTAATCCAGTGGTTCTGAAACTATCTTACTGTACGCCATTACCCGTTTTGCTTCCAGCAGATCCGCATGCCCCCACTCTCTCTTTTGTTCATGTGAAATGATTCTTGCTTTTATTTCTTAGCATTGTTCAGGACAATATATTTCTGTTTGTATTAATTCTTAATAATGAAATCCACTCAAACAAATAATAGTACATTCCAGAGACATTTTTCTAAGTAATTGAAAACGAAACATTTGGTTGAAAGGGAGTAAAAAAAAAAAAGATTGAACATTAGCAAACTGTGGTTGGTATTGGTGACGTGTCCAAAATGTGTAAGGAGAACTAGCTTAATAGAAAATGGGTTGGAGTGACTGCTATGATTATACTTTGCATGTATGCAATGGCAGATAATTGTTCTTTGAATGATTTTATCATTCTAATTAAACAAATATTTTTGAGCAGATGATTTCACGTTCCCCCTTGTATCCTCCTCATGCCTCCCTAGGGGGTGCGCCCCCTAGTTTGGGAACCACTGCTTTAATCCCTTTCATTTTAGACCCTCATGGATTACGGGTCATCCCTGTATACTGCCCACTGCCTTGGACCAGAAGCAGTGTAGCAAGACATAGTACATCCACAGCAAGACCATTTTACTTAATCACTACCCCCCTCCATCCCCTTGTACAGAAAAAGAGAAGGCGTGAAGTAATTCCAATGGGCCGAGTCAGAATATTCCCACATAACCACTCCCTACCTGTCCCTCAGCTTAGCTCTGCCTTGTAACACAGTATCACCTATACACAGCCATATATGTACATACATACATATACCAAGGCTTTTTCCCCCTTACAAGGGAGGTACCCAAGAAGAAAAAGGCATAAAATCATTCCCACCCATTCCATCCCTGAATACACTCCACTCCCCTCCACCCTCCCTCTTGTCTTAGCACCTCCTGGATGACGGATCATCCCTGCACCTTGTCCACTGCCCTGGGTCAGAAGCAGTGTCACAAGACGCAGCACATTCACAGCAAGGCCGCTTCGTTAAATTGGCGACCCCCCCTCTCCGTCTCCCCATGCATAAAAGGAGAGGACGGGGAGAAATCCCTTCGGGCTGCGTCAACTTTTGATCACACATACTACCTCACCCCCCATCCCCCTGCCCATTCCACCTCATGCATCACAACATCATCCATATACAACCATTCTCCATTCACCCCTATCTTCTGTCCTCTCCTGTCCTTCCTCAACAGACATTCCCCTCTTCCCCAAAGCCCCATCCACCTCATCCTAGGACATCCCCTTATGTTCACTCCCTCCACATCTGCCTTCCATACCTCTTTTACTAGTCACTCCCTCCACATCTGCCTTCCATACCTCTTTTACTAGTCTTTCTTCACTCATTCTTTCCATGTGTCCAAACCATCCTAATATTCTTTCATCAACCCTATCTCCCAACTCCCTTTCCACCCCTGTTCTCCTCCTCACCTCCTCATTTCTCACTCTATCCAGCCTAGTAACCCCCATCATACTTCTCAGACACCTCATCTCAAACACATTCAAACTCCTTCTCTCTTCCTCTCTTATGTTCCATGTTTCTGCCCCATACAGTGCAGAAAGTGGGAAGTGAGAAATGCTTTGTAGGGCAAACCCTGTCAGTTTTAGCAAGCCTCTGGATTTTTTAGGTCAGTGTTTCTGTCACCTCCCCACCTGACCAGGGCTGTCAGCATCCGTGACATAGCCTGCAATGGGTCACAGGAATTTAACTCATGGCCAGTTTGTATATGGAACACTAAAGCAGCATATGAAACAACACCATAAAAAGGATCAGTAGAGATGAGCTGACAGCATGAAAGTAATTGCTAGCAATGGGGTTTTTCAAAGATTACAATTATTAGAAGAAATGTTAATCCATGAGAATTTCCCTTTGATTAATATACAAGTTGATATGACAACTGCAAACTCTATTTAATTCTGCACCACACCTTAATGTCACGAAGTCAACACCCCCCAACTGCCATGCAGTTAATTGCCCTCCAACCTAACTTTAATGACACTAGTGTAGGGTCACCGTGCAGGCAGGTGAGACTAGCATAGTATATAAACAGACGGAAACATGGCCAGGGTGTATTGTAAGCACCCTTTATCATATTCTTGTGTTGCCACTCTGTTAGAAAATATGTCATTTAAATTTGTAATTTTTACTATTGTACATTTCATTGTTACAAATATATTACCTGAAGATGTCTCCTTGAGGATGAAATGTAGATATATAGATACATTAGGTGATCTGGTGTGTGCTCATCCCTTATTGAAAGAAGTAATTAGAACTTTAGAAAATGTAAGAAAAAAGAACTGCAGTAATACTTTAATTTGTATTAATGCTTGTATTTATATATATATATATATATATATATATATATATATATATATATATATATATGTCTGTAATGTGTATATCTGAGTGTTTCTATAAAGCAATTGATTGTATATATGGCCACCAGTGTTGAAAATAAGTGAATTCATGAATTCTGATTTTGCAACAATTAAAAGTAGCACCACACTATAGTACTGAAGGCGTAAGGATACGAGAAAATGTGAAATGGACAATAATAAGGAATAATGGACCAATCAAACCTACCTAAGCAACATATTACACATATACCATAGCAATAACTTGTTTTAATACAAATAGTTCATATAATGTACCCAAAACATGCATAGGAATCTATGAAATCAAAGTAAATCATACTGATTGTATTGTAATCATACATTTTAGCTTGTTAATTGTACTTTTTGTGGAGGTTGGTGGACCCATAGGGCATGAATCCTTGTGTCTTCCATGTTTATGCATACAAAGTAGTGGTTCTTGACCTTTCTATACATATTTTGGTTACAGTATCATTTCAATTGTTGTCAAAGACAATTCTGTTTTATGACTATTAAGCTATGAAATGCATTAAATAAAGACTGGAGAGTTATCTATTTTAATGCTGAAGTTAGGGACAGAAAAAAATAGAAAACTTTATTTTTATACAAATTTATATTCATATTCCTTTATTACAGATGGAGAACATGGATACCACTGAAAATATAAGCCAGGACATCACTGTCAACAGCAAGTTGAAACAAACTAGGTACATTTTTAAGTGGACCTCCTTGAGTAGCTTTAACTTATTAGTAAATGAGGATAAATCCAACTGCAGTGAATTATTATTTGGTAGTTAATGTGAAATAATGAGACTGAGTTTCTTATTTCAGAATGTCTCCCACTGTTACTGAAATTGATGAAGAAAATTGTAATTCAACTGGAGAGGAACTAGATGAAGATCCATTAGCTAATTTGGATTTACCCAAGGAAGTTGAACAAAATACCTGCATGTATACAGGTGAACATTCCAAGAAAGATCGGCAGACACGTACAAACAAACTGCCCCATGAATGTTCTCAGTGTGATAAGGTCTTTAATTCTCGAAAGTTATTGAGGCAGCACATGGCAGTGCACAATAGGGTATTGTATCATTGTAACAAGTGCAATGCAGCTCTGAGTCACAGGTCGACCCTAAGCAAGCATATGAAGCGACACACAGGAGAAAAGCCCCACAAATGTTCATTTTGTGACTCGAGTTTCACGATCAAGTCCGATTTGAATAAACACATGCGGATCCATACGGGCGAAAAACCGTATAAATGCAAACTTTGCATGGATAGTTTCAGCCAAGCGGGTCACCTCAAGACGCACATCATGACGCACTCAGGAGAAAAACCGTTCAAATGTAACCAATGTATTTCTGCCTTCATCACCTCCTCGGCTCTGAAGAGACACGTCAAGACCCACACCGGTTACAAGCCCCATAAATGTGAGACGTGCGAAAAATCATTTTACGAATTGTCCAAACTACGCGAACACATGACAATTCACAGTGGAGAGAAACTTAACAAATGCATATTTTGCGAATCGAGCTTCTTCCATAAGTCCGATTTAAATAAACACATGAGGATCCACACAGGAGAAAAGCCATACAAGTGCGAACTTTGCATGGCTGGTTTCAGCCAAGCAAGCCAACTGAAGACACATGTTATGAAACATTCAGGGGAAAGGCCGTTCAAGTGTAGCCAATGTATTGCTGCCTTCATTACCTCTTCCGCACTAAATGGCCACTTGAGTATTCACACAGGAGACAAGCCCCATAAATGTTCCTTATGTAGTGCTGCCTTCTCACGGCTCGATCACCTCAAGAACCATCTCAACGTCCATACAGGCGAGAAGCCGTATAGGTGCCAAGAATGCAATGCCAGCTATCCTGATCCCGGTAAACTAAGGCGCCATATGAAGGCTCACACGGGAGACACGCCGCATAAATGTCCATTTTGTGATGCCAGTTTTAATCAGTTGCATCACCTCAAGGTTCATACAAATGAACACTGTAATAAGAACGATACTGTTTCCACCTCTGGTGAAATAGGAAAGTCAACCTCGCAGAAATGTAGAAATGAGACTTTCAAATGCACATTTTGTGATGCAGAATTCATTCAGAAGATGGCCTTGAGGCACCACATGCAGACACACGTTCAAAATATCAAGAGTGATCAACTAAATGAAAATAGAGGCACTACTTCAGGAAATTGCACAATCACTGATGAAGTAATCAGGATCAATGAAGAACAGAATCATCCTGTAGAATTTAAAATTGAAGTAGAGGATGGCCTTACTGCACTGGAAGAGAACCATTCTCCTGTTTGTCCACAATCTGAGGTTGTAAATGAACAAAGTTCTCCCATAGAGGAGGTTTTGATCAAAGTTGAAGATGATGCCTCAGAAAGCTCCACCAAAGGAGTATTGTATTCACAAAAGGATCAAATTAAAATTAAGGAAGAAATGGATCAAGATTAGACAAGTCACGTTACTTTCCTAATGTCTCACTCATTCCAGATTGCAGTTTAGATAGCAAGAAATATTGAATTGCTTGACCTTTGATGTAAAAGGAAGCAAAATGTAGTCAATCATTTGACATAATGTACTTTTTATAAGCAAAGTAAATTTGTATTGATCAAGGTTAAATGTACATTGAACAGGATGTTGTACATTACAAAACCTGCTTGAAGGATAGATTAAGCGTATTACTTAAGGGATTCCTACAATCTCAAGAAAGTAATATGACTTGGGACTAAATTACTTAATTTGAATTGGGGTAAGTTATGGTAGAAGACTCATAAGACTTCATTGTGAATCAATGAAATAAAAAGTTTTCAAGGAAATGCATTTAGTTTACCATTATTTAGTCCATCAAAAACTATAATAATACTTCCTTTTATATGTTATAAAATAAAAAGTTCCTTATCAGAATTAACTTGCCAAGTTCCATTTCACTATATAAGCTAATAATGGAACTATGAAGAATCTGAAATTTCTTTGAGTAGTACATGGCATGTCAATTAACAGGCAATGCCATATTAGGTAAAGAGTCTATAACAGGAGTAGGCCCGGTTGAAGAAGGGAAATGACAAGCCCAGGGATGTGAAGGAAGAGACATGTAAAAGTGTGTTTATTTGGGGAAATGGGAGGGTGATTTTAGGGGAGAGGGACTTGCATGAACAGCAGATTGTGTTTAATCTTGCACTATGTGGGAAGAGTAAGTAAGCAGATCTGGTAAGAAAAGATAATAGGGATAGGTTTTATCCAATAATTGTAACAATCCTGAAAATTAAAGACTTGGAGTGAATCCATGGGAAAATGGGGCAGGGAGAAGTAGCTGTAAAGGTCAATATTTCTTTATCTGAAAGACATGGGCCTGGAGGTGTGACATGTGAAAAATCATTTTATGAATTGTACAATCTGCATGATCACATGGAAGTGCACACCAGTGAGAACCTCATAAGGGCTTATTTTGTGACTACAGTTTTTCTACTGTTTGCATTATATATTGATTTTAAAAGTCCATCTGTCACTAACATTTGGAATATGCTATATCCATATCTATGTCCAAATCTCATTGGACATAAGCAGATTGGAAAAAGTACAACAGCGAGCCATAAAACTGATTCCAAATATCAGAAAGAAATTGACTAAAATATATGAATCTATTTTCCCTAAAAAGCTTAGGCTCAGCGGTGATTTGGTACAGATTTTTTGTTATTTATCATTATAGAATATAATTTTCTGTTTATCATTATTTATCTTCTTTATTTTTTCTTCATCTGACCTAGTTATGGACCAAAAGATCTCATGTTGGCATGATCTTCCTTTTATAGGTGGCCTTGCTGCCATGGAAGATAACTTTTCTACCAATTGTCCATACACTAAGGTTGCAAATGAACAAAGTTCTTCTTTCGATCATAGCTGAAGATGGTCTTACTGACTCAGAAAGTTCTAGTTCCAGCAAAGGAGTGTTCTATTCACAAAAGGATAAAGTTTAAGAAAATGTTTAGGATCAAAAGTAGACAAGTCATCTGGCTTTCTTAATATCCAACTCACTTCAGATTGCAGTTTAGATAGCAAGAGGTGTTGTTGAATCCCTTGACCTTTGTGATGGAAAGGTGGGTGGTCGATGAATGGAATAAACTTAGTAACCACGTAGTAAGCGCTGAAACTATCAGTTGTTTTAAAAAACGATTAGACAACTTTATGGATGGGGACGACAGGTGGTGATGGATACGGAGCTGCCTAGTGTAGGCCTTATGGTCTTTTGCAGTCTCCTTTATTTCTTATGTTCTTATGAAAGGAAAGAAAAGTATGATAAACTACATGAAAGATTGTATTTTTCATAAGCTAAATATATATTCTTAATGTGTTTTGTGTACATTGAGCAGGATGCCTATTACTTCATACATAACAAAACCTGCAAAAATATGTAAAAGAACTGTTTGAAAAATAGATTGTGAGCATATTACCTGACTGAGGGAGTCCTACAATCATAAAAATGTAAATGACTTGGGAATATGGCTGTTTCGTGAGACTTTGCTGTGATTGAATGACATAAATTTTTTAAAGATTTTTATTTATTTTTATTATTTTAGTTTACCCATTATTTTGCCAATCTAAAAACTTCATATTATAGCCTATGTGAAATAACCAAAGCTGCTACAATACATGAATTATAATCTAGGTTGGAATTTGTTTAAAATGACTAATGTCAACAAAATTGTCAGAGTAAACAGTATATTAGTAATGAAACCTTTATCAAAATTACAACATTTTGCTTGTAACTTTTTTCAAGTACATAGACATAGAATATGACCTCAGCTATTTATACATCCTCGAATGGATGAGGAGGGACACTAGGATATGGAGTATCACTGTAGTTAGAAAGATTTTAAGTGGCACCCAGTGATATGCCATCTTATTGTCCTTTCTCCATTCTAGGGTGTATGCATAGCTTAGAGGTCTTATTCTATGTACTTGAAAATGATTCAACAAGTGAAAAGTTATATTCTAATACAGGTTTCATCCTAATATGGTGTCTATTCTAACTAGGATAGAACTGTACATGAATTTGAGGTTAGGTACGATAAATTGGAGAGTAAAAGACAAGACCCAATGAGCACTTCTCTGTTCCTTATACCACAATTAGGTAAATAAACAGTGACCTTTCACTAAAGGGATGATGAAAAACTAATGGAAACACCGATCCATCCAAGACTAGAATATGTCAATGGTATGGTCCTCGATGGTCCACAATGGAAATTGTGGACCACAATGGAAATAAACTCCAATGCTTTTTTGTGGTATCCTCAGCAATTGTAATTGTTATTTCGAACTATGTGTTCTTTTCATTAGCTGCACTTCGTGTATATTGATTCAATGCTAAATAAACTTATCATTATCATTATCATCTCAGTAAAGGATATAAGATTGAAAGAATGCAAAAGGCAGTAAACAAACTGGTTCCCAACTTGAGAGATAAGCTATATGAAGAGGGACTTATGGCACTGAATCTATTAACTCTAAAAGACAGAAGATAGATAGATAAACTTTATTTGGCAAAGAATCAATATACATGAAGTGCAGATAATGACAAGAACACATAGTTCGAAATAATAATTGCAAAATTCCGAGGATAACACAAAAAGCATGTACGCTTATTTCCATTGTGGTCCTCATTAGATTGTTATTCTACACTACAGAAGAGAAAGAGGTGATATGATTACAGTATTTGGATTGCTAAGAGGGATAGATTACATTGACAAAAGAGATCTCTCGATTAGGGATAGGAAGGATTTATGAGGTCATGAAATAAATTAAAATAGATGTGAAGAAATATTTTTCTGTTTAGATGCATCAATACATGGAGTTGCCTAGAAAGTTATATCACCCTAGTTGAAATAATACATGATTTCAAATTCAATATGGTAACTGCAAATCGATGTAAAACAAATAAAAAACCATGCATGAACTTGAGGCTAGGTATGATAAATTAGAGAGGAGATGGGATCCAATGAACATTGCTTCTTTTCTGTATGCTATAATAAACTATAATTAGGTAAACACACACACAGCTTGACAGTGCAGTTGTATCATTCACAACATCAAGTCCTGCATTCCCAGGGATGAAATAATTTCAGCATCATTACACTGTGAGCTGACACTTCAACTCTCATGGGCAAGGAATTGTAGATGTATATATATGTGAGTTCACAGCATTGCACATAGATCAAGCATATATGAGCTCTGAGCCATGGGTGCCTTTTTGTATGGAGGCAAGGGGGGCAGCTACCCCCCCCCTAGAAATCCAGTGTGTTTGACACTTTATTGGACATCATGTAAAAACATTTTATTTTCTATTAGTTACAGTATATCAGTGTATAATTGATGAAAGTCAAAATACAACTCATTTAGATCATGTAAATATATGGCTATATATGTATAATATCTTTAACTTTGCCCTTCTACAAATATTCCTGAGAATACCCCTGCTCTAAACTCTCATCTGAGAAAGTAATAGCTGTCAAACGAGAGTCCAACACATAATGCAATACCATGGTGAATTATAGACTCGTATACTATTTTTGCTTGGAGCCAAGAATGGTAAATGAAGTTCAATACAAAAAAAAATGGAAATGGACAATAGCTGCAAAAGACTGTCCTTAAACTATTCCTTGGGAAGTGAGTGCATTACAAAAATGAAAGAGGAAAAGTATTTGGTCATGTTAAAACACAACCTGTAACCTGACGGACATGAAAGCAGGATTGTGGGAGACACGAATAAGCCATTGAGAAACATTAAAGTGGATTTTCACTATATGGATGAGATGATGAACAAAACTTATTGAAACAATGATCTGAATAAGACTAGAACATACATCAATGTTATGGTGCCCACACAGAATAAAGGAGAAAGAGTGAAAAAAGTAACCAAACCAGCTCCTAGCTTGGCAGATGAACCATATATCTGCCAACTTTAAAAGATCAAAAGAGAAAGATGATATGATTACAATGTTCACATCAATAAAGCGGATAGACTATATTGAATAGATCTCTTGATTAAGGATAAGAGGGCTTTAAGAGGACATGAGAACAAATTAAGGAAGACTTCATGACTAAAGAATGACAAGAATTAAAATTTCCACATAGATGTATAAATACTTGGAATAGCTTAAAAGGTGATATAACCCCAAACTGAAACAATACAATTAAAATCTAAATATGGTAATTGGAAATCAAGGAAAGACTAAGTTCAAACTGCAAATGAATTTGAGGCTAGACATAATAATATAGAAAGTAGGAGACGGGACCCAATGAGCGTTGATCATTTTCTGTATAATACAATTAGTAGCTTACCACAGCCAATGGCGTATAACGCGTTTATGCCTGCGATCGCATATGTGTACACGTGTTGGTAGGTTCGGTCAAAATAGCCTCGTACTTTGCAGCTCGAAGCAAGACAGCTACATTCAAAAACAAAGAATCAGTGCCCTAGACAGTTTGATGATCATCACTGAGTCATGAACGATAGCTGTTGAGCGATAATAGTACCGAAAAAAATGTCGCCTCAACAATGTTCATTTGCAACCTATCACGGTTAATATTTTCGTTTGTTGTAATGAACAGAAAACCTTTTCGCATTGTACAATGAAACAACGATTCATTATACTATTTGGTCTTATCAATTAATTAACTGGTTAACTAATTGGTCAATTCCTTGTCTGTAGATAGCCAACAGGTGGCAACTTTATGATTTTTTTTTATTCTACTATTTTCACGATAACCGAGAACTGTTTTCTACCTTTACTAACAAGCAACTCATTTCTGTTTTTGGATAAACTTACTCAATGAAGTATTCAGGGTACTAAATACATTTATAAAACGACATCTCGCGCACAGTTTATTAAAATTCCTTGGGGGCATCATATGCTGCAGTTTTTGCAAGGTCCATTCAACACGTGTTGTCAGTGTCGAGATTATTTGTAGTTTGCAGATCAAAAAGGATTACAATTATCAGACGGATGCATTTTATCCTAACGAACGAAAGGGGAATTTATATTTTGTCAACTTTCAATCAGTTAGCAAAGAAAATTTAGTACAGCACTTTTTTTATTCTGAAGTTAAACCCTATTTTTGACATTTGTAAACAAAGTAAGTGAATGGGAGTATCCACAATAACATTTCTGTAAATTGATATCTACCATTAAACAAGATTCCTAATATTGTTCTGCATGAAATAAATATAAAGTTTTTGCCCTAAACTGTGGGTTAACCATAGTAACGATTTTTATAAATAAGTGAGGGGATCCGTCTTTTTAAACCTCTTGTAGCCTATGGTTCAATAGTAGGGTAAGGAGGGGGAATACCGACCGAGGGGGAGCACCGACCGAATGCTCTGTTACTTTAATTATTTCAAATTGTGCGCCGCCACTCACCACCACTCATCATCAGTGAACAATGGGTCTCCAACATCACGACGTCTGTGTTTACCAGTTAAGAAATTTTATTTTTCGGATATTTGTTCATATTTTTCACGGTTCTCATATAATGTCTCACGTCGGTGAATTTGGCGTGATTGTTTTGTGTTAAGTTTTATTACGATATTTAGCCATATTGACATGTTATCGAGTGAAATAAGGTGCGTCCTTTCGAAGTAGCTGCCATAGCGTTGTTGTAAAAATAATGATAATCGTGGTGCGGGGGAACATCGACCGCCAATATGCTTGAAATACTAGGAAAAACATATAAAAAAAGTGATTGATTATGTATATTAGTATGAAAATAAATGGTGGTGATGAACTAGTGCATTTAAATGAAGTGGAACAGTATTTGTGTGTGTAAAAATGAAGGTGATTTTTTGTGAATTGTGGTGCAATATCAGTGCCATTATACTAAAAAAAAAGGAAATTTATTTTTGGGGGGTCATCTTTACCTGTTCATATGTCTAACGTCATTAACTCTTTCAGATCTAGCCTATTGCCTTCTTAAAAGCCCGATCATCATGCCTCGCAAGTATGTCAGGAAAAGTGACAAGCAGCTTGACCGTACCAACTTGGAGGCTGCATTCAAGCACCGGGTTGCAACTAATTGCAGCATCAAAGCAGCTGCTGAGGAATTTAGTGTCAAGAAAACAACTCTTGTGGTAAGTTTAAAAGTTCAACCATCCCATTTAGGTTACATCAAAGGTCTGAAATTCACTTCCTCAATATGTGTTTCCAGACTTGTTTAACATTTCCTTCCATAAAAAGAAAAAAAAATAGCCTAGCCTAATAGTCTGGGAAACCTATAACTTTGATAGAAGCTGTCAGTAAGGGCCCTCTGAGGCCTAATTCATTTCTTCTGTCACAGGACGCCTTCAATCGATCCAAGAAGTTGTCTGATGGGATCACTTATGTGCCTCTGCAGCCCCATGGTAATAGGGTTTTCACCCCACAACAGGAGCTGCACATAGTAGAATATACCCTCCACGCTGCCAGGATATTCTATGGCCTGTCCATGAATGAAGTGCGAAGGATGGTATACCAGTATGCCAAAGCTTGCGGGAGCCAGACCATCCCTGATGCTTGGGAGAAGGACAGAATGGCAACACGAGACTGGTACTACTCGTTCATGGACCGTCATCCAAACCTTGTGTTGAAGGCTCCAGAGGGCATGTCAATTGCCAGGATTGTGGCCTTCAACAAAGTTAATGTGGAAACCTTCTTTAGGGCTTACACATTAGCTATGGAGAAGTACGAATTCACTCCAGACCGGATATACAATTTGGATGAGAGTTCCTTGTCCACAGTTATGGAGCCTGTTAAGGTTGCTTGTGCAAGGGTTCAGCCAGTAGCCTCGCAGGTAACTCAAGAAAGAGGGGACACCATGACGTTTGTGGGTATTATAAATGCCGTGGGGCAGTCCATCCCTCCAGTGTTTATAATTCCCAGATGCCGATGGAACCCAGCTTTCATGAGGAACACAATCCTTGGTTCAATAGGCATATTGCATCCTAATGGCTGGATGAACGGTGAATGCTTTGTGCAGACACTTCAGCATCTTCATGAGAAGTCTGGTTGTTGTGTAGAGAACAAGATTCTTCTCATCATGGACAATGCTGAATGTCACATGAACATTCATGTTATGGAGTTTGCGATCAAGCATGGTATCGTGATTGTTACCTTGCCTCCACATACGACAGACAAACTTCAGCCATTGGATGTGAGTGTGTTTGGTCCCTTCAAGACGTTTCTGCGTGGCCTACTGAATGACCACTCTCTCATGCACCCTAATGAGCATATAACAGTGCACCAGTTGCCAGAATTTGCCTCAAAGGCTTGGATTAAAGCCATTAACCCCTCCAACATTCTTGATGGTTTCAGGTTGACTGGTATCTGGCCTATCAATCACAACATCTTCCCAGATGATGCATTTGTAGGTGCACAGGTAACAAAGCGACTGACACCACCTGTGAATTATACTGAAGAAGTTACTCCAACTTCTTCTGATGGAGAGGACCGACTAGCTGAAGGCCATGACACAGAAGTAGATCTTCCTGATCCATCTCCCATGCATTCAGATGGTGACCTGTCCCCTGCTGATGTGATGGTGGAACCCTGCTCCTATGGGGACCCTAGCATCTCCAGTGACCCTGCCACTCTAGGCCCTAGGAACTCAAAACTGGCTTCCCCAGAGATCACCCCAGAGGGTGTCAGGCTGTTCCCCAAGGTTGCTCCTCTTCCTTATGGAAAGGGATGTAAGATGGTATGGGCCTGCATTCTGACTGAGAATGAGGAGGCTATCACAGATGTAAGGGTGAAGACAGAGAAGAGGAAGAAGATAGAGGAGAAAAAGAAGGCAGCAGTTGAAAAAAAGGCATTGGGAGAGAAGAAATGGTGTGCAAGGCGAATGAAGGCTGTCCATATAGGGAATGATAGTGAAGAGAAAGATGATGATGTTCCTATGCAGCTCGATGACTCCTCAGAGCACTCAGATGAAGTGAAGGATAAGGACAATTGGATAGAATGGTCATATCCTTTTGCTAAGAAGGCACTAGAGGTGAGGGACTTAAGGTTTCTGCAGCCAAAATTTATCAATTATCATAATTCATTATCAGGGCTAGCCTAATCTGGCATAGGGTGAGATGGGTAAACACCAACCTATTAGTAGAAAAACTTTCATAAAAATTCCATTTTGTACCTGAAAGAGTGCACGTTGTGCCCAAAACAAATTACACAACATGGCCTACCTATGTTATACTCATAAATCCTGAATTCAGAAAATGAGATTTATATTATGCACTTCAAAATTTTTTGGGACCTTGGTTGGTGTTCCCTTATGGTAGGAGAACACCAACTGGGGAGTGGGGAAATATCAACCCTTATATTTGAAGCTCATAAAACAAAAAACATTGTTGTTTTTTTGCCTGAAATCAACATATATGATGACCCTAGCCACCCCCATCATTATTAAGTGATGTAATGAAAGATAAACACATACAAAATTAACATTTATTTAACAAAACAAACTTAACTCTGGCAGACATACTATAAACATATCTTCAACAATATGAATTTTATGAATTATTAACAACTATTTGAACCAGAGGGAAGTTAAGACACCTTAAAGTATATTTGAGCAACTTATTGCCTATACATATAGATAGAGGGAATTCAAGACATAAACCTATATACAAAGAAATACCTTAGCCTGTATACTACTACAAGTTTAGAAGTGCATGTTGAAGGCAATCAGAGGGGGATACACCTTAACTAGGTCGGCTTGCCCCATGGTGGCTCTGTTTTGGGTCAACAGATGCTTTGTCCTAAATGGAGAAAGCTGACTTCATTTGGAGGAGAGAAAGATTAAACTTCCTATCCTCCATGATGTCCAAGACCTGGGCAACACAGCACACCAATGTGCCCATGTTCCTTCCCTCTTCCAGCTTCAGCTCAAGTAGAACAAAGTCCCCCACCTGAAAAAGAACTTAAAAAAAAAAAAAATAGATATATGTGCCTATATAGGTACATACACACACACACACATATGAAGAGAGACTAACAAAACTTGAGCTACAGACATTAGAGCAAAGAAGAGAGAGAGGAGACTTGATAACTATTCATAGAATCATGAAAGGCATAGAAACTATTGATAGAGAGGATCTAATAAAATGGGATACTAGAAATACAAGAGGACACAGAAAGATCAAGAAAGACAGTTATAGAAGAGACCTGAAAAAGAACTGCTTTCCCCACAGAGTAATAGACAATTGGAACAAGTTAGATGAAAAAGTGGTGTGTGCAAAAACAATTTATGAATTTAAAAACAGTTTAGATAAAATGAGATATGAAGATGGGACACCACGAGCATAGCTCCCCTTCCCGTAAAATACAACTAGGTAAATACACACACACACACACACATTTATATATATATATACACACATCACATATGTGCATGTGTGTGTGTGTGTTTATATAAACCAGTCAATTATACATATTTATTTATATGGCAACCACTGTTGAATATAAGTTCTGATTTTCCAACAATCTTGGAAGTTGTTCCACACTATAGTGGGGCTGTAAGGATATGGGAAAATGCAAAGTAAAGACAATGGCAATAAATAGTTAACCAAATCAAACTTACATAAGCAACATGATATTATACATGGTAATAGCCTGTATAGGAACTCATATGATATAATGTACCCAAATCATGCATAGGAAACTATGAAACTAAATTAAGGGATATTGATGGTTCTGTAATAATACAAGTTATATTAACTTATTGTTTTTTGTCTTTTCATGGAAGTCAGTGGACTCATAAGGCATGCAGCCTTGCATCGTTCATGTTATGCTTTCAAAGTAGTAGTTCTTGACCTTTCTTTCCCTGTTAAGGTTACAATACCATCTCAGTTGTCTGGAAAAGACAATTCTTCTTTATGATGATTATTATAAGAAAAGCATTAACTGAAGGTGGGGCAGATGCCTATTTTCATGTAGAAATTAGAGACAGAATAAGAGAACATGATAAAAAAAACTAGAAAACTTTATTTTTACTAAAATTTATAACCATGTTCCTCTATTACAGGTGGAAAAGATGGATATCATTAAAAACATAGACAAGGACATAACTGTCTGCAGTAGATTCAAACAGAGAAGGTACAGCTTTAAGTAAAACTCCCTGGGTAGCTTTAACTGATGAGTAAAAGAGAAGTAAATCCTCATGCTGTGAAATATTTATTATTTGGTAGTTAATGGGAAATAATGAGATTGAATTTCTTATTCCAGAATGATGTCTCCTGCTCCCATTGAAATTGATGAAGACGATCATAATTCAACTGCAGAAGGGCTTGATGAAGATCCATCAGCTAATTTGTATCCACCGAAGGAAGTTGAGCAAAAACACTATACAGGTGAACATCCTAAGAAATATCAGCGAACATATACAAACAAATCACCTCACAAATGTTCCCAGTGTGGTGAGATCTTTGATTCTCAGAGTTTAGCAAAGCAACACATGGCAATACACACTAGGGTATTATATCACTGTAGCAAGTGTGATGCGACTCTTAGTCACAGATCTACATTGAGAAAGCATATGAAGAGACATAGTGGCCACAAGCCCCATAAATGCTTGATATGTGAAAAATCATTCTACGAACTATCCAAGCTACGTGATCACATGGCAACACACACAGGAGAAAAACCTCATGAATGTTTATTTTGTGACTCGAGCTTTGCAAGTAAGTCCGATTTAAATAAACACAAGAGGACCCACACAGGAGAAAAGCCGTATAAATGCAGACTATGCATGGATAGTTTCAGCCAAGCAGGTCACCTCAAGACGCACATTATGACACATTCAGGAGAGCGGCCACACAAATGTAGCCAATGTATTGCTGCCTTCATCACCTCCTCAGCTCTGAGGAGCCATATGAGGATGCACACTGGAGAAAGGCCCCATCAATGTTCCTTCTGTAGTGCTGCCTTCTCCCGGCTTGGTCTGCTAAAGAACCACCTCAACACACACACAGGCGAGAGGCCACATAGGTGCCAGGAATGCAATGCCAGCTATCCTGATTCCGCTAAACTAAGGCGCCATATGACTGTCCATACAGGAGACACACCTCATAAATGTTCTTATTGTGGTGCCAGTTTTAATGAATCACATCACCTCAGGATTCATACAGATGAACATTGTCATAAAAGTGATACTGTTTTCACTCCTGGTGAAACAAAAAACTCACCCTCACAGAAGCATAGCTTTGGACCCCACAAATGCACATTTTGTGAATCAGAATTCATTCTAAAGCTGGCTTTGAAAAGTCACATGCAGACACACATTCAAAGTAACATGAGTGTTGATAAACGAAAAAAAAATAGTGGCACAACTTCAGAAAATTCTTCATCCATCAGTAGTAAAAGAATGAATATGAATGGAGATCAGATACATCCAATAGAAGAAGTTATGATTAAAGTAGAAGATGGCCTCGCTGCCTTGGAAGATAACTTTTCTACCAATTGTCCACATACTGAGACTGTAAATGAACAAAGTTATTCAATAGAGGAGGTTTTCATCAAACTTGAGGATGGTCTTACTGTCTCAAATAGTTCCAGTTCCAACAAAGAGGTATTGTATTCACGAAAGGATAAGATTAAAGTTAAGGAAGAGGTGTTGGATCAAGATTAGACAAGTCATCTTCCCTTGTCAATACTTGAATCATTCCATATTGCAGTTTAGGTAGGAAGAATTCCCTGAATTTTGTGATGCGGAGGAAAAATATGATCAACCATGTGAGAGAATGTACATACATATACCAAGGCTTTTTCCCCCTTCCAAGGGAGGTAGCCAAAAAGGGAAAGGCATAAAAACACTCCCACCCATTTCATCCCTAAATACACTCCACACCCCTCCCACCCTTCCTCTCATCTGACAGAATGTACTTTTCAAAAACTAAATGAATTTATATTGAATGTGTTTTGTGTACTTTGAACAGGATGTCACTTATCTCATATATTAAAACCTGCAAAAAAGTGGAAAAGAGCTGCCTGAAATATGGTTTGTGAGCATAATACTTAGCTAAGGGATTCCTACAATCTCAAGAAGGTAATATAACATGGGACTAAATTACTTCATTTGAGTTGGAGTAAGTTATAGTAGAAGAGAGTATGGTTGTGTGTCATGAGACTTTGCTGTGACTCAATAAATTTTTTCTTTTTAAGAAAATATTTTTACTATGCCTCTTATTTTGCCTATCTAAAAAATTTAATGTTAATAGTAGTTCATATATTTTGTGTGTGTATAAGACATATTTATATATATATATATATACGCATATAAGAACATAAAAGAGATTTCAAGAAACCTTAAGGCCTACACTAGGCCATTCCATGCCCATTATCTCCTGTCATCACCATCCATAAAGTTGTACAACCCTTTCTTAAAACAATAGTTTCGGTGCTCACTACATGGTTACTAAGTCTATTTCATTCATTTACCACTTCTTAAATTTAAATTTGTCCAATTTAAATCCATTACTGTGAGTCCTGCCTGTTGTCTTAATATGATGACCTTATCAGCAGCATCCTTGTTAAGGTCCTTGATCCACTTGAACACCTCTAGTAATTAAGGTGCCTTACCCTGTCCTTGTAAGATAAATTCCTGTGCCCGTGTATCATTTTGGTCATTCTCCTCTGTACTAATTCTAGACCAAAACTACTGTGTAGTCAAGGATGCATCTATCACCAGATAGTTTGATAACTACCTCTGCACTTTTATTTGTAATGGCCCTAACAATGAAACCTAATGCTCTGTTAGTTCTATTCATGGTACTAATGCACTGTTTCCTGGATTTAAGGTCAGGACTCACTAGAGCTCCTAAGTCTCTCACACTCAGTTTTCTCTGAATAGGTTATCTAAGATATACCTACTTTCTATGTTTAACAGTCTGCACTTTGAGAGGTTGAAATCCATTTGCCATTTCACTGCCCATGTGAACAATATTTAAGATCTTCCTGCAGTATCTGAACATTTTCTCCTGACCTAATTAGGCATTCTATGTTAGCATTGTCCATAAATTTACTAACATCATATCTAATCCCATTGTCCAAGCCGTTTATATACATAATGAACAATAAGGGACCCAAAACAGAATCCTGGGGAACTCCATTAGTAACACTCCCCCACTAATCTGTGCTCTAATCCATTCAAACACTTTTCCTCCTATGCCATGGGTTTTGACTTTAATTCCTAGTCTCTGGTGGTGCATCTTGGCAAATGCTTTGCTAAAGTCAAGGTAAATAAAACTGTAACTATCATTATTATCTGACGCCTTGTAAACATTAATGTAAAAAGAAGATTAGTTACACATAACCTACACATGGTGAATTCATGTTGAGAGTCACAAATCAAATTATGTTTCTTGTTGTGATCTCTGATTCTATTGACTATTATTAAATCAAGTATTTAACCTACAGCTGATGTCAAACTGATTGGCCTGTAGTTGTGCATAGATGATCTGTCACCCTTTTCGAAAGCAGAAACAATGTTGGGTTGCCCCCAAGAAATAGGTATGAGGCCAATGTCTACCGATTTATTATTTTTTCTGTTAATTGGTCGCGGATTTCATATTTACACTATTCTAACTCAGAAAATTTTCATCAGGACTCAGGGATTTTGTAGCTTTAAGTCTATGTGGTATGAATGTGGTGAATCTGGATGTGCAGTTAGCACCCCGAGCACGGGGTCAAAGGTCACCGTGTAGATGAGGGCGAACAGATGTTGGCTGATACACGACTCGGTGGCGCGGTTGGTAGAATTCCCAGACTGTCACTACGGCGGTCCGGGTTCGAATCCTGCCCAGGGCTGAAGATAACTTCAGTATCGCTACGCTTCGAGTCGTTACTCCACCTCTCGTGGGCGGGGAGTTGTGTGTGTGTGTGTGCGTGTAAGGTCAAAGCATTACCCATAGATCGGTCCTACGAGCTCTGAGCTCTCTTCCGGGAGGGAAGTAGCTGTCGATCACGAGTCCAACACGTGGTCCAAAGACCAATGTGAACCAAGGTGATGCGTATGGGCAACGTGTACGTGGACCGAATGAGGGGAACAGCAAATGAGAGAAGTACAGTGGAAGAAAAACATAGAGAATAATTAGCTAAGGTAAGGTTGATAGGCGATACGAGGGAAAGTGGAACTAGCTAGAAGAGTCTTAGTCATCGGGGTCGATGGAGAAGCAAGAAATAACGTGGATAAGGTAAGCGCTACGTCACCCCGCGACCAGTCTATCAATCTGAACTACCTCCGCTACACATACACACACACGGCTCGGTGGCGGATTGGTAAAGCACTGGCCTCACAAGCCAGAGAACAGGGGTTCGATTCCCCGGCCGGGCGGAGATAAGTTGGGTTTGTCTCCTTTCACGTGTAACCCCTGTACACCTAGCAGTGAGTAGGTACGGGACGTTAGTCAAGGAGTTGTGACCTTGCATTCACGGGGTGTGGAGAGTGAGTGGTCTCAGACGTCACCCCGCGACCAGTCTATCAATCTGAACTACCTCCGCTACACACACACACGCGCACAGATATACACACACACACACACACACACACACACACACACACACATATATATATATATATATATATATATATTTGTGTCATTTTGACATTTGGAAATAAACTCTCCTACTGGGATTCGAACCCTCGCCAGAGTGGCTTGCTTCGTAGAAGGCGAAGATCGTACCGTCACGACACCTCGCCCCTTCAAAACAGAACGAATTAGTTCACAGTCTAATCATTCTTCCGAGGGCAGACATTTAGTGGGATATTTGGTAACGCGTAATTATAATAACCATACTAATGAAAATAGTATTGTCTATAAAATACCTTGTAAAAGTTGCCCGTCTTCATATTTTGGGGAAACAGGTCGTGGATTAGAAAAAAGATTATATGAACACAAAAAGGATGTAAGAACCTACAGGCTTTCTAATTCTATAGTAAGACACATAGATACACATGACCACCTTCCGAACTGGGACAATACAATTATAATAAATAAAGGTTCAACAAAGAAATTAAGAAAAAAAATAGAAGCAGCCTATATCAATACTAATAATAACATTAACAATAGAAAAGGTTTTATATGCTTGGCAAAAGCTATAAGTTTATTGATAGTGGATGAAAACAAACGGACAAATGTTCCGAGCACGACGACCTTTCCCAGGCACCCTGTGAGGTGACATGTATGTGTATAAAATGTCCATGTTATACTTTTGTGTTATGCTTTGTGATTAAAACCCTAAGGGTCGAAACGTTAAGACAGTAAAATTCTTCCATTATTCCTCGTATATTCATATATATATATATATATATATATATATATATATATATATATATATATATATATATATATATATATATATATCGGGTCAAATATGCCAGTAAAAAGGTTAATTGTAGTGATTTGTTACATGTTACTACTAGGTAAAACTGATTAATCTTTACACGACAAGTCAGATACATCATCTTAGATTGTTAACACTCTACATAAAATAAAAGCTTCACTACGTGTATTGATAAATAAACCAAATCAGTTTGAGCTAATGACGCGGTTTTTTTTCCAACTATTCCTATATTATTATTGTTCCTGGTCTGTGGTATTGGCTGCATGTTATTGTGGCAAAGTAGCATGCAGTTGATACTTTAAGGTCTATATGGAGGCTCCCCTACGGACCAGAGCCACACATCGTTTTGTCTGTGATAGAGGAAATATCTGTTCATAGAGAAATGATGACACTTTTATACTACGACTATCCCTCCGTTATGCTGTCCCCCAACCTCTTGTTACTGTCCTGTACCATTTCTCTCAATGTTCATTTTCTTTTTTCGCCTATCCTGTGGTGGGGAAAAGAATGCTACCACCAAGTCTTTCCACTTGAGTCGTAAAAGGCGATAAAAAAAAAACGGGACGGGGGATAGGATTAGGAGTCCTATTACCTGTAGCCCCAAAAGGGGACATTCCTAAAAAAAAAAAAAAAGTAAAGGCATAAGAGGGTCTAGGAGCTTTCCAACCAGTACCCTAAGGTTTGGGTCTTTTAATGTGCATGGATGTGGTACAGATGAGAGTAAAAGGGAAGAGATACGCAATATGTTTGTGAGAAGAAAGATGGATGTGCTGGCTTTGAGTGAAACTAAAATGAAAGGGAAGGGCGTGTGTGACCTTGGGAATGTAGTTGGGAGGTTCTCAGGAGTGAAGAGGGGACGAGGGAGAGAAGGGGTTGCTATACTAGCAAGTGAAGAGATAAGTAAGCGGGTAGTGGAGTGGAAGGAGGTTTCATCAAGGTTGATGTGGATGAAGGTGAAGCTGGGAAGGGAGATGTGGGTTTTTGTAAGTGCGTATGGGCCTGGTAGTGAGAAGAGCGTAGAGGAAAGGGAGGCTTTTTGGGTAGATTTAAATGAGTGCATAGAGGGATTAGGGAGAAATGTCAATGTAGTTGTATTGGGAGACCTTAATGCTAGGGTAGGAAACAAACCAATAGACGGAGTGATTGGGAAGTATGGAGTTCCAGGTAAAAATCGTAGTGGAGAATTGATGATGGAGATGTGTCTTGAAAGAGAGTTGATGATAGCAAATACAGTGTTTAGGAAGAAAGTCAAGCATAAGTACACATGGGAGAGGGTGGTGGATGGAAGGGTGGCAGATAGAGCGTTAATGGACTATATAGTGGTGACCAGGAGTATGGTAGAAAGAGTTAAGGATGTACATGTTCTAAGGGAAGAGAGTGGAGGAATATCAGATCATTTTCTGCTGGAAGGTAATTTGAGAGTGGAGAATAGGTGGAGAAAGGGGAAAAGGGCAGAAAGTAGGGAGGTGCTTAGAGTGAACTGCTTAAATAAGAAAGAAAAGCAGAAGGAGTATAAAAGGAAGCTGAAAGAGGAGTGGGGGAGTAGGGGATAGAGTAGAGCTAGGAGTGGAGGAGGAATGGGGATGGTTCAAGGAGGAAGTCATAAGGTGTACAAAGATGGTGTGTGGAACAAGGAGGACGGGAGGAAATAGAAGAAAGGGTAATGAGTGGTAGGATGAGGAAGCAAAGATGGGTGTAGAGGAGAAGAAGGAGGCTTTCATAGATTGGCTACAAATTAGGAAGAGGGAATCGCATGAGAGGTACAAAGTAAATAGAAGGGAAGTTAAGCATAAGATGAAGGAAGCAAAGAGGAGAGCAGATGTGAAATGGTGTAAGAGTATGACAGAAAATTTTGAAAGTAATAAAAATGTTTTGAAAATAAATTAAAAGAGTAAGATGAAGTGAATCAAATAGAGAAGAAAAGGTAAAAGGTGCAGATGGAGAGATGATAATGGAAGAGAAGGCAGTAAGAGGAAGGTGGGCAGATTATTTTAGGGAGTTGCTAAATGTGAAGGAGGATAGGGAGGGAAAGGTAGCTGCAGTGGGAAGCGCTAAGAAAATGACTGTGATGAGTGAGGAAAATGAAGGAGAAATAGGGAAGGATGAAGTGAAAGCAGGTGTTAAGATGATGAGAGCAGGTAAGGCACCTGGTCTGGATGGATCTTCTTCTTCTCACCAGACGCCTGGTAGGCTAGTGCCTGTCAGCCACTGAGCCCCGATGAACGATTTTCCTCCATTCTTGTCGGTTCGCAAAGGTCTCTTCTCTCTCAATTTCAGTCAGGCTACTTCCCCTTGCCGCCAGTGCTTCCCCAACTCCTTCAACCCATCTCTTCCTTGGTCTTCCCACAGGTCTTCTTCCTTGAGGTCTATATTCCAGATATTTTCTCGGTAACTGGTTCTCGTTCATTCTTTGCACATGTCCATACCATCTTAGCTTGCTTCTCTCCACTATCTCCAAAATTGATACAACTCCCAGCTCTCTTCTTATATCATCATTCTTCAACCTGTCTCTCCTAGTCACTCCTTTAATCATTCTCAGCACCCTCATCTCTGCAGCCTGTATCTTTGACCTTGTTCTGCTTGTCAATGTCCAGGCTTCTGATCCATAAGTCAGTATAGGTCTGGATGGATGCCATGCAGAATGTCTGAAGAAAGGAGGTACAATTATGATGGACTGGCTGGTGAGGTTATTTAATGTTTGCTTAAGAGAGGGTAGAGTGACGGGGGACTGGAGGAGTGCCTGTATAGTTCCACTTTACGAGGGAAAGGGGGACAAGTGTGAGTGTAGTAGTTTCAGAGGGATCAGTTTGTTGAGTGTAGTTGGGAAGGCTTATGGAAGGGTCTTGATTGAGAGGATTAGGAGAGGAACAGAGGGAGTAATTGGTGAGGAACAGTATGGTTTTAGGACATGTAGGGGTTGTGTAGATAATATTTTTGTGGTAAGACAGCTATTTGAGAAAGCTTTGGGAAAAGGTAAGGATTTTTTATGGATTTGGAAAAGGCTTATGACAGGGTAGACAGGAAGGCACTGTGGGAGGTATTGCAGATATATGGGATAGGAGGAAAGCTGTTAAGAGCAGTCAAGAGTTTTTACGAGAGTAGTAGAGCTTGTGTTAGGATTAGAGATGGAGAGAGTGAATGGTTTGAGGTAAAGGTGGGACTTCGTCAGGGATGTGCTATGTCACCCTGGCTGTTCATTCTCTAAATGGATGGGGTGGTGCGAGAGGTGAATACAAGGGTGGTGGGCCAGGGGTTGGAGATGGTTAAAGAAAATGGAGAAAAGTGGGAGATGAGCCAGTTGTTGTTTGCTGACGACACTGCGCTAGTAGCAGGATCAGAGGAGGGATTGAGGAAGTTAATGACAAAGTTTGAGAAGGTGTGTGAAAGAAGGAAGCTGAAGATAAATGTGGGCAAAAGTAAGGTGATGAAATGTACAAGGGGAGTAAGTGACAGCAGGCTGGAAGTGAGCGTTAGGGGAGAGAGACTGGAGGAAGTGGATAGTTTTAGATACTTGGGTGCGAATGTGGCAGGAAAGGGAGGAGTGGGGGTAGAATGTAGATTGAGAGAAGCGAGTAAATGCCTTGGTGGTTTAAAAAGTGTAATGAGAAATAGACATCTGGAAATGTATGCCAAGAGGAGGCTATATGAAGGAGTGATTGTGCCGACAGCACTGTATGGGGCAGAAACATGGAACATAAGAGTGGAAGAGAGGAGTTTGAATGTTTTTGAGATGAAATATTTGAGAAGTATGATAGGGGTTACTAGGCTAGATAGAGTGTGAAATGAGGAATTGAGGAGGAGAATAGGGGTGGAAAGGGAGGTGGGAGATAGGGTTGATGAAAGAGTATTAGGATGGTTTGGACACATGGAAAGGATGAGTGAAGAAAGATTAGTAAAAGAGGTGTGGAAGGCAGAGGTGGAAGGAGTGAATATGAGGGGCGTCCTAGGATGAAATGGGTGGATGGGGTGAAAGGAGCATTACAAAAGAGAGGAATGTCCGTTGAGGAAGGACGGGAGAGGACAGAAGATAGGGGTGAATGGAGAAGGGTTGTGTATGGATGATGCTGTGATGCATGAGGGGGAGTGGGTGGGGGATGGGGGGTGAGGAAGTATGTATGAGAACAAGTTTGACGCAGCCCGAAGGGATTTCTCCCCGTCATCTCCTTTTCTGCATGAAGGGACGGAGAGGGTGGGTCGCCGAATTAATGAAGCAGCCTTGCTGTGGATGTGCTGTGTCTTGCGACATTGCTTCTTACCCAGGGTAATGGACAGGATGCAGGGATGACCCGTCATCCATGAGGTGCCAGGATGAGAGGAAGGGAGGATGGTGGAGGGGAGTGGAATATGTAGGGGATGGAATGGGTGTGAGTGGTTTCTATGCCTTTTTCTTTTTAGCTATCCCCGTGTAAGGAAAAAAAAGACTTTGGTATATGTATGTATGTATGCTGTTCAGTTATCCTAAGTTTCCTTCTTCAATTTTTTGTTTTATTTCTTACATCATTGCGATGTTCATATACGTGCATCATTGCAAAGGATGGAGCAAGTCTTACACCAGCGAAACTTTTTGTGATATAAAAACATGTGAACATCGCAATAACATGCGAAACAACAATCCCACCCACTATCATGATGGAAAAATGCTTAAAAATTATACAGTGTAAGAATATAACAGAAATATCATAGAGTCATAGAGTCAGGAATCATTAAATACAATTATGACCAACTTATTAATAACAGTTTAGGATTATATATATTAGATCCATATATTGCCAATAATATAGATAGTACATATTTTAAAAGTTAATGTGATAATAATGATCTGTTCCCACGACCTCGCCGAGGGACCCAGCCTGAGCTTTCAGGCTTCGGAGAGGAGGGTAAATGTCTCACTTGTCCTGTTTATACTCCGTAGCTCCACTTTTTTTGTACACACTGTTCTGTACTTCTTAATAATGTGAATATATCACGAAAGCGCTCGGACTCCGTATGTTTTTCCTCTTTCTAGTGGACTTTGCCTATTTGTGATTCACGTGTGACATGTGAAATTTGTGCATATGTATGTATATATATATATATATATATACATATATATATATATATATATATATATATATATATATGGATGTATATACACTGATCATTTTTAGAAGCTCTGCCATGGGATTCGAACCCTGACCCGTGCGTCCATAATCACGAGGTCAAGACGCTAGCAACCGTGCTACATGTGATGGTTCAAAAGGACTGTACAAGTCCCCGACCACACTTCACGTAACATCAGAAGATCTAGTCTCATTTTCATCCAATCCCCGTATTAGGCGAGCCCTCCGACAAGTTGTGTATGTTAAAGACAGATTGAACATTTTTAGAAGCTCTGCCATGGGATTCGAACCCTGACCCGTACGTCCATAATCACGAGGTCAAGACGCTAGCAACCGTGCTACGAGTCAGGGTTCGAATCCCATGGCAGAGCTTCTAAAAATATTCAATCTGTCTTACACACACACACACACACACACACACACACACACACACACACACACACACACACACACACACACACACACACACATATATATATATATATATATATATATATATATATACATATATATATAAATTCAGCCATCCACTGCTGAACAAAGGACTTCATAGCATTTCGTGATTCACACGACCGCGCCAACCTCTGCCATGTCACTCCTGCAAATCTCTCACTCTCGTCTCTCCACCTTCTGTCTGGTCTCCCTCTTCCACGCTTCCCATCTCGCAGCGTCCACTCAGTAACACACTTGCTCCATCGTTCATCAGTCGATCGCATTAACTTACCTACCCAATTCTACTTCCTCTCTTTTACCACCTCCACAATATATTTCACTCTAGTCTGCTCTCTCACCCAACTTGCTCTCTTTCGGTCTCTCAGGGTTATATTCCCATCATTGATCTCTCCATTCTCCTCTGTGCAGTCCTTAGTTTTGCTTCCATCGCCTTCGTTAGTTTCCAAGTCTCACACCCGTAGATTATTGCTGGCAGAATGCATTGATTGTAAACTTTACGTTTAAAACGTAAAGGTAGAGGGCCTCTCAGTATTTTGTTATATCTACCAAACACTTTCCAGTCAATTGTAATGCGTCTTTTTATTTCATTATCATGATCTTTCGTCACTTTCACCATCTGCCCTAAATAATTATACTCCTCAACTTCTTCAAGACTCTCACCATCAATTACAATCTCTATACTTTGAACTTTCGTGTTAAACATTACTTTGGTTTTACTCTTATTCATTTTTAAACCTACTTTGAGACTTTCCTTGTTTAGATCACTCAGCATATCTTGCAAGTCTTCTGCTCTTTCTAAATTAAGAATAATGTTATCTGCAAATCTTAGGTGGTTCAAATATTCGCCATTAATATCTAAACCTTTCTCTTCCCAGCTCAATCTTCTGAAAATATCTTCCAAGCAAGCTGTAAATAGTTTAGGTGAAATAGTTTCCTCTATTGCCTCTACGTTTCTCTTTCTTTTCTCTAATCTTTGCCTTTTATTGATAAGCTTGTTTAGTTCTACTCTTTCTATTTCGTCTCTCCTGCTTTTAATCTGTATGATCCTTCTTCTTTTAATTAGGTCATTTGTAGCTTTGGAGTATTTGTTTTCCCTGATGTTTTTTGTACTTCCTACTTTTTCTGCAAATTCCCTAATGATATTCACTAAATTGAAATTAATATCTTCCACGGTGTCCTCGTTTGTTCTTAGAGCTTCAAATCTATTTTCAATTCCTACCTGAAATTTCTTATTATTATCCTTAACCTTTGCAAGGCTGATTTTCTTTCTCAAAATTAGTTCATTTCTCTCGGACTTGAAATTGAATTTGCTGTGCAACCTATGGTCACTACCTATGTTTACTTTATTTATCACAGTAACATTGTTAACGCTTTTGCTCTCATCTCCTAATATGAAGTCTATTTCGTTCTTTGTTGTTCCATTTGGACTTCTCCAGGTCCATTTACGACCTACACGCTTTTGGAAGAAAGTGTTCATTATTCTCATGTTGTAGTTCTCTGCAAAATTGACCAACATCTCGCCTCTGTCATTTCTTTCACCTACTCCAAACTTCCCAATGCACGGCTCATCTCCCATCTTCCCTACTTACTTTATTCTTGATCCATTACTTGACTTAAATCATCATGGAACAACTCAATTTCATCGTCTGAACTCTGTGAATTTGGTGCATAAACCTAAACTATTTTTAGAGTGTACATTTTACGGCCTCGCTATGGATGTACTGTGTCTTGCGACACTGCTTCTGACCCAGGGCGGTGGGCAGGGTGCAGGGATGACCCGTCATCCAGGAGGTGCTCAGATGAGAGGAAGGGTGGGAGGGATGTGGAGTGTATTTAGGGATGAAATGGGTGGGAGTGTTTTTATGCCTTTCCCTTTTTGGCTACCTCCCTTGGAAGGGGGAAAAAGCCTTGGTATATGTATGTATGTATGTACATTTTACACAGCCTAATCACAATCCATGCTACTCTGTCAGACATACTACTGAATTTGACTATGTTACCAGCAACCTCTTGGTTGATCAAGAACCCTACTCCACTGGATCTTTCTTTGTCCTTACCTCTATAGTAGAACAGGTGGTGACCATCTTACAATTGTATCAGCTTTTCTTCCGCTCTTCGGACTTCGCTCAGCCCTACGATGTCCCACTTAATGTCTAGTTCTTTCATTAAACTCTCCAGCCTGTGGTCTTCTGAGAGACTTCTTACGTTGTAAGTATAGATCTTCATTTTCTTCATGTTGTTTAATGTCCAAGACTAGGGTCTGCTTGGACAGTGCTTACTCACATTCGGTGACACACTGCCCGTAAGCACACGAGGCAATGCGGTTGGACCTTTAGGATACGATGATCCAACAGGAACGCCCGGTTTTGTTTTGGTTGTGCTGTTCATGGTTGCTATGAAGGGTGTTTTTGGCAGTAATCTCACCTCCGTGCCAACTGGTTTCTGGTGAGATATTTCTCTGGTGTCTTCTTATTCATTATATTCGGTGAAGCCCTATTTCTATAGGGTGCCCAATGGTCCACGCCGTCATTATGACGGTACTTCATATATCTATGAGGAATTTCCCTGTTCGCCATCAGGGACGTGCCAATTAGCAGTGGGTCCTGCGACTGTGCGTGTGAGCTGCTCTTTGTCTGATCTTTCTTACAAAACCTATTCGATATAGGTGACCCTGCAGAGCTTGTCTCTCTATCGACATAGCTTTTGTACTCATTAAGATTCTCAAGCCTATCCACCACGTCAGAATGTCAATTCTCAGATAGGATACATACATACATACATACATACATACATACATACATACATACATACATACATACATACATACATACATACATACATACATGACAATGACCTTCCGCTCTCCAGGGGGTACGCTTATTCAAACTGTCCTTGTTCCTTTGTATCATGTATATATTTTCTATGTATTCCTATCACTATGTACTTGTTGCACTGAAGATGTAATATACGAAAGCGCTCTGCTTCGTTAGTTTCTTTTTCCAAGTGGTCTACTTTGCATATATATATATATATATATATATATATACACACACACACACACACACACACACACACACACACACACACACACACACACACACACACACACACACACACACACACACTCAGTGGCGAGGTTGGCAGTGTACTAGACTGTCAGTACGGTGGTACCTGGTTCGAATCCTGCCCAGGGCTGAAATTATTTCAGTATCGCTGCGCTTCGAGTCGTTACTCAGACTCTCGTGGGCGGGAAGTTGGGGTGTGTGCGTGAAAGGTCATAGCATTACCCATAGATCGGTCATACGAGCTCTGAGCTCTCTTCCGGGAGGGAAATAGCTGTCGATCACGAGTCCAACACGTGATCCAAAGACCAAGGTGAAAGGTGAATCACACACACACACACACGCACACACACATATATATATATATATACATATATATATATATATATATATGTATATATATATATATGTATATATATGTATATATATATATATATATGTATATATATATATATATACATATATATATATATATATATATATATATATATATGTATGTATATATATATATATATGAACACATATATATATATATATATATATATATATATTATATACACACACATATATATATATATATATATACGTGTATATTATGTGTATATATATATATATATATATATATATGCATACCTGAATAATACAGAAATTGCGAAATCAACGAATCGTTTTTGTTTTGTTTATTTTGTATTATTTTATTTTGTTTTGTTTCGTTTTGTTTTGGTTTTGTTTCTGATTATTGTGGTTCTACAATTGTCAAAAATGTGAATTCTCACCCACTATCAAGTCTCAAATACAACTAATTAAAAACAATACAGTACAAATATATGCTTGATATAATTTCAACAGATCAATTTTTGTTTTGTGCAAAATTACAGATAAAAAAAAGAGAACGTGTTTCGTAAACTAATACAGCGCTTTTATTCTTTACAATTTAATTTCCGTTCCGCAGGATGTAAACAAAGTAAACACTCGGATCCCGTAGCAGTGACGGAAGGAAGATACTGCAATAAAAAAAAATTGTGGTAAGACAGATGTTGAAGAAGCGGCTAGCAAGAGATATTATAGATATTCATACACTTGGACAATTTTTATAACAGTGTTCACAGAGAAATGTTTAGGAGCATATTGGAAGAGGAGGAAGTCGAAAGAGGTCAAAAGTTGTGTATGGATAGGTCCTGTATGAGGTGAGGTTTGATATTTTTGTCTTGTCTTGCCTTCTATTTTGACGTCCACTGTCAAGACCAACTTGAAATTCTCCCTCTATTTTTATATAATCTATTTTCCTATCTATAATACACAAAATAAGAGCTACACTCATACTGCCACATCATTTTGGTAGGTGTTGTGTGATATCACTATTTATTTGGTGTGTAGGGATGGATTAGTAAGGAAAGTCAATATTAAAGTACTAGATACAGGTTTAGAATTAGTGAAAGTGAAAGTATATGGTTGAATCAGTTGTTATTTGCATATAACACAGCTTGTACCTAATTCTGCGGGGAGATTGAAACCGCTGGTAACTTGAGTTTGACAGAGTATATGAGGGGAAAATTTTATGAGGAAATATGAATATAGATAAAATTGAGATGAAGATATTGATGGTGGCAGACCGAATGTGTGAAGGGTGAAATGTATGAGGACGTGGGATATTTTAAGAATCTGTGGTGGATCATAGGTGTGAATGTGGAGGCAAATTACAAAGCAAAGGAAGCAAGTAAATGTCTTGGTGGAATGGAAAATAGGAGTAATATATTTTGAGAGTGCATGTATAGATTAAATAATTTGAAAGAGTTATTGTGCCTGCAGTTTTGTATAGAACATGTATTTAGTATGTGAGAGAAGTTGAATATAATTAAGATAATGTATTTTAAAGATTTAATAGGTGGTTTAGAAGTGTATAGTATGAGTGATATAAAGGTGGGTAGAGAATTGCTGTTGGAAATCCTTATGCATTCTTCCTCCGTTGCAGGTGTAAGAGATGGATAGTGCACAAAATGCAGAGGAGGAGCTCATTCCTATCAATTGTTTGAAACAAGAAAGGTACACTTTTGGCAACTGAATAGTTTTTTAATGATGGATAAAATAAAGACACACCTTTGTAAGTAGAACCAAGTTTTGGTAGTTGATTACAAGTAATCAAGTCAGTTCTCTCCTTTCAGAATAGATTCTCCTGAAGTGCCCAAAGATGAGGAAGAAAATAGTAGCCTCATTGAAGCAGCGCAAACTATAGAAGGTTTTGGTCATTCAATTTTGGATCCGGAACCTATTGAGAATGACTTCACAGATACGGACACAGAACAACTCGAGAAATGTTTACCCAGCAACACAATATTTCCTCATACAGTTGGTAACGACAAGGGTCAGAAGAGAAGGTTCAGGGGTAGAAATCTACAAAAATGTTCTTTGTGTGATAAGGCTTTTGCTTTTAAATCAATGCTGAAGCAGCATATGACTGTGCATACAGGAGCGAGGATGTATGAATGTAACATATGTGGATTAGGTCTTAGCCACAGTTCGTCTTTGAGCAAACACATGAAGAGGCACACGGGTATCAAGTCCCACAAATGTTCGATATGCGAGAAGGCATTTTTCGATGCTCCTCATTTGAGGGAACACATGATAACTCACACAGGAGAGAAAACTCATAAATGCTCATTGTGCGAGTCGGCTTTCTCACGCATATCCGACTTGAAAGTTCACATTAGGATCCACACAGGAGAAAAGCCGTATAAATGCCAGCTTTGCATGGCCTCGTTCACGCAAACGGGTCACCTGAAGATGCACATTATGACGCACTCGGGAGAGAAGCCGTTCAAGTGTAGTCAGTGCGTGGCGGCGTTTTCCCTCGCAGGGGCGCTTAAGACCCATTTGATGGTCCACACAGGAGAAAAACCCCACAAATGCTCGTTCTGCAGCGCCGCGTTCTCCCGAGTCGACCATCTCAAGTACCACGTTAGTACTCACACAGGTACATTGCCCCATAAGTGCCAGGACTGTAGTGCAGCTTACTCTCGACCCGACTCCCTCAGGCAGCACTTGAAGGTACATGTCGGGGACACACCGTATAAATGTTCATACTGTAGTGGCAGCTTTAACAAAAGGAATTACCTCAAGTTCCACCTCAAGAGTCACCAAGTGTGATGCCAGTTTTCCTTATTAGAACATCCATAAGTCGCATTTGAAGATTTACGAAGATGAAAAATCCAACAAATGTACATTTGGTAATGCCAAGTTCATTAAAGAGTTGGCTTTGAAACACTACTTATGGGCACACATTAGAAAACTGATAGAGCCATATTGGTCATTAGAAGCTTCTAATAGAGTTATTCCTAATATCAAAAGAGGGCCTTGATGACTCAGCCCACTCCGTGTTTTGGCAATTCAAAATGAGGCAGTGGTTATGAGTAGAGGCCTCCAATACAAGGAATTCTTATCAAAGTAGACCTTGGTACATGAAGAGAGATGCTTTAACAAGATGTAATCAAAGAAGGTGGTTGTGGGAAAAAATTATATAGCATTGAATTCACGAGATGACCAATTTACTTATACCCTTTCAACCTTGTAAAGGTGACCAGAATCAAGAAAGAGATACTGGGCTAGAAGTAGATTATACCGAATTGTCTTTTTCAGAATTTGATTTATCCTACTTTGCAGATTAGGGATAAGTAAATAAAGGTATTTCCTGACCTCTTGTAAGAGATTGTAAAAACTTTACTCACATGGTGATCAACCCAGAGATGTTATAAAAGAAATGTATATTTCTGACAAGTATTTTTTTTTATATCCTAAGTATTAGGTCAAAAATATATTACACCTAATTCTCGTAATCCAACAATTGCCAACCTCCACTTGTGCAGATGTCTGGGCCCAGGATATAAACCCAATGGGAATTGGTGGTACAGGTATTTTGTGTCCTGGTCCAGTTCCTGAAGTGGGTTTGTGTCCTGAGCCCAAATATATGAACAAGTGGCGGTTGGTGAGTCTTGGATCAAGACATCTAATTGTAAATATATTTCAACTTTGGAGTTCAAATGGAGGTAAAGTAGGGGTAATTTGTGCTACTAATTCAATCATGGTTGCAATTGCGGCTACATGAGATGAAATGCAAAGTTGATTTAGTAATGTTCAAAACTAATATTTTAGTGTCAACTGGAAGTTTCTCCCATTTGAAAAGTCTTCAAATGTTAGGCAGAATAATTTTAATAGTGTAATAACATTCCTTAACAGATCAATGAAGACAGCTTTGATCAACTATACGAGTATAAGAATTTGATATCCAACTTCAAGCTACCCTGGTTCAAAATTCGAAGATAAATGCATGACTAGCTCAGAAACTGAAGCCCAAATATAATTAGCCAAAGTAAATTCTATATAATTTGTTAAATTATCTTTGGCAAAAAAAAAAATCAAGACTATTAGAAGATACAAGGCCTTTTCTCCACTTGAAAGGAAGGTGGCCAAATGAAAAGGCACATACCTACTCCCATCCACCACCCTCTCCTCCCTCTCAGCTCCTCATGGATGACATGTCGTCTCTGTATCCTGCCCATTGCCTGAGTAAGAAACTACGGTACACAGCAAGAAAGCACATTCACAGCAAGGCCACTTCCTCCAGCTTCTCTCCTTTAAGATTTGCTTCCTCTCATACATCTCATTACCTTTTATCCACATTTACTTTCTACTATCTCATACTTTCCCAAATTCTGTCACTAACTGCCTTAGTCCCTCCTCTAACCCTCACTTCCCACTCTACTTCTCTTCATTATCTTTGACCATCTCCAATCCCCTCCACATTACCCTCACACTAATCTCCCATACCTCCCCATCCATATACACATTGAACAGCCATGGCAACATGACACAACCTTGACGTAGCCCCACCTTTTTCCTCAAACCACTTACTCTCTCCATTTTAACTACACAGGCTCTACTACTCTAGTAAAAACACTTAACTGCCCTTATTAGTTTTCCTCCAATCCCATATATCTGCAATACCCCTCACAGTACCATCCTGTCTACCCTGTAATAAGCCTTCTCGAAATCCATAAAGGCCCCAAAAAACATCCTTACCCATACATATGAATATACATATTACAAATCCTTGATACATATCTAATCATGCCCAAAATTTAACGGGTTTTTAAATATTTTTCCCTTTTTCTCCACTCAGTTTTATTAGCATGTATAAATTCCTCAATGTGCTAGAATATGTATATATATATCTTCCCAAAACTGTATCTACCTTTTCTGAGCAATATACTTCTCAGCTCTTTTTCTCCTGTCAACTGGAATTCAGGAAATACATGGTCACCCTATCTTGTGTCCATAGTAGCTGCCAGCTGTCCTTAGGTCCTCCAACCGAGCTCTCCAGGAAGAAACTTTGGACAACTGTGTTGTATTAGTGTGAGACTTTCCGAGTCACCAGCTAAATCTGATAGTGGAAGGAGAGCAGTCACTTGTTGTAAGCTCCCCATGTGTGAAAAAGTATAAGATACAGTTGACATTGATATCTTAAACCCAGTATGGAAATTGAGTGTTAGCCCCTTTGGGCTGCACCTTCAGATATAAGCAAGGGGGTTGGCAGGTTTTGAAAATGGGCAGCTTTGCTGTCCACCTTGCTGGACCACCGCCCATTATTGGTCACAACACATGTACTCCAAAAATTAATATCTGGTTTCTTAGCTAGTCACAGGTCCAGTTTCGCTGAATGGTCTCTTTTGTGTGTATTTTTTCACATACTGGGTCATTGTGTTTCTCTATTGCAATATTCAGTAATGTTTCTCAGTCCTTACAATTTATTTCATAAAGTCACCCACCAGAAATTGGAAGAAAACCTAGAACTAGGTAAGATGTCTGGGTGTCACCCTGAGTGAAGATTACTGCTTCCAACAACATATTTCAGAGGCAGTAACAAGAGCCCCAAAAAATGGCTGGGTGAGTCCTCAGAACCTTTGTCACTAGGAAGCCACAAGTGATGCTAACCCTATGGAAGACTCTAGTACAGCCCTTACTGGATTACTGTAGCCAGTTGTGGTTGCCCTACAAGAGGAGAGGTATATAACTGTTATAAGCTGTGTAGAGCTCCAATACCCAACAAATAGTGTAACTGTGGGACCTTGACTACGGGATTACTGTAGCCAGTTGTGGTTGCCCTACAAGAGGAGAGGTATATAACTGTTATAAGCTGTGTAGAGCTCCAATACTCAACAAATAGTGTAACTGTGGGACCTTGACTACGGGATTACTGTAGCCAGTTGTGGTTGCCCTACAAAAGGAGAGGTATATAACTGTTATAAGCTGTGTAGAGCTCCAATACTCAACAAATAGTGTAACTGTGGGACCTTGACTACTGGGACTACTTGAAGGAGCTAGGGCTATACTCACAACAAAAGAGACAGGAGAGATACAGAGCTATCTATATATGTAAGGTCCTGGGGTAAAAAGTGACTGAACCTACAGCTTCAGGACTCCTGCAGTCCACAAACATGGAAAGAATAGGACACATGTGCAACAGAAAGAACATACTATCCAAAGCCGCAGCAAGAATCAAGACCCTGCTTGTGTCTAATCTGGCACATGATGGGCATAAATTCTTTAATGCACTGTCCAAAAATCTGAGGAATATCACTGGTTGCCCAGTAGACAAATTCAAAACTATTCTGGACAAGTTCCTAAAATATGTGCAAGGCAAGCCCCCAGTACCGGGCTACACCAGCAGATGTAGTACTTCTAACACCATCCCAGATCAAGTGGACATTCAGCACAAGGACACCAGATCTAGAAGCAGCAGTGGAGTACCATGACTGTGAGGAAGGGCCTCAAGAGAGGAACAAGTAAATAAGTAGGTAAATAAGCAGGAAAAATAGGAAAAATAATTATATATCTTTTTAGATAACTTGTTGACAAATATGTTGGGTGTTACAAGAATGTATGGATGAATCTGCAGGTGACACAAAGAATGGGTGTAGGAAGGGAGCTGTGGTATATTTAATTGAATGAAGAAAGACTGGTATGAAGAACATGGATAGCAGAAATGGATAGAATGAACTTCAGAGGAAGGCTGAGATTGAGATGATGCATGACTAACTCAAATTCTACAACACAGTCATCTCGAATTATGACAAAAATTATAGATTTAATATATCTAGACTTTGCAAAAGCTTTTGACACCGTTCCCCATGAAAGACGACTTACTAAATTAGATTCACACAGAATAAGTGGTAGCCTATTAAGTTGGACTAGTAATTGGTTGAATGATCAAAAACAGAGTTGTTCTAAATGTTACAAGTGGAGTTCCTCAGGGTTCCATTCTTGAGCCACCTCTATTCTTAGTATATATAAATGATATAGACCAGAAAGCAGAAATGGATAGAATGAACTTCAGAGGAAGGCTGAGATTGAGATGATGCATGACTAACTAAAATTCTACAACAGTCATCTCAAATTATGACAAAAGAAACAATATAGATTTAATATATCTAGACTTTGCACAAGCTTTTGTCACCATTCCCCATGAAAGACTACTTACCAAATTAGATTCACACGGAACAAGTGGTAGCCGATTAAGTTGGACTAGTAATTGGTTGAATGATCAAAAACAGAGTTGTTCTAAATGTTACAAGTGGAGTTCCTCAGGGTTCCATTCTTGAGCCACCTCTATTCTTAGTATATATAAATGATATAGACCAGAAATGAATAGAATGAACTTCAGAGGAATGCTGAGATTGACATGATGCATGACTAACTCAAATTCTACAACACAGTCATCTCGAATTATGACAAAAACTATAGATTTGATATATCTAGACTTTTTCAAAAGCTTTTGACACTGTTCCCCATGAAAGACTACTTACTAAATTAGATTCACACAGAATAAGTGGTAGCCTATTAAGTTGGACTAGTAATTGGTTGAATGATCAAAAACAGAGAGTTCTAAATGTTACAAGTGGAGTTCCTCAGGGTTCCATTCTTGAGCCACCTCTATTCTTAGTATATATAAATGATATAGACCAGAAAGCAGAAATGAAGAGAATGAACTTCAGAGGAAGGCTGAGATTGAGATGATGCATGACTTACTCAAATTCTACAACACATTCATCTCAAATTATTACAAAAGAACTAATATAGATTTAATATATCTAGATTTTGCAAAAGCTTTTGATGCTGTTCTCCATGAAAGACTACTTACCAAATTAGATTCACACGGAATAAGTGGTAGCCTATTAAGTTGGACTAGTAATTGGTTGAATGATCAAAAACAGAGTTGTTCTAAATGTTACAAGTGGAGTTCCTCAGGGTTCCATTCTTGAGCCACCTCTATTCTTAGTATATATAAATGATATAGACCAGAAAGCAGAAATGAATAGAATGAACTTCAGAGGAATGCTGAGATTGAGATGATGCATGACTTACTCAAGTTCTACAACACATTCATCTCGAATTATGACAAAAGAAACAATATAGATTTAATATATCTAGACTTTGCAAAAGGTTTTGACACCGTTCCCATGTAAGACTACTTACTAAATTAAATTCACATGGAATAAGTGGTAGCATATTAAGTTGGACTAGTAATTGGTTGAATGATCAAAAACAGAGAGTTGTTCTAAATGTTACAAGTGGAGTTCCTCAGGGTTCCATTCCTGAGCCACCTCTATTCTTAGTATATGTAAATGATATAGACCAGAAAGCAGAAATGAATAGAATGAACTTCAGAGGAAGGCTGAGATTGAGATGATGCATGACTTACTCAAATTCTACAACACAGTCATCTCAAATTATGACAAACTATAGATTTAATATATCTAGACTTTGCAAAAGCTTTTGACACCGTTCCCCATGAAAGACTACTTACTAAATTAGATTCACACGGAATAAGTGGTAGCCTATTAAGTTGGACTACTAATTGGTTGAATGATCAAAAACAGAGTTGTTCTAAATGTTACAAGTGGAGTTCCTCAGGGTTCCATTCCTGAGCCACCTCTATTCTTAGCATATATGATATAGACCAGAAAGCAGAAATGGATAGAATGAACTTCAGAGGAAAGCTGAGATTGAGATGATGCATGACTTACTCAAATTCTACAACACAGTCATCTCGAATTATGACAAAAGAAAATATAGATTTAATATATCTAGACTTTGCAAAAGCTTTTGACATCATTCCCCATGAACGACTACTTACTAAATTAGATTCACATGGAATAAGTGGTAGCCTATTAAGTTGGAGTAGTAATTGGTTGAATGATCAAAAACAGAGAGTTGTTCTAAATGTTACAAGTGGAGTTCCTCAGGGTTCCATTCTTGAGACACCTCTATTCTTAGTATATATAAACAATATAGACCAGAAAGCAGAAATGAATAGAATGAACTTCAGAGGAAAGCTGAGATTGAGATGATGCATGACTTACTCAAATTCTACAACACATTCATCTCGAATTATGACAAAAGAAACAATATAGATTTAATATGTCTAGACTTTGCAAAAGCTTTTGATACCGTTCCCCATGAAAGACTACTCACTAAATTAGCTTCCCACAGAATAAGTGGTAGCCTATTAAGTTGGACTAGTAATTGGTTGAATGATCAAAAACAGAGTTCTAAATGTTACAAGTGGAGTTCCTCAGGGTTACATTCCTGAGCCACCTCTATTCTTAGTATAAATGATATAGACCAGAAAGCAGAGATGAATAGAATGAACTTCAGAGGAAGGCTGAGGTTGAGATGATGCATGACTTACTCAAATTCTACAACACATCTCGAATTATGACAAAAGAAACAATATAGATTTAATATATCTAGACTTTGCAAAAGCTTTTGATACCATTCCCCATGAAAGACTACTTACTAAATTAGCTTCGCACAGAATAAGTGGTAGCCTATTAAGTTGGACTAGTAATTGGTTGACTGATCAAAAACAGAGAGTTCTAAATGGCAAAACTTCTAGATAGAAAAATGTTACAAGTGGAGTTCCTCAGGGTTCCATTCTTGAGCCACCTCTATTCTTAATAGATATATATGATAAAGACCACGAATTAAAATCTATAGTCTCCAAATTTGCTGATATAAAACTGTGCAGAATGGAAAATGATCACTTAAACCAATTAGATATTCAAGAAGATTTATATAAACTACAGCAATGGTCTGAAAAGTAGCTAATGAAATTTAACACAAGTAAATGCAAGGTTATGCACATAGGTAAAAAATAACAATAAGTACGATTACAAGTTATTTGGAAATTCGTTAACAAAAGTGGATAGTGAAAAGGATCTCGGTGTAATTATCAATAATGATCTCAAATCTATGTAGCGTATTTCAGCCTCTGAGAAAGCAAACAAGATTCTAGGACTGATTGCACAATCTTTTGATTTCAAAAGTCCATCTCTTATTAACAAGCTATGTAAATCATTAGTTCATCCACATTTGGAATATGCTGTCTCTGTATGGTCACCAAATCTCATTAAAGACATTGACAGATTGGAAAAAGTACAATGGTAAGCCACAAAATTGATTCCAAATATAAAAAATAAATCATATGAAAATCAACTAAAACATACGAATCTGTTTCCCTTGAAAAAGTGTAGACTTAGAGGTGACTTGATACAGGTCTTTAAGATTCTAAAGTGAATTGACATCAAAAGTGACAAAATTTTCACATTGAATGAGAATCTGACAATGGTCTCAAACTGTCAGGAAATAGATTTAATTTGGAAGTGGGTAAGAACAACCTTGCCAACCACGTACTTAATGAATGGAACAAACTTCCTGCAAAGGCAGTGCAACGTAGTTCAGTTTGAAGCTTTAGAATTCATTTAGATAAACACCTAAGCAAGATGCTGTAATGTCTACCATTTATTTTATATTATTAACTTGTTTATCATTATTTGCTTTTCATTATTATTTGTCAATTTTTTATTATCTACTATTTACCTGTTTATTTACTTATTTTATTTATATTATTATATTTTCTATTCATCTATCATTATTTTTTCACATCCTCATGGATGACAGGTCATTCCTGTAATTTGCTTATTGTCCTAAGTCAGAAATAATAGAGCGAGATATAGTACATCCACATCAAGGCCACTTCATTCAACTGGTGACCTTCATTCAGAAAAAGAGATGGGGAGAAATCCTTTAGGGCTCTGTCAAAATATCATTCACACATAACCACTCTAACCCCCTCCCTTCCTTGCATCAAAGCGTCATATATACACAGCCCTTCTCCACTCACCCCTGTCTCCTGCCTTCTTCTATCCTTGCTCAATGCCCTTTTCATTCCATCCATCTCATCTTCACTTGTCCCCTCCATCCACCTCTGTCTTCCACACACCTTTTACTAATCTCTCTTCACTCATTCTTTCCATGTGTCCACACCATCCCAATAATCTTTCAACCCTATATGCTATCTCCTCTTCCACTCTCGCTCTCCTCATTTCTCACTCTATCCAACCTTGTAACCCCTATCATATTTTTCAGACATTTCATCTCAAACACATTTAAACTTTTCCTCTCTGCCTCGCTTCAATTCCAAGTCTCTGCCCCATATAGTGCTGTCAGCACAATCACCTCATATAGTCTCCTCTTTGCATTCATTATGAAATACCTATTTCTCATGATTTTTTAATCTCCTAAGGCATGGTGTTCACACTTTAATGAAACTACTTATTCTTGGCAGATCTTTATTTTAAGATACTATATTTCATCTTATCATTTTCAAGTTATGAAATACCTTTAGCACTTACTACATATTTTCATTTGTAATTTGATTGTGAGTGGTAGTAAGATTATATACATTTACCAAGGGCTTCTTCACCATTACAAGGGAAGTAGCAAAAGTCAAAAGGCATAATTCCACTCCCACCTATTCCACCCCCAATCACTATCTTTGATGGTGAATGGTAGTAAGATATTTACATAAATATTTATCACAAAATGTTGGGGACTTGCTGAATTTTTAATGAAATACATACTGTTCCTTTCACAATTTTAATGACAACTAAAATACACAGCATCGGTTTCCATATATAAAGATTGTACACAAAGATAATTAAATTTCCTTTACTGAATGAAAAGCACAAATATGTTGTAATATCACTTCAACACGTACATGAACTATTTTGTATGCCTCATGAACTGTTTCAATACAACTTGAGAAATGTAATGCAAATAAAAGAATATAGAAATGTGATAATCTTTTCCACACTATATGTAAAAAAATCTATTAAATGGGCTAAACTAGATAAAAACTGTCATGCTTAGTTCACTGGAAAAAATGGTTATATGAAACCTTTTTCTTACCAATACTAGTTTGATAACAAGTTACTATATAAACTCCCATCTGTATGTTTTCACAAAGCACCCATATGCAGTATTTCCAATAAACTATGACTTCTACTTGTCCTACAGCAGGGTAGGTATACACTTTGAGGTAGTAAGTCCACCTTATTGAAAAAGAAAGAAAAAAAAAAGAAATATATCACTCCTCTAGTGTGATGCTGATTTTTTTTTTTTTTTTTTTTTAAGTTTCATGAAATATTCTAATCTTGTTTATGCCAAACAACAATAATAATTGTTATCCTAAGTTTCATTGACTGGAAAACCACTGCATCACAGATTCTTCAGGGAAAAAAGCTTTACAGTTGTTTGGTATAGGACTGTTTCTATGCCACCAGCTGAAGGTACTATGATGGGAGAAACTGCTGGTTGTCAGCTCTCTCAATGTGTAAAAATATGTAAGACATACAATTGATATTGGAGACCTTGGGTCCAGTCCAGAGTATTGGTGTCAGCCCCTCAAGGATGCAGGTACACAAAGAGGCAAGAGGGTTTACAAGCTTTGAAAATGGGCAGCTCAATGGGCAGGACCAAAACCAGATACCTATCCTTGATTCCCTTCATGCCAAACATAACACAAAGCAAAGTTAGCATTCTGTTTTAAAGTTACTAAGTGAAACACATAATCAGTAATCAATATTCCAGTTGTCTATCTAAGCTATGATGCTGTCAATAACTACTGTTAATTATTTCTTTGTATATGGCAAACACCAAATTGATATTTTCATAGAATACAAAAATATTCTGCAATTTATGTATTGCTACCTCATCCTTTACATTCCCTATACAAACATTTGTATATAATTTGTTTCTATTATATACTATAATAATCAGACCTGCTAACACAATCTCCCACAAAGAATACAATGGGATTATGGTAGTGAGATATCTACTCACCTACATAAGAATATATACATATGGATATACTTAAAAATGCATAGCACATTGTAGGGATGATTATAAGTGTACTTAAAAGTGGCTTGGCCTTCCCATGATGCTAATTCTGACCAATGGAAAATGTTACATTGGGCTTTCTTTGCTAAGACATAACAAAGATAACAATATGCAGATATACTGAACAAAGTCATATGGTATTCAGTTGGTTAAAATATGGATACACTTCAAAAGGTGCAAATTTTCTATCAACCTTTTGAATTCACAAAATATGTACAAAATTACACATACAACAGCCTTCTTCTCATGTGCTATAAACACTCCTAGCATGATAATTCATTTGATAATTTCTAATTATCATTAATTTTTCTAGATTGATGGTATTTCATCACAGGTATATTTCCACAAAATGCCACTACTTTCCCAATTAGTGGACATCCTCTGTACGACACAAATTTGTCAAACATGACAAATATATTCTTTAAATCCCTCTATACAATATAAACTATGTAAACTTGTACATCAAACTATCATACCCATGATTCTAACAAGAACAATAGCATTTGTTCCTTCTAGGCATCCAGATATTAATAGCAACTGTTTTTGCATGTGATCATTATATACTCTAACATCATGCATGCATTGCTTCACCCTACTTCTTGGTTCTCCAGTTAAACTATTCTAACACCCTGTACTGGGGTATTGGCTACATAGTTATATACATTTGATACTTTAGGGATTCTAGTGACACTTCTATAAGCAAGTTACACAACCTTATTCATGTTCAGAGACAAATATACACTCTCAGGAGAATGATAAGACATTTTTAATCCTTCACTACCTCTTGTTTCTGTTTTTCTTAAATCTTTTTTCACTACTCCTAGGGTCTCACCTCTTCTTTCTTTATACTCCTGTGACAATCAATCCATTACCCCAGTTCTTGCATGAGAGTGGACACAGCGAGCATTGCTCCTTATCTGTCTTGTACAATTAGGTAAATATATGAATGAACACACACAACAACCATTGATCATCACTCACAGTATTAGCCTTTTAAAAACACCAAATGAAAATATTTACCAATGGAGTGGATGGGGTTGGGGTGAAACAACACTGTGCATGCATTTCCAAGACATATGAATTGATATAAGTTTTGGTTATATTTCAAGTTTCAAAACATAAAACTACTCAGAATCCCCAAGTAGCAGTGCAGGTCTTTCATTCAAAGACCTGCACTGCTACTTGGGGATTCTGAGTAGTTTTATGTTTTGAAACTTGAAATATAACCAAAACTTAAATAAAGCCCATAATTCTTACTCAACACTAATGTGAGAAATCATGTAGAACATTTCCCCTTCAATAAAAGACTGCATGAAAGTGAAAATGTGGAACATGCATAAACAAGAGATATATCCATATCTACATATGCTGAGGCATTGTGACAAGTTGGAAAAGGTGGGTATGGAAAACACAGATTAGAATCCATGATTATTCATGACTAGGTTCATACAATAAGACTGGGATTTGAAGGGTCATGGTGGCATGTCGGTATGGTCTTCGCCTTATACGAAGCAAGCTGCTCAGGCGAGGGATCGAATCCCAGTAGATTTTATTTTCAAATGTGATAATGACACAAAAACACTTGTTGGAAGACTAGCCTTTATAAAGGATTTGATGAAATACGGTAAATACCACGTTTCACCTAAGTGCCCTCAGCGGAACGATTAGTCCGTGAATCAATTTGTTCCGTTTTGAAGGGTCATGGTGGCGTAATGGTATTGTCTTCGTCTTATAAAGAGCAAGATGCTCAGGTGAGCATTTGAATCTCAGTATGAGAGTTTATTTCCAAATGTCGTGATGACACAAAAACATTTGTTGGAAGACTAGCCTGCATAAAGGATTTGATGAAATACAGTACATACCACATTTCAACTAGGTGCCCTCAGTGGAACAATTAGTCTGTAAACTAAGTTCTTCCGTCTTGAAGGGTCAAGGTGGGGTGACGGTATGGTCTTCGTCTTATAAAAAGTAAGCTGCTCAGGTGAGCATTCGAATCCTAGTAGGACAGTTTATTTTCATATATATATATATATATATATATAATATAAATTGGAACCAGTTTATTTTCATATATATATATATATAATATAAATTGGAACCTCTAGATACAAACTTTCTTTTTTTTTTTTTACATATCTAATATGCCAAAAGCAACTACCAAATAGTGCAGGCAGTAGTCTTACTTTTAAGTGTTTTGTGATCATTTTTGTGAATTTTTTCTTCATGGTGACTGGAATAAAACTGTAAAAGTGCACATATGGTCCATGTAGTATTAAAGGTCGGAGTGCACAAATTGACACTTTTTCCAAAACTCCAAGCAGAGTAAATAAAAAAGCATTGCTGACCACTCACATAGAATTTTTTTACTATTGAACCTAAAAAAAATAAAATAAATAAAAAGATAAATAAGCTGTGAAAAAATCCTCTGCACTTTGAAAACAAGCTCAGGAATCCTCAAAAATGTGACATTTGAGAAGTCAAATATCGCTAGTCACATATTGTAAAACAAAATCTATTGAATAGCAGTGAGAAAATTTAATAAATCAAGGTCTACTGTGTAGCTTGCCACATATAAAAATGACTAAGGAATGTACCCAAAAAGCCAACAATATCAGTAATTTGAATTTCCACACTTGTTGATCTACCCCTATCCTATTTCTGATGTTTTGGGATCCGCCCTTGTAATATATAATATCCTAACATATATAAATGCAAACATTTTCATGCATAAGGTTCCATTAAAATATAAAAGTCCTTCCTTTTATTACCACAGGGACAGAGACGAGAAAATACATTGTTTAGCTCTTTCGTCATACTTTTATATTGGTTACATCATTTAATAATCCAATTTGACCCCTTTATGGCACAATACCTTTCTCATAATATTCATATCTCAAAATTATATGTTTAGTATAATTTTTCCCTTATGCAAGACTATAAGAACATAAGAAATAAAGGAGACTGCAAAAGACCATAAGGCCTACACTAGGCAGCTCCGTATCCATCACCACCTGTCATCCCCATCCATAAAGTTGTCTAATAGTTTTTTAAAACAACCGATAGTTTCGGCGCTTACTACATAGTTACTAAGTTTATTCCATTCATCGACCACCCTAGTACTATATGCCAATTTCAGCTACATATGTTCATGTAAGTTTTTGTTTCTTTTTAATATATATAAGAGGGCTACATAAAAAAAATTCTTAGGTATTGCTGATGTAGCAAAGGTTTACTTAAACTTTTCTGTCATCTCTCATGGTCTAGTTTATGATTCTCAAGACTTAACTTGGGGGATGTTCCATGCACATACAAGCCCCCCCCACCAATAGACTACAGGCCTATGTAGCCTATTTAATGCACATTTTGTGAATCTATACAGTTTACAAATATTCATAAAATGTGTAGCACCAATAATGAATTCATGATTAGATGCAAATACAACAAATCCATTTGACATGCACACATTAAGATTCATAACTAGGTTAGGTAAGGTTAGCTTCATGTGTGTATGTCTAACAGATTTGTTATGTGTGTGCCCAATCATAAATTCATTATTGGTGCTGCACATTTTAAAAAATATCCATCTGTGCAGATTCACAAAAAGTGCATGACACCTTACACAAATGACATGCCTAGGCCCTGTGAGACCATGGAGCTGACTTTCCCAACACTTCCAGGTTATGGTCAGTGTTGTTGCCCTATGCCTATGTGACATGAGACTGTCATGACTAGCACTAGGCCTAGGCCAGGGATCGGCAACCCAAAATGTTGAAAGAGCCATATTGGACCAAAAAAACAAATATGTCTGGAGCCGCAAAAAATTAAAAGCCTTATATAAGCCTTATAATGAAGGTAACACATGCTGTATGTATCTATATCAGCTATAATTAAATGTTAAGAATGTTTGTGTCATGTTTGTCCTCCTACTGAAACCATATTAAAACAAAAAATATATTTCCCTCCCCCATCTTTTTCCATTTTCAAACATTTTTGAAAAAGCTCCAGGGAGCCACTAGGGCAGCGCTAAAGAGCCGCGGGTTGCCGACCCCCGGCCTAGGCCAATGGCTACCCCCCCCCCCACACACACACACCACACCTGGTCCAACCAAGGGGATGTGGGGGTGGGTAAGTAAAGTTGAAGTTAGGCCTATGGCCATGGCATCAATTCATGATGATCTAGTTTTGCTTTAGGGTCAGCTTACCCCTAGACACACCAATCAGTATTTCCTATTCTTTCTACCCTGTATCCCTGGATTTCCTCTTCCTTATCCTGTTCCTCCCCACTTTCTTTACTACTATGGTCAGACTTCCCATTTTCATCATCATCTTGAAGAAGGTAAACTTTGGCATGTTCAGTGATTTCCTGATCATCTTTTGATGTTTGGTGTCATTTTATGGACTCAAACATATATGGCTGGATGGATTATGAATGACCTCCACTAACTCTTCTTCAGATTCAGTTAAATTCTGTGACATTTGTCAATAGAAACCATGAGTGTGTATGCAATAATCACTTTAAAGGTGCAATTAACTAGATACAATGTTGGGTCCTATGACATTCTGCCGATGTATGATGAATGGGTGTGAGTCTCGGAAATCTTTGGAAATCAGCTCTTATAAACACATATTTTAATCAAAATATGATTATGATGGTAGAATCAATTGTGATAGTTTATAAGACCATTTCTCAAAGGGAGTTGGTAGTTTAGAAAAATTACTTCATCTATTGCACTCTGACCTTTATGTATTTACCTAGTTGTATTTTACAGGACTAGAGCTATGCTCGTTTTGACCCGTTTTTGTATCTCTCCACATCCAGTTTGCTTTTGTGTAAAGTACTAGGTGTAAGTAAAGTACTAAGTATTAGTAACATGTAAGTGTAGTGTAAGTATTAAAATGTAGTACTAAGTGTAAATGTAGTGTAAGCATAAAGATACATTTTCTAAGCAGAAATGTAGTAGCACATTTGTAAATGACACACAGGAACCCACAGTCGGAGAAAATAAACTTCGAATAAAGAAGAATCCTATATTTCAGCTATCAACTGTAGCCCTTCTCTGACTGTGGGTTCCTGTGTGTCATATAGATACATGTAGTACTAAATAACAAAAACAATATCCATGCTATATTTCTATATTAGATCCTGACTTGTACAGTGGTAGCATGCTGGCCTCATAATCATGGGATCAGCAGACTGAACCTCCCCCAGATCTGTGAGTTGAATTTTTTTTACTAGGGAGGTTACTGCCATGACTGGGCACCACAGTTGAGGGTTGAGGCTTGCCTCAGCTGACGTTCTGATTAGATCCTTTGAGACCAATATCAGAACTGAAACCCGGCAACTTTCAACTTTAACTTTGTGATATTCAACACTGCCACCCGGCAACTAAACATTGGCAAGGCTGTCTCATTCTTCCACGTGCACTGTATGCTACACCATATGGTTACTCCCCAGTTTTCCCTTTATGTGTTATTTTTGCTGTGGTCACTAAGATGTTGAAAAGGAAGCCAGGGGCTCCCAGCAATAAGGGGGGAAAGCCTCTATCACTAGTGCACTGAAGAGATTATAGGAAAGCATGAGAGCAGTGTATATATCTATAAATATATATATATGCGTAAGCAACCACTAGGAAAAGTAAACTAACGAAGCAGAGCGCTTTCATATAATTACATCTTCAGTGCAGATACAAAGAAGGAATTATCTGCACTGAAGATGTAATTATACGAAAGCGCTCTGCTTCGTTAGTTTACTTTTCCTAGTGGTTGCTTACGCATTTGTGAACACACGCTCCTAGTGTTTTTATTGCATATATATATATATATATATATATATATTGCAAGCAATCACATCATCATGATACAAAAATGCAAAATAAACACTGGAGAAAGGAAACTTGTAGACAGTAAGTACTTTCGTATATTTCATATTCAAACTCAAAAAAAAATTTTTTTTTTTTTTAGTCTGAAGATGTAATATACGAAAGTACTTACTGCCTACAAGTTTCCTTTCTCCTATATTGACATGTACATATATATATATTATATATATATATATATATATATATATATATATATATATATATATATATATATATTATATTTGCATATATACAAGGAAGCTTGCTGGCTGAGCGGGTTAGGGCGTTGTTACTTGGGGCGAAGGTCGAGGTGAGGGCGGTTCAAATCCTGCTATTGGCGAAGTTGAACCAAGGGCATGGTTCATTAAATTCCATGCTACAAAGCCCTCTATGAGGGGCACCGTCCTAGCCTCCTGATAGGGGGGAGTGTGTGACATGTAACCATAAATATATATATATATTTATACAAATGGATTCTTATCCCTTCATACACCTAAATTTGATTCTAGGTTAGAGGGAGATAAGTTAGTATCATTCTTATAAAGCTTGTTCATTTTTATGACTCTTCCTCTTGCAAGTACTGCAACTTGTTAAATCTAGCATTGCAGTATGAATGTTCATAAGGTGTACCCCCATAGTGTACCTTTATGCAGTTCATGAGGAAGCCCAACACCAACAGAAGATGGCATTGCATTATTTGCAAGTAGGCCCCTCACTTGTGTCAGTTTTAACATGGAACTTAAGTTGGTTTGCATGTGAAAAGGCACTGCAACATGAATGTTCATAAGGTGTACCCCCATAGTGTACCTTCATGTAGTTCATGAGGAAGTCCAACACCGACAGAAGATGGCATTGCATTATTTGCAAATAGGCCCCTCACTTGTGTGAGTATTAACATGGAACTTAAGTTGATTTGCATGTGAAAAGGCAGCAATACATAAGTGACATTTAAACGGTTTCTCTCCTGTGTGAGTCCTCAAGTGCGACTTCCGATTAGAAGCGGTCGTAAAAGCAGCATCACAATAACCGCATTTGTAAGGCCGCTCCCCAGAGTGTGTTTTTCTGTGATCCTGAAGGTGACCTACTTGTTTAAAAGTGGCTACACAGAGTTGGCACTGAAATGGCCTCTCTCCTGTGTGGACCCTCATGTGTTTAGTCAAATTCGTCTTAGATGAGAAGGCTTTGCCACAAAGTCTACAACTGTCGGGCTTCTCTCCTGTGTGGGTCCTCATATGTATGCTCAAATCAGTCACGCATGAGAAGGCTTTGTCACAAAGTGTACATTTGTGAGGTTTCCCTACTGTGTGTAATGTTGTGTGAGCACACAGCTGGTCTGAACTACAAAATGCCTTCTTGCAAACAGAACATCTATGGGACTTGAGTTCTAAATGTCTCTTCACATGTTTGACTAAAGATGACTTACAACTAAGATCTATGCCACAGATATTACAGTGATATTGTTTTGTTTCAGTATGCACCGTCATGTGTTGTTTATACGGATTCTCTCTTGTGTGAGTTCTCATATGGGACTTCTGATTAGATGAGGTGCTAAATGCAGCATCACAATAACTGCATTTGTAAGTCCTTTCCCCTGAGTGCGTCTTTCTGTGTTCTTGAAGGTGACCTACTTGGGTAAAAGTGGCTACACAAAATTGACATTTAAATGTTTTTTCCCCTGTGTGGGCCCTCATATGTCTACTCAAACCAGCCTTATATAAGAAAGTTTTGTCACAAAGTGTACAAATGTGAGGTTTCTCTTCTGTGTGGGTCCCCATGTGTATATTCAAACCCTTCTCATTGGCAAAAGCTTTATCACAAAGTGTACATCTGTGAGGTTCCTCTACTGTGTGTAATTTTATATGAGCATGCAGCTGGTATGAACTAATAAATGCCTTTTTGCAAACTGAACATCTATGGGACTTGACTCTTAAATGTCTCTTCACATGTTTGACTAAGGCTGACCTACAACTAAGATCTACGCCACAGATAGTACAGTGATATTGCTTTGTTTCAGTATGCACCGTCATGTATTGTTCATAGGGTTTGTCTCTTGTGTGAGTTCTCATATGGGACTTCTGATTAGAAGATGTGGTAAAAGCAGCATCACAATAACAGCATTTGAAGGGCTTCTCCCCTGAGTGTGTCCTTCTGTGTTCCTGAAGATGATTTACTTGTCTAAAAGTGGCTACACAGAGTTGGCATTTAAATGGCCTCTCTCCTGTGTGGATCCTCGTGTGTATTTTCAAACTCTTCCGACAGGTGAAGGCTCTGTCACAAAGTGTACATTTGTGAGGTTCCTCTACTGTGTGTAATGCATGAGCACACAGCTGGTCTGAACTACAAAATGCCTTTTCGCAAACTGAACATCTTTGGGACTTGAGTACTAAATGTCTCTCCATATGCTTGCCTAAGGATGAACTACTACTAAGATTTATACCACAGATATTACAGTGATATGACTTTGCTCCAGTATGCACTGTCATGTGTTGTTTCAATAAATGCCTATAAGAAAAAGTTTTATCGCACACAGAACATCTATGGGGTTCTTTATCAGTGCATGTTCTCTGATGTTTCTGTAGATGTCCATCTGTATCACTCCTTATTAAAACTTTCTCACATATTTTCTGAGAAATAGTTGAATTATCAGACGGAACTGCCATGTTTTCATCTAGCCACTCTTCAGTAAGAGTATTGTATTCTTCTTTAATGCCAGAGACTGAAGGAGCCCCGTACTGAAAAGATATGCCTCTATCATGTGAAGAATCAATTAACAAGTTGGTATATTTTCTGAGAATCTGATTTTGTCACTTGGAAGGTATCCGTGAAGATGTACTTAAATTCCTTACCTAGTTGACTCAGCTGATGAAACTTATATTCTCTGTATTTCTGGTAATATTAATCTCTTCTATCTGCACAGGAAAAATAAAAATATAAACATATTTTTCATAGTGGTCATGACACGATATACTTCCTAGTTGAAAAAAGCACAAACCTATTTCATTATGTGTAAACATTACCAAAATCTCAATCTATATATATCATATAACATGCATTATGCAATTCTTTGAACACAATCCAGTCTACATACCTGTTTATGGATAGTTACATTATTTACTGTTGGATGACAAAGCATAAATTATTATTACAATTTTTTTTTGTACTAAAGGTGTGAATATGCAGGTTCAACCCTCTTGCTGCATAAGAGGCACCACAGAGATGGATGAAATTATCCAGCATCATTGATGCCTGAATAAAATATGATTCTTCATTTAGGAGTTCATTGATGGAGTATAATCTGGTAGGCGAATGAAGCCATTTGACATTAGAAAACATTAACTAAATGGGGTGGAATGAAGGTACTAGGAAACCTTCCTTTTCATGCTTTCCTCACATGTGTTTGGGGGCAAAAAATGTGCAAAATGCACCCGGCAGATACATTGTCCTGGACCACTAATTCTAATTACCAACAACTGCCAACAACTTGAATAATATTCATTGATTTTAGTTAATATTGACATTAATAGACTATTTGTGCCATGTTTTATCATGGATATAATTAAGCTTTTGGCCACACCAACGTCAAGATAATCAACAACAAATGGTAAATTATTAAAAGGGCACACATACACAATATAGCAATAGAAAATTTAAAATATTGTTAATTATAATACACCAATGTAATATAAGTTTTTCTAGGCAGAATTCAATAACAGAAAAAGTTACTAAAGTGATACACAAATGAACATTGCCACTGCGACTGCTTGCAACACCATCTTTGTTTTGGTAGACGTGGAGGCCAAAGATATTAAAGTATGATCAATTCATCTAACCTACCTACCTACTTAACCCGCGTCTAGTAATGTGGTACTTGTAATTCTAGAGGTCATCAAGGTCAGTGATGTTATCTTCAGCCTCCGAATCTATCAAAACAAAGATGGTGTCTCAAGGAGTCTCTGTGGCTTTGTTCATTTGTGTATCGCTTTTAGCAATGTTTTCTGTTATTGACTTCTGCCAAGAATAACATATATTATGTTGATGTGTTATGATTTTCTAATGCTATATTGCATAGATGTGCACTTCTAATAAAGAATGCCCAACAAACACAAACATGGCAACTTGAAGCTTTTGTTGAATTCCAAGTTCTCAGTAGTGTATCAAATCATGACTCCTAATACTAATGCAACCCAATGCTTAACACTTGACAAATGGAATAAACTTAGTAACCATGTAGTAAGTGCTGAAACTATCAGTTGTTTTAAGAAATGATTAGACAACTTTATGGATGGGGATGACAGGTGGTGATGGATGCGGAACTGCCTAGTGTAGGCCTTGTGGTCTCGTGCAGTCTCCTGCATTCTTATGTTCTTGTGTTAACTTGCAGATTCAATAATATACAGCACAAATAATTTACTTATGCCAACATTGACTAAAAATAGTCAATATAATTGGAATTGATGGCAGTTGTCATTAATTAGTATGACCCCACTAGATAGCCTAACAGTTGTCCTAATGTACCTGATACGTTGGTGGTACATGTGAAAAATAATGAATATAATATCATTTGGTTACAAACAGGGTTATGCATGTAACTGATTACGATTTCAGCAAAACCAAAATACAAAAATGGATCATATCAAGATTATCAAACCTAAACACAGCAGGGTTAGCTATTCTATACAAGAAGATTATTGGGTTCATTATTCTTTACAAGTGTAATTTGGTTCACTATTAACATAAACACTTTGGTAATTCAGTACATAAATATATCAATAACTGACTATATTTCAAAGCTTCTGTTCACTAATTAACCTTTATGAATCCTCATTGGTTTAATAGCAGTTTTCATACACTGGGTTTAATATCTGTTTTTTATATATTCAGGAAGCCTTAGGGTTAGGTTAAATATACAGTTGATAGGTTATCAGGGTTCTGTATTGTAATCGCCATGCAGTATCCTTTCAGTAACTAGTTTAGAAGAAAAAAAATTATGGAAATTTAATATTACCTTATTATTTTCATTGTTTATTCATCAATATAAATTTAGTATGAAGACATTTAGGTTGGCCATTTTTGACATGAGGATCTTTGGGTTTACTCTTCTTGACATGAAGATCATTGGGTTCGCTGTTGTTGACATGAGGATGTTGGGTTCGCTAATCTTGACATGATCCCAAAAATAAAAGTTTGAGGGTGTTTTATGGTGGAGGACAGTGACTGATTAGCATGACCGGTCTTGCGTATGACCACACATTAAGTTTATGGAGATACTACTGAACAAGATCTAAGTATCTGCTTTAAAAACCTGTATTCGGTAACAAAGCTAAAATCTTCACTATTAAAACTATCCTACAATATTACCTTATGCACACAAGACGGGAATTTACCTAAAATACTTGAGTGGACAATTGAAGGCAAAACGACACCGTGACCATCCCATTCGTTTTGTTTACATCAGGTTTGAGTTCGAGGTGTTATGACGTAACGGCACACCTCTATATTTCAGCTATATGACTAAATGCTTGAGAAGCGCTTCAATTTTATTCCAGTTTCCTTTAATTATTTTTCTTGTCTATACACCACATGCTTCCTTCATCTTCTTTTCTCTTTTCATAATTTGTATAAATCTTGTTTACATTTTATATTTGTTCTCTCGAATAAGAATTCCTCTTCTGTATTAATCGATGTTGTCATTTCTATCTAGGTCTCTAATTTTACTCCTTCGTTCTTTAAGTTCCTTGCAGAGTTGTATTAAGTGTATTAGGGCTTCTTCATCATTATTACAGTTTGCATATTCTCTTTTCCTCCTGGTGATTTATTCTTTCCCGTAGTGGCAAGTAGTTACTTGTTGCTCTGTACGATATTGATGTATTTACCTAGTTGTATTTTGCGGGAAGGGGAGCTACGTTCGTGACGTCCCGCCTTTCTATCTCGCAGTGTCTACTTTACTCTTAAACTCATGAATGGTTTTTGCGCACACTATTTCATTGTCCCAGTTTAACAAGTCCTCTCTATCGAGTATCTCTGTGCCTTTCATGATTCTGTAGATGGTCAGTAGGTCACCTCTCTCTCTCTTCTTTGCTCCAGAGTCGGTAACTCCAGTTTAGCCAATCTTTCCTCATATGACAAGTTTGCAAGTGCAGGTGCCATTTTTGTTGCTGCTCTCTGGATTCTTTCTATTTTCTTTATATTCGTTTTGGTACTAGGTGACCACAATGTCGCTGCATGTTCTGGTCTAGGCCTTAATCATTTCTTTGTCCAGATATGTAAATGCCACTTTTATTGATCTTAGCATGTTGTAGGATTCTCCGACAACTTTGTTTATCTGTTTGTTATAGGACAAGTCGTTTGAGATAATTACACCCAAATATTTTTCGGATCTCTCCTTTTTTACCTCCTTGGTTCCAATTTTATATTGTCCTGATATTCTGTTTTTGCTTTTTCCAAACTCCATTATGCTACACTTCTTAATATTCAAGTCCACTTCTCATTTCTGACTCCAGTTCCAAACCTTATTCAGGTCTTCCTGCAGTGATTCACAATCCTTTTCAGTTTTTACTTTCCTTAACAGTTTGGTGTCATCTGCAAAGAAGCCCATGTAACATCTCATATCCCCCATGTCATTCACATAAATAGCAAACATTATTGGAGCCAATACAGATCCTTGTGGTACTTCACTGATCACCTCTTTCCAGTCTGAATATTTTTCTCTGAACACTACTCTCATCTTTCTACCAATCAGGAAGTCCTCCATCCATTTCAGAAGGTTCCCTTGTATCCCTCCAATATGTTCCATTTTTTTTTTTAATAATTTTTTGTGTGGTACTTTGTCAAAAGCTTTTTGTAAGTCCAGGAAGGCACAATCAGCCCATCCATTCCTTTCTTGCACTTTGTCTATTACTCTTGAGTAGAAACATGTTAAGTTTGTGGTACATGATCTTCCTTGTCTGAACCCAAATTGTCTTCGGTTAATATATTGTTGTCTTCCAGCTGTTTTACCAATCTATTCTTGATGATTTTCTCACAATTTTTACCTATACTGCTTGTTAGTGAGACTGGCCTATAGTTAGTTGGTTCTTCTTTGTTTCCTCCTTTATATATTGGTACAATATTTGCATTTTTCTAGTCTTTTGGTATTTTTCTTTCTTTGAGTGAGCAGTTTATTTTGTTATGTATTTTGTCTGTTAGTTCTTCTTTGCATTCTTTTAGAATCCAATTTGCATTTCCATCCAGGCCATGTGATTTCCTGATGTCAAAGTTTGATAGGTGTTCTAATATTTCTTTTTGTGTCATTATTATCTCACTCATGGGGGGAGATCGCCTTTCATTACCTTCGTCCCAATATTGTCCTTTCTCTCTAGTGAAGACAGATTTGAAGTGATTATTCATGACTTTGGCCATTTCTAATTTTTCTGTGTATTCTATATTCCTTTGGCGGAGTTTCACCATTTCTTGTTTTTAAGTTTGCCATTCACATATCGATAGAATAGCTTGGGTTGCTCTTTGCATTTATCTATAATATCCTTTTCATGGTTCTGTTATCATATAAATTTTCCTTCTTTCAACTTTCCATTCTTTATACTGTATATCTTTAGTCTTCTTTTCCATTTCCTCGCCATTTTTTGAGGTCTCTTGCTTTATATTTGTTATTTATTTCATTTTCATGTGTTTTAGCCCTTGTGTTGTTATATAATTTTCACTCATATTTTTGTGTTATTTTGTTCTATTTGCTGTTTGTATCTTCCTATACGTCCTTCCATATACTCTTTAATGAACTATTGTTTCTTTCCATTAAACTTTTTATGTATTTTAGACTCCCTTCTGCTATCCATGTTTTCATTAGATGTTCCTATTTCTCCTCTTAATGTTTCTGATGCTGCATATGCAGGTACTCCCCAGATCTTTCTATGTACTCTATTTTCAATATTTTGCATGTGTTCTGTTTCTCTTTCTATGAAGCTTATTATGTTGTTTGCTTACAGTACTGATGACAGTACCACACTTACCTCTGAGTATTTTATTACAACTTTTCATTATTATCAAGTAAGTTATGTTTGCTAGCGTTTTGCATTTTTTCTATCACTTCTTTTTTATGTATCTTGAATAAATGTTCTTTGTCTTTTATTGTCACACCTATTTTATTTTGTTTGTCTCACCGATTCTTGCTATTTCTGTTGGCTTTTACTTCATGTTATATATTCAGATGTTACTTTTTTCTCTATTGATTTCCAGTCCACAGTTCCTGGTTATTTCTACTAGTATTTCTATGTCTCTGCTTTTTGTATGTTTGTGTTTGTTATCAATCCATCATCTGCATTAAATAGTGCATTCATCTTAAATTTGTCATTTCTAAATCCTCCTCCTCGTTCCTCTAATTCCTTCATTATTAGCTTGAATATTGTTTTTGACTCTGTGCACCCTTGTTTTATCCTGTTGGTTATTTCTATTTCCTCGCTTCCTTTCTCTCCTACTTTTATTCTTGCTTTATCATCTTTGTAGCCCTATACTTCTCTTATTACTTCAATTATATCTATGTGTAATTTATATTTCTTCATAGTTTCTATTAATACTTCTCTCCTTACTGTATCATATTATTTTTGAAAGTCAAATGCCATTATTATTAATGGTTTCTTTGCCTTTTTGCTTTTCCTTATGCGATATTGTAGTATGAACATATTATCTTCCAATCTCCCTCCCTTTGTAAAGCCTGCCTACAATTCCTTTCTTTTACTGTTCTTTTCTCTATGTCATTCTATCTCATTTTCTTTTTAATGACATGAACATTTTATAGATGTTTGACAATGCTAAAATTCTTACATCCTTAACTTAGGGTTATTTATTTTTCTCTAATACTGTTATGTCCACTGTTCTCCATCATTCTGGTTTTCCCTTCCTTGCTAGCTCCATTTTGAAGCACCTTGTTAATGTTTCCATACATGTGTTGTTATTTACCAGTGTCTTGTTTAGTTCTGGTTCCATACCATTTGGGGCAGCTGCTTTCTTATTCTTTAGGTTCTTTGTAACCAACTACTGGCATTCTTGATAGGTGATTCATACCCACCCACTGGCATTCTTGATTGGCAATATGGACCCAATACAATATAATGTATATATATTTTCTTTTACTGACTATATATATTTAGCATTCAGAATTGTTTACATTTAATTTTCTATTGATATAAGACATGCTTAAAATAAGTGTCACATGTTTATTTACTGAAGCAGAATACCAAAGTGAAATTTTTTATAATTTCAACATTTATTTTTTAAATGCCAGCAATGTTCTTAAAAGACGGGGAGACAAATTCAAGTGCAAAATAACAGCACTGATCAGATACTGCGATGAAATGTCCTAGCAAATACAGCGATGATCATATACATGTTATGAGTTGTGACTTCAGAGTCATGAGGAAAATAATGGAAGACAGGGACTTAGTGTCGGAGTGTGGGAAGGTCTGTGATAGGAGAAAGTTGAGGGTAAATGTGGGTAAAAGTAAAGTAATGAGATGTACAAGGGGAGAGGATGGTAATGAGTTGGAAGCAAGTCTGAGAGGAATGAGACTGGAGGAAGTGGATAGTTTTATGGAAATAAATTGTAGACTGAGAGAAGCAAGTAAATGCCTTGGGGGATTAAAAAGTGTCATGAGAAATAGGCATTTGGGAATGAATGCAAAGGTGAGACTACTGTATATGAAAGGGTGATTGTGCAGATGGCACTGTATGGGGCAGAGGCCTGGAATTAAAGAGAGGCAGAGAGGAAGAGTTTAAATGTGTTTAAGATGAAATGTCAAAGAATTATGGTAGCTACGAAGTTGGATAGAGTGAGAAACAAGGAGGTGAGGAGGAGAGCTGGGGTGAAAAAGGAGATGGGAGATAGGGCTGATGAAAGAGTATTGGGATGGGCTGAATATATGGAAAGAATGAGTGAAGAAAGATCAGTAAAAGAGGTGTGGAAGGCAGAGGTGGAGGGAGTGAACTTGAGGGGATATGCAAGGATGAGATTGATGGATGGGTGAAAGGGGCATTTAGCTATTGGGGGGGGGGGAATGTCTGTTGAGTGAGGAAAATAAAAGGGAAGATATAGGGGTGAGTGGAGAATGGCTGTGTATAGATGATTTTTTGATGCAAGCAAGAGAGGGGGTGGGGGTAGAGCATAGTTATATATGAATGATAATTTGACACAGCCTTAAGGGATTTCTCCTTGTCGTCTCTTTTTTTTTTTTACAAAGGATTACAAAGGCGGAGCATGCTGACAGGAGACCTTTTGGTCCATATCTAGGTCAGATGTGAAAAAAAAGAATAAATAAAAAACTATAATAATGTAGATAACAAATAAAATACATAAATAAATGCATAGGTATAGTTAAATAATAAACAAGCAGGTAAATAGTAAATAATAATGAATTGACATATAACTAATAATAAATGAGAATCAAATAGGGGGCAGACTGGGAGGGATCCCCAACTTAGTGAAGCAGCCTTGTTGTGGATGTGCTGTGTCTTGCTGCATTACTTTTGACCCAGGGCAGTACCCAGGTATCCCCACAGTGTGACCAGAGACATACCAAGGTACCCATCATGCAGACTGCACAATGCCCCTTATGCCAACAGCTGGCTGAACTATTGTCCTGAGTGTCCCATGGTAGCCCTTTTGATGCCTCATTGACAATATCAGCCCTTAATGTTTGTAGAAATTTACCTGGTGATCATTTGGATGTAATTCTTTTGTAACTCCCGCATTTTGGTGGGTGTTCAACTGTATATTATTAACTCTTGTCAGTTTATGGTCTGAGAGTATCCTGTGCGTCACTAGTATTCTGTAAATAGCTGCATTTTTGTACTAGGTTTGATGTTCCTTGAGCATTGAAAAAAAAAAAATAATAATAATAATAATAAACAGGGCAGTAAGCAAGATACAGGGATGACCCATCATCCATGAGGACCTAAGAAGGAGTAAAGGGTGATGGATGGGAGTGGAATGGGTTGGAGTGGGTACTTGCCTATTGACTTGGCTACTTCCCTTAAAAGGGGGAAAAAACTTTTGTGTAGTGTAAATTTAAAACTAGTTTACTTTGAGTGCATAATGTGTCAGGTGTTGTTACCCACAAATGTTTACTTCCTTGCAACTGGGTGTACAGAGGTCTTATCTAATGTAATCTTAAATTTGAAATACCTGCTTTAACCAATTAGATTAATATCTAGGAGGTCCAGTGTATATATTATCAAACACACAAAGTGATTTGTGATAGTTATCTCTTTTAGCCTTGATATTGGAATATTCAACACAAGGAATCCAACTGAAACACATGTAATATTTTTTAGATTTTTATTTAAATTTAGACTGAGATTCGTAATAGAAAATGGAAAGATTAAATATTCCCTATTCTAAACATAAAATAATTCCAATGATAAATGGAATATTGTTGGTACTTCTATCATCAATATATTAATCTTTAAGTAGATTTAGTAAAGTATGTAAGGTAACTAACATACATATATTGCTTTTGAAGACTTACTATAGTAAGCAAAATGTCAAATTGACAAAAATTTCTTTGATCTGAAGTGTAAATCTTTCAATCGTTGAAAATAAGTTTTAATATGGTTGAGGACAACCTGTAGTTCTTACTATTATTCAATAGTCAACTTACATGTGCCTATTTTCACTTTGGGTTGGGTGTAAGATTGGAAACCCAGATGTCATGGAATTCTTTCATACTGTAGAAGTGGTTAACTTCCTTTTTGTTCACTAGCTCTTGAAATATATTTTTGAATCTAGAAAATATAAATTCTTGAGTCTTGTAAGACTTGGACAGCAATTCTATTAGTTGCAAGAAAATGTGCTACAATTATTGCAAAATCTAATGAATTTCCAGGAGAAAAACTATTTTGCTTGACTAGCTGGGAAGTCATTGTTGATAAAAGGAGGAACACACATACTTTTTAAAATGTACATATAACTATGATAATGCATATTAGAAAACAAATAAAGCGTATGTAATGTGCTGGAAAAATTCCTCTTATAATAGAGAATACAAATTGATACCCATAGAATACAGAATAGTCACATAATAAATAAATATTAAGGACATGACATCAGACATTTTTATGAAATGCAAAAGGTTGTGACATCTTGTCATTTCTTATGCCCAGCCATCTCCAGGCTATGGACACTGCATCACAATGAATAAAAGTTTCATCTTTATATGTATATTTCTAAGATATATAGCATGCATGGGCCATGACATTATATTCATACATATATATATTAAATATGTGTGTATATATATAATATATATATGGATTTTTATCTCTTTATATAACGAAGTATGATTTTAGGTCAGAGAGAAATAAGTTAATATTATTCTTATAAAGCTTGTTCATTTTTATGACTTCTGATGTGGGACTGCAGGTTGCGCAATTTGTTAAATCTAGCACTGCAGTATGAACATTTATAAGGAGTATCCCCAGAATGTACCTTCATGTGGTTCCTGAGGGTGTCCTCACGACTGAAGTTGGCATTACATTCTTTGCAAGTGGGGCCCTCGCCTGTATGAGTATTAATGTGGAACTTGAGATGATTCGCGTACGAAAAAGTAGCCGTACATAAGTGACATTTATACGGTTTCTCTCCTGTGTGAGTCCTCATGTGGGCCCGCTGATTAGACGAGCTCGTAAAAGCCGAATCACATAAATCGCATTTATACGGCTTTTCTCCCGAGTGCGTTCTTATGTGCTTCTGCAGGTGACTTGCTTGGCTGAAATTGGCTACGCAGAGTTGGCACTGAAATGGCCGTTCCCCAGTGTGGATCCTCATGTGTTTATTCAGTAACTTCTGAAAGGTGAAGGCTTTGTCACAAAGTGTACAACCGTGCGGTTTTTCTCCCGTGTGTAATGTTATGTGAGCGCGCAACTGATCTGAACTGAAAAACGCCTCTTTACAATACGAACATATATGAGACTTGATACCTAAATGTCTCTTCATATGTTTACCTAAGGATGACCTACTACTAAGATCTAAGCCACACATATTACAGTGATATGGCTTTGCTCCTGTATGGGCAGTCATGTGTTGTTTCAATAAACACCTATAGGGATAAGTTTTTTCGCAAATAGGACATATATGGGGTCCTTTACTCGTGTGTTTTCTCTGTTTCTGTGAATGTCCATCTGCATCACTCCTTATGAAAGGTTCCTCACATATTTTCAGAGATACAGTTGAATTACTAGGTATATCTTCCTCTAGCCACTCTTCAATATGAGTAGTGCATTCTTCTTTAATGACCGAGACTGCAGGGGACTCCATGGTGAAATGAGGTATTTCAGTTACGTGAAGAATCAATTAACAAATTAGTTTATTTTCTGAGAATCTACTTTCGTCAGTCGAAAGTTATTCATGAAGATGCACTTAAACTTTAATTTACCTAGTTGACTGCTGATGAAACATATTCTCTGTGTTTCTGGTAACACCAATCTCTTCTATCTGCAGAGGAAAAAAAAAATATTAAGCACATTTTTCGTGGAAGTCCTAACAAGATACACTTCCTAGTATTGTTTGATGTGGTTGGGATCATAAGTCTGGGACTGGTCTCCGGACATCATATCTGGATTTATGATCACAAGCATCGTCAACAGGCATCTCCCCTGACCCCGCCCCACATGATTATCACATCACTAGTGGTCTATGTACTGTCCCTCGTTCCTCTTGTTGTAATAGGGTGCATTCAATTTACAGACAGCATCCTCCCTCTTTGTACTGAAGAGGACTGTAGTTAGTAAGTTACCAATCTTAATCTACAACCCTTCTCTAGTCTTTTCTTCTGTTCCAACTATGGTATTAATTGTGATTTATAAATGTACTATGTTTCTCATCTGTGATTATCACAGATGAAAAACATAGTACATACATAAAGTATATAGATAATAATATCACTGAACATGGTCTAATCTACTAAATATGTATTTAGAGACAAACCTGCGCAGAAAAAAATCGGAATTAAAACTATTGTACAATAATATATCTTGCAAATAAGATTGAAATTTACCTAGAATACGTGAGTGGACAATTGAGCAGACTTCCAAATTGGCCTTGACGGTGGGTGTCTAAACAAAGACAGGATAGGAAAGATCAAGTGTCACCTTCCCGTTCGTTTTGTTTACATCCTCAGGCATTCGCGACAGGAGACACGGACCCAATACAATATATTGTAAATATATGCATATACATATGTGTGTGTGTGTGTATATATATATATATATATATATATATATATATATATATATATATATATATATATATATATATATATATATATAACTGGATACAATTATATATCATTTGATTTTTTTTATATTTATCAAAAGGAAAAATCAAATGATCAGATGTTCGGTAATAGGAGCGGAACATCGGTGAATATATGATAGTTTTGACAGTTTTCGGCAATGCCGGCAACGTTTTTTATCAAAAGAAGAGAGGGAGGGGAGCAAAAATCAACTTCTAAGTGCAAAACAATAGCACTCGTGCTTTGCGATGAAATGTCCTGGTAAATACAGCAATGTTTATATATAAATAAATATATATATATATATATATATATATATATATATATATATATATATATATATATATATATATGTATATATATATATTATGAGGTGTAACTACGAAATCATAACGATAATCCCATGGACGGGATGCGCAGGATGAACTGACAGTAATACCGGGAGTGATAAGAGTCCATTGTATAAGAATGAAGTATGGGAGGGACGCAGATGATGGAAGAGGGGTTTGGATTCCATAATCTCTTCAGCAATTGGGATCATCATAAGCCAGGGAGCGTGCTGCTCCGCTTACTCAACGGCGACATTCTACTACGGTCTCTCCGAAGCATCTACAAAGGCGGAGCATGCCGACAGACCATTTGGGCCATATCTAGATCGAATGCGAAAAAATCACAAAAATGATAAATAAATAAATGAATAAATAAAAAATATAATAATGTAAATAATAGATTGAATACATGAATAAATGCATAGGTATAGTATTGTGAGTTTCATTTCTCTGGCTTGTCCGAAACTTATCACAACACCCTCAAGAAAGAGTACGGCAGCATGATCTGCCGTTTCTGAACATCGCTTGATGTGGGCCCATCTGAGAGTGATGGGAGCATTTAGCAATACTTCTTTAAATGTGTTTCTGATGCCAAATTCTCTATCAGTCACAATGGGCATTCTATATTTTACCAAATCTGGAAGGCTGCACGGAGACTGCAGAAAATCAGCAAGCAAATGTTGATGCTTCTTCTAATCATAAAAGCTAAAGGGATCATTGAAGAGGTTTTGAAAATAATTGTGGAAACACAAGTGGTGTGACATAGTAATCTCAAAGTTTGAATGTGGTATCATAAGCACAGTACATAACCACAAAAAATATCCTCCTCCTCCTCCTTCTCTGTAGTACTATAGCATGGAAGATCAGGGTATTCCAAAGGTATTCCAATTTCAGAAATGAATCTTGGTAAATTATGAACCAAAAGTATTACTTTGTCTGGGAACCCATTGCCTTATGTATGGTGACAAGTGCTTGTGAAGTTTTCTTTGCTGTGTTGGGATGCCTGTGAATTAATCTGACATTAGTGCAATCAGCTCGACACTGATTAAGTGATTGCACACACACACACACACACACAACCGGTGGCGCGGTTGGTAGAGTCTCAGACTGTCAGCATGGGGGTGACGGCGGTACCTGGTTCGAATCCTGCCCAGGGCCGAAATTATTTCAGTACCGCTGTGCTTCGGGTCGTTACTCTGACTCTCGTGGGCGGGGAGTTGGGTGTGTGTGTGTGTGTGTGTGTGTGTGTGTGTGCGAAAGGTCATAGCATTACCCATAGATCGGTCATACGAGCTCTGAGCTCTCTTCCGGAAGGGAAATAGCTGTCGATCAGGAGTCCAAAACGTGATCCAAAAGACCAAGGTGAATATATATATATATATATATATATAGATATATATATATATATATATATATATATATATATGTGTGTGTGTGTGTGTGTGTGTGTGTGTGTGTGTGTGTGTGTGTGTGTGTGTGTGTGTGTGTGTGTGTGTGTGTGTGTGTGCAACACTGACTACCCCCCTCTGATGTCCGCTGTTGTGGAGGTTAGAAAGTCCTGAAAGCATTTTTGCACTGACCGGGGTTCGAACTCGGACCCTTTGTGTTCCTAGGCAGATACGTTACCCACTGCTCCACGTGGGCGAAAGTACTTTCAGATATAGTGAAAGTGTTCCCTGAAATTTATGTTTTCTAGTTGTTGTTTTTTTGTTGTTTTTTTTGTTTTTTGTTTTTTTATGACTGATGGGCAGGTCTTTATGAATGTAGTTAGTCTGTCCATTATTGACACAGTTGAGATGGATCTTCCCCTTGGTCTTTGGATCACGTGTTGGACTCGCGATCGACAGCTATTTCCCTCCCGGAGGAGAGCTCAGAGCTCGCATGACCGATCTATGGGTAATGCTATGACCTTACACACACACGCGTGCGCGCGCGCGCACACACGCATACCCAACTCCCCGCCCACGAGAGTTGAAGTAACGATTCGAAGCGCAGCGATACTAAACTAATTTCAGCCCTGGGCAGGATTCGAACCAGGTACCGCCGGCTCCGCCGTAATGACAGTCTGGGACTCTACCAACCGCGTCACAACCAATGTTCCCTCTAATTTTCTGTTGTGAGTGTGCGTGGATATTTGTTTGTGTGTAAACTCTGCCTTCTCTGAAAAGTATGTTTGCATACATACGAGTCGCCATCTTATCATTTAAGCAAATACACAGCAATCTGTAAGTTTGTATTACATATTACCTCCAATTACTGGTTTGGCGGTAAGCAAGTTAACATATTTTAAGAAAATTCATAAGTTGATGTTTGAGTGGAACTTTTTTATTGAATGGATTTTGATATAATTTGAAAACCTTTTGTGGGCACTTTTTTAATGTGTGCTAGTCGTAAAACATCTGCGCGCGCACATGCGCACAGCTTAAGGGGAACGTACGTAGCTCATCACGATGGCTTAATCCTGCTTGGTAAAGTTATATGGTGAGAATTGCATGTTTCTTTTTTATATTTATTTTCCATGAGATTCAGACACATATTCCCAAGTGTTACCTACAAAACGAACCAAAACAAACTGTAGATTGTCAACCGCTAAGCTAATTTTTTTTAAGTTATTTTCATACAGATTAATTTCCGACAGTCAAGTGAAGCCCCAGTTCGACTGTCTGAAATTATTCGGATTGCAATGAGCTATTACTAGCGATTCACTTCAGTTATTTTCATACATTTAAAAAGTAAAATCCAATGATCACTACAAAGAAAATATATTTCCATTTGGGTTATTCTATAAAAAGTTATGGAGAATTGATTTTGTGTGTTTTTCAGGTATGAAAATGTATTAAGCTGAGTAAATTACAAAATTTCTCTTTTTTTTTATATTTTGATTTAAAATTCACCATACCTACCTTTGCTTCTTTTCCTAGTAATCCTTGTATAAAAATCAACAATATGTCTATACTGAATTATAATATATATATAATTTTTTTAATAAAATGTAAGTTTTTCTGTTTTTATAATAATAAAAAAGCACACTTCTGATAAAACTGCCACAGAATATTTTCTATCAATATACCAAAAGCTTTTTCCCCCTTACAAGGAAGGTAGCCAAGTCAAAGCATGTACCTACTCCCACCCATTTCACTCTCGTCCACTGCCCTTCCCTCCTTCTCATCTTAGCTCCTCATGGATGACAGATCATCCCTGCATCCTGCCCACTGCCCTGGGCCAGAAGTAACGTAGCAAGACACAGTACATCCACATCAAGGCTGCTTCAGTTAATCATAGACCCCATCTCTTAGTCTCCTCATGCAGAAATGAAAGGAAGGGGGTGAAATCCCTTCAGGCTGTGTCAAAATATCATTCATACATGACTATTCTCTTCCTCCATTCCTTGCATAACAGTATTATCTATACACATCCAGTCTCCAACTATCCCTATTTCTTGCCTTCCTTTCTTGTTTAACAGACATTCCCCTCTTGTTCAATACCTTCTTCACCCTATCTCATTCTTTGCTGTCTCCTCAAGTTCACTCCTTCCACCTCTTTCTACCAGACTTCTTTTACTAATCTTATCTCATTCTCCCCATGTGTTCAAACCATCCCAATACTTTTTATCAACCCTGTCTCCCGTATCCTTTTGCTCTATCCAATCTTGGAACCCCTACCATACTTCTCAGATATTTCATCTCACACTTAAACTCTTCCTCTCTTATATTTCATGTCTCTGCCCCCATAGTGTCTGCATAACCACCCCTTCATACAATCTCCTCTTAGCTAGCTCCCAAATGTCTATTTCTCATTACACTTTTTAATCCTCCAAGGCACTTGCTTGCTTCTCTCAATCTACAGTCTACCTCCACCTTCACACCACCCTTTCCTGCCACATGCAACCCCAAGGGCATAAAGCTATCCACTTTCTCCAGCCTCTCTCCTTTAAGACTCACTTCAAAATTGCTGCCATCCTCTACCCTTGCACACCCCATTACCTTTCTTTTCCCCGCATTTACCTCCAATTTTCTCCTATTGCATACCTTCCCAAACTCTGTCACTCCCTTGATCTCCTCTCTGATCATCAGCAAACAACAGCGGGTATATCTCCCACTTTTCTCCATTTCCTTTAATCATCTCCAATCCCCTGCCCATTACCCTTGCCTTTACCTCCCACACCACCCCATCCATATTGAACAACCATGGAGACATAACACATCCCTGTTACAGTCCCACCTTTACCCCAAACCACTTCTCTCTCCATTTCGAATTCTAACACTGGACCTACTATCATAAAAATCTCGACTGTCCTTTACAGCTTTCCTCCAATCCTATATATCTGCAAACCTCCCATAATGCCTTCCTACTCTGTCATAAGCCTTTCCTAAATCCATAAAGGCCCAAAAATGTCCTTACCTCTTGCTAAAACTTTTTTAACATATGTCTAACCACAAAAATCTGATCTACATAACCCCTACTTTTCCTTATCCCACACTGTTCCTCACCAATTACTCCCTCTTTTCCTCTCAATTAAAACCCCCAACCACACTCAACAAATTGATCTATATACTACTACACTCACATTTGTCCTCTTTTCACTTGTGATGCAGAACTATACAGGCATTCCTCCAGTCCTCTGGCATTCTACCCTCCCTTAGACACACATTAAACAACCACACCAGCCAGTCCATCCCTTCTTCAGACACTCTACATGACACCCATCTAACCCAGATGCCTTACCTGGTCTTATCATTTTAATAACTGCTTGAACCTAATCTTTTCTTATTTCTCCTCATCCATCACTGTCATTTTCTTTGTGCCTCCCAATGCAACCACCATTCCCTCCCTATCCTCCTCCACATTTAGCAACTCCCTAAAATACTCTGCCTATCTTCCTCTCACTGTTGCCTCTTCCATTATCATCTATCAACACCTTGTACCTTTTTCCTCTACTTGATTCATCTTCCCTTCTTCTCTTAATTTCCTTCCATATTTTTCATTACTTTCAATAATTTGTCATACTCTTCCCCCATTTTACATCTGCCCTCTTTTATGCCTCCTTTATCTTATGTTTTGCTCTTCTTTTTTCTTTGTACCTCTCATATGTTTCATGCAAAACAATAAGGATTTTTTTTTTTTTAAGTTAGACCACTGAAATGTTATGGAAACAGTGCCGGAAAGTAGAAATCAGCCCATTTCAAAGTGTTGATGATTCCTTACAAAGGTAAAAGAGCAGGAAAACCAAGGCAGTATATAAAAGATAAAATCTTTTACAGATCAAGTTCTTGTGGAATCTTTCATGACCTACTCTTGTATCAAGACAAAACTGTTCTGAAAGCCTGAAAATGAGAAAGGCCAATAGCTTGGGGAAGAAGTTACGTTGGTCTTGACCAGATTTATTCAAGACCCACAGTGTTTTGTGATCATTTTTTTCACCAGTTACAGACTAGTCAAACAGCTAGAATACAAGATAGGTATCAAAACTCTTGGTACATCGAGAGAAACAAGAATCAATGGTGAGGTATACAGTTCCATATCAGGATACCTAAACACAGGATGTTTAATTTAATTCTAATTCAAGAAAAATATAGTCTTTCTAGGAAGAAAAAGGCAATTCTAATAATACTGGTCTATTTCCAGGTTGATTTAATAATGGAAATGCTACAAAAGAAACACAGCTCTCTTCCATTCTCTTGATATCCAAGAAATAGAACAATCAGCTGTATTTTTTACTACCACACCCTTTATCCAATATGGATGCAAGTTTACAGACTCAAAATCTATTCCCATTTTGAGACAAAAACAAGTACAGTACCTACAAGTGGTGGTCCTCCTGAAAGATACATACCAAAAGGCCTCTCCCCTCATTATAAGAGGTTGCCCCAAGTCAAATTATACACACATCCTGCACACATCTACAATCCATCACTCCTCCCACCTTAGCACCTTGTGGATGAAGGATCATCCCTGTTCCCCACCACACTATTGAGGTCATAGGTAATGCAGTGAGACACAACAAGATGGATGTCAGAAAAGCATATCCTTCTTGCCCATCTTCATAAGCCACCAACACCCTCAATTCCAACAGGAAGTCTAAAGGCCTGACGTATGGTTTCTGCAAAGTTCAACAGTATTTCCACAATATTTTCACAAACAACAGTTGACAATAATTTACTGTTCCCTTCCTACTACTATTATAAGCCAGCAACACAGTGTCCCACACTAACACATAAACAACAGTGCAACATTTGTTCCCAGAGAAATATATAGCAAGGCCCAAGGACCACTGCCAGATGCTATAGGTTTTCTAGTTAGTGAAACTTTAGGCAATTATCATTATTCTCGCTGCAAACCAAAAGTAATGAACTTGAATTGTGTTCATGGGCTCTCAATGCATCCTGTGGCAGGAAGCAAATATTATCCACTTTCCACTCCTCCAGGTTCCTCCGACTCCAATTATTTTACATTATCTGTCTTTTTACCAGATTATTGTAATTTTTTTCAACTATATTATGAAAGAGGTGATGCTCCTTTGCTAGTGAATGATTACATGGTTAATATTTTTCTCAATTCCCTGTTGTCATGAGGTCAGAAATAGGTACAACTTGTGTTCTTTCCTGTTTAAATTCCAGCAGTATTGTTCGACACCTCATTCTCCAGTTTAACTACAGTCTCATTATTTTGTGGACACGATGCTTCAGTGCTGGGGATATCAGAATTTTCTACTTTTATCAAAACTTCTACTGGAAGCTTCTGTTCACCATTTTTGCTGGAAATAGAATCTTCTGAGGCAGCAGAATCCAGTTCTTCTTTGATAAAAACTTCTTCTAATTGAGTCCTCTGTTGCTTCATGCTCTTAGTCTTACGTTTGTGTGTCCTTAAGTGACGCTTTAGAGTCAATGGTCGATTGAATGCAGCATCACAAGAAGTACACTTGTGTGGCAACCTATCCTTATTCATCTCTACATACGATTCAAGGTTGTCAGAGTCAGACAATGTGGCGTCACATGCATTGGTTTTTTTATCTATATGACTTGTGATGTGAAACTTTAGGTGATGCAGCTGGTTAAATCTGGCACTACAGTGTGAGCATTCATGGGGTGTGTCCCCCGAGTGTACCTTCAAATGGAGCTTGAGAGAATCTGGGCGAGCGTAGGCTGCATTGCATTCATGGCACCTGTGAGGCATCTCGCCCGTGTGATTGCTGACGTGGTACTTGAGGTGATCAACCCGGGAGAAGGCGGCACAGCAAAAGGAACATTTATGCGGCTTTTCTCCTGTGTGGATCCTTAAATGGGTCTTCAAGTTCCCGGAGGTAGTAAAGCCAGCATCACAATGACTACACTTGTACGGCTTCTCTCCCGAGTGTGTCAGAATGTGGGTCTTGAGATGACCCGTTTGGCTAAATGCAGCTGAGCAAAGTTGGCATTTAAACGGCCTTTCCCCTGTGTGGATCCTCTTGTGTTTCTTCAAACTGCACAAAGTCGTGAAGCTCGAATTACAAATTGAGCAGGTGTAAGTCTTCTCGCCGGTGTGAGATATCATGTGAGTATGTAGGTTGTGCGCTTCGTAAAATGTTGCCTTACATAATGAGCACGTGTGGGTCTTGACACCTAAATGCCTTTTCAAATGTCGACTTAAATTACTTTTGTTGGCGAGGGCAACATCACAGATGTTACATTTAAACGGCCTCTCTCCAGTATGAACTACCATGTGCTCCTTTAACCCCGATGGTTTTTGAAAGGCTGCATCACAGAGTAGGCACTTGTGTTTTCTTTTCCCTGTATGTTTATTTTGGTGAGTCATTATATCATCAGCTGTGTAAAAGGCATGCCCACAATAGCTACACTTATAAAATGTTTCTCCAGTGTGTAGGAAATAATACCTTCTTAGATTTGTGGTACAATTAAATGGTGCCCCCAACACATAACATTTGTAGAGTTTTCCTATTGAATGTGTCGTATGAAGTCTTACATGAGCGTTTCTTAAAAATGCATAGGTACAGATTGTACATTTGTATTTTTTCCTGAGGTGTCTACTCATATGTTGACATTTTTTCCCTAAAAATGAACCATTACAGCTGTAATTTTGTCATTTTTGTCCATATGACTTTGGAGGTGATTCAGACAACTAAAATTGGCTTCACATATTGAATACTGATGACAGTTGTTTGAGTTGGTGGCCACATGGAATATTCATCAATGTCTTGGCTATCTTAATGAGAGGTTTCTCCTCAATTTTTTTAGATAAAGTTGAATCATCAAACATGTTCTGTGAGATTATTTTTTGGTACATCAACCCTGAGGATGGCAGAGCCCATACTGAAAAGAAATATTTCAATTTATTATTTATAGTTAAAAATTCACTCACAAATAATTCCAGTTCAAGAGAATTTGACTCACTTTTACATGATAAGAATTACTCAGCCAAAAGTTATACCTTTCCTAGATTATCCTGCTGCTGATGATGGCATCTCACACTGCATTTCAGTAGTGCCTTTTTCTTTTATCTGCAATGGTGAAAGAATATATACAATACTTTATTACGATAACAAGTTTTTTTTTTCTAACTTTCAACAGAAATGCATTAAAAGTATATATACAGTCAAACCTCATTTCTCAAATATCTCCGAGCTCAAATTGCTTTTCGAATGAAAAATTCGAGCTGGAAATACCTGTTTTCAAACAAAATTTGGTTCTCGAACGACGCTGACACGTGGCCGCTAATGAAATGTAAACAGTTTTCTATTGACCACTGAGCTGAATAGTTATGCTGTGTTTTTGTTATCAATTTTATTGCATTCAGCATTTATTTTTCCTACACTAGCCCTCAGTCATGGCTCCAAAGAAAGCAAAAATTGATACTGGTCATGGAAAAAAGAAAAGTTGAGAAAAACAATCGAAGTGAAGAAAGAAATTATCACAAAATACAAAAATGGCATTTGTGTATCTGATCTTGCTGTGCAGTACAGTATGGCAAAGTCTACAATTTGCACTATTCTCAAGAATAAAGTGATAAAGTCGGGTGATGTTGCAAAAGGAATGACCGTTATTAGTAAACAATGACCACAAATGCTTGAGGAAGTGGAAAAGTTGTTGCTTGTTGTCACACTGTAGCCAAATAGGTACAGTGCAAACATTACATAATAACTGTACAGTGTTACTTTGTCATTAAATTTACTTCAGTAATGTTTTTCATGTGATTTACACTTTTATGTTTTATTATATGATATATAAAGTGTAATTAGGTAAATAAGCATTCATCTGGTGCTTGGGAATGAATTAATCTCTTTTACATTATTTGTAATGGGAAAATATGATTTGGTTTTCGAACAATTTGGTTTTGGAACTGACTTTTGGAACGAATTAGGTTCGAAAACAGAGGTTTGACTATATCATTTCTCCACTACCAAAAATTCATATAATCCAAAACTGGTTTCCTTGACAAATTAGATTGCACACCTATTTCTATATATCTACATCCAATAATCAGTATTTCTATCCTTGACGACAATATCTAACCATGGAGGTGGTAAAAAAGATATCTAAGTTTATCAGAAAAAAGGAATATAAGTTACAACTGACATCACATTTTCCTTTGAGCACAAATTAGTCTCCAATCATATATAAATCTTATCTCTAAGCAGTATTTATGCAAATTTGTGGGGATAAGATAAAATAATTACCCTGGTCACAAAATTCAAGATACACTATGAGCAGCATGGCATCTGTATTGAGTATATGCAGGTATGTATTGTCTATATCTATATACCATGGGCTTTTTCCCCCTTACAAGGAGGTAGCCAAGTCAAAAGGCACATACCAACTTCCGCCCATTCCACTCCCATCCACCACCCTTTCCTCCCCCTCATTTTAGTTCCTCATGGATGATAGATCATCCCCGTATCCCATCCACTGCCCTGGGTTAGCAGTAATATAGCAAGACACAGTACATCCACAATAAAGCCACTTCACTTAATTGGCAACCCCCCACCTATCTGTCCCCTCATGCAGAAAATAGAGTACACAGGGAGAAGTCCCTTCAAGCTGCATCAAAACATCATTCACATGTAACAACTTGCTCTCCCTCCCTTCCTTGCATCACAGCATTATTTATACACAGCCATTCTCCAGTCACTCCTATCTCCTGCCTTCTCCCTTCCTTGCTCAATGGTCATTCCCCTCGTGCACAAACCCCCTTTCACCCCATCTATCTCATCCTCAGTCATCCCCTTAGGTTAACTCCATCCTCCTCTGCTTTCTTCACCTCTCCTACTAATTCTTCTTCACTCTTTATTCCATGTGTCCAAACCACCCTAATAATCTTTCATCACCCAAATCTGCCACCTCTTTTTCCACTCCCACTCTCCTCTTCACCTCCTCATTTCTCACTCTATCCAACCTTGTAACCCCTACCATACTTCTCAGACATTTCATCTCAAACACATTTAAACTTTTCCTCTCTTAAATTCCAAGTCTCTGCCCCATACAATGTTGTTGGCACAATCACCCCTTCATATAATTTCCTCTTTGCATCAATTCCCAGATGCCTATTTCTCATAACACTTTTCAATCCCCCAAGGCATCTACTTGCTTCTCTCAAACTACAATTTACCTCCACCTCCACTCTCCCCATTTACAGCCACCCCACCCTCTCTTCTTTTAGACTTGCTTCCAACTCACTGTCATCCTTTACCCTTGTACATCTAGTTACCTTGCTTTTACTCACCCATTTTCTTTCAACTTACTCCTATTGCATACCTTCCCAAAGAGTCACTAACTCCTTTAACCCCTCCTCTGACCCTGCCACAAGCACAGTCTCATCAGCAAACAACAACTGGCTCATCTCCTTTTCCCCCATTTCTTTTCAACCATCTCCAGTCCCCTGCCCATTACCCTTCCCTTTACCTCCCACACCACCCCATCCATGTACACATAGAACAGTCATGGTGACATGACACAGCCTTGATGCAGTCCCACCTTTACTTCAAACCACTCGCTCTCTCCATTTCTCATTCTAACACAGGCTCTACTATTCTCATAAAAACTCTTAACAGCTTTCCCCCAATCCATATACTTGCAATACCTTCCATATTGCCTTCCTGTCTACCATGTCATAAGCCTTTTCCAAATCCATTAAGACCCCAAAAAAAAACACATCTTTACATTTTCCTAAAGCTTTCTCACATGCCTTACCACAAAAATCTGATCTAGGCAGTAACCCCTACCTTTCCTAAACCCACACTGTTCCCCATTGATTATACATATATATATATATATATATATGCAGACAAACCACTGGGAAAATGAAAGAGATGAGACCGAGCGCTTTCGTCTATTCAGACATTTTCAAGGTATAGGTACATAAAAGAGACAAGTATATATAGTCAGAAGGTTAAGGTGGATCTCTCCCAGTGCCATATTGGCTCAAGTGTCCGGACATTTGGTTTACAATATTTGGTTTACATTTGGTTTACAATTTGGTTTACATTTGGTTTACAATTTTTGTTATAACAAAAATTGTAAACCAAATGTCCGGACACATGAGCCAAAATGGCACTGTGAGAGAACCACCAAAACCTTCTGACTATATATACATGTCTCTTTTATGTAACAAAACCTTGAAAATGTCTGAATAGACGAAAGCGCTCGGTCTCATCTCTTTCATTTTCCCAGTGGTTTGTCTGCATACTAGTATCACGCGTTCAAGTGATTTCTTCTGCATATATATATATATATATATATATATATATATATATATATATATATATATATAAATACATGAGAAAATTCGCTAGTAACAGCGACATCAATCTGATCATTTTTATGACATTTGAACCCACTGCTTTCTGCCACCCGTAAGATCACCTTCACAGAGGCTTAACCCATTACACCAACAGAATTTGTTGGTGTAGTGGGTTAAGGCTCCGTGAAGGTGATCTCATGAGTGGCTGAAGGCAGTGGGTTCGAATCCTGCATGTGACTGTTATAAGAATTATCATATATACATATATATATATATACATATACATATATATATATATATTTACCAAAGCTTTATCCCCCTTACAAGGGAGGTAGCCAAAAAACAAAGGCATAAAATCCACTCCCACCCATTCCATCCCCATATACGCCACTCCCATTCACCCCCCTCCCTCCCTCTTATCTTGGCTCTTCACAGATGACAGGTCATTCCTGCATCTTGCCCATTGCCCTGGGTCAAAAGCAAAGTAGCAAGACACAGCTGTACATATATATATATATATATATATACATATATATATATGCAATAAAAACACTAGGAACATGTGTTAACAAATGCATAAATCCTTCTTTGTATCTGCACTGAAGATGTAATTATACGAAAGCGCTTTGCTTTGTTAGTTTACTTTTCCTAGTGGTTACTTATGCATATATATATATGTATATGTATATATATATATTTGTATCATTTTGACATTTGGAAATAAACTCTTCTGCTGGGATTCGAACCCTCGCCAGAGCGGCTTGCTTCTTACAAGGCAAAGTGGAGTGACAAGTACAGTCTTCGCCTTGTAAGAAGCAAGCCACTCTGACGAGGGTGCAAATCCCAGCAGAAGAGTTTATATATATATATATATATATATATATATATATATATATATATATATATATATATATATGTGTGTGTTCCAGCACATGAGTCAATTTAATCACTGTCTCGACTAGGCGACCAGGACAAAGCTGATCTCATGTATAAACCTGGTTGTAGGTTCAGGAAGATGGTGGAATCCACATTGAGAGAATAAATTCCCAATATCAACATTTCAAAGGAGCAGTGGTCTCCAGACATAACATCAGGACTTTTGATCACCAACATCATCAACAGACATCTTTCACTTGACCCCACATTGCATGACTTCTAGGTCACCATTCAAGTAAGAATGGGCACCTTTTAGTCCTTCCCCTGCCCCTCTTTTTGTAAGAGAATGCTATATAAGTATAGTACCTTTCTCTCTTTTTGTACCACTGAAGAGGACTACAGCCAAAATATATAGACTCACTATTTCCATTTGTTTCTTTTGTTCCAACTGTGGTTTTAGATTTGATATGTTTATATATATATACATACATACATACATACATATACCAAGGATTTTTCCCATACAAATAATTTCTGACTGTCACCCCATGTATATGTATATATGTAAACATACACACACATATATATATATATATATATATTATATAATATACACATATATGTACATATATTCACATATATATAACATATACTTCTATATATATATATATATATATATATATATGTGTGTGTGTATGTACTAAAAGCCATTTCTTCCTTGCAAAGATGCTGATTTAGTCAAAACACACAGCCACATCATAAATAAACATAACCTATTTAACCAGCCCTCCTGTCTGAGCACCTTGGGAATAAAGGGTCATCCTGTCCCCTGACATGCTCCTTGGGTTAAAAGTTATACAGCAAAACACAATTCTTCAACAGCAGTCTGACAATCAACTGGTTTATTCCCACTGTTTCACCACAGCAACCTCCATACACTGACCCCACCTCCCAAAACCTCCTCAGCTGATAAGAAAAATACCCTTTTGTGTCCCATTATCCCTTTACATGAAATAATGAAGATTAAATCAGCTGTCAGGTTTGAGAGTATTATCCAGACATGCTACTGAAGATAGTTTATGGATCTCAAACTAGAGGGGGGGACATATTTTTGGAATACTGGTTTAAGAAAGATTTATGCTACACACTCCATCTTAACATAGGCTTATCACTTTCTTTGAATGCGTCTATTCTATCCTCCTCACTTTTACCACCTCTTGGTATGATTTTGTCTCAAAGGGAAAAAACAATCACTTTTGGTGATACATGAATGTGGATTCATAACTTGGATTTCAATTAACATTATTTTCGAGTTATCTCTGGCAATTCTGTTCTTACCTGTGACTCGGTCTATATTATTTACATTATTTGCATTTGTACTGGCTTGATTTCTTGTCAAATTATTTTATGAAATAAACCAAAAATACTATTTCCTACATCTCCAGGTTATTACATGGAGTTATCCAAGACTATTATTTCAACATATATGAATTATAACTATTTCAAAACTTGATCATTGTAAAATGAACAATGTATAGTAGTACCATGTGGGAGAAATACCCCTTCCCCAACTCAGGAAAAGATGAATGATTCTACTGTGTATAATGTTTGAACGTAAGAAATTAATCTGTCCATTACTGATGCAGCTGAGATGGATCTCCGCTGAGTCCCCCTAAGAGATGATGCAGCCTCTGCACTTCACCATGTAAGGTATTCAAAGAATTCTGTAGTGAGCAAAGGAGCAGCACTTGTTCATCTGTTCCTCCAAAATACATTTTGAGGAATCAGTTCCCTAACCTAACTTGTCCATTCAAGATAAATTTGAGCAGGATGGGGGGAGATAAATAAGCCCCTATGTAACCCTACCCCCCCCCCCAATAGAGAGGTTAGGTATATGATTCCAAGACACTTTTGTCTCCCAAATTTCTATTATTATTGGGTAGTTTTTCATATCATGTTAACAATTGGAGAGATCTAAGTTAAAAAATTTGTGGTAAAGATTTGGGTCACAATCAAAACCAAGCAATATATATATATATATATATACATAAATATATATATATATATATATATATACATATATATATATATATATATATATATATATATATATATATATTTGTTATTCCAATTTCGCTGATTATGCCATATATATTTTTTTAAGAATCAATAACTTAAGGTATTGTTGGGAGAAACATGTTGCAAAAATATAAAAACAAATAAAAATTGTACTAAAGTGAACACTAATCGAGCTGGAATTCACCTATGTGCTACATGGTTATGAAGTGAACACTGATATTTCCGAAGTCCCAATGGAACTATCTGCCATCAGTATTTGATATCATAGTTTAGTACATAGCCTTACGAGGTTGGTACTCAAGAATTTGTTAAAAAATACTAAAACTTCAACAAAATAATTTCCTTATTCCACAATTTACCCGTTTTAATGTTTGGGTGGAGGTATGACAATTACATCCGAGTGTTTACACTGTTTTGATCTATCGACACTGATAAAAATCATTATATAATCTTCTAAAAATATCTCTATTTACTTTTCCCACCGTCGAGTTCGATAAATGCTATAGTCAACGTAATCAATATCTGTATACATACACAAATAACTTTTAAGAATCGGTCACAGCTTTACTCCCAAATATCAAAACTACTATCAAAGTTACCCAAACATATTTTTATGTCCTATAAGCACCTTTGAATTTTTAAAACCTGCGCGATGATTTCTGACATATAAATTCTTTTAATATATACGAGTGCTGTACCGATACAACCAATTTGAGCCCGGTTAGTACCGGGCGTTATCGGGCTATCCCGGCCGCTATAAGGCAGATCCGATCGCTAATTAGCAGGATCCGAATAAGAATGCTGGTAGACTTAAAGAAATGGTAATCTAAATTTTGCAATTTCGGAGTTAGTTAAAAGATAACGACCATACTGTACAAATATCTTATGTGTGACTAAACGGACTTGAAAATCAACAAGAAACAACTTGATAGACAACACATCAACCATCGGTGCTGTCTTTAAAAGATACCACAGTTCAGTGACATTAGTGGTACTTTATAGATCCACTCACGCAAAAACAAAAAATAGGTGCCATTGGTAGGAAGAACAAAAAGGCTACAGAAACTGAAATACCAGTAAACCCTTGCTGAAATTTATTATGTAGACCCAGCTGATAAAAAATAAACCTATTATCTAAATTATATATATATATATATATATATATATATATATATATATATATATATATATATATATATGCTAATAAGAACACGGGTACATGTGTTCATTTATGCAAAATCGACCACTTGGAAAAAAAGAAACTAACGAAGCAGAGCGCTTTCGTATATTACATCCAGTGCGATGTAATATACGAAAGCGCTCTGTTTCGTTAGTTTCTTTTATCCAAGTGGTCTACTTTCCATATATATATATATATATATATATATATATATATATATATATATATATATATATATAATTAAATCAGCCATTCTGAGTACACTGCTGAGCAAAGGTCTCCATAGGACCCCATAATTCACAAGACTGCGCCATCCTCTGCCACGTCACTCCTGCAAACTTCTCGATCTCGTCTCTTCACCTGTCTGGTCTCCCTCTTCCACGCTTCCCATCTCACGGCGTCCACTCAGTAACACACTTGCTCCATCGCTCATCAGTCGTTCGTACGAACTTACCTACCCGATTCTACTTCCTCTCTTTCACCGCCTCCGCAATATTTTTCACTTTAGTCTGTTCTCTCATCCAACTTGCTCTCTTTCGGTCTCTCAGCATTATTCCCATCATTGATCTCTCCATTCTCCTCTATGCAGTCCTTAGCTTTGTTTCCATCGCCTTCGTCAGTTTCCAAGTCTCACATCCGTAGATTATTGTAGGCAGAATGCATTGATTGTAAACCTTACGTTTCAAACATAAAGATAGAGAGCCTCTCAGGATTTTATCATACTTAACAAACACTTTCCAATTGTAATACGTCTTTTTATTTCACAATAATGATCTTTTGTCACTTTCATCATCAGGCCTAAATAATTATACTCTTCAACTTCTTCAAGTCTCTGATCATCGATTAAAATCTCTTCACTTTGAACTTTCGTGTTAAAGATTACTTTGGTTTTACTCCTATTCATTTTTAAACCTATATTTTGAGACTTTCCTTGTGCAGATCATTAAGTATATCTTGCGAGTCTTCTGCTCTTTGTGAAATAAGAATAATGTCATCCACAAATTTTAGGTGGTTCAAATATTTGCGATTAATATTTTCTCTTCCCAACTCAACCCTCTGAAAATCTCTTCCAAACAAGCTGTAAATAATTTAGGTGAAATTGTATCGCCTTGCCGTACTCCTTTCTCGATCTTGATCTTACTTGTATCTTTATGTAGTAAAATTTTAACAGTACCTTTCGCATAAATCTTTTCTAAAACCCTTACGATCTGTTTGTACCCTGCGTAGCGAGTTTAGTAATGCTATTTGTTCTGCCGGGTCAAAGACATTCTCGTAATCTACAAAAGATAAACAGAGAGTTATATTGTATTTTGTTGTTTTCTTGATTAATTGGTCCATCTAGGGTCGAATATCCACTCTTAAAGCATGCCTGTTCTATCATTTTGGTTTCCATCTAATATTTGACTTAGAGAATACTTTATATACGTTTGATAAAAAGTTAATCAGTCGATAGTTATTAAGGTCCTTCTGGTCTCCTTTTCTATGAAGTAAAATCACCATAGCATTGCACCACGCATCAGGAACGCTTTCTTGACATAAGCACTGGGTGTAACTGAGCTAACTTAATATGAACTTGTGCATATATATACATATATTACAGTGGGTAATTGGTGGCTACGCTTATTCAAACTGTCCTTGTTCCTTTGTATAATGTATATATTTTCTATGCATTCCTATCACTATGTACTTGTTGCACTGAAGATGTAATATACGAAAGCGCTCTGCTTCGTTAGTTTCTTTTTTTCCAAGTGGTCTACTTTGCATAAGTGAACACACGTACCCGTGTTCTTATTAGCATATATATAGACGTATATATACAGACCCGTTGCCGAAACATATTTCCTCAAAAGATATACACAAAATAAATTGTTCCCGATTGCTAAAATAGATATATGAATAGATGAATAAATAAATAAAATAATAACCAAATCAAATTCATTTACAATTATCCAAACAGCATTTTTAGAAAGGTAGTAAATGTATACCGGAGGGATGATGTGGACCAAAACTCCGGGGTATATAAATTGCAGAGTAAAGACTGTGATGATGTCTACTGGGGCAAACTGACAGGGATTTGTCCACGAGATCAAAGGAACATAAAAACTCTATAAAATATGGACAAGTTAACTCCGCTGTGTTCCTTCATGCCAGCCAAAAAGACCATAGATTAGATTGGGATAATGCATCAATTTATTTATAAATCACACTGTAGCTATCGAAGGAAAATTGTAGAATCTCCTCTAATAAAACATTATCCTAACTTTAATACCTCAAAAGGTCAGTGGCCCTCAGATTGTATTACGAAGTTAGCGGTCAACAAAATAATGTTAAGAGCGGTCGGATAAAATACCACCAACTGTCCTTCCTTGACCCAACCATTTCAAGGGCATGTAACCCGATTCCCCCCACTTTCCCCATCCCCTTTTATGTACCCCTCACTTCCTCATATATACTTGTACCTTAACTTCTAGTAAGCATTCTGCTGAAGAGGACTACAGATAGTAGTCGAAATATACAGTTTCCCTGTACTTCCGTTATTTCTCCGACAGTGGGTTTATAGTGAATATATATATACATATAGGGCCTGGCGGTTGGCATCCAAGAATCTTAAAGGAAATTAAAAATGAGATTGTTGTTCCATTAGAAATTATTTTCAAGAAATCCATCATATCCGGAGATGTCCCAAGAGAATGGGTGACAAAAAGAAGCCAAATAACTATAGGCCTATAAGTTTGACTTCAATCATAGGAATAATAATGGAAACTATCATCAGAGATGCTATCGAACATCATTTAGAAAGTAACCGTTTGATAAATGATAGCCAGCATGGTTTCAGACGGAAACGTTCTTGCGTGACTAACTTACTCGAATTCTACAACACAGTTATCTCGAATTATGACAAAAGAAACAATATAGATTCAATATATCTAGACTTTGCAAAAGCTTTTGATACCGTCCCACACGAAAGACTACTTACTAAATTAGCTTTACACGGAATAAGTGGTAGCCTATTAGGTTGGACTAGTAATTGGTTGAATGGTCGAAAACAGAGAGTTGTTTTAAATGGAAAAACTTCTAGATGGAAAAATGTTACAAGTGGAGTTCCTCAGGGTTCCATTCTTGGGCCACTTCTATTCATAGTATATATAAATGATATAGGCCATGGACTAAAATCTACTGTTTCCAAAGTTGCTGATGATACAAAACTGTGCAGAATGGCAAATGATCACTTAAACCAATTAGATATTCAAGAAGATTTAGATAGATTACAGCAATGGTCTGAAAAGTGGCTAATGAAATTTAACACAAGTAAATGTAAGGTAATGCACATAGGTAGAAATAACAGTACGTACAATTACAAGTTATTTGGAAATTCGTTAACAAAAGTGAATAATGAAAAAGATCTCGGCGTAATTACCAGTAACGACCTCAAATCATCCAAGCAGTGTATTTCAGCCTCTGAGAAAGCAAATAAGATTCTAGGACTCATTGCGCGATCTTTTGATTTAAAAAGTCCATCACTCATTAACAAGCTATATAAATCGTTAGTTCGTCCACATTTGGAATTTGCTGTTTCCGTATGGTCACCGAATCTCATTAAAGACATTGACAGACTGGAAAAAGTACAACGGCGAGCCACAAAACCGATTCCAATTATCAAAAATGTATCATAAGAAAATCGACTTAAACATATGAATCTGTTTTCCCTAAAAAAAAAGCGTAGACTTGATACAGGTCTTTAAGATTCTAAAGGGAATTGACAACATCAAAAGTGACAAAATTTTCACATTGAATGAGAATCAGACAAGAAACAATGGTCTCAAACTGTCCGGAAATAGATTCAATTTGGAAGTAGGTAGAAACAACATTGCCAACCGTGTAGTTAATGAATGGAATAAACTTCCTGCACAGGTAGTGCAATGTAGTTCAGTTCGAAGCTTTAAGAATCATTTAGATAAACACCTAAGCAAGATGCTGTAATGATTATAATTTATTTTATATTATTTGTTTTTGTTTTGTTATTATTTGTCTGTCTGATTTTCATCTATTATATTATTAGTTATATGCCAATTTATTATTATTTACTATTTACCTGTTTGTTTATTATTTAACTATACCTATGCATTTATTTGTGTATTTTATTTATTTACATTATTATAGTTTTTATTTATTATTTTATTATTATTATGATTTTTTCGCATCCGACCTAGATATGGACCAAAAGGTCTCCTGTTGGCATGCTCCGCCTTTGTAATCCTTATATACATATATATATATATATATATATATATATATATATATATATATATATATACAGTATATATAATATATATATATGTATATATATATATATATATATATATATATATATATATATATATATATATATATATATATATATATATATATATTCTGTGGCCCAAACGTCCACTTATTGCCACCCTCGTGGCCCAAACGTCCTAGGTTGCAGACCCATAGCCGAAACGTCTGTGACCGAAACGTCCGGTCACCGTTTCCTCAGGGATCTTATGAAGAGGCAGCATTTGATCTCTGTCTTCTTTTACACGATGTCTTCAGTGGCGGATCCAGCGGAGGGGGAATGAGGTCAAGAAACCTGCCTCGTGTATACTGGTATGTGGTAAATCCCCTCCCCCACCCCCAGCATTTAATAAAACAATTCAGGGATAATAATTGGAAGGATATTCAACACATAACAAAGGGTAAATCTCTAAAAATGTAAGATGAAGTATTATTTTTGTCCAATGTTTTGAAAGAAACTAAAGTTAGAACACATACTTTAATATAAAAAAAATCGTATTCATGCTACAGAGTACATCTGTTTAAAAGTGTCATCTATATTTACAAAATTAAGATTACCCTCCCCAAAGTTCTATATTTACAAAATTCAGGTTAGCCACCCGAATATTTTATTCTGGATTGACCACTACGTGTCTGTTTCTTGCTTGTTATTTTTTATTTTTTTTTTTATCAGACTTTCTTTTAATAATCACCCCCCTCGACTAATTTCGTTTGTAAGAGACTTCACTGGTCTGGTTTTATTTTCACTGTGTGTTTTCTCCATTGAAAATACTCTCTGTGCTGAAGCCCTGTATGGCAAGGCTAATTTCTTTATTTCTATGGCCCCACTCTACTACTGTCGTTGCGTTCTGCATCGTTTGCGGGTCAAACGCGCTTTATAATGAGATCTACGATAGGAGGAAATAAACAAACCTTATAATTTACTAAAAAAAAATGTACATTATCAAAATGAGTTTATTATCTTACAATGACAAATATGATTATAAATGCAGTTTTCTCATCAGCATTTTTTTAATGAATGAAAGTTGATTTGGTTTAATGTCGTCAACTTCTATCAATGGGCTAGGGTGATGCCCATTACAGAGGGCTTTGTAGCAAAGAACTACTGTCGTTGCGTTCTGCACCGTTTGCGGGTCAAACGCGCTTTATAATGAGATCTACGATAGGAGGGAATAAACAAACCTTATGATTTACTAAAAAAAAATGTACAATATCAAAATGAGTTTATTATCTTACAATGACAAGTATGATTACAAATAAAGTTTTCTCATCAGCATTTTTTAATGAATGAAAGTTGATTTGGTTTGATGTCGTCAACTCCTATCAATGGTCTAGGATGGTGCCCATTACAGAGGGCTTTGTAGCAAAGAATTTAATGAACCATGCCCTTGATCCAACTCGCTGGTGGGAGGGTTTGAACAGCAGTCGCCTCAACCTCCATTGCAAGCAGAGGCGCTCTAATCACTTGGCTTGTGAGCATCCACATAAGTTCAAGTGGTGAAAGAGAATCTTTCCAGGAAAAGGTATTTTCGTAACAGCTTTTAGTTTTTCTTCTAACTAGAACCATTTTATTTCTAAGTTTACTTTAGATTTTTTCTTCTAGATATGGCCCCCAGGATTCTATTTTGTTTGTGAAAAAGATGACATGACTGATGTTTAGCATCTACTAAAACACTGATCACTGCACCATCTCTGTATCTTTATAAAAATTTGCTTTAATTTCATTATCATGGGACTGGATTAAATATTCTTATTCCACAAATTGATGTCTCCACATTGGAAAACTGCACTTTCCAATATCCTCTCTCCAATTTCCCTTTTTTTCTGACCTAAGTATCATCCCACCTCTCTACATTTATTCTTTCACTGTGAAAAGTAATTCTATTTATTTTCCTCATATGTCTTATCTAACAGTACTAGGATAATTTTGATTTTGGCTCTTTGTTATCTCTTTTCTTTTGTCTTGCTTTTGGTGTAGTGAAGACACTACTGCAAATTGGAGTAATATGGGACAAATCTGACCTTGTTCTCATGTTGTCACCTATGTAATAAAATGCCACTCTTATGTTCACTGGCAGTTTAAGCCTCTCCCATTTTCTTTAATGTGGTTTTCCACTAACAAACCATCTGATTTAAATTCTTAAAGCCTTCTTGTTTGCTCTCATTATGAATTCATCTCCCATTTGCTTTGACCAATTTCCAGAATTTTACATTTTAATTTTCCCCTGCTCTGATCATAAAAGGGCCAATGACTCCTACTACTCTCAGCTGATACAGTGAAAGTCCCACACCAATACAACACAATTTGATAGTCTAAATTTTCTTTTCAAAGAAATCTGTGCAAAGGCCCAAGCACTGTTGCCAGTCACTGTAGGGCTATGGGTTTTCCATTACACACAAAACTCGAGGCAATAATTATAATGATCATTATTATGATAAATTCTATGTGGTCATAAACTTTAAGATCTCACCATTCATTCTTTTCATGATGTTAGTATTACCTGCAAATAAATTTGTGCAGGTTCGTATTCCATCTATCATGTAATGGACATACAATAAGGATATACCTAGTGGCAGAACCAAATTTTGTGGTATTCCACTGGTCATTTTGTTACCAATTCAGCACAGCACCTCATCTTTCACCATTGTTCACATACATCTTTTATTTAGAAAACCTTTCATCCATCCTAATGCCCTTCCTCTACCTTCTGCACATTTTATTTTTCATATCAATATTTTGTGTTGCATTTTGTTGAAGGCCAACGCCAGGTATACACAATCCACCTAACCATCTCTCTTATGCAGACTACCATTCTTGAATGAAAAGTTAGCAGGCTGATTATGCATGACTTTTCTAAATCTAAATGAAAAAAAATCCTTTCTCAAACTAATTTATCATCTTTTAAAATTTCTTAACCTTTTTGGCAATCATGCAGGTTAAAGACACTAGTCAATGGATCTCCCCCATTTCTTTGGATATTGGTACTACATTGGCAGGTTTCCAGTCCAATGGTACCTTCCCCTCTTCCAGAGAACATGCAATCAGTTTTTCTATTTTTTCCACTAATTGTTTTCTTCGCCCTTTAATATCCAATTTGAGGTCCCATCTAGCCTCAAAATCTTACTCAGATTTTTTAATAAATAGATCACCTCTTGTACTACCACTTTTAAGTTCCTTTTCTTCATCAAATTCCTCTTAGTGATTAATGCCTGGCAATCTAATTTCATTATTTCAACTTATTCATATACTATCTCTAACCTTCAACTTGGATATTACTCTTCTGTTCCTCAGCTTACCATTCACCAGTTCTGTAAAATATCTTTCGTTCATCTTTATAGTTATCAATTACATCCTTTTCAAATTTCTCTTCCTCTTTTCTTTTAATTGTATATTAATTTTATTCTTGTACATTCTTCTATGATAATCTTTATGCCATCTCTTCTATGCATTGTCTCTTTTGTTTTGCCAATGTAAATATTTTATTTATTAATCTATTTTTTCTCTCCCACTCATCTGTGGCACATATGTTTCCACTGGTTTTATAAGTTTTAAAGAAATTTTCTCATTTCTTCTTTGTTTATTTTGATTCACTCAACTTCCTCTATTCCAGTTCTTCATCATACAATCTCACTTCTGCCAAATCAGATTTGAAATTGTGATGGCTTTTCTGTCTATTTCTTCTCTTACCTTTAACATGCCCAAAATCAATCTGCAGTGGGCAATAACCAGGACATCTGAATCACGCCAACACAACATTTATGACACTTTATTGAGATATAACACATCTATAAAGGCATTTGCAATTACAGAAAATTTCCAGTATGGAACAAAGTCCATTGGACTAAAAAAGGTAAGCTCACACCAAGTGCTTAGTTATGATCAAGGTCAATTTTGCCCTCTTTGTACAGATTTATAGGGCAAGTAAATGTCACCGGCAATTGTTGGATTAGAACAAGAGACCCCACTGTGCAGGGTGTGATTGAAATTGAAACGATTGAACACTGAAAGTTTAGAATCCTCCTTTTTTCCCTAGAGCCCATGCAGGAAGAAAGATTTTTTATGAAGTTAATTCTGTATAATTCAAGAAAACAATAAATGTAAGTAAATCTAAGTTTCCATAAACAGCCATATAAGATATGATAATTTCTTTCTCCTTTTTTATTCCAAAGACTACTGTCCTCACATCAATGATATCTTTATATACATTATTCTGATACATAAATCTACACAGTTTAAACTTGTATTCCCTTCTTGAGATGTGAAGGAATGTCTGTTATGTGGTGCTTGTCAACAAAATTTCATTGAAACAAGGTGCTTTGTGCAGATTACTCGATTTAACTGGATTTCATAGTATACAAAATAATCATCTGATATCCTACTTATAAAAGATCTATCTTTTTTCTTAAGCTGCAACATAAGGTATACAAAAAAAATGTATATTCATTAAGATTTGCAGCAACTCATTTCAGTTTCATTCATCTTGGAACTACCACTTTTGTTTTCTTTCACAGACTTGACTGGATAAAAAAAAAAAAAAAAAAAAGCACAGTACTTTTTCACACCCCCATTCTCCTTCAATTTTAATGTGTATACAGGTACTCCCTGATTTACACTTGGGTTACGGATCCTGATATAAATTTTCCTATGAGAGTGTACTAGACTGTTAAAGATTATTCTTATAAATTTCCATTCAATAATGTATGATGTTTAGTGGTAATTCTTATAAAATTCAGTCATCCTAATATTCAAATTAGGCATTACTAAAAAATCTTTTAAGGTTAGAACTCATCTGTACATACATTTACACTTAGTACATACAATGCAATAATGCTGATTAGGTAGCTTAAGTAGAGAAAGTAGGGTGGTCATAATTACAAAGTATGCCTGCAACACATAGAGTAGATCTGGAAAGTAATTGATCATGGAAATGTGACAGCAACCTTTAAGGTAATATACAATAATACAAAGTGTATCACTTGTTAGTTGCAGCCTCTCACAGTATAGTGTAGACACCTCTACCTAAGTGGGGAACCTTAGGAACAAGGGTCTGTTCTCTTCTGTAAAATATTGAAGCAGTTATTGACTCAGTTTTCATTATATGGAAAACCTACAGCCCTGCAGTGGATGGCAACAGTCTTTGGAACCTGCTACAGATCTCTCTGGGAAGAAACTTTGGACTGTTGTCTGCATTGTAGAAGTGTGGGACTGTTTCTATATCACTGGGTCAAAGTAGTAGAGAATGGAGAGAGCAATTGCAGGTAGTCAGCTCTCTGTGTGCAAAAAAGTGTAAGAAATAAAGTTGAAGTTGATAAAGAGAGATATCGGGTCCGGTTCAAGGACCAAGTGCCAGTACCTTAGGGCTGCACCTCCTGTTGGAGGTGAGGAGGTTGACAGGCTTCAAAAATGGACAGCATTGCTAGCCATCTTGCAAAACATTAAAGAATAATGATGGTATACACCAAAACCACTCCCGATAGGGTCATCTGCACTTTGAGATCAAAATCATATCCATAGAACAGTACAAGAAAATAGGCAACATACAATTCTATGCAAGAGCCCTCAATCCCACTCTTCATTCCCACCACATCACACACGCATATCCAGCCATATACAACAATAATACAATTTCAGCATCATAGTAGACAAACACCAGCACCCATGTCTGTCTGTTCCATGGGGTTTGAACTCAGATTAATCACATGTGAAGTAAGATTACTACCCTGGAACCACCCAAGGTAGTAGTAGTAAAGTGGTCATATGAGTATTGTAATTTATCTAAAACTAAAAAATCACCAAGTGTAAAATTAGGAATATCTGTCATGTACCCTCAAATTACAATTAAGTTTTTCATATTTCAGATGCACAAAGTAAACCCTTATATATTAATATCTGATATAGTACTATCACGAAGGGAGTGATAAATCTTTTGGTGAATAAAATTGGTTGTGTGGTCAGATATGTTTCTTTTTTCCTGAATATCAGAGAAGTTTGAAACACAACATGTATTCACTAATATGAAAAATGAAAACGCAGAATGATATGAGAATCAAGAGAAATTAAATACTTTACCCTTGGTCTTCTTTCTCCTCCTTAATTTTAACTTTATCAATTTGAGAATATGACATTTCACTCATGGACGTGCAGTCTTCTGAAGCGTCAAGACCACCCTCAACTTTGATTAAAACTTCTTCAATCGGATGCCTCGTCTCATCAAAATCCTCCGCTTCTGGACTACTGATAGAATCATTTAAGACAACATGGCCTTCTCCTTCTCTTATTAGAACCTCTACTATTTCATTCTTTGGTTGATCATTATTCAAACTGTTTTGTCTATGCTTACGCAGGTGGCGCTTCAGGGACAACTCGCGACTGAACAGAGCATCGCAAATTATGCACTTATATTTTTTCTCGTCACTGTGAGTCTCTACGTGTGTTCTGAGGGTGTCCCGGCGAGAAAATGAGGCATCGCACAACTCGCAGTTAAATGGCCTTTCGCCTGTATGACTTCTGACGTGGGTATTGAGGTGCGATAATTTGGTGAATTTGGCGTTGCAGAATGAACAAGTGTGCGGTTTCTCCCCTCTATGTGTCATCATATGAAACTTGAGCGAGCCAGGATGGGAAAAACCAGCATTGCATTCCTTACACTTATGGGGCATGTCTCCTGTGTGACTACTGACGTGGTACTTGAGGTGGTCGGAACGGGAGAAGGCGGAATCACAGTACGAGCATTTATAAGGCTTTTCTCCTGTATGAGTTCTTAAATGTGCCTTCAGAGTCGACGAGGTCGTAAAAGCAGCGACACAATAACTACATTTATACGGCTTTTCTCCCGAATGCGTCATAATGTGGGTTTTAAGGTGCCCGGCTTGGCTGAACGTCGCCATGCAGAGCTGGCACTTGAAGGGCCTCTCCCCGGTGTGGGTCCTCATATGTACCTTCAAGTCCGACATGCCAGCAAAGGCAGAATTACACTGTGAGCACCTGTGGGGCCGTTCTCCAGTGTGGGTTGTCATATGAATACGTAGGTGAGTCGAATCGTAAAACGCTGCTTCACATAACACGCATTTATGGGTCCTTATACCTAGATGCCTCCTCACGTGCTTGTTCAAACCAGATTTGTTGCTAAGAGAGTTGCCGCAAAGATGACATGTGTATAATTTTCCCCCAGTGTGTACTCTCATGTGCTGCTTCAGGCCAGACGGCAAAGCAAAAGCTGAGGTGCACAATGAACATTTATGCGGTCTTTTGTTTATTGTTGTTGTCTGATGTCCGTTGCCATCATCTTCCTGAGATGAAGCTGAAATCCCAAGTATGTCATCACCTAGCCCTTCCTTAGCTGAGGTATTGGTTTCTTCATTAACTTCATGCACTGAAGACCACAAGCTGGAATAATAAGCTTCATCTAATTACCTGTACTATGTACAGTACTAAGTCACAAATTACACAGTTTTCCCCCTCTTCTATTCCTTAATTAAGAAAACTAACACTGCATTAAACAAACCTTTCCTGGTTCATCAAGCTGCTGACAATGGTATCCACTGTTTTTCTGTCAATATCTGCCTCTTCCATCTGCAATGGAAAATGCATAATTCTTCTTTTTTTCACAGGAAATCTAACATAATGTTTTCTAACTTTTCAATGAATAATGCATACTAACATTTACTATTTCTGCATTATATACACTATTTTAGTCCATGCCTTACCAAATAAAAAGAAATGAATAAAAAAAAAATGAAAAACTAGATTGGCTACCATTGTTGCACTTCTACAGAGAATTTAAAATAATAAATCTGTGGACACCAGAGCAAGTATCAACCCAATGAAGGTATGTTAACATACAAAATTACCTATTACTGTGCATGTGTGGGTATTACAATAATAGAATAAATCAATTAATCAACTCCAAAATTAAGATTTAAGGTAAAAAACAAGAAATAGGGTTGACTGCAAAGAAAAGATGAACTATAGTATGAAGGTTAAGTATAGGAGGAGATAGTGGAGAAATGCATGAAAAGAGGAGAAATGGACTGATAATTAGAAAAGGTTCACAGAAAAACGGAAAATTGAAAAGGACATAAAATAGTTTCCCGCCATGACTAATGGATGAAATCCATTTCACTGCCCATAAACACAGTAAATATGATTTGCAAAGAACACGCCCCAGTTTTCTGTTTCAAGGCTGGGAACTGAAACCCAGTGCAGTACCCAAAAGAGAAGCACCACTTTATATATAATCACATCACAACAAAGTAATGTCAAAAAGCACATTGGTAAAATAATACTAATGACCCACTTTTGGAGAAGAATAAGCAAAAGTAAAAAGATCCGTATATTTTGATCACTAACTGTGATCCTCTTCTGCTGCTGAAGAGGATCACAGTTAGTGACCAAAATATAGGGATCTTTTTACTTTCACTTATTCTTCTCCGAAAGTGGGTCATTAGTATTATATAATCACATACTGAAATGGGTGAAACTTTTTAAGTGATAGACATAGGAGAACAGTGGCGAGAGATGAAAAGTGAGACTGGAGAAGAGGGACTAATGACCTCCAACAGGGTTCAGTTCTGACATCCCTAAGGTTTCTATTAAATATAAATGACATGATAAATGGAATAGACAGCTATACAAACTTATTTGTAGATGACTCCCAGATCATGAAGGTGAGGAATGAGGAAGATTGAAAACTGTCAAAGGAAGATTTTGTTAAGGTTTATGAATGGAGCCAAAATTGGAAAATGAATTCAATTACAAAGAAATGCAAAATCATGGAAGTGAGCCAAAGTAAAATAAATAGATAATTAAAAAAAAAACATGAAAATAAAAATTTAATAAATAAACACATAAATAAATAAAAGAAGATTGATGAAAAATACAATATAGGAAAAGAACCTAGCAGTCTTAATTAGGGATAATCTATCACTAGAAATTCATATAAAGAAAATAAGAAGACAGATCCATAACCTGCTGAAGAAAATAAGAGTGGGATTTTATTATATGGAAAAAGATACAATGAAGAAAATAATTGAAAATTGAAACATGCAGTGGCATAGTCACTATACCTAAAGAAAGATAACAGAAAAACTGAGAGAATATAAAAGACAACAATCAAGATGATTCCAAGTTTGACAAAATTATATTGAAATCATATCTTGTGCCATCTAAATTATATACTACAATTTTAGCTTTCATGAAGATTCAAGAGAACAGAAGAAAAAAATAATTTCATACCTATAAAGCAAGTTTTTTCCTTATAAGGGAGGAACCATATAAGGAAAATAATTGGTATTTAGATAGACACAGAATGATTTTTGTCATTCTTTTCTTGAATCTCCATGGAAGCCAAAACTCTACTGTATAATTTAGACGAGACCTAAAACAAAATATAACTTCAGTATAATTTCATCAAGCCTGGGATCATCTCTGTATCTACCTTTAATATATTCATAAGAAATCTCACTTATGAGGTAAGAATTGTGGAAGATATGATAAAGATACAGAAGTATTTCAGAGGTACTAATAAGTTTGATATTTTTATATTGATAAAGTATTAAAAGTTAACGAAGATGACCAAATACAAAAAAATGCAATGGTTTCAAGTTAACTCATTTTCATTGTACAAGAGAAATTGGTAGAAATAAAATAAGTAACTTATATGTATGAAATAATGTTCCCAATGGTTTAGTTAGTGCAAATATACTACACACTTTTCTAGACAGGCATATGACAGATGAACAATGGATGTGAGTTGCTATAGTTCCCTGAAGTTTATGTTCGAGATATGAGCTACTTCAGTATGATTTGTCAAGGTCTTGCCCAGTAGTGTGATTTGTGAAAGGAGAGTGGATGCTAAAACAGGCTGGACAGTCTTGTAAGAGATAAAAATTCGATGTAAGACGTGACCCTGGATAGTCTCCTTGGGTTATGAGCTTTAGGTATTCTATGATTTCTTGATTATTTTGTGTTACTTTTTAAAAAGAATTACCACAAACAAAAATCTAGCTCACTAAGCCATCCTTATAACACACACACTCACACACATAAATGTAATAAAAATTCCACCTGCACTAAAAACATTTATTTAATATTACGACCACTTTTGTCATTGTTGAACACATCAAATTGAATTTGGAAAGATTGGAAAATTAATTAGCTGTAAATGACGGTCGACTTAATCCAATACTCATTATACTGATCAAGTAAGAGTTAATGTTGCTATTATTTTATTGTATTTTTTTTACAGCAGGAAGTTCCTTCAGGGATCAATTAATCAACTGCTATCGATATTTTATGTACAAAATGGAGCATTCCATCAATGCGATTATATTGAAATATGGTACGTTATCTTAGGAAACCGTGCTTCAAATGTAAATTCAGTGACCACCATTGTTCTATGAGATATTTATCATACCAATCCCATGTAGGAAATAATCGTTTACCTTTTATATTTATGTGAAGATTAAACAGCAATATTCATGTTTCTCCTTTGTTTACATCCATAAACATTTTGTCCAAAGAAAAAGCGCTATATATGTACATAAATGGTATGTATATTTGTATTCATATTTCTACTTATAACAATTACCCAGATTGAAGTTATTGCTAGATGTTGATATTTATGGAAAATTAGATGGCCTTACTGATTATTTTCGCAAAGCTATTAGTGAAATTTTGGCTGCTTATAGAATTTTGTATACAGTAACTAATTTGTTTTCATAAATGCTATGTTATACCTATTCCTAAAGAAACGCAATTTTCAGGATGGCATTTTACACAACAATGTGAATATTAACAATCACACACTTTACGCTGACATCCTCTATAATAATTCATTTGATGAGTAAGACAAAAATTTACACTAAATTTAGAGGTCCACGTTATGGAACGTAAAGATTAATATGCAATAAAACATAGAAAAAACATTAACACAAGTGGAAACTACAAAAGGAATAGAATTCCACCCCATAATTGACCTGAAAGTTTGTCGTGCGTAAAAAAAGTACGATATCCCCTTACTTCACTTTGTGTTACCTTGTGTAGATATGCCGCCTCTTTGTTATGTATCCTGAAAGAGTAGGAAAATAATATTATATATGTCTCCTATAAGACTGTAAACGACCTGTCCTATTATATTTACTGCGTGGCATATGCTATCTCAACATGTTCCATGTCATGCAATATTATATGCACGGAATCCTTCTTGCTCGTTCATACACTTCAGTCGTTTAGGTGAGGCTAAATATGTATAAAATGTTTTCTTTGGGTAGCAGATTTCTTTTGTTCAATCCAAAACATTTAAGATAATCGTACCAAGTCTTCCCCATTTTCCAAGACTTCGTCCTACTCGCTTCGACCCTGTGGATAAATACGTTCTTAATCTTATTCCTGAAACATGTTTTTATCTGTTTATGTATTTTATTTATTTATTTGTCTAATTTATTCATTTATTTATTTATTCATTTATTTATTTATTTTTTTTTATTTTATTTATTCATTTATTTATTTATTTATTTATTTATTTATCTATCTATCTATCTATCTATCTATCTATCTATTTATTCATTGTTTTAAGTATAGACATGTTTGGAACGACAAGTGTTGTTTCGTGTACCTTATAATTGTGACAGTAGGCCCAGGATAACTTGACCTATTTTTCAAATCTAAAATTCCCCCCCACACACACACACACACACACACACACACACACACACACACACACACACACACACACACACACACACACACACACACACACACACACACACATACAATTTCACGATTTTAAGAATAAACTTGATACTGAAAGATACAAAGATGAGATCACCACGAGCATAGCTTCCTTCTCGTATAATACTAGGTAAATACAACTAGGTAGATACACACACGCGCCCGCGCGCGCGCGAGCGACTCGGTGGCGCGGTTGATAGAGTATTGGACTATCAGTACGGTGGTGCCGGCAGTATCTGGTTCGAATCCTGCCCAGGGCCGAAATTATTTCGGTATCGCTGCGCTTCGGGTCGTTACTCCGACTCTCGTGGGCGGGGAGTTGTGTGTGTGTGTGTGTGTAAGATCATAGCATTGCCCATAGATCGGTCATACGAGCTCTAAGCTCTCCTTTGGGAGGGAAATAGCTGTCGATCACGAATCCAACACGTGATCCAAGGACCAAGGTGAATACACAAACACACAACGACTCGATGGTGCTGTGGAAGCGTTCACGACTGCTACTACAGCTGTCTGAGTTCGAATCCCGTCGAAGACTGAAAATATTTCAGTATCGCTGCACTGCGAGTCGTTACTTCAACTCTTGTGGGCGGGGAGTTGGGTGGGCGTGTGCGTGTAAGGTCACAGTATTACCCATTGATCGGTCATATATAAGTTCTGAGCTCTCTTCCGGGAGGGAAAATAGTTGTTGATCCCGAGTCCAACACGTAATCCAACACCATGGTAAATCACACACACACACACACACACACACACACACACACACACACACACACACACACACACACACACACACACACACACACACACACACACACACACACTCGTCGAATGGACGGCGAGAATTGGTGTACCGAAGAAAAATTAAAATCTACGTAGATCTCAACGTCCAGGAAGTGCCTTATTGTATTCATAGGGAAGGGGAGTGCTCGTGGTGTAGTGGGGGAGTGATAGGGAAGGAGAAGGGAAGGGATTATTGAGGGAAATGAGGAAGAGAGGGACATGGTCCAGGAGGCCAGGCGTCTTGTAAACAAGAGGCGGACCGACAATAATGACTTTGGTGACGACGGGATCAACAAAAATATAAAGATTAGAAGTATAGATAAGAGCAGCACAGTGGAAGGTGATGATAGTAGTTTCCAGGGATTTAAATAGGGTGGGGGGATACCAACCTCCCCCGATTGGCAAGACTAGAGGAGAAACTTGATAAGATGACCGAACATTGGGAAAACAGGTTCGGTAACGTAGCCAAAATTGCGCAGAGTTGAAAAATTGGAAGAACTAGAGAAGGTGAACAAAAATTTAACTAATGAAATAGAAGAATTAAAAAGACAGTTAAAAGAAGTAAAAAAGGAGAATGAAGAATTAAAGAGGAATAATAAAGACAACAAAGAGGCCATAGCAAAAGAAGCACAGGGTTGGAAAAAAATCCAGGAAAACAGTAAAGTTGCATTTACTGACATAATTAAACAGCAAATGAAAGAACAAACTGAAGACTCAGTTATCAAAGTGATGAGACAGAAGGAGAATATAGTAAGAGACTTAGCAGATAAAAATAAATGTATAATTATATTAGGAATGGAAGAGAAAAATAACCTAGATGGACTTCAAGAATCAATGAGGAAAAAGAAAAAGTAATCAGTTTACTAGAATTAGTTCAGGAAGAAGAACCTGAAATCATGAAACAAATGGAAGAGATGTATAGACTCGGAAAGTATAGTATAGATAAGACCAGACCAATTAAGATTAAATTCAGGTCACAAACGACGGCAGAGAATATCTTAACAAAAACAGGGAAACTAGCAGAAAGTGAACAATATAAAAAGGTATGGATAAGAAGAGAAATGAATAAAGAGGAGAGAGAGGAGGAGAAAATGAAAAGATATGAAGCTAAAAAAAAACGAGATGAGAACAGAGTCAGAAAAAGAGAAGTTCTATTAGAGAGTAGTGAACATGAAAGTGAGGAAATACAACATACTAGAGAAAAAAAAAGGGAAACAGAGAACACAATGGAAGTGGCAGAAAACTAAGAGTGTCTTACACAAACATAGATGGATTAATAACAGGATTGAATGAACTGAATGATTATCTGAAGGAAAAAGAACCGGACATAATGGGAATTGTAGAAACGAAATTAAAAGGTCCACTACCACCCAACAGTACAGGACATGATGCATATAATTATTGGATTAGAAACAGAGAGACAAAAGCAAGGGGGTAGAGTTATCTTCCTGACTAAGAAGGATATAAACGTGAAGAGTGTCACATATGGAAAGAATAGAGATGATTATGATCGAAGTGGAAGACAGAGATAAGGAGAACAGAAAGTTTGTGATAAATTATGTGCCTCCAAAAACAGCCTCGTGCGAAGAGAGTGAACGTAAAAGTATGTTAGAGAACACAAGGATAACATTAGATAAGATAATGGAAGATGGAGGAAGAATAGTTATGATGGGCAACTTTAATTGCAAAGAAGTCTGCTGGGAAGAGATGACAGTAAAGGGTGGAGACGGCTCATGGGGAAATGTTCTACTCAAGATGATTATTGAACATACAATGACACAGTGGATGCAGGAGAACACAAGGTATAGAAATGAAGAACCATCGAGACTAGACCTAATAATCACATCTGAACCTAGAATAGTGGAAAAGATTGAATATAAAACACCAATAAGTAAAAGTGACCACATATTGATTGAACTGGAACTAAATGAGGAAAAATACACGAAAAATGAACAATATAAAAAAGAAAGAATGATGTATGAAAAAAACAAACTTTGATGACATAAGAGATTTCTTTTAAAAAGAAAACTGGGAAGGAATATACAAAGAACAAATAACAGTGAAAGAGAAATGGAATATTTTGACAAAAATTTATATACATACATACATACATACATATACCAAGGCTTTTTCCCCCTTACAAGGGGGGTAGGACAAGGCACAAAAACATTTCCACCCATTTCATCCCCGAAAACACTCCACACCCCTCCACCCTCCCTCCCATCTTAGCACCTCCTAGATGATGGGTCATCCCTGCACCCTGTCCACTACCCTGGGTCAGAAGCAGTGTCGCAGGATACAGCACATCCACAGCAAGGCCGCTTCATTAAATCGGCGACACCCCTCTCCGTCCCCCCATATAAAGGAGAGGACGGGGAGAAATCCCTTCGGGCTGCGTCAAAATTTTTTGCTCACACACACTACCTCACCCCCAATCCCCCGTCCAATCCACTCACTTTTTATAAATTTTGGTCAAAATATTCCATTTCTCTTCTACTGTTGTATCTTCTTTGTGTATTCTTTCCCAGTTTTTATTTTGAAAGAATTCTCATATTTGATCAAAATTTGTTTTTCGTACATCATTCTTCCTTTTCTATATTGTTCATTTCTTTTCATGTATTTTTCCTCATTTAGTTCCAGCTCAATCAATATGTGGTCACTTTTACTTATTGGTGTCTTATATTCAATCTTTTCCACTATTTCAGGTTCTGATGTGATTATTAGGTCTAGTCTCTATGGTTCTTTTTCATTTCTATACCTAGTGTTCTCTTGAATCCATTGTGTCATTGTATGGTCAATAATCATCTCATACATACATACATACATATACCAAGGCTTTTTCCCCCCTTCAAGGGAGGTAGCCAAAAAGGAAAAGGTATAAAATCATTCCCACCCATTCCATCCCTAAATACACTCCACACCCCTCCATCCTCCCTCTTATCTGAGCACCTCCTGGATGACGGGTCAACCCTGCACCTTGTCCACTGCCCTGGGTCAGAAGCAGTGTCGCAAGACAGCACATCTACAGCAAGGCCGCTTCATTAAATCGGCGACCCCCCTCTCCGTCCCCCCACGCATAAAAGGAGAAGACGGGGAGAAATCCCTTTGAGCTGCGTCAAATTTTGCTCACACATACTACCTCATCCCCCACCCACCCCCCACCCATTCCACCTCATGCATCACAACATCATCCATATACAACCGTTTTCTAATCACCCCTATATTCTGTCCTCTCCCGTCTTTCCTCAACAGACATTCCCCTCTTCCCCAAAGCCCCCTTCACCCCATCCATCCACCTCATCCTAGGACGTCCCTTCATGTTCACTCCCCCCACATCTGCCTTCCATACCTCTTTTACTAGTCTTTCTTCACTCATTCTTTCCATGTGTCCAAACCATCCTAATACTCTTTCATCAACCCTATCTCCCAACTCCCTTTCCACCCCTGTTCTCCTCCTCACCTCCTCATTTCTCACTCTATCCAGCCTAGTAACCCCCATCATACTTCTCAGACACCTCATCTCAAACACATTTAAACTCCTTCTCTCTTCCTCTCTTATGTTCCATGTTTCTGCCCCATACAGTGCTGTTGGCACAATCACTCCTTCATACAGTCTCCTCTTAGCATCCATTCCCAAATGTCTATTCCTCATTACACTCTTTAATCCACCAAGGCAGTTACTCGCTTCTCTCAATCCACATTCTACCTCCACCTTCACTCTACCTTTCCTGCCACATTTACACCCAAGTATCTAAAACTATCCACTTCCTCCAGTCGCTCTCCCTTAATGCTCACTTCCAGTCTACTGCCACTTTCACCCCTTGTAAATCTCATCGCCTTACTTTTACCCACATTTATCTTCAGCTTTCCTCTATCACACACTCTCCCAAACCCTGTCACCAACTTCCTCAATCCCTCCTCCGATCCTGCCACAAGCGCATTCTCGTCCGCAAACAACAGCTGGCTCACCTCCCACTTTTCTCCATTTTCTTTAACCATCTCCAATCCCTGACCCACCACCCTTGCATTTACCTCTCGCACTATCCCATCCATGTATAAGTTGAACAGGCAGGGCGACATAGCGCACCCTTGACGAAGTCCCACCTTTACCTCGAACCACTCACTCTCTCCATTTCTAATCTTGACACAAGCTCTACTACCCTCATAAAAACACTTGACAGCTCCTAGAAGCTCCCCTCTTATCCCGTATATCCGCAAAACCTCCCACAGTGCCTTTCTGTCTACCCTGTCGTAAGCCTTTTCCAGATCCATAAAAGCCCAAAAAACATCCTTCCCCTTTCCTATAGCTTTCTCACATATCTGTCTTACCACAAAAATCTGATCTACACAACCTCTACCCGTCCTAAATCCACACTGTTCCTCACCAATTACTCCCTCTCTTCCTCTCCTAATCCTCTCAATCAAGATCCTTCCATAAGCCTTCCCAACTACACTTAACAAGCTAATCCCTCTGAAACTACTACATTCACACTTGTCCCCTTTTCCCTTGTAAAGTGGAACTATACAGGCACTCCTCCAGTCCTCCGGCACTCTATCCTCTCTTAATCAAACATTAAATAACCTCACCAGCCAGTCCACCATCACTGTACCTCCTTTTTTTTTTAGACATTCTGCATGGCATCCATCCAGACCAGGTGCCTTATCTGCTTTCATCATCTTAACAACTGCCTTCACTTCATCCTTCCTTATTTCTCTTCCATTTTCCTCAGTCATCACGGTCATTTTCTTAGCGTTTCCCACTGCAGCTATCTTTCCCTCCCTATCCTCCTTCACATTTAGCAACTCCCTAAAATATTCTGCCCATCTTCCCCTTACTGCCTTCTCTTCCATTATCATCTCTCCATCTGCACCTTTTACCTTTTCTTCTCTACTTGATTCGCCTCCTCTTCCTCTCTTAATTTCTTTCCAAAACATCTTTTTATTACTTTCAACATTTTCTGTCATACTCTTTCCCCATTTCACATCTGCTCTCCTCTTTGCCTCCTTTACCTTTTGCTTTACTTCTCTTTTCTTTTCTTTGTGCCTCTCATATGACTCCCTTGTCCTATTTTGTAACCAATCTGTGAAAACTCGTTTCTTCTCTTCTACACCCTTCTTTGTTTCCTCATCCCACCATTCACTACCCTTCCTTCTAATTCCTCCTGTCTTTCTTGTTCCACACACCATCTTTGCACACTTTGTGACTCCCTCCTTCAACCATCTCCATATTTACTACTTGAAATAAACTCTCTAATATTATTACATAATTTAAATATTTCTTTAATGTACATTGTAATGACATAATAGTATGCCTTCATGCTGGCTATGAAAATTAATATGACAAAATACTCTTAAAAAAGTTACTGGTATGGTTAATATATCTTAAAGATTTTAACAATAAGGTTATTTATGCCTTTCCATTAAGATTTCTCACAAATAATTTTCTTGGAAATCTGGTTATCCACACAAATATATACATTTGTTAAAGCACAACTACATTAGGATCTTGTCATTCATGAGCTTGAGTTAAAATATAACATTAGGGACACAATTTTAAAGCATGACATTGTTCCTCCTAAGACTTCTCGATTTAAAGTCTCCCAAAACAAATGTTACAATGTACTAGTACTTGATTACACTGGCCTGCGTTTGTTTTATTTATTTTTTTCCAAAGGTCGAAGGTTTTTCAAGTGATATATAGGTTTTTTTGGTGCTCTGAATCCAAAAATGCCATCCGTTTCCTTGGATCAGGTCTAGTTTTTGAGATATGAGAAGTGCGACTTTTGGGCCTTGTATAGTACTAAGTATAAGGAAAACGAGGCTGCAGGTATAGCCTATTCTTATTATTATTATTATTTTTTTTTTTTTTTTTGCATAAAAATTATACTGTAGCACCCCGAAACTGATACTGAAACCTAATGATGTTTTTGTTTACTTTCAGGAAACTGAAACCGAAACTGAAACTGAAACTGCATTGACTACATTGACAAACTGCATTGACAACACTGAAACTGAAAATGGTTTAGAAAAGTGTGATCTCCAATCAATGTGACTGATTTTATAAGAATCTGTGCTTTTTACAAGAATCTGTGCTTCTTGTGTTTCTATTTTGGACACGTATCTTAGATTGACAGAAAATGGAACGCAAATGCACAAATCATCTTGATAGGTTCTGCTACATATGTGGTAATGAGATTCTTCCTCTTCGATTAGCAAATATAACTGATTTTGTGAAGAAGGCATATCATGCTTACTTTGGAGTTAAGCTTGGGGACCAGGACAAGCCATTTGCACCCCATGTTAGCTGCAAAACATGTGTCGAGAACTTGCGTGATTGGAGAAATAAAAAAAGGAAGAGTATGCCATTCGCTGTTCCAATGGTTTGGAGAGAGGGTAAAGATCATGTGTCAGACTGCTATTTCTGCATGACTAATTTTAAAGGAGTCAACCGCAAGAACAAGCATTGTATTCAGTATCCTAATGTTCCGTCTGCCATACGACCAGTCCCTCATGGTCCAGGCCTGCCCGTTCCCGAGCCAGATGTTGCAATGGAATCTAGCTCTGAATCGGAATCTGATAACGCACTAGACAGGGCAGAGGGTGGAGAATACATGCCAGAAGAGAATGACCGGCCAGTGCCTCTAACACAAGCAGATCTCAATGACCTGACACGGGATCTAAACCTATCAAAGGAATCAGCACAGCTTCTGGGTTCTCGTCTTCGTGAGAAAAATTTGCTAGCACCTGAGACAACATTCTTTTGGTACCGAGAGCGTGAAAGAGAATTTAGACAGTTCTTCACAACCCAGAAGGACTCGTCATTAGTTTACTGCAACAACATTGCTGGTTTGATTCAATCAATGGGGCTGGACTATGTTGCTACTGAATGGAGACTGTTCATCGACTCTTCCAGCAGAAGTCTCAAGGCAGTCCTCCTTCACAACGGAAATAAATACTCTTCAATTCCAATCGGTCATTCGGTGCAAATGAAAGAAACTCATGACAACATGGATCAGCTACTCTCTGCTCTGAACTACAATGACCATGGTTGGTTGATCTGTGGAGATCTTAAGGTAGTTGGATTGGTTTTGGAACTACAGGGTGGGTACACAAAGTATCCATGCTTTTTGTGTTTGTGGGATAGTCGGGCTGATGATCAACATTTTGTCAGACAAGAATGGCCACCACGACAACGTTTGGAACCTGGTTCACACAATGTTCAGGCTCGTTCTCTTGTTGAACCAAACAAGGTCTTACTCCCACCTTTACATATCAAACTGAGACTGATGAAGAACTTTGTGAAGGCAATGGACAAGGACGGCATGGGATTTACTTTTCTTCAGCAGAAGTTTCCTCGGATCAGTCTTGAAAAGCTTAAGGCTGGCATCTTTGATGTGCCTCAGATAAGGGAACTTACGAAGGACTCAATGTTTGACGATGCACTGAATGCAGCTGAGCTGTCCGTTTGGTGGTCGCTTAAGTCAGTTATAAGAAACTTTCTAGGAAATAACCGAAGTGCAGAATACGAGACAGACAGACAGACGTCCCCCAAATCAGGCTCGCCCAAAGTGGCTCGACAAAGAAACTGAAAAAAGTATTGCTAAAAAGAGACAGGCTTATAAGAAATATAAGTGCTCGGGTGCATCAAATTACTATTAAATTTATGTATCAATACAGAGATATTTAAAAAAGACAATAAGAAAAAGAAAACGACAATACGAAATGAACATCGCTGAGAAATCCAAAGAGAATCCCAAAGAATTCTATAGTTACATTAGAGATAAAAAGGTTGTTAGGAATCACATTGGTCCACTATTATCTGCTGACGGTCAACTTGAATATTCAAATGAAGGAATGTGTAATATCTTAAACAATTACTTTATCTCGGTATTCGTAAACGAAACACCTCAAAGTGAATTCCAAACTGAAACCTGTGAAAAGTCTGGGGTAAAGTTACTACGGTAAATATAACAAAAGAAAAAATTAAAAGGTGTATAGACAAACTCAAAGTTAATAAAACACCAGAGCCTGACGGTTGGCATCCAAGAATCTTAAAGGAAATGAAAAATGAGATTGTTGTTCCATTAGAAATTATTTTCAAGAAATCCATTATATCCGGAGATGTCCCAAGAGAATGGAAGCTAGCTAACGTTACTCCCATATTCAAAAAGGTGACAAAAAGAAACCAAATAACTATAGGCCTATAAGTTTGACTTCAATCATATGAAAAATTATGGAAACTTTAATCAGAGATGCTATCGAACATCATTTAGAAAGTAACTGTTTGATAAATGATAGCCAGCATGGTTTCAGACGGAAACGTTCTTGCGTGACTAACTTACTCGAATTCTACAACACAGTTATCTCGAATTATGACAAAAGAAACAATATAGATTTAATATATTTAGACTTTGCAAAAGCTTTTGATACCGTCCCACACGAAAGACTACTTACTAAATTAGCTTTGCATGGAATAAGTGGTAGCCTATTAGGTTGGACTAGTAATTGGTTGAAAGGTCGAAAACAGAGAGTTGTTTTAAATGGAAAAACTTCTGGATGGAAAAGTGTTGCAAGTGGAGTTCCTCAGGGTTCCGTTCTTGGGCCACTTCTATTCATAGTATATATAAATGATATAGACCATGGACTAAAATCTACTGTTTCCAAATTTGCTGATGATACAAAACTGTGCGGAGTGGCAAATGATCACTCAAACCAGTTAGATATTCAAGAAGATTTAGATAAATTACAGCAATGTGGCTAATGAAATTTAACACAAGTAAATGCAAGGTAATGCACATAGGTAAAAATAACAGTAAGTACGATTACAAGTTATTTGGAAATTCGTTAACAGAAGTGGATAGTGAAAAAGATCTCGGCGTAATTATCAGTAACGACCTCAAATCATCCAAGCAGTGTATTTCAGCCTCTGAGAAAGCAAATAAGATTCTGGGATTGATTGCGCGATCTTTTGATTTCAAAAGTCCATCACTCATTAACAAGCTATATAAATCGTTAGTTCGTCCACATTTGGAATATGCTGTTTCCGTATGGTCACGGAATCTCATTAAAGACATTGACAGACTGGAAAAAGTACAACGGCGAGCCACAAAACTGATTCCAAATATCAAAAATAAATCATACGAAAATCGACTTAAGCACATGAATCTGTTTTCCCTAAAAAAAAAAGCGCAGACTCAGAGGTGACTTGATACAGGTCTTTAAGATTTTAAAGGGAATTTACATCAAAAGTGACCAAGTTTTCACATTGAATGGGAATCAGACAAGAAACTATGGTCTCAAACTGTCCGAAAATAGATTCAATTTGGAAGTGGGTAGAAGCAACTTTGCCAACCGTGTAGACTTCCTGCACAGGTAGTGCAATGTAGTTCAATTCGAAGCTTTAAGAATCATTTAGATAAATACCTAAGATGCTGTAATGATTATAATTTATGTTATATTATTTGTTTTTGTTTTGTTATAATTTGTCTGTCTGATTTTCATTTAATATTAGTTATATGTCAATTTATTATCATTTACTATTTACCTGTTTGTTTGTTATTCAACTATACCTATGCATTTATTTATGTATTTTATTTGTTATTTACATTATTATAGTTTTTATTTATTATTAATATGATTTTTTTTTCTTTTCTTTTTTTCTTTGGGGCATCCGACCTAGATATGGATCAAAAGGTCTGCTGTCGGCATGCTCCGCCTTTGTAATCCTTTGTATGTCAGTCAAAATGCACTTTCTACGGTCCCACTTAGACTATTTCCCTCAGAACTGTGGTGACTTCAGTGAGGAACAGGGAGAACGTTTCCACCAGGATATTCGTGTCATGGAAGAACGCTACCAAGGCCGGTGGGATGTGAACTTTCTTGCGGACTACTGTTGGTGTTTGAAACGAGACGTGGTGGCTGCCCAACACAGGAGAAAGTCACTGAAAAGGCCCTTCATCCATGATTAGATTTTCTGTAATATATCCTCTTTATCTTCTGAACTATGCAAGAAAAAATTATTTCTTTTGTCAAGAATTTTTTTTCCAAAATTAAAGGGAATAAATAGCACTAAATGGCGTTTTTAATGATATTTACCGCCTCGTATCTGAAAAACGTGACCTAATTGAACAAAATGAGTGTGATTTTTAGATTCTGCATAGCAAATTACCCTAGAATCAGTTATCGGATGCTTTACCTTTGAAACTTCGCAGGCCAGCGTTATCATTATGCATATCAATTATGCATTCCGAAAAACTATATACTTGCCTGTGATCAACATGAAAGCAAGGGACGGGTACAGTGGGTGGTATTATTCTTGGTTCCTTCTTTATGAAGTTATGTACAGATTCCTAGGTAATGTAGATGTAAAAATATTTTTAAAATATGATAATTATATACAAGTTAGCCCATTGGTTGCCCTCAATAAATTAACGATTTATTATCTTGAGTACCGGAAATTCACCTCACTATAATACTTGTGGTTGTTATTCCATCATTATTATTGATTTCCTTTTGGTGTTTAATATTCATCATATATCTGACAGAACAATTATCCCGAAACACCAGTGGAACATAAAATGGATACAAATAACACACGCGTTTTCTTTGTTTACATCCATCGACATTTTGTAAATTAAAAACCGCTAGATAGATACTTACTTAAATTGTGCACTACAGCATTTTGATTGGTATTCAAATGTAGTAGACAGGTTTTGTCTGAGCTCATTGTTTATTTATGTCTTATGAATAAAATCTGTATGCTGCTAAATGGCACTTGATGATTTTCTAACAATCTGAATCATATCTGGTACCTCTAAAATTTGAAATACTAAATGTTCGGAGATAGACACAGAAACTTTACGTATACCCCCGACTCCACACGCCCTTGAGGTGGAGCTTGTACAATTGAATGTTGCTTGGGTGGATATTGTACGGTTGATTAGGGCTCCTGATACATAGCCTAACCTGACCTAACCAAGCATAACTTAACCTAACCTATGTTAGATTGGATTCTACATCTGGCCCGACTTTTCTTTACATTAATATGATGGTTTGTACAAATGGGTATTAGTTTTTCTTTTTATTTTAGTCTTAGCAAAATTATTTTGTAATTTCAACATCTAAAAAAATATAGTGTAGCCTATTATCATTTTCATATTCATTGGTGTACCTGATGGTCACGGATTTCATTGCAAAAAGTAAAGCGACTAAAGGCAAAGTCTTTCATTGTGGGGAGTTGGTCAAGTCTAGTCCTTAAATGAGCACAAACTTTATACATAATACTGTTTACTAAAACTGACTGTCAGTAGTACCATTTCGTTATCTTTATCATTAAAACCTAATCATTGTTTGGCCACCCCGTTCTGAGAAAAAAATATATGGTAATATGGTGTGTATATTTGTATCATTTAAATGATCGATTTGGCAATACCTATTTGTCAATCTCGCAACAACGTTAATTATACCATACCCAAATGTTCTTTATTTATATTGCTACGACCGTTTTTTTCGGAATATACACGCAATTGTCTTTAGCCTTTGACACTTATACAATTACATTTGAAAATTGTACGTTATTTTCGAAAACCAGCTTACTAATAACTCAAAGCACCACCATGATTATATCCGATAATATTGTTTCTAATTAATATGAGGCACATAACAAGATTACCTAAAGTTTTAGGGTTATTACTTAACGCCTTGTGACATAATATTGTGATAAAGAGTGTTCTATATAATACACTAATGTTATTAGATTAATAATGAGTACCCAACGATCCGTAAATAAAATATCACGAATAAAATAAATGGTATACCATAAATACTACGTTTTCTTTGTCTTAAAAGATTTTTTTTTAAAACAACAAGTGTACGGAAGTGTCAATTTGTGTGATCTATCCATGTCTTCATTTACTTAGAATATGCATAGCTGTCTCATTCACTTTTATTTCTTGCCGATGAAATAAAATAGACAAAAATGTTCGGACCAAGTTTCTTATTTACTGGTGGTGTTTCTGTTCATATATTTTTACGTGTCTGTGAATTTCTGTAATATATGTATATATAAATATACATATACAGTATATAATTTTCTAAGTTTATTGTAAAAAACAATACATTTAACTATTTTCAAACGTTTTAAAAGACTTATCAACTTAATACAAGTTGATAGTGCTAAGCAAACCAGATAATTTGAGTCACCATGCACACTAGTTTTATTTCCAATGTTTTGTTATAATATTGTAGTCTAAGTTACATTTCTTCTTTCATAAAATGTAGATTACATTGCCTAATTTCTTTGAACATTACCTTGATGTAATGCAGATTGAAAGTACCAATAATTTTTCTAAAGAAAATATATTGTACAGTTTATAATATATATGTGTATATATATATATATATACAAATGTAAAATACTATTTACTACAATGCAGTCTTTTATGAAGAAAAAAAAATCCCACTTTAGAATATGGTAATTTTGGGGGCAAAGATCTAAATTTGACATCGCCAATGGCTCACCATTTAACCATTCTATTGATAAGCCAGTTCTTGCTTATTTCTTTCTGAAATCTAAATTTGCCCAATCTAATACCATTACTATACTGCCCTGCTTAACCCATTAAACTCCGATGACAAGATGTCTTGTCATTTGGTCAAATAAAACAAAAAATCATAAAACACCAAAATGTTTGATCAAACACCAGAAAAATATGACGTCAATCCTCGCTTCGCTCGCAGCGAAGCGAGGACTGACGTAATATTTTTCTGGTGTTTGATCAAACATTTTGGTGTTTTATGATTTTTTGTTTTATTTGACCAAATGACAAGACATCTTGTCATCGGAGTTTAATGGGTTAATACGATTACCTTACCTTACAGGACCTCCACTAAATGGTACCTGTTATTGGCTTTTGATAGGCATTACAGAAGTGAAATACATATGCTAATCTTTGTACTTTTTTCATTTCAAAGATTACTTTCTCTTGCATGGATCTAATAAGGAAGTTCCCAAGACTATCAAGTTCCTATAGCAATTAACAATTGAATAATGAACATATAAATTTCCTAAAGTATATATTTGGTGTATAACAAATCATATTGATGGAAAAGTGTAGAATATACAATTGAAGTTGATTTATATCTTGATAATGCTGGTTTAACTTCTTGCATGTGTCTTTTTAATCTGGATTGAAATGTATAATTCTATATTGTCAGTATTAACCATATCTAAGACCAAACAATAGCTTTATATCTGCACAAAAATAATCTACAGTGCCATTAGTCAAAGGGATGAACAGAATGTCAACATATTAGCTCAATATGTACAAGACTTTATTGCAATATCACACATCTATACAAGAATCTGCATATATAGGATTTCATAATAGAATTACTTAACAAAATGCCTTTCAAAAAATGTGTAAAATAATCAGTCCTCACTGCTCCTAATAGAACTTTGAGGAAATACTGTTAAGGTTGCCTCATAAGTAATAATATAATAATAACAATATGAGATAATTTTTACTCGGAAATCATTCTGGCCAGTAAAACAGTAAACAATGGCATATAAACTTTTCTCCAATCTTTAAATTTCAATCACTAATAAGCTGTTTCCACAACAAACAACCATATTCTCTTTTAGAAAAGCCTGTCCCACATCAAATGATGGTACACTCTAAAATCATACTCCCCTCACCTATGCATACATGTCCATATTTTTAATAGAATGTCAACATGCAAGGATAGTTTGGTATTCAAGATTTAATAAAATATTAGGTCATCACTTGACACCTTTATTCAAAACTAGGTGCATGTGGCAAGCTTGTCATGCATCCATTTCATAATATCAAGAAGAAATATGCATGCACATCAAGTGTAAAGTTTAACATTACCCTATTTCAGTCACATCTCTCTTTAGAATTGTGATATTCATATGTTAGCCACCTTGATTTGACAGAAGTTGGATTATATTTTGAACATGGATTATCAATTTGTTCATAATTGGTTTCAAGATGTATGACATATAAAGTTAATATGTGAGTAAAATGAAGTTATATAATCAGCAAAGAGTACAAAGTGGTATGATTGTGGAGGCAAGACGAGAACATGGCTGAAAAAGTTTAATCCTGGTCTAACACCTCCTCCTTAACTTCCACTTGATCAAACCACGAATACGATGCTTCTCCGTCAGAAATGGATTCTGAGGCAGTAAGACCATCTTCTACTTTAATGAGAACTTCTTCTATGGGGGTCATTTGTTCATCAATACTTTCAGCTGCTGGATTATGCGTCTGCAAATGCCGCTTCAAGGTCAATGTCCGAGTGAACACCGCATTGCAAATTTTACATTTGTTTTGTTTCTTAATACTGTGTGTTTGAAAATGTGACTCAAGGGTGTCACGGCTAGTAAAGGACGCATCACAAATGTGGCAACTGTAAGGATTATCACCTGTATGACCGATAACGTGAGACTTGAGGTAACTCGCTCGCGAAAAAGTCGCACTGCAATATGAGCATTTGTGGGATTTTTCCTTATCGTGTACTTTCATGTGGGCTTTGAGGGAAGCGGGACGAGAATAGGCAGCATTACATACTTGGCACTTGTGGGGCAAATCACCTGTGTGGTTGTTGATGTGAAGCTTTAGGTGATCTGCGCGAGAGAAGGCGGAATCGCAGTAGGAACATTTATATGGCTTTTCTCCGGTGTGTGTCCTTAAATGGGTCTTGAGTGCCCCCGAGGTGGTGAAGGCGGCTGTACAATGACTACACTTAAAAGGCCGTTCCCCTGAATGTGTCATGATGTGTGTCTTCAAATGACCTACTTGGCTGAACGTGGCCATGCAAAGCTGGCACTTGAATGGTCGTTCTCCAGTGTGAGTTCTCATGTGAATCTTCAAGTCGCACAAACGAGTGAAAGCCGTATTACAATTCGAGCACCTGTGCGGTTTTTCTCCAGTGTGTGTAAACATGTGAGTTCGCAGACTACTCGAATCGTAATACGCTGCATCACATTTCGAACATTTATGAGACTTGAGGCCTGTGTGCCTCTTTAGATGCCTATTTAAAGAAGATCTATTGCTAAAAGTTGCGTTACAGCTACTACATTCGTACGGTTTCTCTCCTGTATGTACTGTCATGTGTTCTTTTAATCCTGACGGCAACAGAAAGGCTGCGGTGCACAATGAACACTTATGGGCCTTTTTCCCTGTGTGCGACTTTTCGTGACTTTTCAGGCTGTCGGATGTGTAAAAGGCAGCATCACAATAGGAACATTTGAAAGACTTCTCGCCAGTGTGTCTAACAGAATGCCGTTTAAGCTTAGAAGAAAATTTAAATGACGCCCCACACACTGTACACGTGTACGGTTTTTCTAAAGAATGTGTTTTCATGTGGCAATTTAGAGTATTCCGTGTTAAAAACGCCGAACTGCATACGGAACATACGTGGGATTTCTCGCCTGTATGCGTTAAAATGTGGTTTTTCAAGTACGATGGACGGGAAAAGGCAGCACCGCAAATTTCACATTTGTAGGTCTTTTCAGAGGTATGTGTAGTCATATGTTTACTTAAACTATCTTTGTATGCGAATGAAGCATCACAGAGTGTACAACTAAAAGGTTTTTTGCCAGTATGCGTCATCATGTGTCTTCCTAGTTTACTTGCACAACTAAACGTGGCATTACACAGAGAACAATGGCGATTTTTTTTCTCTGAGTGTGTGCTCATGTGCCTATGAAAATCTACTGCTTGAGGAAAGGTCACATCACAGAGGCTACATTTCTTGAGAAGCTCATCTGTGTCTGCCTCAAAAGTAGGTTTCTTGTCAGTTTCCTGAGACAATGAATCCCTGTGTATGACCTCATTTGAGCCTACAGGTATGTAAATATCAGTCTGTTTACCAGACCATATGCTGGAATGAGAAATAAGAAGTTATCGTCACAGGTTAAAATGTCATCACAAATTACACAACTTAAGAAGACTTTACTCATTCACTTATGGATCTAAAACTAGGAAACGAGTTATTCGTAAAGGTTGTACCTTTTCTGGTTCACCAGACTGTTAACAATGGTTTCCAATTCATTTTTGGAAACATCTGCCGGGTCCATCTGCAATGTAGGGAGAATATGTAATCAGTTTTACAACAGATTTGATGAAACAAACCTTCCTACTACTCGTAGAGAATTGTACCTCCAATTTCAATTCTAAATGACCAATTGTGAGGGTTTCAAAGAGTTCATTTATCTGCAATGTAGGGAGAATATCTAATCAGTTTTACAACAGATTTGATGAAACAAACCTTCCTACTACTCGTAGAGAATTGTATCTCCAATTTCAATTCTAAATGACCAATTGTGATGGTTTCTAAAAGTTTAATTATCTGCAATGAAGGGAGAACACCTAATCAGTTTTACAACGGATTTGATGAAACAAACCTTCCTACTACTCATAGAGAATTGTATCTCCAATTTCAATTCTAAATGACCAATTGTGATGGTTTCTAAGAGTTCATTTATCTGCAATGTAGGGAGAATATCTAATCAGTTTTACAACGGATTTGATGAAACAAACCTTCCTACTACTCATAGAGAATTGTATCTCCAATTTCAATTCTAAATGACCAATTGTGATGGTTTCTAAGAGTTTAATCATCTACAATGTAGGAAGATTACCTAATCAGTTTTACAACAGATTTGATGAAACAAAACTTCCTACTACTCATAGAGAATTGTACCTCCAATTTCAATTCTAAATGACCAATTGTGATGGTTTCTAAGAGTTTAATTATCTGCAATGTAGGGAGATTACCTAATCAGTTTTACAACAGATTTGATGAAACAAACCTTCCTACTACTCGTATAGAATTGTATCTCCAAATTCAATTCTAAATGACCAATTGTGATGGTTTCTAAAAGTTTAATTATCTGCAATGAAGGGAGAACACCTAATCAGTTTTACAACAGATTTGATGAAACAAAACTTCCTACTACTCATAGAGAATTATATCTCCAATTTCAATTCTAAATAACCAATTGTGAGGGTTTCTAAGAGTTCAATTTTCTATTTACATGGTATAACATTTCAATCTTAAAAACTGACTGAATAACTGCTATTCACTTGTGTTTATATTAATCAATCCAGTTCTCAGGCATAGATATAATATATATGTAAATCAAACTACATACAGTATGTGTTTATTGCATCATAAAAAAGTGAGCCACCTCTGAGCCAAAGGTCTGTTAAAACTTAGAAATAGGGTGATATCTACAATTAGGTCCTTATTTCAGTTTTAAGCATACCATCAATAATCAGCATATTTATGATTGCCTATTCTCCAGTACCATATATATATATAAATATATATATATATATATATATATATATATATATATATATATATATATATATATATCAACAAAAAACCACTGGTAAATAAGAAGCTTAGTCCTAACTTTTTGGTATATTTAACAAATTAAAAAATAGACGAAAACGTTCGGACTAAACTTCTTATTTCCCAGTGTTTTTTTCTGCATATTATTTTCACGTGTGCCTTGTGAATTACTGCAATATATATATATATATATATATATATATATATATATATATATATATATATATATATATATATATATTTCCAAATGATGCTAGGTTGCTTGTGGTATCAGTTGCCATGCTAGAGTAATGGAAGAATCTAATCACTCTATGGATTATGGACAACCTAGAAAAGACCACCTGCTTACATGAGATCGGTGTTTGTAGGGGGGGAAGAGAAGTCTGCAGGAAAATGAAAAGACAGTTGTGCGTAAAAGAGGGCTATCGTCACTGGGTACTCTAGGGATATTTATTGGCAAATGCAGGGATGACCTGTCGTCCATGAGGAGCTGAGATGGGAGGGGGGGCAGAAAGGGTGGTGGAGGGGGAGCGAAATGAGTGGGAATAGGTATGTGACTCTGAAGGGAAGAGGCCAAACGCAGAGTATGGGAGTCCAATATATTTTACGTTTCGCCCAGCAGGGCTTCTTCAGAAATAACATCGATGAAAAACATTTTACTCCTTATATAGCCCGAGCCTTGCGGGGAGAAACAAACATTAAAATCGTGTACACACAATTTGCGCAAATTGCTTGTTACTTGTAATTAAAATTGCCAATGGTTTGTTTATTGTAATAATGATCTGATTCCATGATCTGATACATGACTCTGACTTGGCTACCTCCCTTATAAGGGGGAAAAAGCACTTGCTTGGTATATAGATAGAATAGATGTATGTGTCATAGTTCAGGAGACATGGGATTCCCTTGAGGTCCTACAGCACATATATGATATATGTTTTTTATTTATTATTATTACTAATAATAATATTATCATTATCAATATTCCCAACAGTTCACCATCCCTTCTACTTTTATAGAATATATTGTACCAATTCAAAAAGATTTATATAATAAATTCTTTGCATTGGTTTAGCTAGTTGGAAGAAGGTACATTCACAGGGGTTTAATATACTTTGGATACGAGAGATATTCAGTTCCTATGCTACGGTGCCATTATAGTTTGGCTCAGAGTCCTGTCTCTTACACTAAGTTAATCTAACTTACAAAGATTTTATTTCCTCTATAAGTGTGAAAGCATTAAGCCATGTCAATATCAAGATAATCAAGGTGTCCAATATACTACCAATAATTCAGAGCCATGAGACACTAGTTGTTTTTGTGTGACAAGAATTATACAGATTTGTTCTTCCTTCTTATATTCTGAGGGGAAAACTCGATGGCAGTGCTGTGTGATGAATTGTGTCAACCACTAACATTTAAGCTGTTTTATTTAACTTGTATCTTCATTTTGTCTGTCGCCATGTAATTTTATTCAGCTAAGGGAATTAACCCATTTTTATTTTATTTCATTTTATTTTATTCTGTTTTTTGTAAGAAGTATGTCCATATCACATGAGAACAAACATATCAGTATATCCAATTGATATCAGATATCTTAATATCTCAATACTTATTCAGCCAAATGTCTTCAAACTTGCAGATACAATAGAATATGGTGTTATACATGAACACAAACATGGTGGTGTCAGTACATTGGATATTTTGATATCTCAATATTGATGTGAGAAATAGCTTTCAAACTTGTAGATACAGTGAAATTTGGTACAGTTAATTTATCAATGGTAATACATACATACATATACCAAGGCTTTTTCCCCCTTCCAAGGGAGGTAGCCAAAAAGGGAAAGGCATAAAAACACTCCCACCCATTTCATCCCTAAATACACTCCACACCCCTCCCACCCTCCCTCTCATCTGAGCACCTCCTGGATGACGGGTCATCCCTGCACCCTGCCCACCGCCCTGGGTCAGAAGCAGTGTCGCAAGACACAGTACATCCACAGCAAGGCCGCTTCATTTAATCGGCGACCCCCCCTCTCCGTCCCCCTTTGCATATAAGGCGAGGACGGGGAGAAATCCCTTCGGGCTGTGTCAAAATTTACTCACACATACTGTAGTTCATTGTTGGTAAATTGTATGACCGTGAATTACCTATCAAACTTACCTTCCACACAATAAGAAATTTTTGGCTTCAACTACAGAGCGAGGCATTCTTGGGAGTAAGCATAGCTACTTAGATTTATTGTTTTAATACAAGTCACAGAATCTTCTTCCGGTAAGCGAAATACAAAGTTTCACATTCCAAAGAATGTAATTTCCATGAATACTGCTGACATATATTTAGCTACGTTCGTTTCATCATCACTATTAGCGTCCGAAAGCTATAGTCGACATTCATCAAGCGCTATCAGCAATAATATGCTTAAATTATTATTAACGGAGATAACCAATGACACAATTGTTGATTTTCCCTTGTTTACATTTGTTGACAATTACTGTTCACTCAAAAAAGCGCTAAATTCTAAATTATACTTCTGTTATCATCGGCATCTATATTTCTACCCATGGTACTTCATATTTTTTCTAGTCGTTACTTTTTGCCGATGAAAATAAATGGTATGTTGTCTTTTATAAAGAAAAAAAAAATTCATTACTTTGCATATTTCTCCCCCTGGAAATTCAGCTATTTTTCTGGTTGGATGTTGTACTGAACCATAGAAAATATACGTTGCATTTCACAGAAAGTATATGTATGTACCTGGTTTTCATTAATTTTCGCTAACCAGTTAGTCTGTTCTGTCTTATGCGATATTTGGACTGCTTAGCAATTTTTTTTTATATTTTCAGGATCTATCTCACGCCATCGCTGTTGATCCTTGGAAATGTAAACATTGACTACATTGAAACTTGTAGGTAACAAGAGGGTCAGCGTTTGAAGCGCATAAAGCTCTATTTGCACGGCCAAATAGTTTATCAAACCTGGTTGTCCAACCTATTTGTCAAGAGGTTTGAAGAGGTGTCAGACGGTCAATCCAAACGTACATCCAACCTCAGTGTAACTCAGTTGTAAGCAAAGATGCCTATCGACCGAGACCTTCTAATTGCTATCGGTTTAGCGGTGGCATTAAAGAAAAAGAAAAGAAAACCAAAGTGGATAAAGGATTGGTTGTTGAAGAGAGACCAAAATTCACATACCACCTTGCTTGTCGATTTAAAATTAAAGCCAGATGACTGGAATAATTATATGGAAATGGACAAGGCAGCATATTTAGATCTGCTGAGATGCGCCACTCCTTTCATTAACTATAAGGACACAAACATGAGAAAGGCCATTACCCCTCATGAAAGGCTGAGTGCCACATTATGTTTTTTAGCTACAGGAAGAACCCTTCAGGACATGAAATTTTCCGCTGTTATTGCCGCGAGCACTTTGTCTTCGATCATACCAGAAACATGTGATGCTATCTACAAAGCTCTTCATAAGGACTACCTGAAGGTAAGGAAATTATTAGGAAAAATGTTCGTAATTATTCGGAATCTTAAAGATGAAAATAACTCAAATAAATCGAAAATGAATGTTGAAAATTTGTAAAATACTGTGACATACCTGAATCATCTGTTTCTACTATAAACAAAACTATCCGAAGGAAATGGTGTTGTATACTGCTGTTATGATTCTTAATATGATAGTAAGATTTCCCATCTCTACTTCAAACAACACATCATTACATATGTTTCAAGCTATTATTACAGTATGTTGGTCCATTGAATTTAGTCTATGTGCAATGTATTTCCTGAAGGCCATATTACCAGTATCATCTTTATCTAGTGATCTGTCTAATTTTTTTACCATGATATCTAATATGTTATCAGATTTTGATCAAGTTCGGTTAACATTTCACAGCAGGCATCTGGCTGCTACATGTCACATTTTCTCTTTCAGTCGCAACTGGTTCATCTGCAATCTAAAACAAAATTTTCTTATCAAGCTACTATGATATATATATATATAGACTAGCCAAATTACCCGCGCGTTGCTGCGAGTTCGTGAATAATCCCTAACCTAACCATACCCCCACCTAACTTCAACCCTATACCCCAACCAAAATAATTTTTTTGGAAATGATATATAGCTTTAAACACTCCCCTTCCCAGGTGTGTGCCCCCCTACCCGAAGGTTGGGAAACCCTAGTTTGAAAATACATATGTGTACATGAACACAAATATCATATGTACACATTCTATTGCAGGCGTGTGTGTGTATGTGTGTGTGTGGATTGACAATAAATGTCTACAGCTAAAAGGTGAAAAATTGTATCTAGTTTATCTTCAGAATATATATAGTTATAGGGGTTTACCTGCAAAAACGTAGGAGTTTGCGACTTGCTAGGTAAGACCACCCGCATGCGCGGGATCGGTTTTTCGTGGAAGGGGAAGAATGTCTGTAAGAAAATGAAAAAATAGTAGTGTATAAAAGAGGGCTTTTGCCACCGGGCGATTGAGCGAGCGATTAGGGGCGGTTTGTGGTCGTGGCTCAGGAGAAATGGGCAGGGAACTTGGATGGCGGTGCCGACGCCTGGGATTAGAATCACCAAAACTTGAGAAAATGGTAGGTGTAGTACAGTGAGTCCTCCTTATACAGTAATTCATTATCCGGTAAATTCACAGTTATGGTATTTGGTAATTACTACCCTCAATTCTATTTATAGTAAGATATGGTACCCGTTAGATATTTTGAAGAGGAAAGAGCAGGAAGAAGGTACGTCTGCCACATCCTATTATTACATCTTATAATGGGTTCGGTATACAGTAATTTAGATTTGCGGTAAGGTTTTCAGGAATGCATATGTACCATATAACAAGGACTTACTGTGGTAGAGAAAGGTGGAAAAATGGAAAAATCTTTAATAGGAGGTAAACTGAAATGAGAAGATGTAGTATAAGAAAGTTAGAAAGGAAGTGAATTTTAGTCGAAGAAAAAGTACGTGTAGATGTTTGTGTGTGGGGCATGGCTATATTCGTGAGAATTGTGTTTATGTATCTTACAGGAAGTGAGTAGAGTTCACTTCCCGCGTGTAGAGAGCACGTTCCTGATTAGCCCCAGGTTGGGCTTGAGAGTCAGGAGAGTGGATCCAATGGCGGTGCGAGGGGGGGCAGGCATGCAGGTGTTGTACTATCTTTCTCCCTCCAAGCACAACTCTGAAAGCAGAGAATTACATGACTTGGGAATTGTGTGTAAATGTCAGAAGTGTAAACCCGCTCGCCAGCGTCAGCAAAGAGGCCAGGGTGTGGGTGCGGGCCAGTCGGCAAGAGAGGCTCCCCAATTCCTCTCTCGCAACCAACCGGCAAAGAGTTAAGGCTCTGAATCAGAGTTGAATTGTGGGTAGCGAGCAAGGGTGCGTGTATCTCTTCTCTTCCAAGCACAACTCTGAAAACAGAGAAATTAAGTGACTTGGGAAATGTGTGTATTTGTCTTTGGTGTAAACCCGCCTGCCAATGTCAACAAAGAGGTCGGCCTGTGCCAGACTGGCAACAGCAAAGGAGAAAAGTCTCCTCACCGCCACCACCCGGCGAAGATTCCTGGGCGCTTGTTGAGTGAACTGGAGTGGAGAGCGACGTCCGACCTCTGCAAGTCCTCTGGAGGAGTTTGTGAATAATCAATTTCTGCCTGCACTAAAATTAAATGAAAGTAACCAATATTTCAACATTTGTTAGAATTATACAATCATTTTACATTTACATGCTTTCTTCTTACAAAAGCTATCATGGTTTTTGGCAACCTTTTCGCAAATATAAATAATATTCATGGACACATGCAATGGTTTGTTTAATCATATTAATTCTTATGTTACAAAAATAATACACGACTTAAGAGGACACTACAGTAGTGGCGTGTTCCCTTACCATAAACCACCTAACTTTAACCCTTAACCCTAACCATTTTTTTTTTTTTTTTTTTTTGAAATGAGACATAGTTATCCAAGTACCTGGAGGGATACGGTATCAGAATATATACGGTTATGGGGGTCTATCTCCAGAACCCTAGGAGTAGTTCGTGAATAAAAGAAACAAACAGACAGACAGACAGAGGCTACTACTTTTTTATAGTAGAATTATATATATATATACTGTATATATATATATAATATATATATATATATATATATATATATTTACCTAGTTGTATTATACGGGAAGGGAGCTATGCTTGTGGTGACCCATCTTTGTATCTTTCAGCATCAAGTTTATTCTTAAAATTGTGAATAGTATTTGCACACTCTGTTTTTTCATCTAAGTTATTCCATATATCCAGCACTTTGTGAGGGAAGCTATTCTTTTTCCTATCTCTTCTATAGTTGTCCTTTTAGAGTTTCTTTTCATGACCTCTTGTTTTTCCATTGTCATTTTTTAGTAAATCTTTTCTGTCAAGGATTTCTGTACCTTTCATGATTCTATATGTAGTCAGTAGATCACCTATGTGTGTGTGTGTGTGTTTGTGTAGGAGTATGCTTGGGCTTACTGTGTATTATGGTTGGTATACACTTGAGCAATGTAACTTGAACAAACATAATGAGCAGACTGAACAGGGCCTGCTCATTATGTTCATTCAATTTGTTTGGACTAAAATAATTTGCTCAAGTTACCCACCCTCATCAATTAAAACATTTGTTAACATAACTCTTAGGCTAGCTCTACAGACTTTTCAACATAGTGCTGCTATCTTCTATTAATCAAATTAATCTTTTCATAGATATACTAATGTAAAATGGCAACATAAATATTGAGATGCTATTTTGTATTTCAGTTTCCTACATCAGCGGAAGAGTGGCAAGCTATTGGACAAGAGTTCAAGCATAGATGGAACTTCCCTAACTGTCTCGGTGCTGTCGATGGGAAACACATACGGATCAAGCCACCATCAGGTTCTGGATCATATTTTTTGAACTACAAAGGGTACAACAGCCTTGTGTTATTGGGAGTTGTTAATGCAAACTATGAATTCATCATGGCTGATGTAGGGACAAACGGCCATGTATCAGATGGAAGTGTTATAGAAAACACAGAATTTGGAAGGCGGCTTACAAGTGAGACACTTTCTCTCCCAGATGATGCTACCCCTAGTAATTCTGATCGTAATTTGCCTTATGTTTTTGTAGGAGATGAAGCATTTGCACTGAGACCAGATTTTTTGAAACCATTTCCTCAAGAGGATTTGAATACAGAGAACAGAATTTTCAACTACAGACTATCAAGAGCAAGAAGAGTTGTTGAAAATACTTTTGGAATAATGGCTTCTAGATTTCAGATCTTCTACACAACAATAAATCTGAAGTTATCAAGTATTGAAAAGGTTGTCATGGCATGTGTTGTCCTTCACAATTATCTACGAAAGTCATGCCCTTCAAAATATTCTCCAGAAGACTGCTTCCATAGGGATGATATTTCAAACAAAATAACTTTACCAGGGTTATCGTTTGATCCTAATTTTGTAGCAGGTTTACAGAATAGTCAGGAAACACAAAACTGTTCCCAAGCTGCAAAAGAAGCAAGAGTTAGATTTAAGGAATACTTTGCTAATGAAGGTGCAGTATCATGGCAAAAAGACTTTGCGTAAAATATTTGTACTACCTTGTGCACAAAGAAATTGTACTGTGGTTCAAATGTTTCCATATAACTGTTTACAATGAAACCTTATTTCTTCTCACAAGCCATAGCAAATGAATGCCAAAATTTATGCTATCATGTTGCGTGTGGTTTGATCGACATGGAAGTATTTTTTTTTTTTCTTTTCTTTTCTTAACTACCCTGTACTATTTTCTGGAAATAAAGTGATTGTACTACTTCTTGGAAATAAAGTAATTTTAGCATACTACTATGGTGTATATAAAGTACTTACCTCATTATCCAAGCTATTTATACTGTCCAGATGGGAGTAAATCTCATGGTCTTGGTCCAAAACAAATATCTCATCAAAATACGAAAGAGGAATATGTCATTAGTAGAATTCCCAGATGTATTTAGTTTTCTAATATCCTATATTCTCTCCTAAAATCAGTCCAGAAGCAGCCTATCTTATTCACCATGGCATTTCGTGTGCAACACAGCTTTAGGATCCTCAGTACCTCTTGAAGAGCAGATAACTCCTCGTTTCTAGTTATTGTATTAACCCCTTCGATACAATGACGCCTACGTAGGCGTCATGAGGAGCAAGTGGGTACGCGAGGATGCCGATGTCGGCGTCTTAAATCTATATATTGTAGTTGTACCTGCGTGACCCCCATACTCTGTAAACTGGCTTCATCATATTTTCTATGGTTATCAAAATTCACGGGTGAAAAATAACGAGCAATACAGCGGTAACTTTATTTTTTATAATGCGAGTATTATGACGCAACATTGCATGTCCGGCAGCTAATGCTGCCCACGAGATGGTCCAGAGTGAAGGGGTTAACATGTTCTTTTGATTTCACCTTCCATAAAGCTGGATGTTCTCTGCATTTGTGGATAACTTCCAAGAATGCCTTCCTCTCATCCCTCTTTCCATTATATTCCTCTTCCGACAACAGATGTAATTGTTGTGTCCGCTTCAAGGTGTGAATAGCTATTGAGGTTTTATGTTTGACCATCACCCTCACAAACTGTCAATGATGTCATGTAACTTACAGGCTACCCAGAAAAGTCAGACTCAGGCAAACTCTCTTCAAACAGTTTGACCAACATAACTGACAACCAAATATCCCATTCACATGGTCAGCCATCACTTCAAATACGTGTTTGACAAAAAGTATGACCATTAAGAATGTCTAAACCAGTTGTTCTCAAACTGTGAGCCATGACAGAAACTTAAGGGGGGGGGGGGCATGGCCTGCTGTTACAAAGTACAGTATGCATTTTTATATAATGTGCGGAATCTGGGGAAAAAAGATCCATCACTCTCCTGGCAGAAGAATTGTAAGATAATTATGATTGTCAACCTTGTAATACAGCCAAGGATTTCTCTTCAACTTTTTAATTATCATTGATATGATTTATATAAAAATAATGAAGAATGAGGTGAAGGCAGTTGTTAAGATGATGAGAGCAGGTAAGGCACCTGAGTTGGATGGGTGTCGTGCAGAATGTCTAAAAAAGGGAGGTACAGTGATTGTGAACTGGCCAATGAGGTTATTTATTGTTTGTTTAAGAGAGGGTAGAGTGCCAGAGGACTGGAGGAGTGCCTGTTTAGTTCCAGTTTACAAGGAAAAGGGGGACAAGTGTGAGTGCAGTAGTTTGAGGGAACAGCTTGTTAAGTGTAGTTGGGAGGGTCTTGATTGAGAGGATTAGGAGAGGAACAGAGGGAGTAATTGGTGAGGAACAGTGTGGATTTAGGATGGGTAGAGGTGTAGATCAGATTTTTGTGGTAAGACAGATATGTGAGAAAGTTTTAGGAAAAGGTAAAAATGTTTTTTGGGCTTTTATGGATTTGGAAAAAGCTTATGACAGGGTAGACAGGAAGGCACTGTGGGAGGTATTGCAGATACATGGGATAGGAGGAAAGCTGTTAAGAGCAATCAAGAGTTTTTATGAAAGTACTAGAGCCTGTGTTGGAATCAGAAATGGAGAGAATGAGTGGTTTGAGGTAAAGGTGGGACTTCATCAGGGATGTGTTATGTTGCCTTGAGTGTTTACTTTCTACATGGATGGGGTAGTGTGAGAGGGTAATGGGTTGGGGATAGGAGATGGTTAAAGAAAATGGAGAAAAGTGGGAAATAAGCCAGTTGTTGTTTGCTGATGACACTGCACTTGTAGCAGGATCAGAGTAGGGCTTGAAAAAGTTAGTGACAGAGTTTTGGAAGGTGTCCAAAAGGTGGAAGTTGAAGATATATGTGGGTAAAAGTAAGGTGATGAGATGTACAAAGGGAGAAAGTGGTAGCAGACTGAAAGTGAGTATTAAAGGAGAGAAACTGGAGGAAATGGATAGTTTTAGATACTTGGGTGCAAATCTGGTGGAGGTAGAATGCAAATTGAGAGAAGCAAGTAAATACCTTGGGGGATTAAAAAGTGTGATGAGAAATAGACATTTGGGAATGGATACTAAGAGGAGATTGTATGAAGGAGTGATTGTGCCAACAGCACTGTATGGGGCAGAAGCATGAAACATAAGACAGGAGGAGTTTGAGTGTGTTTGAGATGAGGTGCCTGAGAAGTATGATAGCGGTTACTAGGCTGGATAGGGTGAGAAGTGAGGAGGTGATGAGGAGAACAGGGGTGGAAAGAAAGCTGGGAGACCAGGTTGATGAAAGAATATTGGGAAGCTTTGGACACATGGAAAGAATGAGCCAGGAAAGATTAGTAAAAGAAGCGTGGAAGGGAGAGGTGGAAAGAGTAAATGAAGGGTTACCAAGGGTGACCAAATTTTCACATTGAA